>NW_023339751.1:14103762-14134817 GCF_004916995.1 Morone saxatilis | reverse complement strand
TTTTTTTTTTTTTTTACATATTCCTTTCCCTCATGATGTATTTGGATGAGGGCTTTTCAGCTACCTCCCAACATATTTACAGCCATTTGATTTAAAGAGGGTATGGCTTCATATTAGAGTGGAAGGTTATGAAGTATAACACCACGAGCAGATGCAGAGCCTCGGGTCTGCCTCAAGACAAGAGTTTTAAAAGCGATCGCAATGCATTAAGCCAGACAACTCTCAAGACCTGTTTGCTCCCTAAATGAATTTGAGGGGAGCGTAACAAGGTTTTTGAGGCAGGCCCTGTCATCCGCTGGCTTTAACCAGCTTCTGTATTTATGGGTTAATGGTTAAAAAGGAGAGCTCGGACCAGAAGTGATTTTTCATGATTCTGTTTTATATCAACTGGAAATGAAGGAGCTGAAGGGAAATTGTGTTTGTCCCCCCTCTTCCTCCCCAGACCCTTACCCCTTCTCCTTAACAGGAGAGGAATATGCTACTCTACAAGGCAAAGGAAAATGCGAAATGCAACAAATAGGTAAAGTATATTAAGTCAAATATGGTAAAGTCATAGCTGTCGGAATTATTTGGGTTACTTTAAAGATACAGCCAAAATCCTGATGCAAATGGTTACTGAAACAGGCATAAAAACACAAGGATATACCAAGCTTTGAATAAAAACACCTTTATTTTTTTTTATTTGCTTAATCAAACAATGAGTTTTAGTCTTTTAAAGTCATAATACTGTGACTGACAGAATCAACATTACCCATTTTGAGATGTTTAAAACTCAAGGTCAAATACAAGCATTTCTGTTATTTGAACCACAATGAAAGCCTTTCCATCTCCAAGTTAAACTCCCAAGAACAATATTTAACCAAGAATCTGGATTAGGGCTTTAATGGCAAAATGCATTATGCTTCATTGTTAAATTACCAACCATTTCTTGAACTGCCTGTTTTGAAGTGCCATTTGCTGTCCAGTATGCATCAAACTATTATAGGCTACAGTACGTGTAGAGAACTGGGCTATTACTCTAGAGATAAGTCCATTAGCATTACCTTTGACACAATAATGGATGTGAGATACAATTCTCTGCTCTCCATTTTGTATTTGTAAGGATAATAGGGGGATTATCTTGAAGGCCTTATGCTACACACTCAAGAGTGAGACCACACTGAGGACAGAGAGCTCTGCAACAGTTGTTTTCACATCCTCCCCTCTCTCCCTCAGCCCTTCCCTCTGTTCCAAGACCCTCTCAGAGAGAGGCAGGGAAGATAAAGCATGTCATTATTCTATTAAAGACCTACAATTTTTGTAATGGGACTTGCAGCGGTCGGCAGAAGTGCAGGCAGCTTCTTCAATATCCTGGACATTATTTGCTCATTTAGTTAAATGATGTTTCTAATTCTCTCATAATTACTTGTAATGAGGCTGCCTCCCTCGTTTTGATGCGGCTACATCTTAATACAGCATGGCATTCTTTTTTAGGGATAATTACCTCTCATGAGGCCGGGGAGCAAGGCTGGGGTTTGTTGTGCACTGCACACGTGGCAAATTGGCTTGTTTCCTGCCATCTTGTCTTCCTGCAAATTGGTAAATTAAGTTTCTCGGCTGGAGCATTAGAACTGTTAAGTTTGCTTTCTCGGCTCCTTCAAATGATTGGCTTCACTGACAGAGAGATGGCTGTATGCTCTGTGTTTTGTCTTATTTACTTTGCAGACTGTTTATTTAAAGAGAATACAGTGAATGTTAGGAGAGCTGAAAGTTGGAACATTAAGAGCATTAACATTCATAAAACACTTAAAAACCAGGGAACTAAAACTAGGGACAAAAATCAAAATTGAAATTGAAAGAACTGAACACTGGAATCATGCATACAAATTATGTTCATTTATTGTAGTGCCAACAGACAACAATAGTGCCATAAAATACACATGGACTGCCACTTTGTCAACACAGTCAGTGAAGCAGTTTTATAATTTTCATCATGATAATATCATCAAGGGAGACTTTTTTTTATCTCAGGGATGAAATAAATAAATATTTCTATATTTAAAAGTCAGATTTTGAAAGATTTAAAAATACAGAAATAAGATGTATGAACTCCATCTTAGAATGGATTTTCCCTTTCCTGTTTCCTTTCTACCAGCAGACCTGTCTGTGTTGTCCCTCTGAAATGATCCAGCTGCCATACTCCAACCGCAGCCGTCGCAGGGTTGGCTGAGGGGTTTTTATTTCTAAGTGCTGATGTGTCGCAGACAGTTTGGCTCTACAAGGGCCTGTTATATGCCGATTAAAGAGAGGGAAGGAGTGCTCCCGCAGGGCGGCCTTGTACATTTACCCTGACCACAAAAAGGTCTAACGTTTACGCCCCGGTGCTGACATGACCTTCAAACAAGGTCCCTCTGCTGCCTGGGTGGATACTGGAACTGTCTGGAGGAGACCTGCAGTGAAACTAACAGACAGACAGGAAGAAATCATATCATTTATATCAGGAATTACCTGTCTGCCATACTGTGTGAAGTTAGAAGATGTGGCTTTTATTAGGAAATACAGGAAAAGATAGTTGTTTTTCGCACTTATATGGCAATATGTGATTTTCCCAAAGCTTTTGTCAGTTTCACTAAATGTTGGAACATGATATAAGAAGTATCTTTTCTCCATTAAAATCCTACATTGAACAAACTGACAAACACAAAGGGCTACTAAATAATTCAGATCCAAATCCAGTCATCAGTCATCTGTTGGAGGGAGACAAACATATCACTGGCTATTGTTTTTATTTGTGAGAGCACAGACAGTTTCTTAAGTGATCCTCTTGTCTTCACTGGGCCAGTGATCTGTTTGTTATGAGATTTGATATTGACTTCTTCTTAATGTGGAGAGTTGGGATCTCTTTGTAAGAACCAAGTGGTCTCTTTCACCTGCAGGGGTCTGGTGTATAGAGAGATGATCTGTCACTTTAGTCTGAGACTGACTGCTGACCACATAGCCTACAGCACAGCAGCAGTGAGCACAATGAAAGCAGCATACTATCACCTGACAGCTAATTAGGGATCACTCCCCTGGAAGGGAATACATTCTCTTTGAGGGAATAAGAGAAAGAAAGCAAGAGGTCACTGAAATGCGTGTGATGTGTCAGTCAAAGCCACAAGCCACCTGCAATTTCTAAAGGCAATTCCTTGACAACTTGCTGATATGCCTGGTTATCACTGCAGTGAATTGTTAATATCCTATCATTACAGTGTAAAAATCTAATTATCAGTTTAAATATAAAGTGTTAGATTTTTACGTCTTGTCTTTCACAGGCGTGAACTATAATAAGAATCCCCTATCTCAACATTTCAACATCCTATCTAAACTCTTTTTCACCAATTGTCCCCAAATGTGTCTATGCAATGAGTGTGTGTGTGTGTACATATATGCTCATCCAGCAGTGTGAGTCTATGGTTTATACGGGAGACCTGGGATTTCTTTGAAAACACATTTGTAACCATTAGTTGAGTGTAAGGTTTCATGTGCAGAGTGCATCCTCTGGACTGGTGTCAGAGTTTCTGCGAGGCTCTGCGGCAGCCTCTCTTGGAGGGACAGTGCTGAGAGGAGGAGGATGGAGGTGGTAGTGGTTGAGGAGGAGGAGGGGGAACACTGGAGCCTAGGCGTCCCACCAACAATGCATCACGGCAGGCAGGGTGTAACCTGAGCCCCCCCTCTGGCCCTGGTGTGGCCTGCCACAGCGCACTCCCGCTCGGCCCCCTTTGCACCCCCAAGATGCTTTTAAAGGGATTTGGTCAGCGAGAAAACAGTTCTTCAAAAGAATCGTCGTCACATTAGAAAGTAATTAGCCCGGCCTGAGGCCAAGGATTCCCTGACCTGACTAATTTTGCACCCCTAAACAATCTGTCTTGGTGCTAGGCGGCTGGTGAGGCACGTTCTCGGCGTACTCGGGAGAAGGTATTTTAGCAGGGGAGATTCCCATGGTCCTGCAGGTGAACAAACCCTACAGAGGTCATCAGGAAAGGTTACTGGGTAATACATCTGAGTAACGGTCTGCAGGTAGATTTGGAAGATGTCCCATAATACAGGTACAGATAATTGTTTAACTGTAGTTGTGATGTAAGGAAGCAGGACAAATTATTTATCCTGTTGCAGAATAAGGGGTTACCAAGCACATTACACAACTTAAATTAATTTGTGGTTATTAAATCAATTAAGAATTTTAGTTACTGGTGAAAAAAAAAGATTTTCTCCAAAGTTGGATACTTGGTATCTATCTATATAGCTGCATTAACTTTAGGATGTTTGTGATCTAGGAGTCTAACATGGATCCAGACCGCTACATTGCTTTTGCACATCAATGCAGAGAAACCATTTCAGCACTTGGCCACCTGTTCTTCCAAGCCTGCAGGGCTCACTGGCAACAACCTTTCCTCTCACTATTAGACAAACTAATCTGATTGGGAAAGAGATGGAGGTGGGGAGGGGCAGAAACTTACAAACCACATGCTGCAGGGTGGGACTTGACACCGCCAGTACTCTCTTCCAACGTCTCTGATGGTTTAAGAGCTACTATAGCCTTCAGCATTATCAGACTAACACACAGTGGGAGGTAGAGTGAAAGAGACAAAAGAGGAAAGAGAAAAAAAAGTGAGAATCCCAATGGAATACACAAATAACACTGATTTTAACAGATTTTAAAGTCCTAATGGAGGGTTAAGATTACACATTTAAGGGAATTTATTTTTATTTTTATCTAAGATTGTACTTAGAACTCTCTATATTAACCATTTCTACACATAATAACCCGTAGACTTCTTTAGCAAAGCCTATGAATCTGTGGAGAAAAAGACTCACTTCCAACCAGTACTGGTGTGGTAAAAAACTGGAGAGAGGGAAGGAAAACATACACTTGTTAAACCAGCAGGACACAGAAATGGCACTGAGCAATTGGCCAATTAGGAAGTGGTCCATCATGTCAAACTCATTTGCAAAGGGAAGGCTTAACCCTTAGGGTTCGAAGGCTGGGATCAAAGGGTGTCCCCCATGGGACTGCACAGAGACCCTTGAAGAAATGCTGATCCCAAGCTTTTGTAAAGGAATCTTCTAATTACAATAAATCTCCACTGCAAGGTAAAGACAGGAGTGCCTGGTACAGTGGCTATATGATCGCTGTTGCCTGAGGGCCTGCAGGTAGCCTATAGATGTCTGGATAGAAGACTGATAGGAGATAGTGGTTGCCACTAGGGTAGTGGCCTCTCATTTGCCCAGGTCAGAACCTCAGAGAGTGATCACAGCTTTGGCGGCTCAGGCTGACCAGCACCTCTGAGCCTTTATAGCCTCTGGTGTGTAACCGGGTCTTTGACCTTGTCCACAGATTAGTATCAGTATCAGTATTAGTCCTGGATTTAACTCTTCTATTCTTTGCCCTCTTTCTTTCATTGTCTTGTTTTCTCACAAAGGCGTGTCACGGTTGGTTTTCTCTAAATGGAGCACACTCTTTTAATTGAGATTTTAGCCCTCTTCTATGAAATTATGTAGACTGGTATTATGTTGCACTCTGATCCCTCTTTGGTCGTACTGTAATACTTTGCTTACTTCAAAGAGATGTTTGCATTAGAGTTGGTCACACAGTACTAGTGCTGGGTGCTGGTTTTGACATTTCAGCTAACACAACTTTTAAATTTATGTTGCTGACAATCTCATCTGCACAATAATAATTGCTGATTGTCAAATACTTAGCACATATATGGTCTAATTACACCTGAAATCCTAAACATTTAAATATTCCGTTCCTTACCACTAGCACCTTGGGGGGAAAATGGATTGCAAAAGCTTCTTCTTAAAAAGAGATCAATAAACATACAGTATTTAACCTGACTCGGTAAAGTTAAAAATGATGTAATGGCTTAAAAAATAAAAGATTTTCACTGACTTGGGTGAAAGTTAGTGTGCAGTTAGATTGCACCCTGCACACGTTTCATAGTGTCCATGAGAGGAAAACATGATGGCTATGGGGAAATCATAGGCCGTATTTTCAACAGTGTTTTCCCTCTACATATTGAATCTCGCTTGCAGAACAACCTTCTTTGTTCCCACTCCAAGGAAAGCTGTATGACACACTCTGTGCTTTTCAGAAGGCTCTACTGTCGGCCAAGGGGGAGGAGAGAGGAAAAGGAGGGGAGAGTAGTAGTTTGTTCTTCCTGCAATTAGCATTCACGGTTAGCTAAGCAGAACTAATGCAGCGAATCTTTGAGTCTCACGTTACCTGTCCTCCACTGCCGGAGTACCTGCAGGCCAGAATAAACTGTAGCGAGATGACAAACCCCCTATGTATCCATTACAAGACTTTTATTATTTGCAGTGTTATTGGTAATTCCCTTTGAATAGCCATGACAAAAACTATGCATTGGCTAAGGTGGACAGGATACCGCATGGGTGTGGGTAATGTGCTAGTGATACTCTAATTTTACAAACAAACTGAGAGTGAGAATTACGCTTCTATTGGTGGAGGCATTGTTTGGTAGCACTGACGGAAGCCATAACTCCCAGCGGCACATTTTGATCTGACCTGTTTTAAGTGGCTTCCCATGACAACAGTTGGCGCTGTCACATGTCAACACAAAAGACATCTCCCCTTAAATGTCACTTCCCACATTGACTTCAGTCATACTTTCACAAAAATATTGTTTTATTACAACCAATTAAAAGTGTCCTTCCAATGTTCTGTGCCCCCATATAAATATAACTTTGGTGTCTGGCAGGGTCATCTCTGCTATGTTCTTTAGCATCTAGGTCAAGACTGAATGATCTCATGAGTCCCTTTTCATCTGGGGCAGGATCCGGATATAGGCTCACCGTGTCACCATTATAGGATGTAGATGAAACTGCAATGATCTCATGAGTCTTAAGTGACACAACAACATGGCCACTTAGTAGACCTTGTCACGCAGTTACAAGAAAACGTCGCAATGCAATTTCCAGCTCCAGGGTTTAGGTTCTTGTTAGTGATTGTGATTCTTTCTCAACAGTTAAATATAATGTATAAATGTCTAATTATTAGACTAATAATTGTGAGTATGTGAGGGAAACAAAATAGTGCTGTGTTGTGTTTTTATTTTGTGTTGTAAAAACAATGGACAATAAATGTTCCAGGCTAATTCTCTTCTGTATTTTTCCCGGTATGTTGATTAGCTGTGTTTATCCTCAGCTAATCATTATCAGTTCTCTGAAGTGTTGTCTTATCAGTTACAAACAGGTACAAGTGCTCCCAATTGATCCACTAAAGACTCCCACAGTGATGAGGCCACTGTCTAGTCACACAGAGCCCAAGGAAGACAATGTTCAAAATCAATAAGTCTCCCTGTGACATTGGCTCTGCTAAAATCTACACTTCTAGTAGCTCATCAATGTGAATGTGAGAGGCAGTGTAAGAAATCATTGAAACAAAAGTGATACTCTGTGCCACAATACAGCTGCATTGATGATTTTAATTGTATAAAGTTGTTTTCAAGATATTTGTAACCTAACTGCTGCAAATATAATTTGAATTCCGGTTAAAAAACAGGCTTTATTCTGACCTAATGGAAATGATCAGGATATATACTTGATTTTTCACTCCTTTGCGTGAAACATTTATTTTTTTCTGATAAAAAAAAGGTTACACTTTTTTACAAATATGTCGGCTGCTTGGCTTATCTACACTGCATCGCAATTCTCCCATCTATTATCGTAAGGGACTAAAATTCGCTGTTTGGGTAAAACAAAGTAATAGTGGCTGCAATCAATGCACAGTAATTTCTGGAAAAGGTTGAGGCACATTCTACCAAATGGTTAGAGGCACTTTCATTTAATTAATGTTGTATGTCTGTGTTCAACGTACACAGTTTTTGCAGAAAATTGATAATGTTGCTGGACAGAAAACTGAAGCTATTTGCAGGGGAATTACAGGGGAATCTCATTGCAGCGTATGGATAAAAAAAATAATTAAAAAAATCACATTTCACTGCAGGGCTTTTATTGCCTGGACAGTTTGAATTTGACTTGGTGCTTTAGTTTAAATCAAAGCCAAACTGAGTTGTCTTAACTAAACAGAGACATTTTTGACAGGTATTAGAAGTATTTCATGAATATTTTTGCAGCTTAAATCAAGACTGAGGTACAACTCCAAGTGCTTCTGTCTCTCACGTTAATACTTCTGTTTGTATCACCCTGTCTCCTTGTTGAACCACAGCTACTTGCCTCTACTTGATGTCCAATCTAAATAAAAAAGATTGTAATATAATAAAGGACCCATAGTCCCTACTTATACAGTACTTATTGAGTGGAACATTGAGATTTATATAACTCCTCTCAATGAGAGAGAAAGAGAGAAAAGGAGAGAAAGAGGGAAAGAGAGTTTCTCTATGATTGCGAGTGGGGTTTAAGGTTACCGACTAATTTCCCAGTCGTTACCTGCCGACAGCGCCACATCCGGTCTCCTCAGTGTTTTTCAACAGGGAACAGTACAATCTGTTATACTGTAGTGATCATCAGCTCTTCCTCGACCAATGATTACCAGTAATTACCTGTTTTTCACTCCATCCATCCATCCCTCCTCCTCTCTCTCTCTTCCCCTTTCTCCCTTGAGCTATTACCCTAACTGGCTGTTGTGGAGCAAAGAGGAGGTGTGTAGAGAACAAGGCAGGCTTTTATGGACTCCCCACCAGCGCCACTCCACACCGCTCCATTTTGAAATTATCGGGTCCCCTTGCTTTTGAAGTCTCTGTAAGCGCACCCTCCTATTTACGAGATGGCTATGTACTTAAAGGTCACAGATTGATCAAGAGGTCCTAAAGATGGCCTTTTCCCTGAAAGCACCGCAATACTGTAGCTTCCACAGGCCACATCTGTGGGAGAAAGAGGGAAAATAAAATGTATCACTCCCCCAAAGTCAGGCATATTCAGACTTTAATGTACAATTCCATTTACCCTGGAAAATGCCACAATTGAGTATGGAATTCACAATGAGCACAGCAATTTATCAGTGCTTTTTTGTCCATTTCTGTTGGCTCAAGCTTAAGCATATTTTACTTACTGATTACCCACAGGTCATTTTATAAATGTGTCAGACTCTAACTTTGTTTGAACATGAGACCTTCACTACATTGTTTTGTCCATTTTAGAAATACATTTGACACACACACAGAAAATAGCAGCATCAATATTTTTACAGCCTCCATGCTGGAAATAACAATGGCCAGCTGGCAGTATACTGAAGCCCATCAGCTCTCAGTTGAATATTAAAGAAATGAATGTTATTGTAAGGGCCCTAGTTAAAGTATGTTTATGCACTTCTGTGTGCATGTTTTTTGCATTTTCTTAAATCCTCTATATTTATATTATCTTCTAATTTTTTTAATTCCATTTTTTAATTTTATATAAAGAATTACTTACTTGCTATACTTGAATTTACAGCAGGTATTGCAACTACTATAAAAAACAATTTGCTCTGATTCTTTTGATATTCTCTGTTTTAATGCTATATTTTTCTTTTAATAAGATGTTGTACATTATTTCATTAATACAAGGTTTAAATATGAAGAACAAACTGAATTATACAAATGGAGAAAGAGAGAGAGAGAGAGAGGGAGAGAGAGAGAGAGAGAGCACCATGGCTTGGATTCAGTTGGATATTTGTTTAACTAATGTAATCCCCTGAATCAAAGTGTTTGTCTGAGACTCACTTGCTCAGAACACCAATGTGTCAGCACCAAACAAAGCTGTACAAAAGCACACAGGCTTCATTTATCATAGGGTCCCAAACTAAACTCACTCTGTTATTATTATTGATAGTCAGTGCCTTCAGCCTGTCTTATTTATTAGCCAACTGGGGATGAATGGGAGATGGCTAGCCGGCATATAAGATGCCAATTTGACCCCGTATTTTAAAATATGCACGCTGTGAACACCAGACCGGGTAACTTGGCAGCAGCACAGACTTAAAAACTTTATTGATTGCATCACTCGCTGATAATATGATGCATGTCACATTTGACAACACTATAAGAAGAGGGGTCAGAGCTCTAGGACTAATGAAACTGTTTTGAGAGGGGGGAGCGGAGAGATGGATGTTGTTTTCTACAACATTAACCTTGCAAATGGCTGCCAAAGAGCAGCGATGCCTCACACCACACACACACCCTTGCTGTCAACTCTGGCAACTTCCTGATGGTTGACATTAACACCAAGCCAAAAATCTAAATCCATTAAAAATACCTGTACTCATGCAGGGAGCTAAAATGAAGTAATATATTTCCAAATAAATGAAAATCTTATTTGCATCACAACAGTGCTAGTGGCAAAACACTGGGTGATTTGAAAAGTGTCCCCTGCTGTCTGCTAGTGGGGATGACAGATGAGGTGAGGACGATGTAAAGGGATTGGTGTGGAGCAGGGTTGGGGTAGGGGTGTTGGGAGCGGCTGCAAAGGAACAGACCCCGAGTTAAATCTCTTGAAAATGAGTAATCTTACATAATAATATCCTCATGTGTCTTGATAAGAGTAAACCCAGAACAAGCCGACAGCATCCGTCAGCATGGTCTATGAAAACTCACTAACAACATTATGGATCCTGAAGGCAGCTATTGCCCCAGCAAATATGCTCTGTGAACCTCTAATTTGGCAGCTATATCTTCTTTAACGACACCATTACCAGTGGCTATCACCATAACCGCATCCACAGCAACAATCCTCACAAAACCCATAATGTGAAACCACATTAAGATGGCTCCCGTGGACTCATATCGGAGTGCTGCTGTGCTGTTACACACATGAACAGGCTACAAACCCACACAACCACAGGTATTAAATTGTCCCTAATGACTACATTAGCTATCTGGTATTGTTTTAACAGGGAAGTAATTAACTGACTTGGTCAATAGGTGGGATGGAGAGCCAGTCTGCAAGGTGTTTATAGGTCCCAAGAGTCATGGCTGGGGTAAGAGGGCACGACAGAGACCATCTATCCAAACTCAATGACCTGACCGATCCTCCACTAAAGGGTCACACTTATATCAATTATTGATAAGAAAAAAGAGACTTTATTTACTGCGGCCACCCATAACAACAGATATAACTGCTACACAATTTAAATAATACAGATTTCTGTTTTGTGTCTATTTGACTGCTAGACTGTGCCCATGTATGCTACATGTTTGTTTGAGAGTAGGTGTTTGAATGTGCACGACTGTGTAGGTGTGTGTTAATCAGACAAGCTGAATGTACTCCCTTTTTATTTTTTAACACACTGTACGAAAAGGCGCTGCGGATCAGTAAATGGCTCCCTTCGCTAATCATCTCTGCTGTAGCAAGGGAAAAAGGGAGAGATAAATGTTTGAGTGGAGAGGTTGAGGGCGTCTCTTTCAGACCTGCCCCTACTGTCTGTGAATAAAAGCCTGAAAAGGAGCCACAACGACAGGCTAGAAGTGAGTCCAACTGGGCTTTGAAAACCCTGCCTCTTCTCTGGGCCTTGGTGCTAATGCATCTGACTCAAAGGCTGTAAGCCAGCAAGAGGGAGAGAGAGAGAGAGGCAGGAAGAAAGAAAAAAAGAAAGAAAAAGGGAGAGAAAGGGGTAGAGAGACAGGGAACTGGTGCTACAGAGGACAAAGAGCTCCAAGGTGTGCACTCGGTATTCAGTAATTGGTAAAAGAAGCTTCATTTCTTACAGTGATTTCCTGTCTTTTTACCGTCTCTGACAATCCTGATGCTTTTAATAGGGGTATGAGTAGGGGCTATTCTGTGCACCTACACCCCCCCCAACCTCGAACACCAACCTGTCTGGCTGCTCAGCCTGACCACCCCTCCCGTCTCCTTCTCGCCTCACAAAATGGAAAAAAGAAAAAAAGCATTAACCATATTCTTTCTGTCGTTCTCTCTCTTTGAATACCTCAAACCCCTTTAGCTTTAATCATTTCTGGATCAGGCTCAGTCCAAATAAGCCAAGCCATTTTCTGCACTCAATTACTCCCTTAACAGCATCAAAAAGAGAAAGGATTCAGGTATAGTGAGGAGAGAAAGAGGGTGAGAGGGAGAAAATTGTGAAGCATCTTCATCCGCCGAAATGCTTTGAATGCTTCGAAAAGGCTTTCTTTTTTAATGAAAAACCAGTAATAAGAGATGGTTCTGACTATAACAAAATGTTTACTGTCTGTTCGCTAGCTGTGAGCTCTTCACTCTCCCCCAGATAAATCGTTGAAGAGGGAGAGGGGGAATAAAGGCTTGAAGAAATGGGCCTCCAAATTACTACATTTCCACCGAATCCTGCTTTCATTACCAAGGAAAATATATCTGAAGGTACTTCACTCCAAAAGGTATTTTAATAATACATTACTTTTCTCATAACTACTCTTAACCTTTAAATACAATGCATTTTGGATGAATGCAGCTGTCACGGCTTGGTGCTCAGATAATGAGGCATCCAACTCTTATTTACTGTTGTCTGTCTGTGCTACATGAGATTTCAGATTTCACTGTACTGTGAGTCCTATGCAGCCATATATATATACTGCAAGTCAGTCCAAACTACAAATATTCTCTGATGGGCCTGAATGAGGGCACAGCTCCATCCAACGCTTGTGGGTATTTCATAAAATGTATGCAGGAAGTGCATCTAAATAGGTTGCTCTTTTTCGTAAAGTAGCACTCAATCCATAAGCATGGGCTTCGGGCTTGAAAATGCTGCTCTGTTTTTCCTCATTGTCCAAATTGCCCACATTGTTCTAAACGCCCGCCAGTAGATACAAATCAAGTATGAAATGTGTGAACACCAACAGAGGTCAATAAAGCATGTCCACAGTAATATAATGTGATTGATTTTCCTCTGCAGCTCTTTCCATACGGGATTCTGCTGTGTGCACATTGCCGATGATTACACAAAAACTGCTGATGGTTAATCATAATGGCTCAGGGTGAGCACTTTACTTTGGTGCTCCCTCCTTCTCATACCCTGCGCTCATTTCCCCTCTTAGCCAGCCGATGGTCAGTAAGGTCAACGTGACACGCATGCATCCCAAAACGGCACCCACAGGGGCGAGAGTGGAAGCCGCTGTTTGGTTGCCTCACCAAGAGCCTCTACTGGCTATGGTAGTTTCTCTCCACTGTCTCTCATTATATCAGTAGTGCTACAGCGGGTTCTGAGGTCGAACACTGAGCGCAGGGTGGCCGCTTTTCTAGGGTCCTCAACAGAGAAATAATATCTTTGTCTGCCAGAGGAATGCAAACAGTAAACAGAGAAAGTAAACAGGTAGATGTGAACCTCTTGTGTTGCAATCAATACTGTGGACCACCAAAGGAACAATTCCATGAAATGTCAACATATTCAGTTTGAAGCTAGTTTTTCATGTTCTGCATAGCTGGATCTCTGAACACCTTAATCTTGCCAAAACGTTGCAGTGTCATCAGCAAACTTTGCTATCTCCTATTCTATTTGTTGTTGTGTGTTTTTATGAAATAAATATCTTCAACTTGAGTCATTTTTGCCAACAACCCCCTGATGACCAGACATATTCTTCACCAACTGAAGGCAAATTACAAAAAAGAAGAGGATGAGTAAAGATGTGTTGTGTTGTGTTGGTCTCTAATAGGTTACTTTTGGCATCAGAGTGGGTAAAGAGAAGTTATGCATTTGGGCTGTGAAAAGAAAAAGGCCTCTGCAATGTCTCTGCAAAGCACCTTTTAAAAACATACTCAAAATTATAGCTCTGTTCTTTGCTAAGATGATCATTTACAGCACATGAACAAAGCTACCAGCTATCCAGGGTGTTAATTAAATCTAGATGCCTTTTAATGCATTTAAACACCCACTTTATATTTCCACTTTTCATCTATCCACAACATATTTTTACCATTCCCTTATTATGCTCTTTAAAGAAGAAAGATCCGGGCCAAATGAATGTTCATAGAAAAGAACAGAAGCTTTGACTCTTAATGGGCACGTTAGCTCAGCAAAGTCGCTAATGGACGATGCTAATTATCACAAGCTTGGAAGGCCTCACAAAGGGAGTGGATCAATATGTGACGTGGCGTGCTCCACTCATTCATAGATGTTGGATGATGACATTCGCTTGAAACATGGCACTAGACAAGAGTGCATTGTAGGGGTGGGATGGTGGTGGGGGACGGGGAGTGCGAGGACCAAGAGTGTTCTGCTCTTTCATTTCCAATGTGTGTTGGCTCAAAGAGGATACCTAATGCTTTCATAAAGGCAGACAACAGGCAAGGGGAAGAGCAGTGTGTGCTGGTGAATAAAGGAAAACAAGAGAGTCTCGGTTTTATTGAAACTGGTTGTACTGGAAGGTTAACAGGTAGTCTCTGGAGAGGAAAGCGGTGGAAAAACTTTGTTGCTTGGGCTTGTTGGTTGAGCAGAATAAACATTTTCCATAGGTTACAGCATATTCCTAAATGCTATATGAAAATACAACTTGTTGAGAGTGATCACTGATGGACCCCAGAAGACGCCTTAGACAAAGAACTACTAGTAGTGTGCTGCCACATGATGATACATTTTATTGCGGTAAAAGTTAAACAAGGTTGAGTTGGGACTGCAATTTTTCACGCAGTCACTAACCTCGGCCTGAACACAGCCTTGGTATTTTTCTATAAATGCTTAAACTGTTCAGAATGTTACTGACTACTCTGTGATGTAACTGAATAAGGCATCCCTTTGAGTTAAACTTAAAGTTTTATGGGTGCCCTGGTAGCGCACCTGGTAGAGCTGGCAGCCCATGTATCACGGCTGTCCTTGCTGCATAGGTCATGGGTTTGAGTCCGACCTGTGGCCCATTGCTGCATGTCATCCCCTCTCTCTCTCACCGTTTCCTGTCTATCTTGAGCTGTCCTGTCAAATAATGGCAAAAATACCTCAAAAAATAATAACAAAAAACAACAAGGTTTTGAAATGTCGCCAGTCACATGGAGGCCTTAACAAAAACAAAGTTTTAGGTTTAATATTTCTGTTGGTGAACCTACACAATTTGGTGTTCACAAAAAAGATGTAAATTCTAAAGCACAATTAGGGACCTTTGTTTGTGCAAACCAAAATGTTTTACCATGAATAGCTTCCATTCCGGCCCAATGTAAAGATGCTCAATTAGTCTGTTCAGCTAATTAATCACTTAATCACAATGCTGCTTGTTTTCCAAATTTATGGCTGACATGTAAATGACTGTGTTTGTGCTTTGGTGTTTTTGTTAAATAAATTTTACCTTTAGATTGAACCAAACCACAGAAACTAATCTGTAGCTCTTAACACTACCATTATTTATTTATTTTGTTTAACAACACTGTTAAGTCCAGAGAGGGTTTTTTCACATCAGCTTGACTTGCGCTTTACGTTATGTGGTAGACCTCAACAGAACAAAGCTTGTTGGACAATTCTGTGTCATTGTAATCTGTAATACTAGTTACAAAGCCAGATCCTTGGTAGGTGTGGCATGGGCATACAGCCAAAACAGGCAAGTGAACATTCAAACTAAAACATCTGAACAGGTAACAGGATCCCCCACAACTTTGGGGGTAATTTGGACACAGTGTGGCACACTTTCTTTGGTGCAATATCCTGCTCTGGACCCCTCCTCCTTCCTTCTCCTCCCCAGAGAGACCCATTGATCTGCTGTCTGGTGAGCCCTGTGTCTCCAGTATCAGGATAATTCCAGGAGGGATTGGTTTTCCCTTGTTACCTTGTAGTTGGGAGCCCTGTTCCTGCCCCTTCCTAATTCTCCCCGCCTTAACTTCCCAATGGCACTGGGCACGAACAACAGACAAGGGTCTCTTTGTCCTCTGTTTGAGGCAGGAAATGGAAGAGATGTTAGCTGAAAGGTCTGAAGATGCTTCTCTTCCTCTATCAACAGCATGCACCTGCAGAATTAAAATTAACATACGGTATATAATATGTTGCATATAAAGGGTTGCCATTGTATATGTTCATCTTAAAAGTCCACGTGAAGTGTTTCTCTCCCAAAGCCTCAATGGTGTGACTCATCTGTGTTTGATTAAAGTGCTAGAAAACTTCATGAACAATCCACTGTGTCCATCACAACCTGCTGGGAATTCCCAAGGCACCTTCATTCAAATAAGACAGACATTAAACAGAAATGATCTTTCTAGATACCGTGTTTTCTTAGTCATGACTGATGTTTACTTGTGTGCTTATTCATTGCCTTCTTTTTAAATAACATATCTTAATATTCTCCATCCAGTCTGCCGGTTTATCTAAACTCCTGACCAAAAATGTAAGAAATATTTAGTCCCCTCTTGCTTTTATCTACATTTTCTGCCTTTACAGGTTATTACTTGCTGTCATTTTGATTTTGACCTACATTTTGACCTAGTACATGTTGGGACACAACAACATTAAAACAAATCCCATTTGAAAAAGTTCTAACTTTGTAGAAATACATGATTTGGTCAGTTTATTTTCCCCCGAAAAAAAATGTATACAAACAAAATCAATATTTTATCAAGGAGGTGGGGTAAGGTAGTATGTACATAAGAGCACAAATAGTGCAATCATCAACAAAATGGGAA
The DNA here is from genome assembly GCF_004916995.1 of Morone saxatilis. Classification (NCBI taxonomy): domain Eukaryota; kingdom Metazoa; phylum Chordata; class Actinopteri; family Moronidae; genus Morone; species Morone saxatilis. The sequence goes on along the minus strand of NW_023339751.1, from coordinate 14,118,275 downwards.
TTTAGGTTGGCTGTGACACTGGACATCTCTTTCATCCAGCCCTCCTTTCCTCTTGCCCTGAAATAATGCCATGAGAGCTGCCTCTACAAAAGTTCCCAGCACACAGGCAATTCTTATTTTCCTTTCATTGTCCCTCCTGGACAAGACAAACAAGCAAACAAGGCTTGAGAGCGCATCCTTTCATTTCCATATAGATGAAAAGTGTGCAATGAAATAAACAAGTGTCCATTTGTACACAAGGCACAATGGTTTTCATCTTGATGATTCAGTATTGTTCGAAGTGCTCTATAAATTACCTGAACAAAACATTGGATAGGATGATATTCACTGCATTGTAATTCTAAAGGTGTACTAATAGATTTTGCCAGTGTCCGAGCACTTGAGACATGAAAGAGGTTAAAGCAACATGGGAGATGATAGTATCCCTCTTCAGTCTTATTCACACCAGATGTCATTATACTCACTTATCCACACTTGTGACCACATCCAATTCCTTTGGGTCTTGTAATGTTATATGTGCAAGCTAGAATGGATTCTGTATGGAACATATTGAAAAATTGCATGGACTGTTTATACTCACATTCATAATATCTGTACGACTAAAAGTAAGCCTTTATAGTGGTGGAAACTTCAAAAAATTATAGCTTGTATTGTACACCTATAATTTTCAGTTTAAATGTCCAGTGTTTACACGTTTAGGAGAATCTATTGTCAGAAATGTGTTTTCATTAGTGTATAATCACTGGAAAGAAAGAATTGTTGTGCTTTTGTTACCTTAGAATGAGCTTTTTTATCTACAGACACTATAGCCTTTCATGGAGTTGCCATGTTGAACCACCACGTTTCTACAGTAGCTCAGAACGGACAAACCAAACACTGGCTTTAGATAGTGCTTTACTTATGACTTAGATACTGGTTAGCTGTTGCATATGCTAACTGTACTAGATGCTGCCACTAGCTAGTTAGTGGTCCTATAAACTGACCGTACCCGGACTGGGTACTTAAAGGACAGGGGGAATTTAAACACTACTAGCATAGGAGTGGGGTTACCTAGCGCGTAATTCTGCCAAGGAGCGGGGCTTGAATGTGCGACAGAACCGGAGTGGGGTGGACTAATGGAGGCCAGCTGATTTACAGACTTGTATGAAGTGTACTTTGTTGAAATAAATCAACTAAATGTCCAGTGTCCTTTCTGGTTGTTCCGACACATTCAGCTGATAAAATATTTATAACAAAATTATAATCATAAATGTGTGATGACTAGTCGATGATTGGCTTTATCTAATGATTACTAGTCGACTAGGAAAATGTGGCAGCCCTAATTACATTACTTACTATGCCGTTGTTTGCACTATATCATGGTATTTCTCATGGTATTGGATCCCTTACCCCGCCTTTAACCATAGCTAATAAATAATAATAAAATAAAACAGATTTATTTTTCCAATAGTGATTTGTAATGATTTTAACAGATGATGTTGTCCTGTGGTGCCAGATAAGATGCTTCAATGTGTTGTTTTAAAGTGCAATGACGAAAAAGGTATTTTGCCGTTTAATTTGGCCAAGACATGTTTCCCGAAATCCTTATGTAGTAGTATAAAAAGTGTAGTTTAGAAGCCTGAGTAAGGGATACTGTACTAAGGCAAGCACTGCAACCAAATAAGCACTTAACTAAAAATTTTGGTGTGAATTTTGATGATGATTATATTCAATCCCAAGGAAAAGACAGACTGAATTAGCACTGAAAGGCCTCTTTAATCTGAAAAAAGTTCAGAATACAGAACAGGGCTCTGATAGATGCAATGATCAAGGTTTATATTCCTTTGATCTGGACAACCCCAGTTCTTTACCAAACCTCTCAAGACCAGTTTCCGTGCTTACACACACCAGCATCTCTCATCTTTTGATGAAAAAGCTTGTGCGGTACACACAGCTAAACAATATTTCGCTCCCAGGTTCCAGGTCCCATTTGAAGAGATCACATCGGGACATGAAAGCATTCTTTTTTCCTTATATCCAACCCCACTCATGTTTGCCTGAAGCGTCGATCCTCTGATGGTGGTAAATGAGTTAGAGACAATCCAAGTCTTGGGTTAATGGAGTAGTGAGCTGTTAATGCTGCTCGAGTGGTTGTAACAAAGCACTGAAGAGACATAAAATGCAGAAATCGAAAAAAAAAAAAACCCACCATACTGTCTTAGACATGTTGGATGATTGGAGATAAGCACAGACAACACATTTGCAAGATGCTCAGAACTGAAGAAAGCCAACATGTGCAACATCCATTACGGCTGAACCCTGGACTTCAGTTTTAGTATCCAACTGTTGACAACAGTTGTTAGTCAGTTGTCATGATTATTGTGGCAATGTCTAATTATGTATCCTGGGATAAATTATGCTAATGTAACTGTTGAATAACTTTTCTCCTCTCATAAGAGGTTAGTTGTTTTTAATCTCGCCCAATTAGCACATTAAACACAAAGTGCTACAGAACCGAGCAATACTGGAGCAAATGAGCCCACCAATCTAATTGGGAATTAATGAATGCTTTAAAGTGCTAGCAGCCAGTGCAATTGTAATTCAAAACAAGAGAAAATTAATCACAATAATTTCTGGGAGAGAAAGTTAGCATTAACATAATTGAAGCAGAGAGGATAAAAAGGCCATGGCAGCGTTGGGGAGCACAACTAATCAGTAATCCTCCATGGAGGAAATTGTTTGTTATTCCAATTAATTATCCACTGTACTTAATCACCTAAATTGCAGCAGAAAACAATTTTTCTGCCTTTTTCTCTAGCTTTCATATCACAGAAGATGAACTGTCCAAGGGTGTTCGTTGGTGGGTGGGAGAGGGGTCACTAAAATAGCCACAATGGGACCAGTTTTTTCTGTGACAAAACACTAAATGGACACTGTTTAAGCAAAGCACTAGTTTAAATGTTGGCATACTTACTTTTCTCATTCTTTTCCCTAAGCTTCACCTCTTTACTGCCTGTCACCTTTGTATGAGGCAAGAGACATAGTTTTACACCCCTGGTTCATAAATAAATGGCTTGAAAAATTGGACTTCATTGGCAGTGATAAAGTCTGCTGTATATCCTTTGTGATTTTACAGTCCCATTGCAGGTATGATAGTCCTGAACAAGCAGCAACATTTATCCTGGACATGGGCATGATTGTAATGATGTTGGGAGAAAATGTATCTGTTGCTTTCAGAGCATCTGTTGCCAATGCAGGCTCAATGGCATTAGCAGCAAAAAGCCATGGAACATTAACCGCTCCCAACAGAACTTCCAGATGGATTTTGTTCTAATGGCATCATTATACGCTAAATTAAAAGGCGGGTAAATGGAAGTGCAAAAATTAAAATGACTGAAAAAAAATCTCTCAAGCTTGAGCTGTCTTTAGTGGAGGCCTCCGACAGAGAGAGAGAGCCACGCAATGAGTGTTAATCATACGCATATATAAAATAGTCATGAAGGAATGAATAGTACAGTAGGGTGGCAGTACACATTACGCTCTGTTATGTTTAACGCACCAGCTGAGACTGAAATGGCGGCTTTGCAGATGATGTGTTCAGCTTACATTTCACTTGTTAACCTGTTAAATACTCTTTAAGTGATTTCAAAAGCTAATGTGGTGATTTAATAAAATTATAAGACCCTATGTTTTGGACATTGGCTTTACATCATCATTGTTTTCTCAGTATGTAATATTAATAATAATAATAATAATAATAATAATAATTGACAAAGTATGATCACAAAGCTGGAAATATTTTAAGTTATATTTTTTCCCTTAAAAAGTCCTTCACTGACAGACAGATAAAAGAAGAGGAGATGTACAGTATGTTATCCTACATTCTGACATGTTTGGAGTCAATTAGAACTGAGAGAAGTATAACTCACTGCCAGAATGAACAAACTAACCTGAAACTCCAATTACAGAACTCCAAATAGACTTATTTGAAATTTATTTTTTGTTTGTTTGCCAGAGGTACTAAATTTAGCCCTCTCCTTCACCAAAGTATGGAGGCCACAGTGACATTAGTGCATAGTCCACAGAAACATGAATGCAACACGCAACTGTGGGCACAGACTTGGGGTCACCTGGAGTCTTGACCCTGACTGAGACCTTCTGACCTCTGTCTGGGCCTCGACAGACACTCGTGGCCTTAACCTTTACCCCTTGACAAGCTGTTGTGTCCAAAACCATCTATGAGCTCCCTGTGTAAGGTCTGGTCCTTTCCTGGATCGATCAAACACAGGGAATGAACTTTTGCAAGAAAAGAACAAGGTCATCGGCATATAGAGGTCATCAGAAGACACGTTGTGTCCTGGTTCTCATTTTCTTATTTGGAGATTTTATCCCCCTTCAAATAAATACTTGTTTTTTGAATTCCAAAAAAGGCAAGTTGTCGTTTGGGAAATAGACAATCACAGCTAGTAACACCTGATTTATATTCTTTTCATGCTATCACCACATTTCTTTGTTCAAATTACTCTCAGAAAAGAGCTTTAACGAAAGTAATTGAGGCTATGTTTTACACTGGAGGTACAGAGCATTCTGTATTGCTGTGGGAAGGGTCGGCAGCACTCACTGTTGTGAAGAGGGATGAAAGAGAGGGAGTTTGAGCTGCTACCCTCTGACCCGATAATTAAAAAGGAGAGATTTAACAAAACGCCATTATCAAAACAACTCTCCTAAACCCATTCAACATGACTTATTTCCTGAACACATAACAGCTAATGTAACTGAGCAACCCTCTTGGTAATGATTGCTACTAATGTTCATATTGTCTACATTTAGCATGTTTTTTTTTAATTGTGTGGGTCATTTTTTAGTCACCGCTCTTATGTGGCTATGACTGCTATCATTCGCTCTTTATCTCTCCAAATAGGCAAATTTCAGTTTCAGTGTTTTCTCTGGACCCTGCATCACAACTCCGCTACCACTAACATTTATGTGAATTTAACTTTCATGTAAAAGATAATTTTTGAATGATTTTATCTATCTCCTGCTCCTCACCCCCTTTTGAGTGTCCCTCCACTATGTTTGTCTGCCTTGACAAAAGCTTTATCAGAGAGTCCCAGCCATCTCGATAATTGGTCCCATTTATTTCAAAGGTACATTTAATGGTGTCTCTTATTTTTCAGCAGCCTGCTGAGGATTAAAGTAGATCACAATGCCCCTTTTCTCATGGTTCTATTTTCTTAATTTTAGAGGTGGTCAATTATTAAATTATTTTCACTTTTTCTTTCATCTGCGACATACAATAAATTGTCCAGACCTCTTTAGTTAATGGTGGCGGTGACAGTGGGTGTCTGTGTGTGCACTCCATGCATGTGTGTTAGTGTGCATAATCATGTGCATTTAGGCATGTTATTTTGTGTGTCTTCATGTACTGTGTACTGTAAATATGTGGTGTTTTCTTATGCAAGTGTGTACTGCATGTTTGTGTGACACCAAACATTTACGTGTCTGTGTGTGTGTGTGTGTGTGTGTGTGTGTGTTTTAAAGGGCATTTCCATATCTACTGTTCACACTGCAGCAGAGGGGGGTAATGCCAGACACCCCTCAATCCTTTTATTACACACCACAAAACATCAAAAGCCACGTAAGCAACCAAGGTGGAGAGAAATTACTTGTGTGTGATTTCTCTGCCTCTGACTCTCATGTCAGCTCTCCCCTTTATGTCAGTAATTGTGGGTGATTATTTTAACTGTGAAAAGGGTAGCAGGTAATAGAGGCTGATTAAATCCAATGGACAGCAGCCCAGACAACCCTTAAGACACAGCCATGTAATAATAGTGAGAGCCAGCATCACCTACACAGCCTGTCTACTCACCTTATTTTCCATGACATGAGGCCAGTTGCAATTTAATGCATTTATTGTGGTGTTGGTCCCTATATTGACAGCTGTAAACAGTTGTGGTTAAATTGAATCTTGCAGCCCTGCCATGGTTCTCTATGGTAAAGCTTATGTTACAGTGACAAAATGTGCTGGCTTACTCCAAAATGAGAAGAATGCACTCACACACACACACACACACACACACACACACACACAAGGAGATGATATACTATCATTTGGCAACCACAGGCTGACACAACAGGGATTAGTGTCAGTGCCGAGATTTCTCTTTCAAAAAACCTAATATGAAAACTGTTACTGCCAAGAAGTATGAACTCCTCATTTTTCATTCCTAAACAAGACACCTTGTAATCTCAACTCAAGATATCCAGTTAAAAGGCTTGTTGGAACAAGTGCAACACAGTCATAATAGATAACCAAATAACACCTTTATGCGAGCTGCTTATGATGTGCTAATTTGTTTATCTTATTCAGGGTTAACGTTTACATGACAGATTACACAGTGAAACATTTATCATTGTTCATACGTGTACTTAATATTACACACTGACATAGTGATGTGGATGTCAAAATGAATAAATCCTTTATGTGGATTTTTATAGAAATGTATTTTAGGCTTGTCATTTGTGTTCATAGTCAGGTTGGAATTGAAAGAGTAAAGCTTTAAAACATCTGTAAAGGTGAATCAAACAGGCAATACAGGCAGTACTTCAGCTGAACGTCATTATAAGAAAGTCCACATGAAAATGACCTTTTGTGAGAGCAGCAGTTGAAATGCTTTCCTGTATTGTTGGACAAGGGCTTAAAACAAATGGCAACTTCCTGTTAAAGTACCAAACATGTAATCCCTCAAAATGTTCTGTTTCTTTTAATGCATGCATTTCCAAAATATAAAGCCGGACTGGACAGAAATTAGTTTTATCTTAGCTCTAACATATTGATATTTTACACCACTGTCTTGCATCCTCTCTTGTAAAAGTTTTACACAAGGAACAATGACAATTCAGTCATATTGCCTGAAGTTATTTCTGAAACGCGGATGACCATTTATTTAGAAAAACTCTCCAGAAATTAAATCACCATCTACTGGGTTTGGAGTGAATTCTTAATGTGATCTTTATTGATGAACAGGGCTGGTTGAGCAGGCCATGAGCACAAAGAAGTCAGTCTGTTGGTGGTGGTGCCAAGGCTGATATAAATCACATCTCCTCCATGCTATTAACTTTTGGAGCTATAGGAAGGTTAGGAGTGAGGCTGCTACAGGAACATCCCCTACAGAGACCCTTGGTGGATGGGGGACTTTACACCCAAGTAAACAACTCTCCCTGCCCAGAGGGCAGCACCAACAATACCCCATCCATTACAAAGAGCAGAGAAAGAAAGAGGGTGGGAAACAAGGAAGGGAAAGAAACAACAAACATTTATTTACTGTCGCTGTTGTCACTTTTCTAGCCATTTTTTTCATGATTTACGATTAGCTCTGAGAAGCTTGAGGTGAATTGATTGGGTCAGGTGAATTTAAGAAAGAGGCATTGGTTCTGCTATGGAAGCAGCTCAGAAGTTGCTTTTAGAAGGAGCTGAAATATACATAAGAATAAGAGATTACATTTTTTCATCATATTACATGACAAAATGTGAAAAGTCACTTTGTCAAAAGCTCTCAGAACTAGGATACAATAAACAAAAGCCGGAAAATCCATGCTAATATCCAAGGTGTTACCTAGAAAGTAAAGACTGCATCACAAACATCAACTTAACATGAATATGAATGCTTTTACAAGAACATCTAACCACAGCTGTTATTACAGAGAGGAAAAAAACATCTCAGAAATAAAGTTCTTGTTATTTGGCAAACAAAACCCCAAAGAATTTCTCAATCAAACACAAGTCTTCCCATTCATGAAGGAGAGGAACCCGTCATCGCCCTGGCTCATGTCAGCTATGAATTATGTCTCGGCTCCTGTGGGTTGTGCGATAATGGGAGTCTGATTATTTTAACTACTGCTGTCCACCAACCACCTCACCTGAGGAGGATACACTTGCATTCCAGAAATATCTGTACAGTAGATGTGCCACAACTTCTCTGAAGAGCTTGAAAACCACTGTGACATTACATGACATAGAATATTCATTGGCCTTTACGCCCATTTATCCCATGACCAGAGTGAGTAAGGGAAATTGTATAAAACAACCAAACACGTACATTCATAATTCATAAACGAACATTCTACTGTAGTTTCTACTCTATTTATTCAGGGACTTTGATCTTCTGGTCGTGTCCTTGGCAAGTGTGAATGAACAGATTTAGTTATGTTGTGTCTGGGGGTACAGAGCATGTCTGGGATGGAAAGTACAGTATAAGGTAACCAAGTCTTCCAGCTATGAACTAACCTGGATAAAGTGACCTGATACAGGATGTATCATCTTTGCCTTCAAAGGCTAATGTAACATTTTTTTGTTATTGATTTAAAAGTATGTCTAGATAAGAACTCAGACTTTACATTTTTACTTTCATCTCTTTGATTTGTATCTGTAGTATCATTCCCTGTAAAATATGCTGACATATTTTAGATTATTTCACAATGTATTTTTTTACATCCAGAAGAGCTTTAGCTGTTACCAATTTATAACAGCAAATCTACGGTAAATGTGACTTATCTTAATACTTAGCATTGCTGGCTTCACCTCTGAGTTAAAGTGATTTTTTTAATGTTAACATTCCTTGTGTTTTCTGTTCTTTCATGGGTTGAATTACAGATTCTGATTTTAAAACTCATTTTGCCGTTGAAGCTCTAATCAAAGGCCATCTTGATCATGTGGGATGCTTGCACCCATTTCTCACTGTGATTCCACTAATACATTTTTACATCAATTTCATCTTTTGAGGTTATTAGGTATGAAATTGACTGCTGTCTGTTTTATATCTGACTGTGCACAAGCTTTGAGTGATGACGTTAAGTTTAGACTCTCATTTAATTCCTTCTGTTCACATGCTGTATGTAAAGTGTTTTGCCAAATATTAATTTATTCATCTGACATACATGAAAATTTAAAATATAGGGAAAGACAACTGGTCAGATTATTACTGTGGCTGTACAAGGGGTTCACCTCTTCTGCCTCAGGTTGCACCATAAGGAAAAAATTCTATTTATTGGCTTGAATTTATGTAAGAAGTATCTCCTCAACAACCTAAAATAATCTATTTTAAATTGTTTCACAGTTTATTAACTGATTTTATGATGAAGATTCAGATAAAACATTTACAACAATAATGCATATTTAATCTCTCTCTCTGCATGTCCAACCTTGGGCTATGGTAGCCTTTATGTACATTTTACGACATTCAATTCAGATTCAAGCCTTACCAGAGTGCTTATTTAGACATGAAACCAGCATGTTAAATTGTCATCACAATAATGTAAAGGGGTAGATGTTTGAAATAACAAATTACAGTGACTTTTTAGGCTTTACTTTAAATTCGTTTTCATTTTTGTGGACTGAAGACAATTGACCTTTGAGCCAAAGTTGCAGAGAGAATTGGAAAAGTAAAGGCAGAATGGCAGTGGGGAGAGAGGGAATGGAAAGAAGAGGTACAGCAAGTGATTATTGAGAAGACAAAGACCCCGCTGTCTTGGACCTGACAGCACCCTCTACATCAGGTGCCCCCCATCCCTCCCTCCAAGCTCGCCATCCAATTCCATCCAGACAAGGGAATTTCCTCCTCCCCACCACCCACCCGTCATCCATTTATCCCTCCATTCATCTCTCTTTTCACCAACAAATGGAAATAATAACACACAACAACACAACAACCAACAGTTCGCTGTCCCTCCTTTCTCCAACCTCACATCCAAATCCCAGCTCTTCAGGATGACGGGTCTTTTGATCAGCACCTCTCAAGTCGGCCCCAATGGTGGAAAGAGATACGTCTGAATCACGCAAAGAATGTAACTGGCAGGTTTTGGTGTGGTCTCGCCATCCTGTCTGCCAGCGAATTCCGTACAGTGCAGTCCAACAGTCGAGACGCCTGCGTTAACGCAAGTATTCAGTGTCGCAGACAAAGCTGGTTTTGCATTACATTAGATTAATCAGACACTTTGAGACAACCGGCCAACTCACAATAGAATTACAGATGAAGCGCTTGCTTATAGAGGTTTACATTCTTAAGATAAGCAAGGACAGGAGTTGTTGACTGTGTGCCTAAACATTGTCTGGGTTGGTTCCAAGGGACATGAACTAGATGGCTGACTACTCTTACCTGTGGATTTCCCCATGCCTTCAATCACTGCTCGGGCTGTTGTTATTGAATAAGGTGTTTGTGAAGCGTGAGTCACCTGACAGAGATTTTTGACTCATAAACACCAAGCATAACAAAGTGTAAAAGGTGAAAGCATCAAGCCATTCAGTAGCGCTGGTCAACTAATGGCACAGGCATTCTTTCGAAAGTAAGTAAGTAAGTATCTGCTTCTTTATCACCAAGCATGAGTCTAGATGTAGACAGATGTATGCATACTATGGAGTCATATTTCTTCTGTTGTGCTCTGTTAAAAGACTTTTCTCCAAGACTTTTTCTGTTCTTTAGGTAAACATGCAAATTGTCTGCATTAATTCTTGAGTATGTCAAGTTTTAGATTTTGGAATATAGTTTTCAGGAAAAAATGCTTTTGCTGCTATGTATTTATACACATTATATGCTAATATATTTTTTTGTTAAACTATGCAACTCTCCTAATAAATGCTAACTAGCTGCTGTTGATTTTTACAACAGCAAATGCAAAAGCTTTAATAAAAATTTCCATTTTTCCAAATTGTAGTTTTTAGAAAACATCACTCAAGCAGGAGTAAATCTGTATTTATTGGGGACTATTTTCAGCTGCAGATTTGGTGTATTATGAGTATTGTAAGGCAACAGGATGAGATGTAAAGTGTCAATTCCAAACGAACAGTTCATTGTTCATTGTAATGATTGTGAATGAAAGTGCATGTCACTCAGTGCAATTGTGCGGTTCACTGATGTGTTTTAATTGTTTTTGGACAACAATTAAAGTGTTTGGAACAGTGGAATAAGCTTTACCAGGTTACACAGGAAATATTTGTTAGTGGGATCAATTCATTGTTGGTTTTGGTGTTTTTATTCGATGTTGTTAACAATAAGAAAAACATACAATATGACCAGAATTATCCTTTAAGTATAAAGGATTACAAAGATCACTCCAGTGTATTGCACCACGGCCACAGGCAACGTGGAGGTAGAATAAAGTTTAAAAAAAAATAAAAGAGCACATTCAGATATCTTTCCCTGCCAGGATATCGGGACCCTCGGGGCGCAGACATTGGACAAAAGAGTTCTAGCTCACACTTGTGACCCAGTGAGCTATGTATTCTACAGCGTGAAACACAAAGGGAACAACACAGGTGATTCTACACATGCTCCTGTCCTGCTTTTTCAACACTTGTACTCTCTTTCTCTGTCACCCCGTGCTACTTAGTGACATCAACCTTTGGCGCACTGACAACCAAGTCCGGGTTTCAATTTACAGAGCGACAGTGAACATCCAAGAGGTCTTCTTAACTTTCTATAAAGAGTCCATCTTTCACAGGTTTTGATGAGTAAAATTCATCATGGTGTTTACTGTAAGAAACAGAAAGTGGCATGAACTACTCTGTTGCAATCAATGAAGAAGACCTTTAGTTGACAGAAAGATGTTTCCCAATTGAAGGGGATTTTTGGATGGCGGTGTCACTTTCTTCTTCTCTGAATTGTACCAATGGACAATACAATGCTCTCTGGAGATGAGGCGATAAGAGGTCGGGACCTGAAACTGGACCCATGTGCATAGAGTTTCAGACATAGATAATCTTTCACATTATTTTCATCCTCCACACCCAAATAAATTCATCTTTGGATTGCTGACCTAATGTTTAAAGGCTTCTTAACAGCTCTTTTCCTGATTTGATTGCCTGTTAAAAGCTATGCATGTAACGAGAGCAGCACAGTCAAAGTATGAATGAATGAGCCAGAAAGAAAGAAAGCTATGCACAGATTGGAGAGCAACATGACAGACAGTTGTTCGACTGACAATTTAACTGGCATTGAGTAATGATACATACTTTGTGTGTGCCGGGGGATGTGTCATCACCTGCATGTTTGACATTCAATCTGCACAGCCTTTTCCTTGTTAATTTACACAATAGCTGAACATGAGCATGCATGGGGCCACAGTTTTACCTGGAGCCAACAGTGCAGAGTTACAAGTGAACCCAGGATAGAAAGGTAAAGGCACACCAGCAAGGTCTTAGAAGCAGAGAGTTTAAGGAAGGAAATGTGTATGTGTGTATGAAATATCTAAGGTATGTGGTGTCACATTAAAGTGCAAAATCAGTGCACCAGGATAGAAATGTAAAGATAATGTTACAGAAAAAAATGACATACGTCACACAGCAGTGCCCAGAAATGTGCATCATTTACAGTACTTTTTCATCATCATATCATCATGTATGATATAAAACCACATTATACTGCACGTTATGGACACAGTTTTTTTTTCCCCAGCTTTTTGTCAGATTTTGGGAAAGACAGAGTCTTAATTTAATGCGAGTTTGGGAATTCCCAGAGTATTTACGGCTATCATTACCGTCTGGGCTGCGTTGTGTGATGAGCTACCTGATTCAACCAGACAAACAGTATGCCTGCACTGACAGCATTAAGGAAACTGAATGAGGCACACACACGGGTGGGCTTTACGTGCACTTACACACAAGTACACACACAGAGATTTCAACATTTTGGCAGGCTATATCACTCGCAGTCCACATTCTACTGCATTGTTTGGTCAAAAGCCATCCACTCCAACCCACACCTGCTCTACAACAAGACTTAGCATGTAGAGTACTAAAAAATCTCTCCATAAACATCTGTTTTCAGCAAAAGCCCCATTAGATGTGTTACGTGCTGTTTGGTGACATGCACCCTTTGGCTTAATCACCAGATTTGCAAAGTTATGACCTCAATCACCGTTTCCAACTTTAAAATAGCTCTGCCTTCAGTCTGACTTGGCTAACAGGAAACCATTAAAGCACCAGCAATTACCATTCCCATCCATCCACACGGTCCCTATTTTATTTTAATCTGTTTAAGTGCATTTTCTACGCAAGGTTAAAATATGAATCCCCGCCGCCCCCTCCTCTCCTCAACGAGGCAGGGTTTTTCTGGCTTACTTGAGAGCACAATTTACGACTGATTTAATTTAGCCTCCGCAAACATTTCTAATGACATTATGCCCAGTGCATATACTGACTGCCTCTCCCTCTTATTCCATTAACTCCTAAATCAGGTTTAAAGACCATACTGATGCTGGATGCTATTATGGGTGATTATCAAAACAACAGACAATGGGGCAAAGTGTTTACTAACTGGTTTAGCCATAATTTTGCGTAACCAGGACAGATGGGAACACTACAAATTACAAATCAATCTTTTCAATAATGAAGGACCTCATGTGCTCACTCGGTGCCGTCTATTGTCGCATGAAGCAACATGACATGTACAGTTTGTACTAAACCATTTTTACCTGAATTTCTACTGATGGATGAAATATGTCACAAACACAGATCTTGCTGACTTTGTGCAGATAAGAACAAAAAAAAACACCCTCTATCCTGTGATCAAGCTGATTTCAAAACAAGCTAAATGCTGGACCTTTCTCAGCTGTTATTCATTCATGACTAAAACCTGAAGTGCTCTCTTAGATCACGCCTATTCAGCTTGTTTGACAAGGACTAATGACGGCCGTCCATCTGCATACATGCTTACAGCTGTCTCCCATCCTCATCCAGGTAATGATTGTGTTATTAACCCTGAACCCTTTTTCAAATTGTTATTAACTGCTGAGGGAGAGAATGAGACTCAAACTGTCTCCGCTCACCTGTCACCAAAGCACCGCTGAGGATGGTTTGATCCCGGCTGGCTATCAGTCATTGTCAAAGATAGAGCTTGGATGGAGAGGGATCGCATCCACACACAGATGAGACCCTGATTAATTATTTTTACTGGATGTTTTGGTGAAATAATGTTTTTAGTGTCTTATATTTTGCTACATCAACAAATAATACACATGTCATCAAAATGTTTCAGTTGGTGCAACTCCCATCGAGTAGTGCATTGAGTTTTTATTCAGTGGATAAAACACTTATTTTCTTACACTAGCAGCCATCTTAATGCTATACTGTGTAATACAGTATGACATCCATCAATATGAGATATGAGATCCATCAATCTCTCTTATTTGTCCAACTAGACTACAAACATTGATGCTTGGGTTTTTACAAAAAGTGTAGGTGAACTAAGGCTATGTTCACACTGCAGGTCTTAATGCTCAATTCCGATTTTTTGCTGAGATTTTTTTTGTTTATTTAAATGCGTCCGTCATCAGACTCCAGTGTGAACATTCCTATAGCCCCGAAGTGACCCGCATGTGCAGAAAAAGACATGACGTCTGACATCACACGCAGCACGCTGTTTACAGTATAGACATAATGTCTATGGTTTACAGAAGTACATATGGATGTCAACGGTGTCTGCCATGCTTTCGTCAATTGTTCTGATATTGCCACGCCCCGCCTCCTCTGGCGCAGAATT
>NW_023339751.1:14083511-14103663 GCF_004916995.1 Morone saxatilis | reverse complement strand
TCTGATTCAGGACCACATATGGTAGTAGTCTAAATCTGATTTGAAAAAATCAGATCTGGGCCACTTTTGCCTGCAGTCTGAACGTGGTCTAAATCTCGACAAAAGGAAACACGGATCCTTGCTTGGCAATCTAGTTCACCAACAAAATTAAGGAGAAACGTAGCTGTGGGTTCAGAATTAAGTGATTAATTTATTTAAGTATAAAGTGAAAGCCACAACCTTGTTTTCTGTCCTTCATTTTTGTTGGGCTGCAAAAGACTGCCGCCCTTACTATCTCAGATTAGCTACATTCAATATATATTTATATAGTCCAAAAACAAAAACACAAATTAGTTTTTATGCCTTTTGACAGAGATTACAGGAAATAAGTAGAGAGAGAGAAGGGGAATGACATGCTATTTTGATGTGAATTGGGAACGCTGTGTTCCATGGTCGGCACCTCAAAGGAATAGTTGGACATTTTGGGAAATGTGCTTATTTGTTTAATTGCTAAGAATTACATAAGAAGATTAATACCACTTTCACATCTGCACGATAAATAGCTGGAACAAGTAGCTTAGCTTAGCACAAAGATTGGAAACAGGGGCAGTAAGCTAGCCTGGCTCTATCTGAATGTAACAAAAACCAGCACCTCTAAAGCTCACCAGTGTTATATTATGGGGGTTATATGCTGGACTATTTCTTTGCCAGGACCGGTACCTTCTCGGAGTCTCTGCTGGTTTCCTGAACTTTGTATTTTCTTAGCGCCATGTTATCATGTTAACATTAGCTATGATCCCTAAGGCTGCCCCACAGTTGTAGCTAGTCGAACAAGACTTTCCTGTTGCATAACTGCTTTTTCATGAGTCACACAGCCTATGGATATAGAGTTATGATGTATGTTGTGCTTAAATGTATGTCTATTAATTTTACATGCCTAGTGGACCTTAACCACTAGGTGACCATATTTTCAAACCCCCAAAGTGTACCGGAAGTTCATGCATGCATAATAAGCGTCTTCATCAGGATGTGAAACAATTATTTTAGTGCTAAGTACACCTACAGAGCACACCTTTCATAATCCTGGATGCCCTGAACGCAGCATTTTCGTTGCCAGGTACTTTATAAAGGATGGCTAGCAACAGCCTTGACAACGGCACATCGACATAGATTGACATACATACAGATAAATAAGTGTTGAACTCAGACGCATGGTGCATTATGTTTTTATTCTGGGTTACGTAATAATGACTGTGGGACAGAACATGATAAACATCTATGTAAGTACTGAAAACAAATGTGATATTAAAATTATTATTTTAATTGTGATGAAAACTGGGATAATTTGGTATTTTGGAATGTTGAAAACCAGACATTTTAGTGTTTGGGACACTCCCTTGGGACACTCTGAAATCAGGAGAAACCGGGATGTCTGGTCACTATATTTATACAACATGCAGGTTTTGAAAGCTGGAGCTAAGACAATGTTATTGTTAAAAAACCTAATCAAAACCAACTATTTCTTTAAAATATTGAACAAAATATCAGGTTTGTTGGCACCTTACCCCCAAAAATATCATGTGCTTCAACCCCTAAATATCTCCTTGCCACTTCTTTTAATGCCATGCTAAATATGCCACTGTACAAATCAAGGCTGCATCAAAAAGTATGAAAAAAGAGCTCCTCTGTTCATGATGTACAGTACCGGTTGACTGTAAATACCTTTGAAACGCAGTGTTTTCGGTCTCTGTTTTCTGAAACACTACCTCATTCCAATAAGTTTGTGTACCAGACACCAGTAAAAAGTAAATGTGCCTGTGCATCTGAGTGTATTTACTGTAAGAAACCAGAGAAAGAGACAAAAAAGACACAGACTGACAAAATATTGTGTGTGTTTCTGTGTGTGTGGATCTGAAGGGTTAGAGGTGAGGTGTACAGCCGCAGGTTGGACAGGACCTTGTGGCCTCTCCCGGTGATAGATATGCTAATATCCTCCATTCACTCCACTTCACTCCCTTTATTTCCCCCAATTAAAGCAAATGCCAGTGAAACTGTAATTAAGCCGTGTCCAGGCAAAAGACTGCCTGCTGCTTTTAATGAAGCCCCATTGATTCTGCCTTTATTTGCTATTGGTCTCCCTATAACATCCACAGGCCGGAAATAAATGGAAGCTAAAAGTGCAGCTCTTTCCATCCAGGTTGTACATTGTGCTGGACTGTTTAATTAAAAACCACAAGCCAATTGCTCTAAGCACATACAGCATGACATATCATGTGTAAGTTTGTGGCGCTTGTGTGTGTGTGTGTATACAGTATGCGGTTGTGTGTATGTGTGTGGCTGCAAATCACGGCCCAGCTGGTCTGTGGGCTAATGAGTAGCACTGCTGTTTCCATCTCTCAAGTCTGAATGGGTGAGAGCTGTACAAGTTTCCAAACAAAAGCAAGACAGACTCTTGTGAAACAGAGATGACCTTGTGTAATCAATACCTTGCAATTAAAAAAATGCTGAAACCAATTAGCCAGATTGAGCTATTGCTAAAGGCAAAATTGGTCTGATTGGAAGTTCAATGTGAGCACAATTAAAGATAAAAGGTTTGGTCAGGCAGAAGGGCAGAGTCAAACTGTCAATTGATTAGAATCACAGTGTGAGATACCCAGATAGAGCCATTGTATAACTAAACTATATATTTAATTAAAATAATTTCAATCTGAATTAAAAATTAGGGGGTAGCAGAGCTAACAAGTGATTATTATTTTATTTTTATTTTTTTTACTGCTACTGATTGTACTGCTGGTGATATAGTACCGTATACATAGAAAAACTAGTAGTTTAAACCTGGAATTCACAAATATGAAGCCACATGCAAAATGCATTTATAATTGCAGATATAATTTCCAGTCATTTAATTTCCATTTCCATATATGTTGAGTTATTTTTCCATCAAAACTTGGTGAAGTGTAGACAGAATAGAATAAAAATCTTTAAATTTTTTTCTTGTTTGAAGCCATATTTTTAATTAAAAAAAACCCATAACACTGTATATTGTATTAGGAATAATAAGTCTACCATATTTTTTCTTTATCCATCTCTGCCTACAAAAGTCTTTTTCTGCTTTCTGCTTGCTTCCACAAACAGCCTAATGCTGCAGCACTTACTTATGTCAACTTGACTTGAAAGACATGTAAGACAGGTGTCACAGTGAACTTTAAGCTTCATTTAATTTTTTGCAAAAATTAGATAAGCTTTGCATGGTAATATGATTGAATGTGTGGACTGATCAAGCCTAATAGGGGCATTCAAGTGCTGGTTCGAGAGGGTATAATAAATAAATAGATTAAATAGGTTAAACAGCAATATTTTCATTTGCAATCAACATTGTAATTCAAAAGTTCAGAGTCTTGCAGTGTTGGGAACTATGCAACTTTTCTTACCAGATTTGGGGACTTTTAAGACCCTTTTATTGACAGCAAATTCAGTTGCATTACAGTCATTAACTACTTTTCCTTTAAGACAGTCCCCAATCTTGACCTATAAATTTGCAGTTCTTCCTGCTCGCTGAGGCTGCAGCTCTCTTGTGTTCACTGAGTGAGAGCACGTACAGCACGGCACAGCGGTGAAAACATGAATGCTCTGCGCATGTGCAAGCCAGTATTCCTAACTGCCAATCACATGCCGAAAATTCTTTGATTTTATTCTAACCTACAGTATTTTATCTAAATGAAGACCATTGAACTTATTAACAGCAGTTGGTTTATGCTGTGGTCTGAGTAGATTTAGATGGGTAACAGCATGAAGAAAAGTCAGTTCAAAATAGTTTGACTTGATGCATGAACCATTTGCTTTTATTGTAAACATGTAAATACAGTAGTTTGTTTGAATGGTTTTCAACCAGTATACCACCTGGTTTTCATACTGTCCGAAATAAACGTACAATTCACTGTAAATGTGTAAATGTTTTGACTATACTTTCATTGACATCTTATCACAAATTTTTCCTTCAGCACACATTTGGATATGCAAATCCCTCATACATATATGCAAATGAACTAAACATGTGGTGACTTTCTGTTTCTGTTGCATAGTTGCCAGTGTTCATTATGTTTTACATGTCTTTATTTTGAGAAGTTTTGACTCGAAGCAAACAGGGAGGTGTATGATGTTCACTGTCTGTTTCCTGCTGACAGTCAATGTTGTTTTACTTAATCATGAGCGTGAGTGTTCTGTCACCTTAATTAAGCAGTTATTATTTTCACCATAACAACAAAGGTCCCCTAACCATCTCTTTAACTTGGTTACTGTAATGTTTCCTTGTCCTTAACCAGAGGTGGATCTAGAGAAATATTCATGGGGTGGCCAGAGGGTGCCATAGATTTTAAAGGGTGGCAGGAATATATGGTGATTTAATTTCAAACAATCACATATATAGATATTTGCTTGTGATAGCCCCCAAATGAAGACATTTCAACTGTGTACATTAGTGTGGCACATTACTAAAGCACTTAATAGAAATATCTATGATGGCATTAGAAATAGTTTTATTTCCAAATCTTTTTCTGTTCTTCTTTGAACTCAAGCCTATCACATAGTCTTAAATGTGGCCATAACAGATTAATTATATGTGTTAGTCTCCTTTTTAACACGTTATTTTAAAAATGTATCTAATTTAATGTGTTCAATTTGACAGGATTTGACACAAAACTTAGGTGGCACCTGGGGTGGCAAGGTGTAAAGTCCCTGACTAATGATGTCATCCTACTGGGCATCAGATCAGAAAATGATTGTATGTGTCGTTCTGGAGCGCAGTTACAAACAACATATTTTGTCATTTAATTTTGAAGACTTGTCGGAGACACCAAAATCTGCAATCCAAAATAGTGACCACATGATACACCGTGCTGCAGAAAGACTCCAAAGTACAGATCTAGTACAACTGCAAGCAAATTACTTTTCAAATCCAAAGACCACTCTCAATTTGGACTTATTTCTTTCTGCTTGCACAAAAGTAATGAAGTGTGAATGGGGAAGATACATGCAGAGAGTGCTTTCACCATTCTTTGTCTTTTTTTTTATTCAGTCAACTGGCATGTTAACGAGGCCAATATTAAAAACACATTTCTCAATATGCCAGTCTGTGTATAGCATTGTAATGGGTATCACATCAGAATTGAAGGCACATTAGTTTAAATGCAGTGCAGAAGCTTCTTGCTCATGCCGCCTGAAATGTGCACTGAAATTACCCCAAACGAATATCACCCTCTAATGGATTAATAGCTAGATTTGATAAAAAGCTATTATGAAGAGTAAACCAACAACAAAGAAAGATCAGGATGGTGGACAGACAGAGAGAAAAAAACAGATTGGTGCACCAAGCTTAATGGTTTTCCACCTGGGGGAAAGAGTAATTTAAACACGTATATTGTATCTTATTGAGTACATTTTGTCTCGCTCACCACAGAAAATGCTCCAGCCTTCTTTTTTTACCTTTATGAACAAAAGAAACCACACAAAGGAAGAGAAACATTTTAAAGCCTGGCATCATATCTACAGAAGATACCATCAACAAGCTCAAAATGAACAAATTAACAAGCTTAATCCAAATGCAAACCTCTGGAGACAGATATGAAATGCATTTTCAATAACAAGAGGCTGATAATGTACTTCTCGGTCTCTGCCAACCCCCCTTCCTCCTCCTCATCTGCTGTTTTTCTCCTCCTTCCCCCCTTTTCATCCTCCCTAACAGATCTTCCGATAAATTAACTGCTTTTTAGTTTGCAGCTCCGGTCCCCATTAATCCATATGGGGAGAAGTGTAGTCAAGTTACACTAGAGAGAAGAGAACTGGTACATTTTAGCGATGCAATTAGGGCCCATTAGTCTTGGCTTTAATTAGAAGGCTGGAGCGTTGATATTTCAAGTGCTGGTTTGTGCTGGTGTTGTGTTTCCCCGCAGCCCCGCTCGTCTCCGTCCTGGAGTAGGAGTCTGTCTGGCGCGTGTGCCGTTTTCTGCTTTTTAAGTTCTGTTTCTGCTCTGAATCTGTTACTGTGTTTTATTGTTAAGTTCTGACTTTTCAGCCGACAGTCAGTTTTTAAAAAAAGCATTGAGATAACATGTCATATAATAAAGGAAGAAGAAAAGGACAAAAAACAAATGGGGAAAGATGGTTAAACATAGGGTACATTGGAGGAAATTAGGTGTTAATGTGCTAAAAGAAAGAATAAAAAAACTGCATGAGAAAGGAAGAGAGCCAGAGAGCAAGAGAGAAAAAAAGTGGGTGAGAGATGAATGAGGAGTTAAAACCTGAAGCCTCAAAGTCAAATTGATCTGCTTGAGGTGCCACATTTAATTGTTAGCCAACAGACAGACATGACATCTTAGCTCCGCTGCTCTCTCCCCAGCCACATTAGCCGACCGCACCGCTTCATGTTCACAGAGTGGAGGCAGACAGTCTGGAGGAGGAGCAACACTCACCATCCCTCCATCCTCCTTCCTGACTCATCACTGCTCCTCTGACTCTCAGCCCACAGCAGCAGGGACAACAGGAAAGGTCACAGCAGACCTAAACCATTGGGTGGAATTGACATTTCTCTCTTGGTTTAAATGGCAGATGGTCAAATTCATATATAAAGATGTAAAATCTTCCTGTACAGCTGAAGATGCATAGCTCCTCTACACGATGAAAGATTATGCAGCGTTTAAATTAAAACATCAACAGGATTTTTCAACTCAGACTGCTCTGTCCTGCACCTCCCACCACTCCACTTGTTCACGTTGCCAGGAATAGTTTATTAAAAACAACTGAGCTCATTAGAGCCAATTAAGCCATGATTCATCTGTCTAGATAAACAAGCGGTGGCATGGCATTAATGTGATAAGCAGTCTGTTTAGACTGCACACACGTTAGCAGACAAAAACAGAAACACACATTAGGTAGAACAGACACATTTAACTCTTTAAATACAAACTTATAAAGGATTGTCATGATGACACTTTTCAGTAAAGAGTCAAAATCATTAACTGCTTCACTCATTGTGTGCTCTGTTTGGATATGTGTTTTAAAGCCTCTGCTTTAACAGTAAGAGTAAGAAACTCATTCTTATGAGATATCCTGTGCACCAGTGCATGTGCATGCATTACTTACAATGTACAGGAAAATGTGTTTTGAAATTAAGTAGCAAACGCAGCTATGTCTTTCATCTACATTTACTATATATTACAGTACATTTTTGAACAGTACTTGCTCTAAGTGTAGCTGCTATATTTTACTAAAGGAGGTAGCCTAAAATATAGTTAATTCATTAATTAATATTAATTATGTTAATTAATATTAATTAACTGCAGCTAGCCTACTTCTTTGTTATTAATTAACTGCAATATTAATCTCTTTAAACTCTACTTACACATTGCTATTTATTAGCAGTGGGCTTACATTACATTCGTGGTCAGTTCAGTTAATTAATAAATATACAGTTCATGCACTTTCAGCCTTCAACTTACAGTAATCAATACAAATGAAAATGGGATTTTTCAATGTATTTTCTTACATTTTTGGAATCTTGTTAACACATGATAAAAGTAGTAAGCAGTCCTTACAAAGCTGTATTGTATATTGAAATCTCATTCACACTGCAGAACCTGTTCGGGCTGCTCAAGGCACCAACTGTAAGCAAAGTTATTAGATCCTCTACTCAGACAACAAACCTCTAACCTTTCTAGATTACAACATACCCTCGACACTTCCCTATCGCCCCATCTAAAGCTAACTATTTTCCCATAGTGGTTTTATCTTTCCTCTGAATATGTTGTACAATCTAATCAGACTTGCACTGGTGGCCGGGCAGCCTCCCAGCAATAGGCTGTCAGCCTGTTCACAGACATGTCGTGGCCCTCATGTTGACAGGCCAAGAGGAGGCCCCAGGGGATGAGGGAACCCAAATACCAAGAATCTACGGTGTCTCATCGTCTATGTGTGTGTGTGTGTGTGTGTTTTCAAACCTATGAGGAAAAAAACAGGCTTGTCCTCATGACAGAGAAACTAATGAAGAACATCTGAACACTGTTGATAAGTTGTTAGTCATAATCCCAACCGACGGTTATGAATATATTCCCTTCATAATAATGAGTGAACAACACTTGCAAAAACGCTGTTTCATTATCCGTCTTGTGTAGTGTAAAACAAAAAATGTGTCAGAGTCAGGTGGGTGACTGTGTCCATTTTTCAGCCAGCATCTTTGGCAGCTCAGAGCGAGGCTGAGACCAGAGCTCCTTCATGTCTCTGTCTGTTTACAGGCCAAGCAAATCAAAGATGCGTCTCGTTTCAGAGGCTGTAAAAGTGCGCCTGGGGATGGATCAGGTGTCTCTGATACATACAATCCTCCCTGAGCAGCCTCTACTTACAGGCTACCAATCCATGTATCCTCCAAATGAACACTGCAAACAAGCAGTATAATTAAGTGTCCTCAGAAATAAAGCGTGTTATCTTTTCAAGTTATCTTAAAAATGGCTTCCCGGTCATCATTACTGGATAGTCTGCTTGTTGGGGAGAACGTTGCATCTCACTAAAAGCTTAACCCAATTTTCGATTTCTCAACCAACAACCCTGAATATTGCAAAATAATAATCGACTGAACCTGGAACATTTCCGGGTTTACCAGCTATGACATTTTAAACTTTCCACTGAAACAGTAACACAAACAGGGGATATCAGTTTATCATATGCAGCTCTGTTAGTCCTTTTAGTGCAGCATAGCTATGGGCTTTTTCCCCTCATTCTATGAAAAAAAAAGAAAATCAATGGAGGTTTTCTATTGAGTTTTCCCTTTCAATATTTTGTTTCTTGTGGTGTATTTATTTCCTGAGTGGTCACGAATAAAGCCCATCTAATCGAAACATCAATTTATTATCTGAAAGTGCTTGTAAAAAAAAAAAAAAAATAAAAGGTTACACTTTTTACTGGAAATTTCACAGCCTCACATCCGCTGCGGCGTTGCTCCAACAAGCATGCCTGAAATGAAATATGACTTAATGTTTTCGATGCACTTTCAGGCATCAAAGTTCTCGAGGATTTCATTTCTGTGGCGGTAAGTGAAGGAGCTGTTAGCTTGTCACTAGTTGAGTGATTTAAAGTCGTGGAGCGGACATGTTGGCTGACTGGATGAGACAGTAGCAGTCCTAGCCAGGCGTCTGGGGCATACATCTCCTGACATTTACCCTCCTGGTTTGCATTTCCAGCCCTTCTTCCAAAGATGGCAAGTTGGGAAGCAGCAGCATGGACGGGCCCATTACGAACAGCCAAACGGCCTCCATTTACAAATATTTTTTTGTAAATACCATATCATGTTCTTAACACAGCAGGTCCCCTGGGCTGTGCAAAGAGCCCTGTGAGAGTATGGGTGGATGTCAGTCTTGGGGTCTGTATCGAACTGCAAGCATCTGGAGGCAGGAGGTGTCTGTCCCATGTTTGTGAGGGCAAGGGAGCCTCCATGGATAACATCCTGGGGGATCCTGCCTTCTGCTGCTTTGAGATATTAAGAGATGCAAGCAAGACCTCTTCTCCCCCAACACACACACACCTGCCACCACATGGACTCAAGCATATACGCATATATTATACACACACACAACACGTGGCGGATCTCTTTCTTTCCATCGTTTCCTCCCACTTCTCAATACATGGTCTCACACACACACACACACACACACAGCCACACACTCCCCCTCCTGATTAGCTCATAATGGACAACTGATGTCCCAGAGACCCTCAGGACTTCCCCAGGGAGCCCTCCAACTCTGACCCCTATCTCCACCCTGCACTCCACCTTCTTAAAACACACTAAATAATCTTTCATTTGACAGGGGCTTGAATGAAATTCAGCTTAGAGCCGCATCATTTGCCCTGGACCATAGAATATTGATAAATTAATCATTGTCGTGCTAGATCCCCCCATCCTCCCCAATCTTTTTTACAGCTAAAAGCAAGGAGGTGCAGGTTGTTCTGGGCTGATCATGTGATTATCTAACAGTAATTATCCCATTTTGGTCCATGATTATGTTGCTGCTGCATTGTGTGACTTGAATATCAGTTAAAATTGTGGTTCAGTTCAGTACATGCCATGTTGTAAACGTGACGTTTCAATGCTCAAGTCCACAAAGTCAAATAAACATGTATTCATAAAACCTTGTGTGATTGGGCCTATGCCACCATGGAGACAATATCCAGCAGATTCATCAGAGCAGGCAATTAATCACCTCACTCTAAAATAAACAAAACAGGGATCCTAAACATGCGCTTATTAAATCAGCAAGCGGGGCTGGATGGCTGCTTTTAGATGCAACGTTTACATGTAATTATCTTCTTATATAATTAAGTGCATTCAGTTAACAAGCATCTTGCTAACGGGCCACATTGCTTACCCAAACGAGCGGCGGGCAGCCCAGAACGCTGAGTGAGTGAGTAATTAGAGCTCAGTATGCCAGTGTTAATGGAAGTGATCTAAAAAATCATCACCAGAGAGGGAGGGAGGGAGTGAAGGAGGGAGAGAAGGAAAAGAGAACGGATCAGGCAAGGTAAGGCAGAAAGGAAGCTTCAGAATTTAGGATATTGATGGAAAGGGGAAGTATGAACTAGCTAAGTGGGTGTAGTCATTGAATTTTTGGTTTGATAATGACACATTTTAACAACACTGAAATTAATATCACTCCACATGAAGCTACATTTCTGCAATTAAGTTGTATTACGCTGCACTAACTAATTCAGAACGAGCAAACACACTGAACCTGAACATATCTCATATTGCAACACAAACTGACTTTGAGTGCTGATGTCTTTAGCTACATTCTGTGTTTTAGTACAAAGTGTTAAAATAAAACAATGATCCAAGACAAAGACGCAAACAACAATGTAAGAGGACATAATTGACTACCTGCCTCAGTCTGCCCCTTAAAGGAATAGTTCGACATTTTGAGATATCCACTTTCTTGCCGCAACTTTGTCTCCTAAAAATTATGTTTAGCTGATATTGTTTTCCCAATTACGTTGTGGTGACAACAAACTTATTATCGGTGCCTGGATTATTGTTCAGAGGCAACTGCTTTCAGACTCAAGACACTTTAAGGTTAAGACCTAACCTGTGTTTGGTTAAATGTTGTGTCTCAAGTCACCATGGACATCAGTATTAAACCAGACTTAACCTTAGCTAAGTTATACATTCAGTATCAACATTTTTGTGACTTGCCAGATATGTAACAACATCATTACGTTGATAGATAATATAATCTGGTTGGTAAAACATAATTGCTGTTATCATTTTTATATAAAAGTAATTTCTAGAATCAGCATAGTCCTGACTGCAACTTGTCATTTTTACATTATTATTTTATATGGATTAAGGAAAACAAGATATAATGTTATAGGCATACAGATTTTTTTTTATCTTTGGACATAGTTAGTCTTTATGCAAAGCTAAGCTAACCGTCCTCTCAATACAGCATCATATTTAATGGCAAAGAGATCGGTGTCCATGTTCTCATCTAACTCCCAGCAAGAAAATGAATATTTCCCAAAAGGTTAGACTATTCCTCTAAGAATTTAAGTGACTGAGAGATATTTTAGATTAAAAAAACAATGCCATACTAGTTACTACAGAGTGATGATGGCTTGTGAGTGAGTTGTACATGACCTTTTATAGCAGTACACCCATTCAAAAAACAATGGTGACTAGTGTGTTTTACTGATGTGATCATTTAACCAAACACTTTTCTTTGATTCCATACCGCACAGCCATGATCTCATCCCGCCTGGGGCAACACAGGGACAAGAGAGTGAACTTTGTCACACTCTACTCTGCAATATCACTTACTCATCTGTCTGGGAGAGAAATGTATGAATGTATGTTTGATTCCAGCTGTATTCCTGATCAAGACACAGGTAAAGCTAAACAGGTAAGCAGCAGCATTGGAGGTGAAGGCAACCAGTTCTGTCCATGTACTATTAAATTAGTCACAAAAATGTTTTTGGATTTGATTTTGGAATCCATAGCCCCCCCACCATTTAAGATTCAGCAAAATACACACATTTTAGTTTGTTACAAGATTTTTATTCAATGTGTAATGGCTACACATTTTTACAATTGGACAAAGTAAGAATCTCTTTAGGCCTACACCAATGATAAATGAAAATATAAAGAAATTAAATATAAAATATTAATTTCCGTATAATTTTTTATTAAAGCCACAGGAGAGGGCCTAAAGAGCTGCATTCAGCTTAAGATCTGCAGGTTGCCTACCCCTGGTCTGGAATGAAATGCTAGTTAAGCTAACAATGCAATTGCATTATTCCAACAGAAGAAAAGCATAAAGGTCTTCAATATATTAGGTAAAAAAATCTATATTCTGAAGACATTTTTTTTTTCTCCAAAAAATCTAATGAAATCCAAGCGCTCTCTCTGCAGTTCATAGCCTGTAGCTCCACATCACAACAATGGACATCAGCCTTCACATGTCATGTCAAACCACAATCCGTTCAGTGCTCACCTCACACTGTCAACCTCGTCACAACCCACCACATAGCCTTCTAATTCCACAGTACCCTTAAAGTCAACAACATTGTTGGGATTATTATTGTCTTCAAGAGTACCCAGCTGGACCCCAAAATACAACCGGACCAGCTAGGGTTCAAAAAGCCACATTGAATTGCTGCCAAAATTCCTCACACAGCACAGATTGCAACAATTTATAGTGAAATTATGATACAAACTATGCAGCAAGTGAGTAAGGAATATCATGTCCCTTTGTCCCGGCGCTTTCTATTGAGTTCAATAAACACTTATGCACTCTAAAGGACTCAAGCTCAAGAAGGGACAATGGCTCCCTTCAGAACTCGACACCAGACCTTTAACAATACAAAAATACTCTATCCTCCAAAGACTAATTGATGTTATTCGCCTTTTGATAAGTCAGAGGTAGGCAGACGTAATAGTAAAGAATATACGCAAAGCTTTTGATGGCCCGTAACCTGAGTAACTGGAGTACAAAGAGGGAGAGACAACAAAAATGCTCAGTTTTTGGTTGCTTATCACTAAAGCCATGATCATTTGTGTTTTCAGGGCAACAAGAGTGTAATTTGAATAGGGACAGACATTAAAAGGGGAATCGCCGCTGTGTGCTTAGAGGACTTGGAGCTGTCGGCTACTGGCCTGTGAGCATATTGGTTATTGATATTCTCTCTCTGTGTCACACACTGCATCTGGCCTCTGAACACAACGGCTGAAAAAGCCCTCAGAGCCAGGGTGAAACAAATACATTTGCACTTTTTTCTTTGGCAGCTGGAGCTGGCAGGTGAAATTGGTGGCTGTATAGCCTGACAACTTGGCTGCAGTGCCATCTACTGGTGACAGACGCCAGGGCTGAGACAACCACACTCGGGAAGCAGGAGGTGATGGAAACCACAGCAGAAGGGTTCATGTTTAAGCTGAGCAGATTTTACATTTTACATTGTCATATCTGTCATTTTTGTCTCATGGTCAACCTGCATAAAGGGTACCACTCATTTAAAAGCAAAAAGCATGTATTTCACTAAAACTGTGATTTTAGAGTTGTGTGAGCAAGACCATATCTCACTCACACAGTATGGTTCATACAGTGTAATAGTGCATATGCCATCAGGGACTAAAAGGGAGGGGGTTGCGGCCGAGGGCAGGAGAATGACAAAAGGATATAAACTTTGACTAAACTGCTAGCTAGCCCTCCAGGGAACCAGAGTTTAAACTTCACCAAACCACAAGATGTGGGGGAACTTCAACACAAAAGCACCATTTAAAAAGGCCTTTCACTGCAGATGACAAGTCTAATTGAGGCTGGTGATGCACCTGGCAGTAAAAAGTAGCCCTTCAGTCATGTGACAGCCCCACAGACACAATTCATGCTCTGTGCATGTGTATTACAACATGTATCACTCAATATCAGATGAATGTGAAAGAAACACACACACACACATTTGGCTTTATGGGAAGACATTCTTTGTAGTAAACAAATTGAAATTTTCATGGAAAAGACTCAACGGCTCTGCAATGCAATTCTTCTTTTTTTTGTTTACCTCAGCGTTACTTCAGTATCCCTATTATCCTTCAACAAAGATCTGCAATACATCACTGACCACCACAATGAAATGGGACGTTAAGGCTGCAATGACATCATGCAGCAAGCCCTGAGGACAAATATAGATCATGTTTATCTTGAACAGATTAATTTCTGACATGGTAAAGAGATCTCCACTGACTGCTAAGGAAATGTCCATGTTCAACTGATGTACTTATCCAGCAACTGTCGGATAGTTACTTCCATCGCTGCTACGGTAAGTTTCAAAAAGTAACAAATTCAGCAGAAAATGTAGCTTTTTTTCCCTAAAGATGGAATATTTTAAATAGATGTTTGTGAATGTTCTGTCCCTGGTTGTTGGCGAGCCAAAATTGCTCATTGATTAACAATTAAACAACTGAGCTGAGAAAAGAGATTATTATGAAACTTAAACTACGAAAATAGATGAGGGACAAAAACAAAAGGCATAATGCAATCTTTCTTATAGTTCAGTTTTTTTTATTTTTATATCTTGCCTCCCTCCTCATCCCCAAAACCCTTGGGAAGCAGCACTCCAAGGTCTTTCATTTGAGCTTGTATTATTCCCCCGTATCTCTGCTCATTTTTCATCCGCATTGCATTAAGTATTGATATTGATTTCTTGTAAATGGTGGCGAAATGGATGGCTCGCACTTTTTTGTGTTATTGTTCTGCAGCACTTGTAGGTAATTTATTATGGCTGAGGGTCCGGTGAGGCCTCCCGGTTCTGTGTCCCTCCTCCTGATGGAGCGTGCCAACCTGACTAACAAAACACACCATGCACTGAAAGGCCACTCGTGAGGAGAATGAAGCATCAAGAAAGTGCACGCACACTAGTACTAGCGCGCACATGCATGCACACCGTGTCCCTCTCACTCTCACCATCAACATTGCTCACATTCATGGTCCACCATAAACCAGCACACATAAGAGGGTCCCTCGGAAAACACACAGCAATAAACTGAAAAGCGTTAACTTTACAGGCATTTCTCAATCTTAACATGAGAGTTGTGCAGTGGGCAACTATTTTATTTCTCCTTTCCTCCTATTTTTGAATATTATTCTTTTTAGTGCTGTAGCAGCACTTGTAGCGAAATCCATTCCCAGTTTTGTGACAAAGCGTGGCCTTCTTGACAAACTGGAGTGGTTTACTTGCATTGTCATCCTGGCCAATTTCTTTTCCCTGCTGCCGTGGCCCCAGCAGTCTATTTGCATTTCAATAGCCTCTCTGTCTGCCTCTATATTGCCTGATATTATGTCTGCCTTGTATGAATTTGAATTCAATGTCTGCATCTGCTGTTCTACTCACAAGCAGTCCTCATAAAAGGTGAAACATGAAATAAGGCTTGCAAGCAAAAGACACTGATCGTGTGTGATGATGTAAAACAAGACAAACGCATTATGGGGCTTGTATATGGATTTCCTTGAATAAAAAATATGTTTACATGCATGTTCTGCTTTTACATGAAATTGCAACAGAACAACGTTAAAGCAAAGTGATTGTGTGATTTCCATGATCCTTAATAGAACTATTATTACCTACAGGCCTCCCAGTAAGTTTTCACTTCTCCATGCTCGTTCTTAGCTATAATTGCAGAGGAATGTACGTAGAGCAAGATCTGATCTGAGGTAAAGAAAGGCACTGCAGTAAAACCGATACGTCCTGTTTACCGTCTCTATCACCACAACACTAGCACTTGGCCACAAACCCTGGCTGGTGCCACAGTGTCGGACACCATGGGTCACATGACCCACACCAGAGTCCCACAGAGGTCCCTCAGGTATCCCAGAATGCCCTCCTCTCTGGCTGACTCTCTCTCTCTCTCTCTCTCTCACTCTCTCTCTCTTATACAGGATGGGATATATGGGATGTCAGAAGGCCACAGGCAGCTACTGTTAAAGCCAGGAGGATTTACTGGAATTTCTGCTTTAAAAAGATATAAAGCACCAATGGCTGATTAATTTCTGTTCATGGGATATTGGAGAGAAGATGTAAAGAGGAATATCAGTTGAACTGCACATCCTGTGCTCCCTCTAGCAAATTGTGTTTTGGATTTCACCTTGGGACCACAGTGCTGCAACTAATCCTTTTTCCAAGACAACAAGATTTTTTTTCTGTTGCATCCTGATAATATGCTCATTTAAATAAAACCATAAAAAAGTGAAAAACTACATGCAGACTTATTTTTAGTTACAGACATAAAGGCATGTTTCCGCCCCTTCTCTTAATGTTAACCTCTGCCAAATGTAGCTTCTGTTCAGAAACAATTAATGCCAACCAGTGTTGGGGTGCGCAGGCAGGCTAACAGCTGTGTTTGGGCCACTTGTTGTGCCTCCAGCACAGATAATTACAGCAATCCAAAAGCAGAGCAGCCGCTCGGGGAGTTTAATAATGTACAAGTAGTCGCTATCTCTTTATAGATCATGTTACTGCAGCACTCACTGACGTGTAATTTAGATCAATCAAAAAATATGGCAGGGCTATGAAACCAGTGCCTTTGATAATAGTTGGCAGGTAGTAGTCACCCCCTGTTGTCGAAGCATCTGATATAAAAGGCTTCATTCTGCCCTCCATCAAGGGGCCTGGTGTGCTAGGATGTGTAACCCAGGCAACAGATACATAAAGCATTATGGGACTTGATTTAATTTGTCTAAATGGGAGCTGGAGTATCTTGGTTCTCAGTTCGAATGTCCCTGTTAACCACCACTACAATGTAATGGGCTCCTCAACTTGGAGCTGCTGATTGTGTCCTGCTGGTATAGGAGGTTTTCCACTATATGCTGTTTTTGACTGTGTATGTGTGTGTGTGTATATACATGTGGAAGCATGCTGGGTGCATGCATCTGTGTTTGTGGCTGTGTGCACACAGACATTTCTGGTGATAAAAAAAATAAATACTTTAACAAACTTCTCGGTCAAGTGTATCACTGGGCAACACATCTATAGCCATAAGAATAGAGTGGCATAATGAATATGCCGTATATGATCCTGGCAGGGCTTTGTTTCCTTGAAGTTCCCACCATCGGCCTTTAAAATATTTTGGGGTCAGTAATTTAACTGGAGGCCAAAAGCTTTATTCGGCATTATTTAACTTTCTATGTATATAAAAGCCATAAAAGTCATCACAGGTCAGACGTTATTGTGAGGTATGAATTCCTTTGCTCAATCTGGTCTATTGTGTACTTTCAAACCTATGAGCTCCCTGTTTCAGCCCATTTGAAGAACTATTTGAACCAAGACAATCTAGCCGGTAATACTTGGGTATCATTTTCTGCCTTTGCATGGGACTCTCCTTGCCTCCGGCTTGTTTTAAACTATCGGTACAATTCAAGTAGCTTCCTCTCCTTGTCCTACTTCTGACTTCCCCTCTTCTCCCTCCTCCCTTGCTTTCAACCCATGGGTCTTTGTTTTAAATGGCAATTCATCCCATTCGTCCGCTCAGCCACATTAAACATCAATTTCCTCACCGAGCACACATTACGACCCAATAGAAGAAATAAAATCTCAGCCATTTATTGTGCAACTCCCTCCTCCCTTTTTTGGCACTGCTATCCACCACTGGCACCCTCATCAAAGCAGCCCACATCCAACAACAAGAGAGCAGCTACACAACAATGCCGGTGCCATTCGACTTCCTCTTAAGTCGTTTTATACTTACTGCAAAACAGTAACGATTTCAAGGGCCTTTGAATTCCTCCAAGAGCCACCGGGTTTATAAAACATGCATGAGGTGTTCAGTAAACAATGCCCAATGGTCTTATTCCTTTTAAATAAAACTATTTCCATGAGATGTAAGAGAGACTTTAATATTGCCTTAAATATTAAAAGAGAGAACTGAGCCTCATCAATTTTTCATTTATTGGGCCCGCGTGTAAGGAGTCATCAATCTCAAAAGAAATTACTGACATTTTCATTTCAAATAAAAAAGGGTACACTTTATCCAGCGGTAATAGGGATTGCCACTCTTACACAGGGAGCATTAAATGGCTTCTGGAGTGCTGAAAATGAGAAAATTTTCTTTTTTTGTTGCAGAACAGATTGTGGTTTTTAACCTTGTGAAGCAAACATGCATGAAATTGCTAAATAAAATGCAACATATTACCCTGCTAACAGCTTTTAAGGGGAATGAAGTTCATTACAAATCAATAGTAGTCCACCTTAACAAGTGCATATTCCCATTTCCAACAAGCCCTGACTCACTGTGAAGTAATAACCACCTGGTTGTTTTGCTGCTCGTTGATATTGATATCCTGTGACATAAATTCATTGTTTGATTCCATTGCTGTTATGATATATTGTAATAAATGTCTCCGTCATTACAGCACCTCTCTGCACTGTGTGCCTTTAGGCTTGTAGGTTTGTAATTACTGCACAATAAACAAATGGTTTGGGTAATGGGGGAAAAGGTCTGAGGCCTACAGGCACAGGGAGAGGATTACAGGGAATGGAGTCCACTTTTCACCCCCAAAAACCCCTCAACCCTCTCTACAAGGCCTGTCCCACGTCTCGCCACAACTCCCCCTGTGGAATCACCCTCGCTGAATTATTAATCACTGAGCGGTGTTGATATATCATCAACCGTGTACATACATCGTACAGGGGGGAAAAAAGGGTTACAGTAGGCCAGGATTTATAACAAAAGCTTGACATATGCTGCTAATTCACCTTGACAACACTGTCACTTCCTGCTCAGTGAATAATTGCCCAACAGAAGAAGAGTTTGTATGCAGCCTCACTGCTAGGCACTTCCCGACGCACACTACTCCACCCATAATGGATGAATATTTGTCTATAATTTCTGTACACAAGTCTGGTTGTCAGTCCCCTGCTCACCCCGTGTGCTGCTGTCTCATTTGCATAGGTAGATTGAGACGCCGCAAGCATAACGAGGTCGGCCTGCGTGTTGGTGATGGAGGACGCTGATGAATAGAGCTCTCTCCCCATCATGGCACCTTTGTAAATGTTTGATTAGTTTTGAATGGATTACTGTTAGATTATCGGGTTTGGGGCCCAAACCTAGACACGGCTCTGCTACTCTGAGACAGTCCCTTACGGGTGTCCCGTGACAGAACGGAGGCTGTGTGTTGACAAAGAGCGAGAAGGGAGAAGGGCGGAGGCCATGCTTGTTTATGGAGAGTTGTCAAAATGTTTGATAATGCTGTTGCACACCCTTGTTAAAACTTCAATTTCTGGAATACCTTGGATTTGGGAATAAAAGGTGGAAGTGTTACGAGGTTAGAGATGGCACATATTGAGGTTAAAGTTGAAACAGACGAAAAATAAATGCTCTAAATGTTCAATCTGCAAACTTATTGAGTCTTACTCCATATTTCAGGAACCACGCTTCCATTGCTTCCATATCGGCTCAGCATTCCAGGGATATTTAACGGGTTGGAGGGAATCTCATAGTCAGACAGCCATAAATTTCCTGGGGCTGCTGTAAGACGCTCTTATATTGCTTGTGTGGCAATCAGACTGGTGATTATATGGGTAATGAAACATGTGCCTCCTCCTGGTGTCTGCCCCTTCCATTGCCTGTCTCTTTCCATCTCTTTCTCTAACTTTTCTTTCTCTCTCTCTCTGGTTAAAGCCTGTGATGGATGGGGCGTAACTATTAGAGGGAGCAGTAACCCATCAGTTCCGAGGCCTATTATGCACAGTTGGATGCTGGGTAAAGGGGGTGCGAGCTGTGGAACAGCGACAACGTAGTGGGCCGCCTCGCGGGTTAACACTAACCCCGCCGCCCACCCCTGACGCCCCCTACTCCAATCTGTTTCCTCGAAAACCTGTCTTGCATCTTGACAGTGATGCCGCCATTGTGCTCCCTCTCTCTCAATCTGTTTAGTTTCCTGTTGTGACCTTTCATACAGTCAAATATATTAGCGAGTGGTGCACTCTCATTAAAACAGTGCATTAACCAAAAGACTCTTTGGAGTCTAAATGACAGCCGAAGGAACTGAAAGCTAATAGCCGTGGGCAGTTGGGGAAACTTAACTCATGAATCAGCGCGCTAATGCCAGAGCAGCAAGCCTGGAGCGCTGTAAGCGTATGGCACAATCTCCAT
>NW_023339751.1:14052092-14083411 GCF_004916995.1 Morone saxatilis | reverse complement strand
TTGCTTCCTTGATCTACTTCATTTTCCTTACTGGCTCCCTTTTTTCTCTCACTCTCTCCTTTTCCTCCTCTAACTGCTACTTATCTCTCATATTCACTATCACCGCTATGTTCACATTCCACTTCTCTTTGACACATTTATTCTTTTCTCTCACTCTTTTACTCGATCATCCTTCCCCTGTCCTGCTATCTTATTTGTTCATTTCATTCTTTGTTCATTTCATTCTGTGATCCCCTATTGTATTGCACTCGTTGGTGCCATCATTTCTATTTTCTGCCTCCCTGCTCCTACAGTTCTTTCCCTGAGCTCTCCCTAACTCTTTATCCTCTCTTATTGTTTTCAAAGAGGGGAACAGAAAGAAAAAAAAGTGTGCAGAAAAAAGAAAGAGCTAAAGAGAGATGAAGATAGAGGAAAGAAAAAAGAGCTAGTATACGAGAGAGGAGAGGGAGACGAGTAAAAGAGGAGAGACTAAAAGCTCATTACTTTCCCCCTGATGGGAGAAAATGAGTGAGGGGGCAATAATAAAGCTTGAATTTTTCAATACTGTTAAAAATGGGGCTCTGACAGCTCACCGCCAGTGCAAGGGACAGGCGCCGACAACGCATGGTGAGCCACCGAATTAGCAATACCATACATCATAAAATCTAATTAAATCAAGGAGCAGAATCAAATTAGTTTTCTGTGACTCAAACCGCCCGCCAAAAGGGCTCTATTAAATGAACTGTAGAGAGGGAATTAAATAATTCACAGTGAGGGATTTTGCATTTATACAAAAATTGTGCACTTAATTGTCCGTGCTATATTACAGATTTGGCCTTATGTTAACAATGAGCCTAAAGCACACTTACTCGTGCGCACTGGGCACACATTAGGGCCTACATGGTCGACAAGGCTTCAAACTAAGGGGATATTAGAGTAACCATTGGCTCGATGCCACTAGTATAGTAGAGCATAGGGGTCTAGAGCAGGCAAAGGGTACACTGATTATACCCCAATGAGCTATAATATGTAGAATGAAAGACAGCAGAGTTGGGTTAAACAGTGATCGAGATGTGAATATTAGGTAAGGTATTACATTTTATTCGTCAAAAGTTATGTTTGGATCTACAGTATGATGTAGGCTTGGACCTATTGAGAAACCCACAGGAAGACCATCAAACTAAACATGTCAGATGAAGTTCTGTCATGAAAATGGAGCACTTTTGTTACAGCGCTGTGTGAGCGTTCAACCATCCCCGCTATTCTCTTCGTCTCTCACCCCCATACACCCTTTCTTTCAATCTCTCCATCTCCCGCGCTTCCCTCCCTGGCATCAAAACAGCACAACTTTATTATAGTTGCTGTCAATACCGTAATAATAAAAGAGCGCGGAGGGGAGAGACTACCATATTACACTTTTAACGAGAATATAGCAGATGCACATTGAGTGAATATTGAGTTTTAAAACTTGTCGGCATGTGATTTGTGGCCTTGTCAGTACAAATATTTTTCAATGTCATAGCAGCAAGCCAGGGCTGTCACTTCGGCGGTCAGCTGGGACGGGGGGAGGCAAAACACAATGATCTGGCCCTTAATGGAGAACCGCTGGGACTGGCATGGAGGTGATGAAGCACTGTTTAGTTTGCGGCTGCCATATTTCTGCTTGGGGACGCTATTATAAAACACAGTGTTATTTTGTCAGATTTCAATCATGAGCCAGGTTATTTGTCACCTGCTGTCACATTGTTGGGGCAAGTCAGGCTGACGGTGAAATATGACCTGTCCCAGCCCAACCCCCCGCTCTGGAGAAGACCAGAGTTTTCTTTAGTCTAGAGGTAAAACTAAAAAACAACTGTATAGATCTGTTGTTCCACTTCTTTGTCTCATTATATCAGTATGGAGGCAAGGAAATGCTTTGAAAGTTAAATCTTACTTATCCGCACAACGGGGACATTTTATCTTCTTTTTAGGCTTTCTTCTTTATCTTCATCATTGTTTCCTCACTCCTTCCTTATTCTCCTTCAGTTATACTTTCATGGGGAGCCATCTTCTAGAGTAATCACAGGTCTCAGTGCATCTTTGTTTAGCAGGAGTGACAGTGTCAAGTATCCTCATGGAAGAAGCCCCAGGGAGCCATGGTTTAATTTCGTTCAATAAAAAGTGCTCTTTAGGTAGGCTTTGCTCAAATATGACCTTACCATGCTTCCGTATAGGCTAGGTATTGAGATAATGACGGTGTTCATCCTTTCTTAGTACCCCATGTTGATCTTAAGAAGTCACAAATGGCCAGCTGGATATAAGAACATCCAGGTGGGGGTCAAATTCAAAGACTCCTCTGCTCTTGAAGATGCACTTTAATTTCTATTTCTTGTCTTGAGAGCTTCGCTTTTTTGCTAATCCCTTTTGTAACATTATGCGATTTAACAATGCCTTACTAAATATTTCAGGGAATGTATTCATTTTTGTTTGAGTATGGATTACAAACGGATTTAATAAAGTTCAAGCATGCAGTTCAGTGACATATGATGAACATTATGCCCCTGTACACTTATCCCTGACAGATATCATGTAGAATGCTATTTCATTTGCTATTTAATTTTCCTTCTCAGCAGCTACATCTCCTGTGTCAGAAATGTAGAGGAAAACAAGAACCTGGTAGCTCAATTTGCTTATTGACATTGAAATCTGCTTTTCAGATCACTGTACATGTCAGCTACTCAGACACCCATCCGTGAATTAATTTCCAAATTATATCAGTTTTATTTCCTTGCTGTCCTTGTGTTTGAACGTCATGGCCTCTACCCAAACACAGGAAAGGTATAATCCCCACTCTTTAAAATCAGACATTTCCTTGAATTTATGCCAAATGAACTGTCCGTATGCACCATTTCTTTAGACTGTTTGTAGATGCTGTTGAAACCAAACAGCCAATATAAAAATATGCAAATAGAATTTGATTACTAACACTGCCTTCTCTTGGTTGACAGACAGGGGTGACATTGTGTAACTTCATCGCCCTTCCTAGTGCCTGAATAAAGCTGTGTTATTGCCTGTGAAGGCTGGCCCACTCTCATCTACGTTATTGGAGCGTTTAACAAACCGCTTTTGTGAATTAACCGAAATATGTAAAGCGGGAAAGACTTTTTCCTTGTTGCCTGCTTTCCAGTCCTTTCTGCATTTGAATTCCTCCATACATTCATAGGTAAGATGGTTTTGACTAAATAAATGTTTTGTATATATATCAGATGCATAGGTATGTGTAAGAATATATAAATACATACACATGCAGTACAGCGCACACTTAAGCAAACACACACAACAACCATTAGCTTTGGCTGACACGATAGCCATTAGCACACTGTCTCTAGTTGTGTGCGTTCCAATCCAAAAGAAGAATCATTTACATAATGTGTGTTTTCCCCAAACGGTGTGAACAACCGGCACTCTGTGTAGGTTTCCTGCTGGCAAATGTTTCAAACTGACCTTGGGAAACGGTCCATCTGCAAACGCTATGCAGTTACATCCATAATGGGCCTTTTACTTGTTTTTGTGTATATGTGTGTGTCTGCAAGCATGCAGATGTGCGTTTGAGAGAGTGTGTGTATCTGCATGTGCACACTTACACATTCCTGTGTGTGTCTACAGCTGATGACTCTGTGCCAGCCGGACGGCTTTTATATGTATTAATATTAATATGTGCCTGAGCTGCAGCCCATCACATCTCTGCCCCTTGGTGCAGAGTGTCCAAGGGCGGCCATTATCATCCTGTTCTGACTGTCAGTGAACCTGGAGAAAAGTAAGACAGGCACGTTGACTACCGTGCCGGGGTCAAACAGTCAGGCTAATACAGCTCAAACCACCGGCAGTGTGGAGGATACTGTAAAATGTGCTTGGATGACGTGCATCTATTTGTTCTGCAATTTCATATGAAATGCATCCCCTTATGGATATACACACACACATTCACACACATTCACATGCTCAGAAATACACTTACACTCAGATATACACACACACACACTAACATAAAAAGGTATACCATATGTGTACTGTAATAAAAAAAAACTTAATACTGATGTTTATCAGGCACCTTATCATATAGTATAATCTATGACAACTGTCCTTTCCCGACTAAGTTGGTGTCTTGGTCCAGAGAGCAGTATTGATGATAATGTTAACCATGTCCCATAAAATCAATCAATCAATGGAATATTAAATGTATATGTCTGGGAGGTTGTCAGTGGAGCGCTCTGGGGTGAATCTCCAATAGCCTGTCAAGGTTTATTGCCTTTTATGGGGGATCCACCAATGCAGTGTTTCCATGAAAATACACCTGTACAGTATATCAAAGAGGCTGTGACATCAGAGCTACAGACAGAAAGTGACGACAACCAAACACTCTCCATGTCTTTCTCTTTTTCCCCTCTCTTTTATGCACACAGACAGAAACACACCCCACCACTGCGCACCAAAATAGATGAATTTTGCTTCAACAAAGGCAGTATGGTAATTAAATGCAAGATAAGGCCATTCAGAATGCCCAACACTGCGCCAGGCAAATATCCTGATCAGCTTAAAATCAACCAAGTGGGACAGAATAACAAAAATCCAAATTGGTTGGTCTAGATCAGCTTGATAGGGCTTTCAATATAATACACAACAATGGCCAAAATGAATAGGAATCAAATTACGAGAGCTGTGATATGGCATGAAACTGCATGGGGGAATTCAAGCACAATCACTTTTCAATGTGGCTTCCAATATTGCAGCCAATCCTCGCACGATTCATATCCGATCACAAATAATGTTTATCACCCTCATATCTCTCTCCCTAATGGAAAAGGCCTAGTGTTGGGGTTTAAGGAGTGCATTCATTTTTAATGAGGTCTGGGCATTGGCCAGAATGAAATGAAC
This sequence comes from Morone saxatilis, assembly GCF_004916995.1. Lineage (NCBI taxonomy): Eukaryota > Metazoa > Chordata > Actinopteri > Moronidae > Morone > Morone saxatilis. The sequence goes on along the minus strand of NW_023339751.1, from coordinate 14,078,518 downwards.
AGGCAGAGTTTTGGGCCACAGTATAGCAACGACCGGCAGTAAAAGGTCGATCCATTCTTTCTAATTTGACCAGGTTATGTGCGACTATAAGTTGCTAAGTTGTTTATTACAGCCAAGCAGCATTTTCACTATAATGTTACAGAACTGTTTAGAAAAGGTGTAAAGCTCCGTTGCTCCTGCAGAAGAATTTTTTCTCCCGGTAGAAACTTTCAAAGGGTTACACCATGTTAAAAAGATGGAATACTACAACAAAAAGCACAATGGTGTTTTTGAGTGGTTTCAAATCCGTAATATTGAGGTCAACACTTTTGAGTAACCTAAATGGTTGCTGCATGTGTTTTCCATTTGTAAAACTCTCCAACTGTCATACAATCTACTCTTGTATGAATTACATCTTCTATATGTTGAGCGGATTTTCAACCAATAAAATGATGCACTTGCAGTGCTGCAAAAGAAAGCTACATCACTTGAACGGAGCAATTCTCTATTGTGTTTATGAGTTCAGGAGGGCCATCAAATTTCATGTAAAATAAGCTCTCATGCAGGAGAAGACACTCATATTTTATGTCTAATTCTAGAGGAGAAGATGTATTTCCTGCTTCCCCAGGAAGCATGATTGGTGTGTGACTGCGTGTCGTGACGAGATCACTTGGCGGGGCTGAGGATAAAATGTCGCTTAGGATAATGTGATTGCCCTTAAGGTACAAGGGGGTGAATTATATTCCCTGATTTATAATCTGAAAATTAAAGACTCACTCATTTTCTAATTTAATTCCACCTTCAATGGAACAATGTTCACTCTGAGCCAAATTGGCGAATAATGTTACTAATTCAGATGCAGATGTAATTTCTATTCGGGGGGCTGCAGTGTGTGGTGATGAACGAGTCCCGGATGGATCGTTGCCACTCCTATCTCCCCGTCTCGACAATTCCCCAGCAGTTGTGATAATAACCTGAGCAATAAAGGAGGGAGAGGCAGTGCTACCCTGTTCCACTCCTCATACCCCAAGTCATCTGATACTTCATCTAATAGTATTTCTGTCCTTTCCTGTGTCACTCTGTCTTAAAGCAGCTGACACTGCGCTCTTCCATACAGGAAAACAGAGTATGCTGAATATTATCGATGTAAAACTGAATTAACATGAAGCCTCTTAATAACCTGCATAATTACTGCTGCCTTCTGCAATACAAAAAAGTCATTGCAATAAATCTGCTGTTAAAAACTTGATTGAATGCAGGGTAAATGTCAAGGTAATTATGAGGCGGTGAGGGTTAAAAGCAACGTTAAATCCTCCCACAGAGTGGTGACATTCAAGTGAAGGAGGAAGAGATAGCGAGGGAGGAAAGGAGAAGAGCGACAAAGGGCCGAGTTTGTAAATGTATCGGCCAATACGAATCTAACAGTTCCTCACTTGTCACTGCCCTTTTATTTATGACTGTGAACCATTTGAGATATGACCTCTGTATGACTGGTTTCTTCCTACACGCTAATGGGTCCATTAAGGACAGAATTCATCATGTAAAATATCATGATGACACAAACACGTTCAGGCTGCACATGTGAGTGTTAAATTACAGATTCCTGATTTAGCTATTTCCTTGTTTGCTCACTTGACCTATCTAGGGAATCCTGACCCACAACTCTCTCTCCAACCTCAAGGTGTGCAAGGTCACCAAGTGCAGATGAAAGGTGACAAAAGGAAATGTGTGCACTCACTTCTTCGCCCATTTTGCACCCTACCTGCACTACGCTGGGGATGTGAAAGGAAGTCTGCTGCATCCGTTCATCCATCTCAGCCTCAAGCAGCCATACAGATGCCGTAATACAAGTATTTATCAAAGGGGCTGGCAGAGGTCAGGTCATTTTACTCACCGTTCAGCCTTAGTGAGGAGTAGAGGGGTTGGATTGGGGGGGTGTTGTGGGTGCTGTGTCGTGTGCCTCCTCTTCAGAGCCTAATGATCTGCTGAGCATAATGACCCCAAGACGACAGGGCCTCTACAAGCCTTGACTAGGCCTGCTCTAGCCCCTGCTCACACTCACTTCTCTTCAGGAATAATGTGAAAGAAAGGGTTTTTTTTCTTGCCGTTTTTGTTCTCCCCCGATCTCTCCCCCTCTGCTATCCACCCCCAGCCACTGTACAAGCCAAGGCTCCGTGACAAAAAGCCAATAGAGTTAGCTGCCAAGGCTTGGAGCTCTGAGAGGGATAACTGGCGCAGAAGGTTAAAGCAACAATGTGCTCAGCCCCATTGAGCTGCTCCTTCTGTGTTGATGGTGAATGTGCATGTGTGTGTGTGTGTATCTCAAAATCAGTGTGTATATAAGGTGTCAAGGGTTGTTAAAATGTATATGCTCTGATATACCCAAAAGAACACCTGTTCACTTGTGTATTCTACAGCTACCCAAATAATGAGGGCCGCATTTGATTTCAATCAAACCTTAGTTATGAGTTTAAGAGTTTAGGAGAAACTCAATGCGTTCATTGTGTAAAATGAAAGAACGTGAAGAGTAAAGCACACACAGGCTGCGTAATTGCCTGAGTAAAAATGCTAATTATTTGCTTCTTTCATTTTGAAATGTCGAAAGTAATGCAGTCATTTGACAAACTCTGAAGTGAAAAGCAAATGTCTGGATTTTCATATTACAAATGGCTTTCTTTCACAGGTAACAATTTCAAGGCTGCCGCTTTTCCACAGAAGGGACACAGCTACAGTGAAAGGTGTGATATCCCCTCTCTGCAAACCATAATGGTGGCTTGTTTGAAAATGACAGGTGTACGAATGAGGCCCTCTCTTTTCCTAAGTACAGCAAACTGTGGTCATTCACTCTGCTTTGTTTTTAGCGTAATAGCCCCATTTACAAAATGTCGGTGAAATTAATGTGGGACAAACGCGGCGGTAACCGAGCCAACTAATTTTTGCTCATTCAACTTGAATTATTAATAGGTGAGAAATATACCATATGCTTTCAGAGGAACGGCATACATTCATTTTATACAGAATTGCTGCTGTTTTGTGAAAAGTATAAGTAGCTTAACTGCTCTTTTCAAAAGGGGTGACTTATATGGAGGCCTTAATGATGTATAAATCAGCCCGTGTAATTATGCTTCCAGCTGCTGCCTTGGGTCGGGCTGAAACTATAGGCCCTCAGCACCAAGACTGGAGCCTTCATCACCTGAATCCCTTTTAATCAACCAGCACTAGTTTTCTCTCTTTAGATCACATTATTATGAGTTATTGAGAGTAAGAGGGAGGGTGGGGTGGCAGAGAGAGTGTTCAGAGCTATACGTATGTGTGCATTAATGTGTGTGTGTGTGTGTGTGTGTGTGTGTCTGTGTGTGTAAAAGAAGTATAAATGTGTGTGTGTGTGTGTGTGTGTGTGTGTGTGTGGACACATGCTCATGCACCAGCACATACCAAATATTTTTTCTTATACTATAACTTAAGTAAACCATTGTACATTTTTACGTTGTCTGAAAATAAAATAATGCAAATAGATTGGGAGACATCATCTAGTAGTGTTTGTAACTTGATATTCTGTCACTTGCGGCTAAAGCTTCATCACTCTGCTCACATGCACAGTACGGTCATTACAGCTTTAGTGTAGGGTTTAGCAGAAAAGTACCACCATGTAGTTCTGTCTTGGTGAAGAGATGGGGCACCACCTAGTGCACAGTCACTGCCACAGCTTCCAGACATCTCTCCTTCCATTGAAACCTTTGTTGTTGAGTGATTTTTTACACCCAATACATTCAACATACATGTAGATACCTGCAATAACTTTGTCTGTCACTTGTTACATTTGCGATAAAATGTAGTTTTTGAAGGCCTTTGCCTTTTCGTGAGCCTTTGCCTGTCTGTTGATGAAAGCTGTAACGTGCACAGGTCGGCTGTAACTGTGCTATAGATGGTGGAGAGGGTGTTAAACATCTGCATTAAGTAACCCCTCCAAACAGAGCTACTTCCCAATCTCCCCCTCACATCCAAAAGTGGTGAAAATGCTTTAATGAACCCTATCTTGGTAAAAACACAGCTTTCAGCTGTCTGTCAGACTCTGTTCAAGAATCAGATTAGAAAATATTGTAGTAGTATTGGTGTTGAGGAACATGACTGATGTCTTTGTTGGATGAAGTTCTATCTTTGAAAAACCACTTGCTTTGCATATACAAACTCCATTTGTTTAAGAGCTAGAGCTAAGAAAGATGCAAAGCACTGCGGCCCCACTGACTGGAACAAGGGCACTGTAAAACAACAAAAGCCAACCAATGACTTACTGTAAATGTACAACAATGTGTTTTGAAATGATTCCCTTCCTGAGAAAAGGTTAGGTAAATAGTAATGAAATTTAAATGTGGAGACTGGATGTCTATCAGTGTCCTTTTGTTGTGTCACACGCTGCATCAGTTATCATTTACATGTGCTCCTCATTCTCCCTGTTCTCCTCTTTCATGCAAATGAGTTCTGTATAACCATCACACCTATCTACAGGCATTGTTCGAGTAATTGAAAACAATGCTTATGAGTCTGTGAGTAAATATCATGAACTTATGACCACCATGAGTTTGAGTGTCCATCGATACAAAGCCAACAGGTCTATTTACATGTTTAAGCAGGGCCCATATTCAATAAAATGACTTATTTTCTAATATCGATGCAGTAAAAAAATAGGCATAAACACAAATTCTACCACAAGGCAAACTAATGGTAAATTATGTCTTCCCTTAAACATACTCTGAGCTGGATGTTTGTAACAAAGACGGACATCTTAACAGTGAGCAGAGTGAAACCATATTGGGATTAATGACCAAGCGCCTCCTTGTTAATTGTCACATCAAACAAACAGGTCCTAATTGGCAAAGGTTCCAGCTTGGTGCTAAGTGGACACAGAGTGGGCGCTGCCTCTAGATCGCTCTCTTTGTCTGCTTTCATTAGTTGGTCAAGCCCCTACATTAAGAAGCCCACACTGGAGTCTTATTTTCTTTGGTGGGTAATGAAACACACACCTGCTACTCTCAGGCAATGAATAGAAACTTGAATCTAATATCACCGTCATGTGGCTTCTATTAGTGTTTACAATGCCAATGTTTTGTGTTGATTTTGTGTCTGTCTGTGCGGCAGTGTGCAAGCCTGCGCTTCTGTTTGTGCTGCAGTTTTAAGAGAAAGGAGACAGAAGCAGAAAGGAGAGATAGATAGTGAGAGAGAGGAATAAAGGCACAAAAAGAAAAAAGAGAGATGAAGGGAGCAAACTTACATTCAAGCAAAGAGGTCAGTCCTGAGTTCAACTTCTCTGACAGTCTGCGGGGCTTCTTCTCTGGCCTGCAGCTGCCTGAGTGAAGATAACATTTACCAAGACTCGAAACAAAGTATGCAAGTTTAATTTAGAGTTTTATATCTTAGATTTTATAATCCAAAGGCTTCCGTGATAACATTGATTGCAGTATTTGACTGCAAGAATGTGGCCCAATCAGAAAAAAATCTGAAAAAAGGCTAATATGAATATTTGTCTTCTCATACTCTGAAATTGAGTGAACTGGTGATGAAAATTAAAATTAGATTGCTTAAATTTTCTTTGTCAAATTTATGTACATGCACACACTCATATGCGCGCACACACACACACACACAAACATGCTGCTCCATCTTGAAATGCTAATTTATGATTAGCATCATTATGCAGTAGTGTAATTTCACAAAAGCCTTCCCACAGTGGTGCACAAAAGACTCATTCACCGCCAGAGCTGCTCTGTGTGGGGAAGAATTATGGCACGCAGATGAATTCATTCATGTGGGAAAGGATTTATTCGATAATTATAGACCTTCACAGTTTTAATGCCACTTAATGAGGAGCTTGCATAGTGTGATTCCTACTTGGGCTGACGAATGGATGTTGGTTTTTATTCTGGTGTTTTTTGTTTTGCTCTATACAACATCTGTTAGCTTTTCTATGGTAAGAACTAGCTTGTGGGGCCTGATTTTTCTCTTTGTGTATTTTACAATAAGTCACATTAAGTATGCAATTAATTAATAGGCTGGTGGCCAGGTTGAATAAATATTGTAATAATAGTGCTAATACAAATACCACTACTCCCATTCTACTACTGTAATATATAATTACTATTATAATAATAATAATTTCTGAAAGATTTCTTTTAACTAATTAAATTAATTTAAAAAAAAATTAAAATAGCATTGCTGTTACTTCTCACCTGGCATATTTTGCTTTGTTTACCATAGCAGCTGGTGATAAACCCAGACTCATGCATCCAGTTCAAGGCCATTGCTCTCTAACAACAATGTTTACCACAATGCCAGTCTTAATGCCTCATAGCCATGTTGTTGTGGAGAGGTAATTAAGTTGCCAAAGTTTAATTGCTCAATCATCAGCAGTTAACAAAGAGGCGTCAGTGGCCCCCCTATACTTTCAACGTACTATATTTATAATGGCTAACAATTATAGCAAGGGCCCTTTAGCTGGGATAGCACTAGTAAAAGCTGCTGCCACTAATGAAAAGCTATAATCACTCCACCCACAGCAGTTATTAGTAGCAAATTATGGGTCAGTTGAATGGCTAGCAGTTATATGCATTAAGATAAATAACACTGCTGCTTGTGGCAAGTACAGCAAATGAATGAGTAGCATATGTACCTGTACTTCTACCCATAATGTGTATAATGACACTAATTCCTGGCTTTAAAAACAGTGTCACTTTTTAATGATATTACTTTTTTTAATGCTCTGATATGTGAAAATATATGTTTATAGCTGAAGTTGCATATAGCTAAAAAAAAAAAAAAACCTTGACATACTTGTTGCAGATTTTGATTCCAACAGAAGAATATGAGAAAATGTACACATACACAAAAAAGAAAAGTGGTGAGCATGCATTCTGTATGAAGCCTTGCCCAATTTTTACCCAATAAAACCAGTTTATTGACCATCACACATAAATCATTTTGTCTGGCACTTTCCAAATCTTGATGGCCAGACTTCCAGATCAATGCATTTTCGTTTGCCAGCAGAAGTATGCTTTGCAAACTCTCTAATTGCAGCATTACTATGCAGAATGGAGTATAAGCCCTTTCTCCTCATCTTCCCTCCTTCTATTCCTTTCTCTCCTTGCCTTTCTTTCAGTCCTCCATCATCCTGTTTGGTTGCTCAGCCAGGCCCAGTGGAATGCTACGTCTCTTTGATTGAGTCTTCATTATCTGTGACTCTGTGACGCTTGGCTGTCTGAGGCTAAGGGGGCTAGCTGAGGGAGAAGCGTGGCTTCCATGTACAAGAGGCCCCTCCACACAAGACTGAACAGTCGCCAGGCATCCCGTCTCCATTAATGAGAAGCATCTCCATCCACCACAGTCCCCAGGCAGCCTCCACCAGGTGGAATGCTCGGCCCCTGTCACTCATAGCATTGCTGAGGGCTATTAGCAATTCATTAAGTGACTGACTGACCGCCTAGCTGTATCAATTAGGGGATAGTTGATATGTCTGTTATTGTCAGACTCTGTTTGAGATTGCACTGCTCTTCATTCAATATCTGCTTTGGGTTTTGTGCTGAGGCAGAGCTGTTACATTTGTAGTTTGTGTGTGTGTGGTCTTGGCAGGCAAAAATCCTAAAATGATAAAGAATTGACCAATAAGAGGATACATATTGATTAGCAGATTACAACAAATTAAGCTTTTTGCAGCATAGATAGCATATTTAAAAAAAAAAAACCTTATTTGTTTTGGTCAATGAAAACCTCCTCTCAAAAACAGGGAAAAGGAAATTTGTTGCCATCTGGAGGTAAAATGAAGTATTGTCAGAATCTCAGTTGATAAAAGTCTTCGGCTAAATGGCAAGCCTTCGGCCTCGGTTGATGCAGATGAGCTATGGTTGGACTTGTTTTTTTAAAGTCAAACTGCCTTTGTCTTATTAAAATACAATGCATTCCCTGTAAGAGACAGTATCAACTGTCATTTGAGGTAAACACACTTTGGCTTTCCATTGTACGGCACCAACTGACACTTGTCTACCAGTAAATCGGTTATATGATGTATTCATGACTTAACAGGAACAAGAAATAAACAAAGTATGCCAAAAACTAAAGCAATTACTGTTAATATTTTGACAAGGTGTAATACAGTATCTAAAATTTGTTTAACAGCCAACATCCTTGTGGCCTTGCCTGGCTAATATATAAAAAATATCCCCGAAGAGCAACCGTTGTTTAGAGCCAGCTAGGCAAATCTCAGGCAAATTCCCCTTGTTGTTCACAAACATGAGTCCACTTTTCACTCTATGTATTTAGATAAGAGCATACTTTTTTGCATGCATATCTGATCATTCCATATGTAGATTCAAACTGCGATGACCTCCATCACTGTTGTTAAACAAGTACAGAGGCACTCGATGAAAAACTCACATAAAAGTGTTGTTTGAAAGTAGCTGTGCACATGTCTATTTACTCACCTAGGCCTTATTTGCATTGAAAACTGCAGAGAGATAGAGTGCCATTTGTGCTTGGTGGCTTGAGCTGACATCCCCACTCTTTCATTCTCCTACAGCATTTGTCACTGTCATCTCTGACTGCTGCTTTCAGTGTCACACCCAGCCTGCTGGTGACTTTGCATGTTTCGAACTCAGGCAGTAAGGCCTTGTGTAACATTTGCTAAATGACTAAAAGTCATGTAAAAAAGTACACAAAATAATAGTTTTAAACTTACATTATCGAATGCTTTGTTATGCATATTCTGTGAGTGCTTTTTCTGCTGGTAGTTGTTACTCATATTGTGATTATGATACTATTACAATTAAATTAATAATTTAGACTATAAGTGTGCAATAGACACCTATTACTATAATAGTGACATTTGCTGGAGTTACTGGAGTGACAATGTGAGGTATATCTTTGGTTTTTAATGCATGCAAGGCAGTCAATGTAAATCTGCTGGTTAAAGATGAAGTTATACATTGAAATAACTAGAGCAGATGTTTTAAGATTATAAATAGTTATGCAATCCTTTGCATGCCAGCAAAGTATGCAGACAATGCATGTCAAACTCCTTTGGGATCAGACTGGAGTGTAAAAACACTTAGGTAGGTGACAGCGAAACACTGTCAAAAACTGTCAGATGTCGGCTCATACTGATCAGAACGATACATGGAAAAGCAACAAAAGACACTCTGATGATAATAATGCCAATTATCACATTTTGCTCAGGGGTCAGAGGCAACAGCATTAAACCAAGTCACCATTACCTGATAAATGGCTGAACAAAACTCTTTTCTCTCCTGTGAAATTGTTTGGCAGCCATTAGCAATGCAGTGTAATGCCAATGATTGACGTTGCTGTCCACTTAGCAGTGACAAGGGATGTGTGTGTGTATGGGGAGGGGTCAGTAGGCTGGTGGGGGGGCAGTGCAGGGGATTGATCGGGGTCTGCGTTGTTGCCAAACGGGGGGTGAGGGTGTATTGGCGCGTAGACAATGAGCCTCGGCCAGCGCTGAAAGGCCCATTCTGCGGATCCCTGTTAGCTGTCTATTATCCGCGGTCTCCAGGGGGCTGCTAAATAGAGGGCATGTGTTAGGCAGACATTTATCATGTAATTACAGCACTAGGATCCGTTTCTGATGGTGTGTGATGATTACTAATAATTACTGTGCATTTCACGCCTCCAAAGGGCCCAGATGGGGTCCCATGGCGTCAATACAAAGGAAGGCAGGGGGACAGGGAAAAAAACAGGGGATGAGGGAGGAAAATGTGAAGAAATGGAAAGACAGATGAAGTGAAACTGAGGAGGGATAGTGTCTCGCCTTAACCATTTAGAGGTGCTCATTAGCTAAATTAATTGAACCATATGTGTCCAATTCCTAATTAACTGGATGAAAGGAAAGGAAAGGAAAGGAAAGGAAAGGAAAGGAAAGGAAAGGAAAAGGAAAAGGAAAAACTAATTAAACACACTGTGATTGTTATTGCAATGGCAATATGACAACATTTCATATCTTTTAAAATACTAGTTATATTATATTTATTTTTTAGAGTAATTATTGTGCAAACTACAAATATACAAGAAATCCAATCAAATCCCTCACTACTGGAGGGAACACTGTTTGACATGATTTCCTGTAGGCATCCACCTATAACCATGTTGCTTTGTTTCAGAAGCAGTATACACATTTACACTGCACAAAAATAATAGCAAGGTTTCCTGTGGCTTGATTTGTGGTATCATGACTGATCTACAATCATACTCAAAAGGTTTCATATCTGTAGCAGGGACTAAACGAATGGGCTGAGACTGGGGTTTAAATAAAAAAGAGAAACACCCTCTTATGAAAGCAGCCATCTTGCCTCTGTCAGAGTGCAGGAATGGGTCTGTGTGGTAGTGGAACCGATGCAGGTGAAATACAGTGGCTCACAGTTGTATTTCTGCCCTCTACAGGAATCTGGATAAATCAAAGAGGTCAAGCTGCCACTGATATGATGTAGTAAGGAAGCACAGGGATGGGTTATGCTGTGGAGTGTATGTGTGTGTGCTTTGTGTGTGTGCACAAGGGTTGAATTGCTGTGCGTTACTGAGACCTGCAGCCATGAACTGGAAAGATCAACAGCAGTACAAATTTCCCTGAATGCTGCAGTCAAGTTTTCATTCTCATCCAACTTTTAAGGTTCATTGTACCTGAAGCCCTAAGTGCCGCCCCATAAATACTGACATTAACCTGCACAGCAAAATTAGGGGTTCTTCTTTTGCTCTTTCAGGCGGACCCTAGTAAAAACTACAAGGTCTCCACCTGGTCAAGGTGAGCTCAAATGAAACCCACTGACTGGCAGGGTTTTACCTACAGCACAAAAGCCATCTGAATCAATATGGGTGGAGAGGGAGGGGGGTCGGTTGGGGAAGATGAGGACTGTCCTGTTTAATAGAAACAAATTGCTCTCCACTTCCCGGTGACACAGATAGCAGACCATTTGTGCCTGCTGGCCTTTGTTGGGAACAACAGAAAGGAAATGTACTCATCCTGGCCAGGGATAAAGTTCGGGGCTCTTTGTTACACGCCAGTTACCTTAGCCTCTGTGCCCACCCCCTTGAACAAGCACAGCGGTTAAGTAGTTCAGGTGCCTGCTACATTTTGTTAGATTAAAGGTCCCTGCTTCTGGTCTGAGTTGAATTGCCTCAGCTGGAGTTGAAGGGAGAAGAGGGAAGGGGGGGCGGTGAAGTTGTAGGACCATGGGGCATGAATGGACATCTTGTGCGTGCTCACAGAGGCGAAACGCTTTGGGACAGCCGGCCGGCCTCTCTCTACACCAAGAACCTGAAAGAAAGTCTGTAGGGTGGGTTGGTGAGTAGGGGTGTGTGGGGAGAGGGGAGGGTAGCCCAACCCCTACTCACCCTCCTTTGCTCACTCTATATTTTCACCCACATTTTCCCCAGGTTTGTGGAAAGCTGAACATTTGTTTTCACAAGGACTCTGGCAGGTGGGTAGTGGGTAGGATCTCAGAGGCCTTTTTGAAAGCTGGAAACACACCTACTGTTACCCCTATGGAACATGGACCTAAAGAAAATGGACACAATGCACACAGGACATGAGGGAGGGGTCTATGTAACTGTGCGCCAATCTGCACCTGTGCTACCCATTCACTTACACAGAGCGGCAGTGGATGCAGGGTCCGGGGAACAGTGGGTTGAACCCCTGAGGACATAGAACAAAAGGTGATTGACATCTGACACATAGCAGGTTCAACTTACACACCGATTATTGATTGGCAGTTTGTGTTTGATTCCTTTAAATCCCACAGCTGTGTTTAGAGACAGTTTCACTTTCAAGAACAGAACATCAAATGCACTGTTGAAATGTCATGTTTACTGTGAAGGTGTGTCATCAGTCAGTTATTAAAATCTCTCCATCACACACACACACACACACACACACACACACACCTCTTTTACTTTCTCTCTCCGGCTGAGTTTGGTCAAGCGGAGATGCATAACAGAGTCAGAGCATGTCTGACTTCCACTAACTCATTCTTAAGGTACGGGGTCAAGTGCAAGAGTCAAAGGTGAAGTCTGCCCCACAGGATTAGATTCCAGTCTGTGGGGAAATACAAAAAAAAATTAAGTGAGTGTGCATGGATAGGAGTAGTCTTTTAATGATCCCAGAAGTGACTTCCCAAGCTATATGCGAGCTTCTAATGGACTTACTTTTTTTTTAATCCAGTAAATATATATTTATGGTTAAATATATAGTGTTTTCTCAATTATTTGATTATGATATGTTTGGTCAGTCATAATCAAGCTGCACCATCCAAATTCTACACCTGCTACCAATCTCCAAACCCAGTAACAATCAAAAGCACAGAATTTAAGAGTACATCCCTTTGGATAATTATAGGATAGGACAGGATTGCAAGAAGGTCAGGGTGCCGTATCACTTTATAGAACAAACCACATGCCTCCGTCTGTGTGACATGAAGTAAATGTTCAGTAATCCACATCTTAATCTTGTGCCGCGCTCAGCACAGCTTAAAGAAACTGATACTCCTGTGACTACTTTAGCGGCTGATTGTGTTACCTTTACAATTCGGCTTTCCCTCCTTCCTGTTTTGTACGCTTGGAATGCCCGATAAAAGTATCCCCACTGTGGCTTTCCACCTGCACAGGAGAGGATATGGCAGTGGTCTGGGGTCAGAATTAATATGCAGCTCCATGGGGAATACACAATATTACCCTTTAACCAAGGCTAAGAGGTTAGATAAATAAAATTTAAAAATCTGTAAAACTTCAAACTATGAAAAATATGCAAATATGGCAAATATAACAGATGAAATATAATTATCACATTGCTGATTGCTGATAGCGATGAACCCTCTAGAAAAAAAGCAAAAAGGTGGAGCTGATAGGGGGTTAAATAAGGAGAAAAGCAATGGAGGAAAGTGCAGCTCAATAATGCAAGTAAATGACACGACATAGGATGCTATGTAGGAAAGCAGGATGTATGAAGATCATATTGAAATTACGGACCTGTGTAGCCTTTTCTGTAGCTCCAATCAGCTTCATAATCAAAAGAATTGAAAAAAATAATTATAAAAAAACATCAAAGAATTGCTGTTTCAATTGCCTATTCTTACAGTAATTAAATCTAAATAGGCTCAGTGTGATCAGGTAGTGTTGACATTTCACAATCGATGGTGTGTTGATGAACACTGAGGAGAAAATCTAAAAGTTGACCCACAAATGTTCATCTATTACTGTCACATGGTCACAGATGATCTTGATAGACAATACAATTTTAATAAAATATCTTCTCTAATGTATGCCAGTGAACTAAGATAGTATACTTCAATTAATCATATATCATTCTAAAAAAATAAAATACAAGTATGTTTACATCAAACAGTTTTATACGCAAAGCTAAAAACAAAAAACAAATCACTATGTATGTTGCCATGTCTAGTACGTGTTTTGTGTTACTTTCTATACAATAACAGGTATTCATATGCAAAGACTGTGGTTGTGGTTGTCAGCAGACAGTAACATATTTCTTTTCTTCCTCTAAATTCTGTTTCATTCTGTGCAGGGGGGAGGCAATTTATCTGTCATGGCTTCCAAAAGAGGCAGCTCACTTTGCCCCCCTCTGTCCCATTATACTGACAGCAGCCTTATTAGCCACAAGGGAAACCGGCCGCACATGAATTTGGCCACTGTTCACCTCTGGGGCCAGGGCAAGCCTCTTTTTACAATAGCGCCAATGATGCTGAGATTTTCTTTTCAGTTATTAATTTGATAAATATATTAATTATGACCTGGGGATGACAGTCCAATCAGATTGTCAGGCGCCCAGTCGTGGGCACCCAACCCCCCACTCTGGTGATAAGTTCTCTCAGGTTTCTAGAGCTGTCATCCATTGGGCTTGAACTTCTTATCAGCACTGGGCCCATTCTAGGGATAATTTCCTGTGTGTCGTAATTAAATGGTGGCTCTCTCATAGCAGGCGACTCCTCTTTTAAAGCAGGAACCTCTCAACTTTTTTTCTGTGAGGATGAGTCAGGGTGGGGCAAACCTTTGATGGGGTCAATGTGATGAAAGTTTTATACGTGTGACCACAAACCTAAAACACAGTTCAGAGAGAATCCTTGGTGATTTATGTGACTTTATGATTTGTTTAGGTGGTTGGTATCAGTATAATATTGACATGTCATTTTATTTCCAAAAGTCATTCTCATGTGATTTCCTCATTTCTGGCAGTTCTCATAATAAAGAAGAAGATATTTGTTACCAGTTGGACATGACTAGGCATTAAAGGTCCAGTGTGTAGGATTTAGTGGCATCTAGTGGTGAAGTTGCAGATTGCAACCGATTGAATAACTGCTCACCTAGTACTGCAGTGGCTGCAAAACTCGTGAAAAACATAAAAGGCCCTTTCTAGAGTCAGTGTTTGGTTTGTCTATTCTGGGCTAATTTTAAAATAACAAAAACACAACAATTCCCACTTCATGAGATTATACACTAATAAATATTTTTAAGGAGTACGGTCTAGACCTCCTCTATTTCAAAAGTGTCCTGAGATAAGTTGGTGCAATACAAATAAGACTGAATTGAATTGAATGAAAACATACCTATGAATATTATATTCCATTAGATCCAATAGATCCTCTTAAATGTTACACACTGAAACTTTAAGGGGTGGAAATGCAACAGCAACATGTGCTCATATTCAGTGGCAGTTTCACAGTTCACCTGGATTGCCACTCACACACACACACACACACACACACACACACACTACTAATAATTATTATTATTGCTGCTGTGTTGCAACGTGCAGCTGTGTAAGAGAGTTTTGAGAAAGGAACAGGAATCATGACAATTCAAAGATGGCTGCTTTTGAAACAGTATTCTGCCTTGCAACTTTGTTGGCAAAGCACAGCCCTTTCAAAAGTTGAAAGTTGGTGAGTTTTGTGTCACAAAACTGAGTTTTAGAGGAACCACTGAGTAGAAACCTGTGGAGAGTCCAGATAGACACAGAAATCTAGTATCTGCTGAGTATAGGACCAGTGTGCCTAGACAGACACAGTTGCTGGTATTAGCAATGGTGCAGAGCCACACAAACAGATGTGCCAGTCTGTGGCTAAACCTGAAGGAGCCAAGTGCTGAGGATTAGGGCTGGGTACTGTTAACTGTTGACTATCAAAAAATGTCTTTTGAGACCAACAGCGTAAAAACATCAAATCAGCATCAATTACACTAGACATATTGCTGCCATACTATTTGTTATTAATATTCCTTTGACAGTTATTTATAGTTTTTATATAGCCCAATCCGGTAAAGTATTCATTTTAGTCCAGTTATCCAGGTTGAGTACAGCTTCCTCCTGTAAAGTGAGCAACTGCACCATAATATATCATATATTTTCTTTTTGTTAATAAATTTAATAAAATTGGTATTGCAAAAAGTGTCATTCAGGAACCGGTATTGAAATTTTTTTAACCCTGTGGAGGACAACCAAACCTATTGTCCATTGAGTTACGATGAGGCCGGGTTGCGGTGAACGTGGTCAGGAGGAAGTCATATAAAGAAGCAGGATGGATTGCTTGAAGGAGCTGTCAAGGGACTGCAGAACTAGAGGAAACCACTTGAGAAGGAGGAGGTGAGGGAGATTGCTGGAACAGGTCAGAAGAGCGGAGACAGGCAGAAGCACTCACAGAGTGATTGAGAAAGACTAGTGCACTGGGAAGCATAAAGAAAAGAAAATATGAGGGGTCAGAAAACTGGTCAGTCCTGGTCCCATTAATGTGACATCCTTGGACCTGAGGGTTCAGGGTCAATATGATCCCATGAAGATAATAGTCGTGGATGGGGTGGCTAAGCTCAGGTAACTGAAATATTGGAGCGTTTAGACAGTAGGAAGCAAGACTTAAGAAACTGAGCTGAATAGGGATACGAGTACACTGGCAATGGGCCAGGAGATGGACCAAGGAACGAAGGAAGGAAGCTCTAGTAGCAACCTGGCAGCAAGAAATGGGGGATCGGATGGTAGCACTTACAGGACCTACAATGAGGACTGACAAGTCTACCTCGGTTCAACTCAGTTACCATCTAAATGCAAATTACAAGCTCTGTTGAGTCTATTTTCGGACTGATTATAGTGTAACAACACCAGTAACTGGCAACAAGAAGCAGGACTCAAATGCAGACCTGCAGGCTGGTGAGTAAATCAGGTGATCATTAAAGGAGGGCGACAAGAGGACAGATGAGGCAAGGAAAAGGACAAGGAATAGGGTAGATGCTGAGGGCAGACACATCAGTTACAAATATTTGTTACATGAAATGTAATTTAAAACAATAAACAGTATATACAGTATTATCAACTCATACAGCAACTAAATATTCTTGTGGTCCAAAAACTGAAGTACAAGGTTTATTCAAAACATCAGTCAACTATAAAACATTCCTGATACACATGTAGGAAGCAGGTATCAGATGCTATGCTGTACTAGTGGCAAATGAGATGTGAGACAGAACTTTCCATGTTAAGTAGCCCGCTGCTGGAACCATTAAATCTTCCCCCGTTCCATTGGGCCTTGTCTGACGGCCGTCTGGACTTTAAAAAGGGGTGATAACTTAATTTCTACTCATGTCAACACTACTGCAGGAGCCAAGAGGAAACTGTGGGCCTATTGTGTGTCTGTCATATCATCCTGCATTTTGTGGCCCCAAGAATGAAAAATATTTAAGTGGCTTTGATGTCCTGGATCTTGTTGAACTGCTCTGATGGTCAGAAAGCATTTGAGTCCTGCTTTCCTTGATGCTCATCTCCCTTGTGTCTTTATCCTTTGCATGTAAATGATCCAAAATGTTTGCATGTGACATGCACTCCTTGGTTGTCGTGTGTAAGTTTAGATCTGTGTGGGGCTATTTGCACACAGCTAGCAATAGTGCCACGTCCCCTAGCTGAAGCAAACACAAGTGCAGGGCTTATACTGGAACAACTCTGAGCTTGAGGGCGTTGACAGCAGCTTCTATCTGCCAATCTCCCTGTGGATATTGTTGCAGTACTGGCAGACAGACAGCCAGGGCTTGTGGGCTGACAGATCCCCTCTGTCAGCAGGTTATCATTTCCAATTAAACCCTTTCATCTAAACGTACAGTCAACTCCTTGGCAAGGCAAAAAATGACCTGAATAAGACGTTATTAGTCTGTTTCAACAGGTCCCCATCTTTTCAACCTCCGCCCTGTAACTGGAGGGGTTGGTCAATCTTTTAAAGCATTACGGTTCTAGATTCTTCAGCTATCTTGATCCAAATAGCTCAGAACTTCAGCCGTCTGTGGTGGTCACATTCTATTTAAAGATAAACTTTCAAAATTGCATTGGATTGACACACCGGCATGTCCTTTCTAACATGTGTACCAGCACAAGGGCCTTTTTGTCTAGCTTTGTTGTGTCGGGACTCACTGTGGACAGCGCAGTTCCTATCCACTATGCAGGAGACACGAAGGAATGCATGCAGAGCTCAGTAACTGTCTGTTGAAAAAGGCCTCACAACGTCTCATTTCCTTTAATAAGATGGCCTCTAAGGCATCCGGATGGACCAACTAAATACAGATTAACCCTCAGCATCATCAGCAGCCACTCTATCAACATGACTGACTCACTCGTGCGTGTGTGTGTGTGCAAGCATACTTAAACACACAACTTGCTCTTCATAAGACTATACAGTATTATGAAATGTGATAAATACATATATTATATTTTATTTGGTTTAGTAAAATAAATCATGTCCTTTTCATTTTTACAAATGCCCACATGGCGCTTTTGTTTAACAACTCAACATCCTACTGGAAGTTATCTAAAGCACAGTTTATAATAAACATAATAAATGGAGGCCACATTATTCTTCATTTGAAGAGTCAACTTTTAAGTTAAATGTATATTTCACTTACAGTAATGGCCATAGGGTCAGATAATATGTGGAACGTCAAAGAACTCCAACATTCCTAAAGCAACCCAACAACAGACCAAAACATCAATATGCACCATTCTGTGAAACCCCACATTACATCATGGATGTTTTTTAACATTCAATACCAACGCTTTCAAAATTCTTGCTTCTGCATCTGTGTACAGCAATTACAGTATGCTTAAGGTAGGGAAAGATAATGGTTAGTTAATAAAAACACTAAAGTTAATTGCAGGACTGTGACAGTAAGCAAACTCTGACTTCCTGCATGAAAGTGGGACGTGCTACAGACACCTTTCACCCCAATCTCCACACTGCCTTGTTATTTAAAGAACACACTACTTCATGCACTGAACATTGTTATTTGACATGATTTGTAAGGGGCAAATTTATCCAATATGGATGTAAATCCTAGGGCAATAAAATGTCCTACAAAGTCGCACACAGTACCTTTTCCATTGATATTTCATTTGTGCAAAATAATTTCCATAATTACTATTTTAAGCAGAATTTGTTATATTTGACCTCAAAAGATCTGACCCCAGTTGGTTGTCTGCTGGTTGAAGCGAGTAAAAGCACGATCCCACAGCTTCAGGGCAGAACAAGCTGCAGTGCTTGGCTATAACCTATACACCTACCTGTAGATCCTGGCCAACTGTTCTGGCATGTGAGTTTGCTTTGTGCTTCGTCTAGTTTTACAAAGAGGGGTTTTAAGTGCAATTCAATTCACAATTTCCTCTTTTAGCTCTACAGTAAGATACACTCTCCGAAATGTAGCCCCACGAACCCACACCAACTTCCTGCTCAAAGACACAAAAGTGTACACTATGAAAGCAGGCAAGAATTCAGATAAGTGTAGAATTAAACCCAATTTCAGATTGACTCCCTTTCCATCTGCTTAATCTGCTTTAATCGGGCAATAATACTTTATTTATTCAGAGCTCAGGGTAGAGTTGTCCATTGGTCAGATGGAGAGGTCTCACTTTTAAGAATTTAGATAATGCAGAAAGTAATCCTTGGAGAGAAAAGAAAGTTGAGAAAGTGAAAATAGGAAACAGTGATAAAGAGGGAAAGACTGGAGAGAGGAAAGGAGGAAGAAGGAGCGAGAGCAAAAGAGGGAGAGTGTTATAGAGGCACCTGTTCCTGAGGTAAAGAAACACCGTCAGAAATACTAGGATAATCCCCTTGGTTTTAATGGTTTTGAAATGCTATGAAAGATTAGGTAAACAGTGCATTTGATTAATGGGAAAAGAAGTCAATTGGCCATGGAGCGTGAAGCAGCACACAATGCTCCTTTCATATCCTCGGTGCTGCTGAGAGCAGAGATGGTCAAAGGGATGTCTTGGCACGGACACGATTTTGTACATGCCTCCCCTGGAGAGAGTACAGTCTCACACTTTAAGATTTGGAAACTTGAGTGAGCATGAGGAAGTATTGACGTGTGACACACACAGACACACACACACACACACACACACACACACTCAGAGAAGTGGATAAGGGAGTGGGCAGGGGGATCAGAGATGATACCATTCCGGTTTTGATGACAGGATTTCATGCAACGCTAAATGCTTCACTTATTCATCCCTGAAATTTTGAAACCGACTCTGAATCTCTGCAACCCCCCTCCCCCTCCTCTATTTTCTCTTCTCAGGTAAAGGTCAGCAAGCCCAGGTGCTTGCCCTCCACTTGACTCCTTCCCAGCAGACTGTGGCTAAAGTAGATTCTGCAGTGACCCATTCCAACTCAATGTCATCTATGCATGATCAAATCCCCCCAAAACAGCTTAGCTGGCCTGAGCCAAGGCCTCAGGTCTAGGGCATTAGTCATATGGAAGTTAGAACGGCGGAGGAAGGGAGGAGCATTTTACACTGAGAAGCTCATTCAAAAGTGTTTTTCGTCTGTAAGGTCTTGAGAAGGAACCAGAAATGGTTGCTTGAAATCACTTTATCTAAATACAAAATTTGGTTTGGTAAAACTTCACCAGCTAAGATTCTTATGCGTATGGCTATATTATCATCTGGGTAAAGTCAAACCGATCTCCAAGAACATCAATATTGGTCGTTGTTTATTTCCAATGCCAACATTTTTCTAAATAAAGTTCTCTTTCCACTTAAGCTAAGCTAAGCTTAAGGAGAGACCGGACAAGGGCAAATAAAATATGGTTGAGGTATAGTTACGATTAGGCAACAAATGGTTAAGGTTAGAAAAAGATCATGGTTACTGGGACAGGAAGTCTGTTCTCCTGCATGAAAGTTAGACATGCTACATGCCCAACCATCACCCCAATCTCCACATTCTTGCTTTCCAGCCTGCTACATTAAGGGCTACTTCCTGCATTGGCATGTGAAGCATTGGACATATTAGGGTGTAAAATTGTCCAACATGAAGGTAATTCCTAGTGATACTGGCTGGAAAAGTCCACTAGTCAGACACCAGAAAATCAGTATTCATACAAATGTCATTTTAAAAAGATGTTCACAAATAACAAATTTATAATAACTTAACATCACCAATAGTCCAATACACCTAAGGCCTTGCAAGACAGTATGTTATGCTGTTTAGGGGCTGAGTGCCTCTCTGTAAGTCTACTTTTATTACTCAATCATTTGCCATTTGTCTTTTTTCTTTTTTTCTGTCTTGCTTCATCTCTTGTCATCCTACTTCATAACTTCTATATCATATGCACACTTCCTTAACTTGCTTAAAGGTCACCCTTAAAGGTCAGAATGCCTGTTTAAGAATGTATTTGAGTAGAAATCAGGTTAACTGCTGAAAACAGTAAACAAGATGATCTGTTTGGTGTGTTGGGACTCTTGACCTCGACCCACGGCACATTCTTGACTGTCTGACTACATGGGATCAGAAGGAAAAAGACCAATGTTGCATAAACCACTTATTGACCACGACAATTTATTTCCCTAATTGTGTTTAAAAGAAAGGACAGCTCAATATTACGGGACAAACAACTGCTTCTTTGCTCATATATAGAAGGCAGGTTTAGTTTTTTGACATATACTTTGATATGCTAACAACGGAACAGCTATGACTCAATGTGCTTCAGGATACCAGAGAATCCACAATGGCTGCTAATCCCCCGTCCATTGCCAGAGGCAGCACAAGTCAGCATAAGCTCTCCTGTCCTCCCTGCTATCACCTGCCTATTTACTGCCATGCCATCCCTACGGCGCTTTCAGCCACTCTCCTTCTCTTTCTCCTTTCCTCTCTCTCTCCATCCGCTAATCCTCTTTAAGGACATTACCCGCTAATATATCCAGTCAGAAGGTATAAAAGCCCTGCTATCTCTTTACTGCCATCGGCAGTACGCTAAATAGGCCATTAATGGAGGAAGGCAAATGGGGGATATCGTGGTTTTGACCCCAAATACCATTCAGATCCTGGTCTAAGTGGCTGTCTGAGGTGTAGCATGTTTGGGTCACAAGGAGCTGAGGGAAAGGAAGGGGGTGGTGGTAAAAGTAAAGTGAGCTTGGCCTTCAGAGTTGGAGACATTTCGAAAGATCAGATGTTTTCTGTGTCAATTGCAAGGGGTTTGATGAAGCACATATGCCAGGTTTCAAACTCAGCAAATCAGGAACTAGTACCATATCAACATCCTTTTTAAAACCACTTTACATTACATTTTTACTTACCTTAACATCCTTGATGTAAAAATCAAATAGGGCAACTTCACACGCTGGTGCCCCCACATGGCAGAGAGTGGTAACTGTTTCAACTTCAATATCCAGAATTCATGTTAACTAATGAGAGGAGGAGGCATGTGGTACCCATGGTTCATCTGTGATTTATTCATAGAAATAAAAAGGGACAAATTAGGTAAAATATTAGTGAAATTATATCTTTAGATTAAAGTTTATGTTGCTGCTAACTTATTGCACTTTCTCAATATCAATTATCAATTTATAAAATATAGGGTATATTTTGTATTACTCTTATTACATTTTAAATGTTTATCAAACCTACAGCATCATAATGACAGATATTGCATAATCTTCTCTGTTACAGCATTACACTATGATTAAGGCTGATAATATGTGTTTACTTTACAGGGAAATTCTGTCATGTGTCCCTCTGCATATTATGTCATTCTGCTGGGAAAAACTGCTGTGCTGATTAGATGTAAAGTTAAAAGCAGAAAAAAACAGCTACACTGTTCTTGAGTTAGTCAAGATTGGCCTACAATATATCCCATCAAATTCATGGACCATTCTCACTTATCTGATTTGATTTGAGAAAAATAAAACAAATAAGAGTTTGTTCTCTATTGGTACTCGTAGCAGGTTAACCTGCAGACCTCCCTGAACCACAAAGTTCAGTCGCTGACTTGGCCTGGAGGCAGGGCAGCTGTTCATTTCACTGCTAATGGAGTGCCACTGACATCACTTTAATGAGACAGCACTAATGAGTGCTGACAGCTCAGACAGCACACCACCGCATCAGCTCACCTCCACCAGGTTCAGCAGGCAGAGTGTACAGAGAGCAGAGAGTGCCCTCCTTTGGTCAAAACAGGAAATGACCACCACAAGGTCCAGAGGTGCCCCAGCAAATAGATCCCTCTGTCATTTCCTGTCTTTGTCATCTGTTAAAACAAAGAGTTAAATAGAGTAATATTGCATTTGAATGATCACACATGGAAATCAATCAGTTTAATCATTGTAACAACAACAAATAATAAGCATGATTATAGAGAGAAAATAATACAATCATAAAGATAATTAACCTCCTCATTCATTTAAAACTGAAATCAATTTCAATCAATCAATTTTAATAATCTTAATTGTAATAATAATATATTATGTCATACAATTACTATTTAAAAGCAGTCATTGCTTTCATATAATTTCTTATCCACTAGAGGGAAGCACTGTATTAAAAGTATTATACTATACAACTGTATGCTATAGAATATTTCATAAAGGTGAAAAATACATGACATGTGCATTTCTTGCAGTAAATGTCTAATTTTGTAATAAAATAAATGACCTATGTTAGTGTCGTCTGTTTTTTCTTCACAGATTCAGGAACTCTATGAACCAGTGCTGGAAGAAATTTTGGAAAGATGTCAAAATCATTTAAAGCTTGTTGCCCCTTACCATCAGTGTGTGCTCAAACAGCTGTATGTGAGTGTAATGAATTGTAGTAGCAGCAGTCCCGACTGTCAGGGAGGAGCAGGGGACAGACAGATCAGCACATCCATCCACCCACAGCCCAGACAGGGTGGGTGTAATGATTGGTGCCAGTGCCGCGTGACAACAGTGGCTTCTTATCTCAGCGGGTAGACAAAGAAACAGGACAGATCCTACTTTCCTCATTCCCCGCGAAGGGGCGCAGTAACTTCCTCCACACATCATGCTGAGACCTTTAACAGAGCTTTTCACTAAGCTGAGATGAGTCAGTGAACCAGCAAGATTCAGCCATTCAATCACGTTTAGTCTCACGCTGCCCTCACTTAAACTGAAGCTTTCATGGTCAGAGGTAGAGAAGACACAGAATTATAATGCATTGTATTGGCTGTCTGAGCAGCCTGCAGTGAAACATTACCACAGGTTCAAGTTTTAATTTCTTCTTTCTTGTGTTTTTTTTCTGTCAAAGTAGCAGCTGTACTTCTTTGAATGGACAGGATACAGGAAAAAACGACTCTTTCCAACTTAAACCCATTACTTCTAATGCTGCCTACACTTGAAATCCCACATCCCAAGTGGAGATTGTACAACTAACTCGAAACATAGCTGTAATGCAGGATATTTGCCTCTCACTAGACTCTTTGTTCCTTAGCTGAGATGAGGGGAAAATCCTTTCATTTTGTGGCTGGAGAAGTATGGCTACATCTGTTTTTTGAGGAAATGAAAAAGGTGTTGACAGGTAGTTGCTACAAGTCAAGACTTCACTTTACAGCCCAACGATTTTTCTGATAACTTAAAGTGAGTGGAGCATATCAACGACGACACCTTGTAATCAGAGATCTCACCTCTTAGGAAGGCCCAGCCAGGAGAGGAAAGGTTGTTTTGTTAATTTAAGGCTCAGAAGACTGTCAATCCTGCACTCCAGTGGTGTTCTATTGTATGTAACAAGTATGAAATGAACAATGAACCCTAACATTATAATGGCTAAGGAGTATACAAGAGCAAATAGATGAAATATTAAAATTAGACTTGGACAAGCTTTATTATACATTAGAAAAAATACAATAAAATGCATTTTAAGACCCAATGTGTAAGATTTAGGAGGCTCTATTGGCAGAAATGCAATATAAAATTTACAGGTATATTTTCATTTTTGTATTATTACCTGACTATAGGAATCATTATGCTTTTGTTACCTTAGAATAAGCTGTTTTTACGCCACAGGTCATCTTACATGGTTAAACATGTTCAACCTTAGCTCTTAGAAAGGGAGGGGGAAGTGAGTGAGTTGCGAACTGCAACTACACTGCTAGATGCCACTAAATCTTACACACTTGACCTGCTTATTACAAATACTTTGTGTCCTACCAGTAGTATTTGACTTTCATGGATTGCGCATTTACAACAAAACAACCCCTCAAGAGATTAAAATGCAGAAACATACTTGCATGCTTAGGATTTAGCTGTTGCTCCTCTGAGTCACCAAATCAACGTATGAAAGTATGAATCATGACACAGACAAGCAGACTGGTGGTGTATGTGGATGTGAATCTTACTCCACAGAAGTGAGACGGCTGTCCAAGCACAAACAAACAAAGAATAATATGAAAAGACAGCCTCTGAAATTGTGCATGAGCCAGTTGGGGCTGCAGCCAGGCGTGTGTTTATTCAGCCACAGGCACTAGTCATCTATTGCTAGCACTTCTCTCATCATGCTGTACTGTATACTATTTTCTTTACAATGCTCATGAGGATGTTTTAAATAACCACCTTGTTCCTTTTTTAAATTGAAGAGCTGACGGATATTTTCTACGAAGGAAATCGCTGAGATATCTGTCCTTATAGACACTTCTAATTCCCACAAGAACTGGTTGGCAACACACGCAAACATACAGATTTGTGGCTACCAGCATAACAATGGAATAAAGCCAGTCAGCTTGGGGAACATGCATCACATACACACACAAAAGACAAACCCCGTGTGCCCAGTGTATGAAGGTCATGATATGTACCATCACAATCTCTCATTAAAGTCTCATACTCCTCTCTTCATTTAAAAAAACTACTGGGAGCTGCTTACTGTCATGCTCGTGTACAGCGATGTCACACTCATTACCAGAGAAAGGACATCAAAGCAGATGGGCGAGCACGATTAACTGAGCCTAGAATGGCTGCAAGAATTTATGTACAGCCAAGATACAACCAGCTATTTGAGGTTCAGCCAACACAAAAACCACTGCCTTTGGATCTATAGTAAATTCAAGATGAAAGTGGTGGTGGCGTACATCTAACGAGAGGAGCACACTCTAGTTAGACGTATACAGTAAGCTCGGTTTTACAGGTGTTGAAGAGTGATACTGGCAGAGGAAGGGAGATACACAACTGTAAGACTTTGACGTTCAATTGTCATGGCCAGATTGAGCCACACTGACATTCCAAGTTTGGGAATAACTATGAGTCTTGCTTTAGTGTTAAAGTGCATGGCATCAACTTTTCCTCTAACTATATAGCATGGCAGAGAAAGTGAATCTGCTACTGAAGGTTGATGAAGGAGCGACTTTGCAAGTAGACACAGGAGATGTCCAGCTGACCAGACGATTCAATATCAGAGTCAGTTTTAATGAGCTAATTCATACAACTACACAAAACAGACAATGCTGATTGATTATATTGTTTTATTTGCAGAACATGTGACTGACTACAACTTGATCTTGAGAACAGACTTGAACTGTGGGGTCTGCAAATGCTGGCTTGCATTATGCTTTCTCGCCGGCCCATGGAAAGCTCAAACCTCCAAAAATGTCACTGCTTAAAGAATTTCAGCTCGACCAGCAGGCATTTTCAATTTATTCAAAGCGTTTTGAACAGGCTTTATAATCAGGGTAGTGATTTCTCAACACAGGTAAGATTTATGTGAAAGCTGAATATTATCAATGGGTATGCTCCTCAGTACTTGTGTTCTCAGTTAACAATGGTCCATACTCAGTATCACTATAATAGGGCCAGGGTGAATTCATGTAAAGTGCCTTGAGTGAATAATGTAGCCAGAAGCTCCTCTTTTATACACTGGTGCCATGTTGTGGAATGGCCTTCCCTTACATATCAAGTCTTTAAATATGAGAGGGGCTTATCGAAGTCAGGTTAGGACTTTTTTACAGGGTAACAGATTGATAGATCACATTTGCAGCAACATTATTTTAGCTGTTCTTGTTTGTTTTGATGGAGGTATTTTAGATTCTGTGATTTTTGCTTGTAGATTTCAGGACTATGTTGTTTTTTAGTTTTTTATGTTGAATGTATTGTGTTTCTATTCTGGAAATAATAATAATAAATAATACATTTTATTTAAAGG
>NW_023339751.1:14040062-14052068 GCF_004916995.1 Morone saxatilis | reverse complement strand
GACACCGTACAACACATAAAAAATAACACATTTCATAGTACATAGTTGTCTTTTGGATTTTTGTTGTTGTTTTTTTTCCTGTGTCCAATAATCCATAAATCAAATCAATCAATCAATATAAATAACCTGAGTAAAACCTTGAGTAAATCTCATATAGTCCTAGTCTAGTTCTCAGACTCTCTGTTCTCAGCTAAATTGCATGAAAGAGCAAATAGCAAACAACCACAAAACAACTCAAAACCGCCAGGGGAAAATATGCCCAAAATCAGGCCATATTTATCACTTTGGACAGTAGCAACAACCCCACAATAATTACCATTAACTTTCTTTCTAATTTTTAAATACCAATGCAAATTAATACAGATACAATGCATCTGAATACACATAGATTGAGCAGCACAGCAAAAACTGAACAGCCAGCAGTATACCACTTGCAAACATGCAATGCCAATACTGCAAATAAAATATATCTGAAGAACAATAGCATTGAGGCTGAACTGAGAAATAGCCAACAACAATGCAGCCTGAGCTAAAACACGCTATGTCATTGAAAGTTGTAATGGCCGCGCTATGCACCTTCATGAATGTGATTGGATGATACCAGCCACACAGCT
This sequence comes from Morone saxatilis, assembly GCF_004916995.1. Taxonomy (NCBI): domain Eukaryota; kingdom Metazoa; phylum Chordata; class Actinopteri; family Moronidae; genus Morone; species Morone saxatilis. The sequence continues at coordinate 14,051,454 of NW_023339751.1, read as the reverse complement.
GTGAATTAGCCAATTACTATGAAGCGTATTGCAAACAGGTGACGCCCATCAGCCAATAGGCTACAAGTGTAACTTCCGTGCTCTGTAGGCTATTGTATGTTCAAATTACATTATAATTGTTTATCAAATTTAACCAATTTAACCAGGTATGTCCCATTGAAATTATAAAATCTCTTTTTCAAGGGAGGCCTGGCAAAGACAGCAGCAATGTAAAGTTTAAAAACATCACAACATTATTCTGAACAGCATACACACAAACATTAAAATACGTAAAAAAAAAAAAACACACACACAGTATTGGCTCAGAAAATCATATGCCAAGACAGACAGGTCTAGCTGAGGAAGCAGAACTCCAATTGAGTTACCCTCCAAGCCTTTAACTAAATTTATAAAAGCTCTAATTGGGATTAAGCAAATCTTTCTGTCTGCAAGTCGTTCCAGGTTGAAGAGGCAGACAACATGTAAACCTGTTTATCCATATATAGGCTACAAATATTTGTTCTGTTTCCCATTCACTTCTATTGCAGCCCAGATAATGAAACATGCATTTCCTGTTTCCCATCCCCAGCCAGCGGATTCACTCACACACTCCAAATTACTACAATATAAATGGCTAAGCAGACACTACATCACTCCAGCTAGGTTCAACCTTAATCCTAATATTCCCAAACACATGTATGCATGTCATAACCAGAAGGGGCCTCTGTTTTATTGCATGTGGGAACGCCCACAGATATTCTGCTTTTGGGAAAAGGGTTCTGGATCTGAACAGTCAGATTATTGGTAAAGATGTGCCTCTTAATCCTGTGAAATGATGTTTTCTGAATGTTTACCCAAACAATTTTTGTAACTTCAAACAATGTAAGCTCCTTGTTTATATATATTATTTATATATAATATATATAGATTTTATTTTACACATATTTTCTGTTTTGATTGATTGTTTTTGTTTGTTTTCTTTTTCCTGTTTTAGTTGTATAATTGTTCAGATTGTGTTTAATTCAGATTATTATCATTATTCATCTTATTGTCTCCCTTTTTCTAAAAGAGGATGGTACCAAAGACATATTCAGCTCATACACATACAGGCTTCAAAGACAAAAACAAAAGAAAAATGTACATTTTAGGCAACTTTTTCTTGCTCTGTAGCTGCAAATGATCACTAGATATATTTTTGATCGGCCATGTCTGACAGTAATGAAAAATTATTCACCAAGGTGTATAAAACGAGACTGGGTTTGAAATGTGTTTGCAATAACTTACCTGTGTCTGCAGAGACTTTTGGAGGATTATATGTGTGGCCGTGTGGAGCTGTAACCTTTCACCTCATTAACTCAAAGTCTGTAAGCAAATGAAGTTGAACTTTATCCTATTAAGGGGAGCACTACAGAGACTTGAAGCTGTATAAAAAAAAAATCCAATGTAGTTTGACTGTCTGTTCGTTCACTATGTGGAAAGGGCAGAAGTGAAAAACTTCTCTCCCTCTCTGGAATTAATTAAAAGATCTGTGTAATATTGTCAATTTGTCATTACTGATAATTTATAGGATGGCTAGACAGCTGCTCATGTGACCACTGTTATAACAAATAGACTGGTTTCTCTTATCCTTGTAGCTAGACAGTGGAGAAATCTTTTTCAATTAAACACTATAGATCACATCCATGCTTTTTAATTTTGCTCCTGGAACTAATGTGAGGAAAATCTTTTTTTTTGCAAATGAGTAATTTCATCTTTAGTGGGGGGTCTCATTGAGCATGTTAATTTAAATTTTCAAGGAGCTCAGATGTATGGTTGTCTGTGACAGTGGTGAATGAGTCTATTCTGTATTCAAAGAATAGGTGAAAGTAGAAACTGATGATATAATGATATAATGGTCATAAAGTCTTCACACCAAAAGGCTCCCTCTGTAAGTTCATTCTGTTCTGTTTTGTTTACATAGTAGATCCCACCACCCACAACAAATTGCAGGATGACTACAGGATGACAGAAAATAAGCTATGTCTTCTCCCATCCGCTCGACGATCGGCAGACTTGTCGTCTTACCTCTCTGCCTCGGACATGAAACCAGACCTGTATCAAATAATAGTTTGTTCTAATCTACTGGAGCACTAGATCAGTGGAGTTTACAGCATGGAGAGGAGTTAGATTAGGGCAAATCACAAAAAAATACTACACTGTCCACTGCCTGCTTGTGCAGTGTTTTTGGCAAAAATTGTAAATCGCACATTCTCTCGATCATTTGTGAAAAGTATGCATACTGTCTTCCATTAAAAAAACATAAAGGTTACACAAAATTCACCTGTCACTAGATGTTGCAGTAGAGCACCAGCATCTCAGACCAAAACAATGGGTTCTACGGTAGACCAGAGTCCATTGACAAAATCAATAATTATACCTAGCAGTTAAACACAATTCGGACTGGGCAGAAACAAAATAAAACTCAACAAATAAAACCAAGACAGGTTTTGTTATATTAGTCTTACCGCTGTCTTTGTAACTATCACCAGCTGTGGTTTGGTCAAAAAATACTCTTATTTCACTGAGTTAGATGAGAAAATAGCCATTAGACAGGCTGCTATGGCTGCTGTGTTCACTAATCCTTGAGGACTGTTGGGACAAATGCACCCATGAAAGTATGGCCATGGTTGTTTTTGCTTAGTTGTTTTTTTTACCTTGCATATTATCACAAAACACTAACTGGTTTGGTCAAAATAAATCCTTAATTCACCATTTCAGTTGTACACCTAGAGACTTACATGCACACATGGTCAGATTTGTAAACAAACCACAGACAGTCTAGGATAGAAACACACAGGCAAAGAGATTGACATTCTAGTTGTTTGCTGCTATAATAGCATTTTAAATCTCAACTTTTGAAGTATAGTACAGTTATCAATACTACTGCCTTCTGACACTAGACGTGGAAAATTTAAATTTAACATCTGCAGAACCAACTTTGTGCACTTCTGCAGAGACTGCTGCAGCCTAAATTGTTTTCCATCTGAAATGTTATTTCACTTGGTTGTTAACTGAACTGAAAAGAGGACACGATTTGAATATGTAATTCTTCTGAGCATCACTGAAGCTCTACTTGCTATGGCACACGGCATGTAATTCAAAAGTGGGATTTGTGTTATCTTTATAAAACAGAGTTACATGAAGTATGCTTGAAGCATCACACTTTAGAACCAGTGCAAGTTATTTAGTTATCAGCAAGGTTACTGTGAAGGGTGTATGGGTAGTGAACTGCCATATGATCTGTTATTATCAGTCAGTGGTAGACTGTAATTAATATATCCAAGTACTGTACCAAAGTACAATTTTGAGGTACTTACTGTACTTGCATATTTCCATTTACAGAGGGAAAAACTGTACTTTTTCTCCACTTCATTTATTTGACAGCTTTAATTACTAGTTACTTTGCAGCCTTAGATTTTGCATTAATTGTCAAGTTATATAATATGATATATTGCTAGATTTAACCACCCAACAGTATATAAAGTAGTTCAAATTAGTTTTACCTCCATCTGCTATTTCATTAAAATTCTGCTCAGATATTTTTCAACCTTAATAATAAAAAATAACATATTAGTTTTATTTAGTTTCTCATGAAACTTATGTATGTTTACTTAAGATTTTGAATTTTGAACCACTGGTTATTATTTATCACTTTTTGACCCCTACTGACCTTTACCCCGATTGCCTTGAATTTAAGTAGTAAGTAACTTAAGTACATTTAAAATTAAGTAACTGATGTAGAACCTAATTTGTTTCAGGGAAATCAATGTTAACAAATTGAAAGTAACAACTTAAGTTCAATTCATTAAAATTTGTATTATTTATACTTAAAGTGTGCAGATCAACGTTTTTCACAATTATTCAACTCGCCATTTTAAGTTACAATTCAGTTTCATTTAGTGTTCTTTATCATTAATTTAAGTCAAATACATTAAATTGAAAATGTGTCTTGTTCACTAATACACACAGTACAATGATTGTATTGAAATAGGATTTAAAATTGTAAAACACAAATCAAACACACATTGTTTGTTGATCTTATATACATTAGAACAAACATTAAATGTACCATGGCATCCTAAAAAATATATTTTTATATATTGTGTACCAATGTGTAGGCCAGCCCTACACTGTTTTTTATTTTATTTTGAATTTTGGGTGTCAGCTCACCTCTACCCAGGTTCAGCATCACCTTTTGAATACAGTTATAATGTTTTGGAGGCACTTTGGATACTCCATGCAATACAATAGGCGATGCCCTCCCTCACAAGGCTGCAGGATGTACACACACAGTATATGTGTGTGCCAGAGGCGGTGGTGCTTCTGTAGTAATAATCTGGATGCAGTAGACCTCTGCTTCCATTAGAGCTCCATATAAGGCTCTGAACACGGCACTGATGAGGCTCTGGGTCTCCCTCTATCGCAATGATGCCTGAGCTGTGGATTAAACGTTTAAATTAAAAGTGTTTAATTCCAATAAAGTGATGGGGATGTGATCCATTCTATTGCCAATAAATACACACATGAATAAAAAAGAAATGATGTATAATTTTAATATTCACGAACCTGATCTACGTATTACTTGCACAAAACATCTCATTACCAAAACTGCTGTGTTCAACGTGATGCTCGTGACATCAGCCTTACCACCAGTCACGCAATCGTGCGTCGTGCTTCTATTTTTACACTAAAAAGCTATTTTTGAACAGGGGTGCACCAGCGCGTTTTAGAGTCTGGCAGAGAAGACAATATAAGTAGCTCGAGAGACCGACAGCTTGAAGTACTTTTGTGTCCTTTTTAAAGCTGCCATCATGTCAATGCGCAATTGCGCAGCCAGGAAACCCTCAGTTGTGAGACCAGTGGCATGACAAGGGTGCTTGAAAACTACCGCAGCGCCTTACTAGAGCAAGCCTCCTGCTGTGACCCAATTCCCATGAAACGGACTCGTAAATTCCCTCATAATAACCAGGTGAGCTTTCTGTCTGTCAATTCCCTGTGACCTAACCGTGGACGCCGTTGGAGGGACCGTCTCGTTTACTGAAGACATTTGGTGCTAGGGGAGGGTAAGCATGACAGTGTGTTGGATATGTTGTGACTGCAACTCATGACAGTTTGCATCAAGACTGTGGATGCACTCATCAAAAGTCTTTATATTTGAGAGGAAGCACCATGGACGCAGCGGACGTAGTTGCTTCCGTGTTGGTTTTGGGGATTATTATCGTGTCGCTGCTGTCCAACGTCGTGGTGCTGATCTGCTTTTTGTACAACCCGGAGATCCGCAAACAGGTACCCGGTCTTTTTATTCTCAATTTGACGTTTTGCAACCTGTTGCTAAGCGTGTCCAACATGCCACTAACTCTGGTCGGGCTCATCACCACGGGCCAACCCGGAGGCAGCGGCTTCTGTCAAATTGTGGGTTTCCTCGACACTTTTCTCACCACAAACTCAATGCTCAGCATGGCAGCTCTCAGCATCGATAGATGGGTGGCGGTGGTGTTCCCGCTGAGCTACCACTCAAGAATACGGCACCGGGATGCAGTCATAGCGCTGGGATACACGTGGATACACTCACTTTGCTTCTCCACAGTGGCCACCTGCCGCTCCTGGGTCGGGTACCACCACCTTTACGCATCGTGCACTCTCTGCAATGTCAGGGCGAAGGGAACCGGGACGCAGTTTATCATTTTTACCGTGGCTTTGCACTCCCTCACTTTCCTCCTCACGCTGATCGTGTTGTGTGTAACGTATCTGAAAGTGCTGAAAGTTGCACGGTTTCACTGTAAACGCATTGACGTGATCACTATGCAGACGCTGGTTCTGCTTGTGGATATTCACCCCAGGTAAACAACCATTAGAGATGCATTCAGTCTAATCCATTTTCCTTTTGATGCATTTGTCTTTCACTAAACTGTCTGTGCCATGTCATTTTGTCCACTATGTGAAATATTTCAGTAGGCATGTTGATCCTGTGGCAACATCAGAACATGCTCCAGTGAAGGTTAAGACATTCCGTCCTCAAGACGCAAATAGATAATGCCAGAAAAGCTGCACTTACTGTTTTCATATAGAACATAACAGGGGGTGGTGGTGGTGGATTGTGTCTTCTTCTGCACTGCAAACAGTGCTGAATGGATTAGTTGATGGACAGAAAAAGTTTTGATGGTCAAAAATTCAAAACATTTTGTGGCTCAAATTAAGGATTTGTTGCTTTTCTCTGTTTTCTATAGTTTTAAGTTAAATAATATTTTAGGATTTGGTTAGACAAAATAAGCTTTTTGAAAATGTGGAACTTGTGATGCACATTCTTCACTATGTATTAACCAGTTAATCAGTTATTTACTTAATAATCACAATATTAATCAATAATTAAAGTCTTTATATACAGTAGTTGCATCCTGCCAAAAGCAGTCTTTGAACTAATTTAAAAAATACACTATTCACAAAACTTTTCCCTTTATGTGATGAATTTAAAGTGCTTCGCTGATGATGATTGAAGCTTGCTGGCAGTCAGTGTTTACATTATCACATCTCATGAAGGTCAGCAAGGCCTTCCTCATGTTCTGCGCTTCAATCATTTGCTCTCCATCCTGATTTAGTCAAATAATTAAACTTTGAATCGCTCCTCATTTACATAATTGATATCTGTGCAGTGTGAAAATCCCCATTGTAATCCTCAGAGATAGCAGCGCACAGTTCACTGCTTTCTTCACATCCATCCCACATGTTTTCTCCATGGACTGCTTCATTATGTCTGCATGTCTCTGATCATGCCTCCTGGGTAGATAATGGTACCTATGTGCTTTGGCAGTGTGCGACAGAAATGCTTGGATGAGCAGAAGCGGAGGAGGCTGAGGGCCACCAAGAAGATCAGTACATTCATCGGCACATTTGTGGTGTGCTTCACCCCGTATGTGATTACAAGGTGAGCAGTGATTTTTAATAATGTATGTGGGGTTTTGTGTGTGTGAACGGTAATGCATGTGTGTGTGAGGTATTTAACACCATGTGCAGTATCATCAAAACGTGTAGAGGTGGCCTTTTTCTGCCTTGAAAAAAAATGCTAAACATCCATAAGACATTCGTGAACTACAGTTAAATTCTGGACATTTTGTCTTTTCTCAGCAATAAAAAAAATGCTTTAAATTATCTTCCTTATTCAGCTTAATAAGTAGAACAACTCTCCCAAGACTTTGACAGAGGGAGTCTGCATTTTCACTTACCTTGCTGTGGCTGCTAATGTGGTTGTACTAGGCTTATCGCCTGAATACAGGTGGCGATAATTATTTTCAATGCTGTTTTACTATCTGGTAACATTTTAAACATTTTTATCTGCTTCCTTTTCATAATGTCATAGCTTATTGGTTCTGCACACATTTCTAATCCTTGTCCCTGAGCCTCCATTACTGAGGAGATGAGAGGGAGAGCGACAGAGAGAGAGAGATAACAAATGAGTCTGTGATCATATCACTGGCTCTCATTAGTATTAGCCCGAGTATTAGTGGTGGCAACCTGTCAAAAGCTGTTAGAATTGTGGTGTGGAAATAGAAAGGAAGCACATTAGGATCTCTGTGGTGTTGAGACACGTTAGACTTAAGGAGATCAAACTAATAAACTGGTGTTGATTTTTTACTTTATTTTGGCTTTAATTTAATTTATTAGGACAAAATAACTGTCAGGCATTGGATATGTTTTAAAATGATTTTAACCAGAAGCAGCAAAAGTGACACCCATCAGTTCACATTCCCCAACACAGTGATGACATTTCAGTGAAGTGAAATGATGACATTTTCACAATATTACAGCACTGGGGGAGGGTAGTTTCCTTTACATGTCTTCCACTCCAATTACACTTAACTAAGAACTGGCTCAACTGCTGCAATTTGCTCATGGATGGTGTTTGACTTTTTTCTCCTCTTTTTGCTTTATTTGAGGTAGAATTGTAGAGCTCTTCTACCCAGGACCGATAAACCCTCACTGGGGTGTGTTGTCCAAATGTTTGGCATACAGCAAGGCAGCAAGCGACCCATTTGTCTACTCACTGCTGCGTCACCAGTACAGGAAGACTTGCAGCCTTCTGGCTAACAAGGTCCTCAAGAGAAGTCCACTCAACTCCTCCTCCCTCAGGATGGAGAACAACGCAGGGAGGAGCAACACCAACTCCAACACAACCAACAACATCCAACCACCTACCAACAAGCCACTAGGACAGTGAAGGTCATCACTTTCAGAGACAATTAGGGTGCTTTGCCGTGCTAAAGGTGTCATGGATTTGACATCTTACTTTGAAGTTAACACTCATGAAAACAGGGGTATGACAGTAGATTGACCTCTGTGGGATGGTGTAACGTCAGAGTGAACAAGCTTGTCACCTGATTATTGTTGAAGGACAAGGCTGGCGATATTCTATATTTTTCTTATTATCAACAAGTCTCATGAAAAGACCAAAAAGTGATGCACAAGTCTGTCCAGCTGGGCATGGTAGTATTTTGCACATGTTCCTTAAACAGGAGTAAAGCATGCCTTTGTAGGGGAATACTTTAAGCAGCAAATGTGGTACACTAGTAAATATTCAGACCATTAGGACATGGGATTAACTAAAAATAAACCAAATTTGACCATGACATGTCACCCAATGCAATGGTGTGGCTCTTACATGTGTTTGCAATGACGACAGCAAAGGTGCATGGCACAGAGGAATCAGCTATACCAGGCTTTGGCTATACTGTACATGTAATTATTGTCAGTTGGATCAATTCATTGAAAAATATAGAATATCATCAGCCTTATTCTTTAAAGAAGAATAGACGACCACTTTTGTAGGTTGTGTGTGTAGACTGTAATGGCATTACGTATTTCAGTGTAATAGTCAGTCTTTTTCTGCAAAGAGTGACAGTTTCTTATGAGTTGATTTTGTAGCATACTGGTAAATGTGTGTCAAATAGGCTCTGTAACATGGAAATCACCATTATGGTGATTTATTTGTTAATTGTGTCATTAAAGGCACAAACTGAATTAGTGTAGCCCTATTTCCAAAGTTCAGAACACAGGAGCCTGCTATCACTCCCAAATTGATTAGCAGTTCTTGTATGTGGACAAGCAGTAGACAACTACAATAAATCTTAAGTTTTAACATTTCCTGATGCTGTTAAAGGTCAAATCAGTAATGTACTAATGCAAGAGTATTTTCATTACCTCAAGTCAGTAAAGTTGTAAATTATATGGTCTAAAAAGGTCTCTGTTTGGGCCTTTAGTTTTACATCCCACCTGAAGTGAATGGCTGGAATTCTTGATAATTATTCAAGCATAACTTCTGACCTCAATGATGATACTTTGGCTGGATGAAGTAGTGTGTGTGTTTAAGGGATAATATGAAACAGATGAACATTTTTGACAGTACAGTCATGTCACATGCACAGCAGTGCATCGCACAGATGGAATTACTGTATGTTGTAGCTGTGAGGCCTGAGTTCTAAAGTGCCTTTTAGACTATGAGCTCTCTGATTTATTCAAAACACAACGGAGGAAACCTTTCACATTCTGTCATTTGCTTGGTATTCTGTGCTGTGGTTAAGCTTGATGATAGAGCCTGTTATGCAGTTTGGTCACATTGTAAGAAAAGTAATGTTTATTTTGTAATACCACCACGTTGTATTGTTACGTCGGGCAAAACAGGGTAAAATATTATTTGAATGTGGTAGCAACTATTCAGTGATGTGAATTAACATTCCAGCTCATGCCATATGAGCGGCTGTGAAAATCAGGATGTTGTGCTTTTACTTTACTGTGACAGTATGAAGCCTTTAAAAGGCATAAGATCTATTTATTTTTGTCAAAACTGTGTCTGATCTTTGCTAAATACGTTTGTGATTATTGCATTAAATGCTGTGCATTTTGACATTTTAAGACCTCCCCAAGTTTCTTCTTACACATTTATTATTGTCTGTGTTTATTTCTATATTACTTGAAATAATGCACAGATAGTTCAGCAGTTTTTTTTACTTGAACAATGCTTTACCAAAAGACAAGTCTGCCAAATCTTAACACCTTCATTCTCCCACGCTGATTTAGTCAAGGAGAAGGAATAATTAATTTGAAAAATCATTTAAGATGTGTTCCACCCACCACTGCTGCAGTTGATTTGGCAGCAGAACAAAGACTTTTAACAAAAGCATCAGGGCTGAGAGTTTAAAGCTTTCTTAATTGCAGAGCTTCTGGAAGGAGTGGGAAAAGAAGAAAAGGAATCAAGAAAAACAGAGGAAAGTAGGCCCTACCTCACCAATTTAGGCAGCTGTGACAGTACTAAGAGATTCTGGGAATCATCATCATCCATCCTCCTCACCCCCATCAAAAACCAAATTTCTATCATCTGTCATCAACTCTCTGGTTAACTTCCTTCTTTCCCTTTACGCACTTTAACAAGTGCCTGAAACAATATCTATTCTGTCTCTGTCAAATACATGAAACAATTATGTCACCCATCAAAGCTGGCTCCATTGGTTTTTATTATTCACCAAGGGGGGGAAAGCTGCATTTACCATCACTGTATTCACAGAGCACGCCAGCCAAGGACAATTAGTGGAAAGTATTTAGAAAGTTTGGAAGGATCCCCAGTCTGGAGGTGTGCGTATACCTTATCTCCCTAGGAGACTCAGTGAGTGGGTGAGAGGCAGACACAAACCTACCATACACGAAATGCTGTGTACGGACCTTGTGATTAAGCCACAGCGCGTAGGAAGTTCAAGAAAGCAGAGGAGGAAGGCTGGGAAGACGAGTGGCTGATTTCACACAACCCTGTCAGGGCAAGAGTGGTTCTCCCAGCCTCATAAAGTCAAAGTTGTCCCCATAAAAAAAAAAAAAATCCTGCATAAAGTAAAATTCCTCATTAAAGATTTTGGATGCTAAGTGTTGGTTGTGTTTTGTGAGCTATGAAAGCTAAATTTGTAAAAATGGATCTCGTATACTGAAGGGATTCCATCTCTTTAATAAAGGGAGCAGCAGCCTGAAGCTCAGATGTGCCTAATAATGTACTTTAATTTAAGGAGAGAAGAAGCGAAGAAGTACTGGAAAGCTAGATGTCTTTGATATATGTATTTTTAACTGACTGTGTAGTAAAAGAGGGCGGCTGTCAAATTGTGCAGAACATCCAGAGTAACTGGAGTCACCCATGCACAGTAACTTCTTTTAATCAGCAGCAAAAACACTGAACTGCACAAGTAATGAATCATCCAACACACACACAGAAAACTCAACTGATTGATCTTTTTAATTTCTTTATGCCAACAAAGAGCAAACAATGTGTTTCACTCTACGCTCCCTTAGGTTTGCTCATTAATTGTACTAATACAAAAAAGGTGTTACACATCAGTTGGAGTAC
>NW_023339751.1:13983332-14040046 GCF_004916995.1 Morone saxatilis | reverse complement strand
TACTGATAATGAATAATGTGGATATGCCTTACCTTATGTATTATTGTCTCACTTACTTTTAGTCTCAGAGCTTTACTTGTACAGCGGGCTATTCCATAACTCTACCAGTGGAACTATAGGACTGTAATGTAATGACAACAAAGTAAAAATAAAAAGAACATAAAATATTAATATAAAGAGGAAATGTGAAGGTGGTACAATAATGGAAAAGGAAATCATTATACCTTTAAGGCTATTCCAAAACTGTGGTAATCGCAAAACAGTCTCTTTTTCGGTCTTAAAGTTAAACAGGTAAAAAGAGAGTTACAGTAGTCTAAGCTTGAGGATATAAAAGCACATATGACTTTTTCTGTGTCATTAAACTTGAGCATGTGTCTTATCTTGGAGATTTTTCTTAAATGATAAAAAACAGGCTTGGATGAGGTTTCTGGTATGCTGCTATAATGGGAATCATGGGAATGTTGGACCCAGATGTCATGGTATTCCCCATGCCCTCGAGCAAACAGTCTGCACTGCTCACAGAATGAACAAAAAAAGACCATCTATTTCTGTCCAGGAATGGTGTATTTGTTTTTGCTGTGGGCTGTAAAGTGTTTTTCTTTGGTCTTAAATGCATTTGCAGCAGTGTTTAAAGAGTAACATTGCCTTAAAGTGAAAATCTCCTTCCTCAAATATGCAGTTTTGAGGACCCTCAAGCACTTGAGAAAAACAGATTTCATTTTAATCTTTTGATTTTCTCCAGCACGTTTGGAAGGTTTCATAAGCAAAACTGTGTCAGTTCAAACAGGACATAATGCAGTTGAACTCTGATTCAGAAGGTTTCCATAGGAGAATATTAATTAGCAGCAATAGTGGAAGTTGTTTGTTTTGATATTATGTGTAATCCACCATAAGGACAAGCAAAATGTCAAGCTAATATTATGGTAAGATCATTACAAGTATATAATGTTTAAGCTACCTGTTTAGCCGGTATAAGCTCTGCTACTATTATTATTATAAATAGTGATACCTGTTTTGTCCAAAATCATGACTAAAAACCATAATGGTCTGGATCAGATTGTACTGTAATCCATCAAACAGTTGCTGAGATATTTCACTCTGGACCACAAATGACAATGTGCTGATGACATTAGAGGAGGGATCAGTAGATCACAAACATAACTAGTTATCCTTTGGTGAACATGATCTGATCTCGTGTTTGTATATAATTTAATTCAAACAATCCATCAAATAATAATAATTATTCTCCGTTTTTTGGTTATAAGATGAATAGCATCAAGAAACTATGCCATGTTTGACTTCTGTTTATACAACTGTGTTAATGGTAAGTCTCTTTGGACCAAAGCATCCGCCAAATGAATGTAATGTAATGTCATTTATACACCAGTAATATTACAGCTAAAACTTATATAAATGAATTTTGATTGCTGTTTGATTTCTTGATTCAACAAATCTGTCATTCAGTGACAGAAATGTTGAAATAAGCACAGACGCTCATGGTACTCTCATTCATTTAATAGAGCAGTGATCTGACTTTTCCCATGCTCCACACAAGCACCAATCAAGATGTGTTAGGTTTATCTTCTGCAATAATAGATAATCACCTAGCAGCACTCTGCATAACCAAAGCACCACACTGGTCCAGATTCAAAGCAATAAAGGCACTTAACCCAATCAGGCCTTTGTGTGAACAGATTAGACTAGTGTCCAGCTATAAGATCTGTAAGATCCACCTTTCCAGCAATTGCCTCAGAATAATCAGGTGGGTTAGAACATATGTGCTAATATAAATGTGTGCTCATCCTAATAACACCATCTCAGGTATGTGCATGTGCTAGAGATGTATGTCTTCTTCAAATGTAGTCAACTTTTAGTCTGTACATTTCTGAATGTTGATGCAACAGAAAAGGAAAGAGGGAGAGAGTAAAATGAGAGACACACAGATGCATAGTACAGAAAAGATGAGGCTGTACAGACACATTTTACTCACAAAAAAAATACACACAGAGTTTTTCTGCTCCTCCTGCATCATATCCTTCAGCTGAAGCACAAAAACTGGCTGCTCCTAGAAGTGTAGCTTCATGTCTGAGTCACAGCCACAGCTGAATAATGCTGCCCTGAATCAAACAACAGCAAAACTCCAGGGGAGGGAATTCTTCTACACTTTGTGCTTAAAAATAGATCATAGGGTAAAAAAAATGCTTAATTTTTCTCATACCTCATAAAAATTCAAGAGAAGACAGCAGCGACATTAAGGTGTAACCACAAGGCTTTTATTTGCATGTGAATACCAAGTGAATCGATTTGCCACGGGTATCAGGGGTGCTTTTAAATAATGGTCAAGAGTACTCAATGATATCCTGCATGGCCGCATTTACTACTGTAGGCCCAGTGTGGCTGTGGTAATGTTTTGGTGACTTCAACTGTGCCTGCTGCTCTGAGAGCTGTGCTGCTGACAGTTAATGAGAGTGTGATGTATGTGACTTCAGTCTTCAGAGTGAATCATTTCCAACCATCTGTTTAATGATCAGAAGATACAATAACTAGAGAAAGTTTTGGTGAATATGTGATTATGATGTACAACAGATGGTTCGCAGTGAAAGTTTTGATTGGTATCAAATACTTAACGCACTATGATTCATAGTCTAATATTTAATTTATTTGATTTGATTTCTCTTTTGAAAATGCTTAGAAGGAATAGCAAATATAATACAAACGGATGATAAATAAGTAAATAATAGACTACGTGACCTGTATTATTCACAAGACTTTCCCTGGTGAAATATACATCTCATGTAGGGGGGAAAAAAGCTTTACTGTTTCATTTATCAAAGTCAGTGTTTGCAGGGCTTGTGTGGGTGGCAGAAAGATACATATTCTGCTGTAGCATGCCATACAGAGGAATGAATAAATGTACTTAGATTAGAATTTGCTATGCTAAGATGACTCTAGTCTGGAAAGCAAAATCAGTTTGTCCTGAAATTATTTATTTAAAAAAATCTTTCCCTAAAAAAGGCTCTTAGCTGTACATGTCATATGGAGTGGGCTGAGGAAGTATAACACATACTAAGCTAAGTATATCCAAGCTATGTGCGACGAATGCTGTCTGGTCTTTTCTGAGTCTTTTCTGACCTTCATGTCTCCAGTTAGCATGCTGCCCATGTTTACCAGCGCTGCCCAGTATACAAGGCACATATTCACACAGCCGCCTCCTACTTCATTGATGGAGAGCTGCACGCAGACTCCCAACTTGCTAAAATCCATTAACTTGACTCGACGGTGAAATTAAATCCATTTCTTTCGTGTTTTAAAGTCAGTGGCTTCATTTTTCACAGCTAGTAATTGCCATAATGAGTGCTACAGTGACACTACAATAATCAAATTATTCTATGAAAATTGTTGTTTTCAATCTTATATCCATTAACAGCCACTTTATTTATTTCCCCAATATCAAATAAACAAACTGTTGCACCTTTGCCTTTTGTCATTTTGCTATATAACCCTCAAATAAACCTAAAGCTATGAGCTGATGCTATGAAATGCATCTGACAGGTGATTCCACCTTTTTCATTACCCTGCTGACAGGTGCAGTGAAGGCTGTGTGCGATAAAAATGTGCCAAAAAGACCCACTCTGACATGAGGTACCAATAGAAATCCCATCAGACAATAATTGAGACCAAAGAGGGGCACATCTAAACTGACACCGGGAGGACATATCCTTTTTTGAAGGTGCATTAGAGCTTGGAAAAGGTTAAAGGTGAAGCAGAAGTGGGGACACCACTCAGGGTTGTGTTATATTTTAACAGATAGCATTCACAGTTTTCATGCCCTGGGAGAAAAAACAGAATATCTGCTAATGCTGAGTGGCACAATGTGGTGAGGAGTGTGTGACGTTCAGATGCAACAGGATGTGATTATAGCTCAGTGGCCATATATGTTTTTTCCATCCCTGTTCCACTCAGTCAATACCATCAACCACAGAGACGATCTAGTAAATGTAAGGAGATTGCCATTACAAGGGACTGAGAAAAGCCAATTGGAGGGATTGGGAATCTATCAAAAGGACAGAAAACAAAACTGATCCACACCATCATTGTTTCAGCCAGCTAAAAGCCCATGGCTTAGGGAAAATCCATCAAGTCATTTCATTAGGAGAGACCTCAGCGGTGAATAAATCTGGAGACAATGGTGCCACTTTCTGGAGAATGGTGGTTACACACGAATAAGCCGCTCTCACAGAGGTCAAATGAACAAGCAAGCTCATGTCCTGTGAAAAGGAGAATTACTGTCAAGTGAAAACACTTGATAACAATAACCAAGGGAGACCTGGAATTGCAGATGCCTTTCCTTTAATTACAGTACACACAAGAAATATGTTTGAACTATAAAACAAAAACGGTAGGTGATCTGATGAGAAATGGAAAGAAAAACGATACTATTTTTATTTTGGAAGTACTTAAAATGTTTTTTTTGGTCTTTGCATACTGCTATCAGGAAATTATGCAAGGCAGGTATTGATTTAAAGCAGCTGTGGTGCGACTTTAAGTTAAAAGTTTTCAGCACCCGTGGAACCATGTGGTGCAGAGGTTAGTGGTGTCGCTTCACAGCAAGAAGAATCATCCCCTGACCCTGCATCATCATTTTCCCCAGTGTCTGTCTGTTTTTTCCTCTGAGCGCTCCAGTTTCCTCCCACAGTCCAAACACATGCTGGCAGAATGAACTAGAAACTGTAGGTGTGATTGCTTTGTCTATGTGTCAGCCTTGTTACACAGCCAACCTGTCCAAAGTTTACGCTGCCTCTCACCTAGTGTGAGCTTGGATAGATTCCAACTCCCAAGTTTGAAAATATCTCCCAGTGCCAAAAAAACAATTCTGGTTTAGTTCTACTATTATTTTTCCTAAGCTGTAGTTGGTGCATCATATCTTCTTACATATTTTTAGTCATGTTAGCATGTGGTTACTATATTTTCAAATGTGTACTGCACAATTATAAGGGTTGGGGTACAATTATTTGAGCACTTAACACATTGAACAAGCACACCTTTCAACACAAACACAACATGGATGCATATTTGTCTCCGGATACTTTACAAAGGAAGAAGTAAGCCTCCTAGAGCTCTTTAAAAAAGACCAACTTTCTCTTTGCATGACAGTATGGCTGTTATCATTATCATTAGCATTATCATCATCAAAATCAGTAATTTCTAATAGTATAGTTGTTGCTATTGTTATTTATGTGCATCTCTGTCTCTCTGTCTCTCTCTGTCTTTCTCTCTTTATCCCCCAGCCTGCTCCCCCTCTACCCCCTTCTCTCCAACCCAAACCGGTCAAGGCAGGTGGCTGCCCACCTAGAGCCGGGGTTTGCTCAAGGTTTCTGCCTGTTAAAATTACATTTTTCCTTGCTGCTGTCGTCAGTGCTTGCTCATGGTGGGCACTGTTGGGTCTCTATAAATAATTTTATAAAGAGCACGCTTGTGTACACAAGGGTGTATAGACACACAGCAACTCCATGCAATTGCAAACCTGCAACCTTTGATCAGCACCACGGGCAGCAGACAAAGTGCCAAATCTATCAACATCTAACAGCTGGCCCTGGACTCAAACCACCACAGCCTGCCGTCTCCGACTAGCAAACAACCGAAAATAGCCTCAGCCAGCCTACAGTAACAAATCAACACAAAGTAGCTTACACAGTATGTCAATAATCACAGAACAAATAGCGATCAAGAAAAGCACAGCAACTCATCATAGGCCTGCACGGCATGAATGAATAGATGATGGTATTTGATCACACAATTACTTTCATAAACAATTCATTAATCATCATTCATCAATGGCACAGCGGCCAAATGCTATCACAGACATAGATTAAAAATAATTATTTTAATTGTGGTGAAAACTACAATTTGGTAGTGAATGTTCAAAACCAGGAAATTTTAGTGTTATTTAGATATTTGTTGGGACTCAGGATGCCCAGCTTGAAACTCACTGAATGCTAGCAGCATGGCTCTATGGTCCACCAGTTTTATGGTCCATTTTTGGCTTTTAATAAAATATGTGGACAGGTATTTAATGGATTGGCATGACATTTTTGTGACCCGAGGACGAATTCTAATGACATTTGTGATCCTCAGAATTTTTCTCTATTGTCAACAGCTGATGAAATCTTTCACTTTTCTTGAAAAACATCAACATGTACTAGATGGACTGACACAAAGATTTGTCCAGATATTCATGGTTTCCAAATGATGTATTGAGTGATCCCTTGACCTTTTGTCTAGCGCTACCATGAGGTTGACATTTGTAGTTTTGATCTTTTGACAACATTTGGATGGACTGCAATGAGATTTGATATAGACATTCATGGATCCCTGATGAATTCTAATCAACTTAACAATCCCCTTATTTTTTATCTATAGGTCTATCATGAGGACAGATTTTCAATTTGTCCAATACTTATGACCAAATAAAAATGTTGTGTTTAGCACTCATTAGAAAATGTCAGCAGGCTAATGGTGTAAAAAAAATGGTGATTGTGAAACGTGCTATAAATAAAACACAGTACAAGTCTATGCTGGAGAGTACTGACTATAGCAGAGGACAAGGCTATGGAGTTTATGGTGTGTGTGTTGTGCTAACTACTTTGGCCTTTCTTGGAAACTCTGAATCGTGTGCACAACAGCAAGCATGCACATGAAACACACACACACAGACAAACCAGTGAACCTTCACTCAATTAATACAAACAACGCCATCGCTGACAGCCGCGGACATTCATTAGCAGGCATGTGTGAATGTGTGTGTATGTCTGTGTAGACATGTAGAGAGAGAACCAAAAGCGAAGGGGAATAACAGGACTGGCGTGACATAAAACCTGACAGAAGGGAAACATCATCACCTGCTGTGAACTACCAAGGCTCCTTATCCATTTCCACTGATCCAGTGGCCACATCTCTCACTAATAAGGAGAGAGAGGAATGACGATATGTATGGTCGTATGTGGGAACGATCAAACCTGATCTGATGTACTCGTTAACCATGAGGCAAGAAATAGACGACATACTGAATGCCTGTGTAGGTTAGATTTTTTAATAAGGCACAGGGTCTTCAAAGTCATTTACACGGTGCAGGACTTTTATATAAATCTTCTCCAGGGATACTTTAATATTCTTCAGTTATAATCCTGAATAAAAAATGTGATTCAGATTTAATAACTGCTATTATGAAATGTCAAATTTGAAATGCAAAAGTGACATGTAAAAACAACAACAATATTAATTAATATTTCATACAAATCTGAGTCACAGTTTGTCACATTATCACATTGCAAAAGTGACTATCGTTGCATTTTCAGTTTGACAAAATTACTATTTGGAACAAGTCAGATTAATGAGTCAAACCAACACAGCAGCACAGATGACAGATGCAGATTGACAGATACTTCTTCTCGGACGTTGAAGTCCAAGAAGAAGGCTTGGCATAAATATTACATAAAAACCTGTTACCAAAGGCAGCCAGGCATGATTTACATGGTTTGTAACATTTATATCATCCTTAACTATTGCAGAGATTCAGGGCTTAAAATTAATTGTATGCAGAAATTACCATGAGGCTAAGATATTGTTTTCCCCACTCGGTTCCCTGGTTAACTTTCATTAATTACATCCAGCTCGGATTCATTTAGAACAGTGGATAAACAGATGACTGGAACTATTTTTGAGGTTTCTTAATATGACTGATTATGTCCTAATAACGGACTATTTTCAATGGCCCTGGTATAAACCTCTGAAGACAGCAGATGTCTTCTATAAGCATCTTTGAGTGACACGTTGTCAGAGCACAACAACACATGGCGTATACATCTTGATTTAATCTTCTTGTGAACATTACAATGTCATCACTTATCACTGTCATTAAGCATATGTGTAATTCTTTTTAACACTGTCATGGAAAAATTATGATTTTTGTTACTTAAAAATGAGTCTTTTTTATCTACAGAGAGAGCTGGTCCCACCGTGGTAAATCACCATGTTTCTACAGTAGTCCAGAATGAACAAACCAAACACTGGCTCTATAGGGCATTTTGTATGTTTTGCAACCACCATAGTTTCTCTTTCGCGCTCTGTTGTGTCAAGAGGGTTTCAGTTGAGTGCAATCTGCAATCTCACCGCTAGGTAAATCCTACTCACTGGTCATTTAATGAAATAGACAAAAAAAATAGAAAGTCTATTAAGCACAAAACTCAAATGTTAGAGATGATCTTCTAAATTCTCATCTCAGTTCCAAGATACCCGTGTTAAACGTCCAGTGTGTAAAATTTAATGCTCTATTGGCAGTAATTAAATGTAATATTGATAGGTATTAATTTATTAGTGTACCTGAATATAGAATTGTTGGGTTTTAGTTACCTTAGAATGAGCAGTATTTATCTAGAGATGCCGCTGGTTGCCTTGGAGTCTGCCATGTTGAACCGCTATGTTTCTACAGTAGCCCACAATGGACAAACCAAACACCGGCTCTAGATTTCATGTTTTTTGTGTGTTTCGCAATCACCATACTTTCTCATACACACTTCACAGCCTGTTCTCATTCCCAGGTTGTTAAATACAGATATTAACTGTTAGTTGTAAGTTGAATTTGAGGAAAACTGAGAATTTTAAGAACATTTTCATTTGGTGCAGTACAAATTTCATTTAGTTTAAACATAATGTAGTTTCGGTGTAATATTATAGACAGAATATAAATGTAATGTGTTCATACAATGAGGAACGAAGCTTCTGCCTAACTTAAAAACTATAATAAGGGAAAATTTAAGAGGGAAATCTGAGTTCAAGAAGTTAAAGGTTACTTGAATTAAACCTTTGTACTCTTGTAGCCTACACATCTGACCAAAAGATAATGCAGACTGAAACATGTTAAAAAAGATGTTCATGTTTCTGTATTAATTGTATTGTGTTTTACTGTGAAATCAATTTTCTCTTTATTGCAATATAAAAGGTAAGGAATAAAGTATAGCGTGTGTTTCTTTGTAACACACACAAAAAAAAAACATTCACAAAAATGTTTCATTTCTCCATTTTACTAGGATGAAATAAACAGAGCCCCAGCAATGGGCCCATCTTTTGTGCAATCAAATGAGATAGGAGGATGGGTTTCCTCTCACTGAAATTGAAGTCATAGCACAGTTCAACCATGACTGATTGCCTCTGCTCAGGCCCAGTAGTACACAGAGATTTATCTCTATCATTCTTTTACTCTGTGTCTCTGCAAGCGTAAAACGAGACAAGCCGCCTTTTGATGTTGCTGACTGTTGTTGCTGCTGATGGGTGGCCATGAGGAAATAGAGCCAATACACAGGACATATACCTCTGCAACACATGACTGGTTCAGCAGAGGGTTAGATGTTTGTATTTTGTTCTGTGTAAATCAAGGAAGAAAATCCCCTTGAAAATATAATTCACATGATATTTATCAAGTTGAGTTTAAATTTGTAAATGCCTCTTTATATGAACAACAAAGAAATCCTTCTGGGACTCTGGGACAACACCCATAGGTCCTGTGTTCAGTTTAAATTCCTTTGGTTGTAATATTTATATTGGGTGTATTATTTCAACCTCTCAACGTGCAGTTTTTGATCTCAAATATATTCTGTATCAGCTTGTTCCAGCTTTTCATTGATGAATCTTTTAATCCGAGACTTTCTGCTTTTTATGGCTGCACTATTCGATCAAAGTCAGATATTCTCAGTGTGTTGTGCATTGTTTTATACACATTTCTCCAAAATTCAGGGATCTCCACAAACATTTAAAACATGGTTTTAACATTCTTTCTTAATGACTGACCAATGGGAAATGGTAATGATTGAATTGAGCCTCTAGAGAATCAATCATGTCTAGATGGTATGATTTCTACCACTGCACCTAATATTTTTTGTAGATACTGACTTGATTGTCCGAACCTCAATAGAATAGCACAACATAAAATATGTTGTAAGGTAGATTTTTCCTTTAAAGGACCAGTGTGGAAAATCTGGTGGCCTCTAGCTGTTTAGCTGCACTCACTCTTCAGCCTCCCCTTCTAAGCACAAAAAAGAAACTAAAGTTGCTGCAAAATCCACAAAAAACATAAACCAGTAATTGATTTGTCCATTCTGGGCTACTGTAAAAGCATGGCAGTTTAACATGGCATCTGTAGATAAACACAACACAACGATTCTTATTTTCAGGTGATAATGCAGTAATGAAAACATACCTATAAATATTTTATTCCATTTTGCCAATAGAGCCTCCTAAATGTTACACACTGGACCTTTAAGGCTTTGTCCAGCCTGCTGAGGGTTCTGGGGTTAGTTTGTGTTGAGTGTTGGATCTCTCCTGAGCTGCCATTTCTAGCTGTCTTTGGTTTTTATGTAAAGAAAAATTGGTGTTTTGTAAATAAACTGATTAAGATTTTATAGAACTTTCTGTGTGTGCGTATGTGTGTGAAAGTCCTTTACTGTTAGCATTTTAGGTAGCGTTAGCAGGTTTCTTGTAGTTGCAAGCACCCTGTTGTCACACACACGCGCGCACACACACACACACACACACACACACTGGTACACACTCACAGCCCTCAGTGAAACTCTGTGTCAATGAACTGCAACAAAATCTCCCTGTAGGCCTTGCACGTTCTTGGCTTTCGTCATACAGTGATGTATGTTAACATCAGTATTACTAGGGATATTCAGTCCATATTCCACATGCCACATCTATCTATGACACATCTAATGTGTATGTAGATAATGACTAATATGAACATGAAAATTGGCTGAAAAGTGTTCTTTTAAATGTAGCCTGGACACATCTCAATTAATTAATTCTAAGAATAAATGTAATGACAGAGGACGTATAATAAGTCGTAATCACAGACCTATTCAAAAAAATTAATTGAATTGAATGAATTCAAGTGTTTGTAGCGTTATAATAACGAGAATGATTCAGAATCAGGTCTGATCTTCTGTCTGAGCAGAGTAGAGATGAACCGTCATGTAATTGGATTAATTGGGCTGAGCACTATCTGAATCATCAGCCAGATGTTTGCAATTTGCTGTTCTCAGTACAGCTGATGTCACAGCAAAATCATCGATGCTTGATGTTGGACATTAATGTGCATCCCTCAAACTACCTCTTTTGCCCAATCTAAATAAGGTTGTATATTTCTTTTACTCCTATTTTTATAACATCGTCAGCAACAACGTCATTGTTCTCCTGCTGAGTAAAGATGGGTTTTAAAGTGTTTTTTCTGGGTTTTTTCTCTAGTTTGAATTAAGTTACAAAAGTTAAATGGACAACATCGTGATTTATTCCTACTACGTACATGTCAGGCACAAAACTTATTTTCCAGGTAAGTACTTTTGTGGTTGAAGTGGACAAGTCTATTGATAAGTGGGTTGTTTTCCACTCAGCACTGATGCAGCTCCAGGGTTATCAGAGTGTCTACAAGTTGCATACAAAAACTAACTATTAACAATTATTAAGCTTTTCACTAAGATTTTCACCTTGTTATTTCTATTACAGCTTGCTCTGTTTTGATAAAAACCTGGCTCTAAATGTGCCCATATATTAAGGAGAATCCTTTAAAATCAGTGGAACAATGTGTCCTAGTAATCATATCTATATCCAATTTACAACTGCAAAACAAATGTATTTCCGATTGGATTTTGTTATTATTATTAATGTAATTAGGACATTTTGTTTATCCTAGGTTTAGTCACAAATGTTGATACTAAGCGTATGAGTAAAATGTTCACTGACAACATATTTCATTTGTTTTAGATACAGTGCCTGTTCATAGTGACTAAAGCATTATTACGCATTTTATGGTTATGTTAGGCAACAAAAGCACTTTGGTTAAGTTTAGGGAATAATCATGGTCTTGGTTTAATACAAAAAAGAAACTGTAGTAAAGCACAGATTAGGATATAACATGATTATCAACATTTAACCACAATCAATTATTTCTCTTACTTAAGCCAAAGGGCCTTTGTTGCATAAACCATAACCACAGATGGGACTCAGAATGCCAACTCCAGTCTCCAATGTCAAATTCCTGCACTTTGTATGCCACCAACACCGAACACCTATGGTAATGTAAACTGATCAGCCATAACATTATGACCACCTGCCTAATATTGTGTAGGTCCCCATTTTGCCTCCAAAACAGCCCTGACCCGTCAAGGCATGGACTCCACTAGCTCTCTGAAGGTGTGCTGTGGTATCTGGCACCAAGACCTTAGCAGCAGATCTTTTAAGTCCTGTAAGCTGTGAGGTGGGGCTTCCATGGATCGGATTTGTTTGTCCAGCACATCCCACAGATGCTCGATTGGACTGAGATCTGGGGAATTTGGAGGCCAAGTCAATGCCATGAACTTGTTGTCGTGATCCTCAAACCCTTCCTGAACCATTTTTGCTTTGTGGCACAGCACATTATTTGCCCAAAGCATCACACTGTATCTGCCGGCTTGCTTTGCCATAGTACATCCTGGTGCGATGTGTTCCCCAGGTAAGCGATGCACACGCACCAGGCCATCCACAAGATTTAAAAAAAAACGTAATTCATCAGACCAGGCCACCTTCTTCCATTGCTCCGGGGTCCAGTTCTGATGCTCTTGTGCCCATTGTAGACGCCTTCGGCAGTGGACAGGAGTCAGCATGGGCACCCTGACTGGTCTGCGGGTACACAGCCCCATACACAACAAACTGTGATGCACTGTGAGTTCTGACACCTTTCTATCAGAACCACCATTAGCTTCTGTGAAATTTCAGCTAGAGTAGTCGGTCTGCTGGATCGGACCACACAGCCTTCTCTCCCCATGTGCATCAGTGAGTGACCATGTCGCCGGTTTACTGCTTTTCCTTCTTTGGACCACTTTTGATAGGTACTGACCACTGCAGACTGGGAACACACCACAAGAGCTGCAGGTTTTGGAGATGCTCTGACCCAGTCATCTAGCCATCACGATTTAGCCCTTGTCAAAGTCGCTCAAATCCTAACGCTGCCCATTTTTCCTGCTTCTAACACATCAACTTTGAGGACAAAATGTTCACTTGCTGCCTAATATATCCCACCCACTGACAGCTATGAGAACCAGATAATCAGTTTTATTCACTTCACCTGTCAGCGGTCATAATGTTATAACTGATCAGTGTATATGTCATTTTATATGTCAGCTAATGTAACAACACCAATTTTTTTTTTCATACCATCGACTTGTAGATCAAATCTAAACAATAAAATCATTTTCAAAATCTAAACAATAAACTCATTATCAAAATCAAAACTATCAACATGACGGAAACAGTTTGGCATTTTGGGATAGCGTAATAAGTGGATTGATACCACTCTCACCTCAGTGAGCTAACCTTAAATGCTATAGATAACCTGGCTCTATCATAAGGTAATAAATTCCACCTACCAGCACCTCTGAAGCTCATTAATTAACATGTTGTTTGTTTAATCCTTTAAAAAAGTGTAAAAACCACAGGTTTTATGGGGTTAGTTAAGTATGTTTCACAAAATGTCAACTTTAGCTGCTAATTTTTATTAAAATATAATAACAAACAGAGTGGTTAAAACTAAAATGAGCAGTTGAAGTGAAAACTTTATGAAGATAAAGATTCTAGTGTTGTGCATAAAAACGCATACAATTTTAACAGCATTACTTCAGTGGTGAACAGGTAACATGACCCATTACTATTCTAATAATATCCTTTAGGATGTTCATTCTCTTTCCCACTCTCTTTTTATAAATGCACCATTCAATCACATGGACATATAATAAATATATGTGCTTAATTTCAGACACATTTCCCCAGAATTCATGACATGTTCGGTACATTTAGAAATTTGGACCAGTGGTACTTCACTTCAAATTATTGCTAATTTATTAGTTAATTAATTGCCTAAACTTTCAAATGCGAGAACATTGTGAAAAATTCACAGAATCCAAGGTGACGTCCTCAAACTACATGTTTAGTATGAGCAACAGCCCAAATTGATTCACTAATCAATGAGTTGAGAATGCTCCAAAGTCTCAAATGCCTCTTCCCTCCCCAACATGAGTCATTTATCTCAGGTCATCACAGATGAGCCGTGCAGAAGTGCCGAACAAAAGGAGCAGGGAGATTTCAGCAAAGGATGAGATGTGTGACTAAACATAGAAATGTAAACATGTAAAAAATGCAAATTATCCATAACATGAACTTCATCTTTTCAAACCATTATCAATAGTTTGCAGGTTTGGGTTTAAGTAGCCTGTCAATTACAGGTTTAATACATGGTGAATACATAGACAGACTGGGAAAATAGATCTAGATAGATAGATGAATACCACTGTATTAGTGGATTGGATCTATTAGCCTCATTCATCATAGAAAGAAATATCAGTTAGATATTGGAAATAAACACTTAATAGCAGTTACTAATGATAACAGGTAAAACCAGCAATATACTATTATCTAGCGATCATAACTGACTGTAGAATGGAGCATCAGGAAATTCTAGAGTTGAAATTGTTTGATGGAGACCTTTTTCTGGAACATTTGCAACTTTTTCAGCTATATTGTGCAAATGAATACTTTGTTTTGGACACTACATTTGCATATGCATATCTCACTGACTGACCAACGTCACAATGTGCCCTGGAGCAAGGCACTGAACATCAGACTGCTGTAGTGAAGCTTCTCAGTGGACACTAGATGATGGTGATGTTGGTTTCTCTCATCAGTTCCCAGGTGTGAATGAGCTGAAACTGTGAAACAGGGTGTAAAGAGGAATGATGCAAGAAAAAGGGATGGGTGCTCAGTTGACTCTCACAACATTCTAGCTGCTAAAATATCCACAAACACACACACACACATTCACAGACACTACTATGTGCACAATTCAATGCCTTCTGTCCTTGACAAAATGAAGGAATGTCAAAATACACCTTATCGGTTTTCCCCGCCTTTGGAAATCCTGGAGAGGATTACCATCAATATCACATGAAGAAGGCAATCAGCCGAGTCTGAGTACCTTTTTCTCTTCCATCCTGTGGCTCCTGCAGCTCTGGCGTCATCCATGAGACCAATCACATTGTAAATGCACATAATCAAAGAGCTAAACAAGGTGATTCTCTATCACAGGCTCTCCTCAATCTCTAATCTTTGATTTTCTTTCCTCACTAAGTGCATGTTGACAATGACAGAGGGAAAATGTCACTTGCAAGGAAAACCCATCAACTCATCAAGTCAGGCACAGTTAAGGGTTGTAATCTTCTCCAATGACAGCGAATAATGACGCGACTGTAGAAAAGTGTTTACATGAGCTACTCATCCGTGTAAAGTATCAGTTTAAGCAAGCAAAGCTTTCATTGTATTTCACATGCTTAGTGCTACATAATGACATAGTAATTCTATTTACATGAAAGCAAATTAGTCCTTAAAACAAGAAATGTGGAAGCAGTTCATTATATAACACTTAGTGAGTGCTGGGGATCACAGGCAAGAGGATGACGCTAAAATAGTTTTATTTCCTCTGCCTTTGTCACAGTACAGCTCTCTTGACTCTTCTGCTGAAATAAAATAAGCCATTGGGATGCCCCCTGTCCAGTCTGCTGATATGTTGTGTTTAAAGTGCACTAAGGACCTGATTACAGGGGCCAACCAGATCTGGAGCACCTGGGCCCAGAACTCCTACAGGCTTCATAAGCTCCAGTGTTTAGAATGACTACTTCTCCTCCCCACCTCCATCTGCAACCTCCTTTTGTTTTTGTTTTCGCACTTCACAACACCTAACACTACATCCCATCCAAACCTACTTCTTAGTTTATTTATTGCAATAAATCATTTCAGTTTGCTAGCTTTTGTGTGTCTGTTTCCCATTTTCGTCATGGCCCTCAGGCTGGGTTATGACACTTATTTATATTTTCTGTCTGTGTGGTTTTCTGTGTATTTGGAACTGATTATAAATATATATAATTATCGTGATCACTTGGAGAAATTTGATTGTGGGGTTCAGCCTGGTGCCTGGAAGGTGGAATTGTGGTCATCAGGGAAATTATTCTCATCTTATCCTGTCTGCTATACTATTAAACTCCCTTTCTAATTCCATCCTTTTGGTTTTATTATACTGCAATTGGTTTGTTAAATGTAACATACATAACCATGTTTATAATTGCAATGATTGAGCAGCCTAAAGACATAGCTTATGACGTGACCCCAGCCCTTAATCACAGCCACATGAAATCCTCATGAGAAAGGACAATATAATTTATAATTCTATATGGGGAGGCTTAAACAACCATGGTTGTATTCACATGTATTGTATCCTAAATATAACACTGTGACATATCACAGGAGCGTGTTTGGATGTTAGGTTATTGTAGTCATGATCTGTGTTTTAGTGCCCTCTTGTGATTAATCCCAAAACATGAATATGACGTCACTCCAACACCACTATTTTTTAAAAATCTTTAGCCATTTTTGTATGTTTTTAAGTCCTTATCATCCAGTTTTTATTTTTGTTATTTTATTTCCCTTTAAGTAGCTTCAATGTTGTCTGTTATGTCTATTCTGTATCATTTTCATCATCTATTCTTTGAATGTACACAGTGAAATATTTAAGCCAAAGACTCCTTGTTTTTATGATTTCAACATTCAATCACATGGAAATATAATATATACAGTATGTGCATCAACTCAGCCACATTTCCCCAGAATTCATGAGCTGTTTGGTACATTTAGAAATCTGAGACAATAGTTAAATTAAAATGATTGCCAATTTATCGGTTAATTAATTGTTTAGCCTTTCAAATGCCAGAAAAAAGCCCAAATTACAATCTCACAGAATCCAAGGTCTTCAAACTACATGTTTAGTATGAGCAAGAAAACCCAAACCAATTCAATTTACAATGATATATTTGAGGAAGTAGAACCAGAGAATGTTTTGTTGAGAAATGACTTACTTTGAGATCTCCTCTAAAGAATTTAAGAGTTTGTAGTGACTGACCCTGGGTCAGTGAGGTTAAAAGGTAAAAACACTGCTGGTATTGAAACATCTCTCGAAATATTCCTTCATGACTTTTCCCAAACTCACTTTGTGCACACACCAGTGCTGTAATTATAATAATGTATGTACATATCCCTTTCATGTAAGGACTGACTTTCTCTTAGGCTCTCTAAAATCTGTTACAAGTATAGATATTTTGTGTATCTGTCTAATATTTGGGTGGAAATGGACAATAAAAATGGGACATGGGATGTTCATATAATAGCCAAATCACACCCCCATCACCACATGATATCCGTCATATCCTTTTAAGCAATAATTGAAATGAAAACTTACCCATAGGTAATTGATAAATGTATAGTGACTCTAACAGTACATCTTGTGGGGCTGTTTTTTTAACAGGAATAAAATAGCTTTTCAACACTGTAATAACATCCAAAAAAAATCTGTTTATTTTATTATTATTATCATCTTGATTTGATCGAGTCAGTCACATTCTTTCAAAAGCAAATAAATACCACAAACAAAACCAATACACTTATTCAGTGCTTCATATAACATATACAACTATACACACGTGGATAAGTCCTCACACTGTAAATTATTTTCCATCAATAGGCTTTCTCTTGTTCAGTTTGTCCATTCACATCTGTCCACATTTCATCCATGCTTCAGGTGTTACTCCAAAGGAAGGTCTTCTTGTCCAACACACTGGCCAGTTTGCAGTTGAGGGGTTGGTGAAATTTCCTGAGGAGGTCTCTGGTGGCTGGAAACATCGGACCCAGGTTTCTGTCTGCCGCTCGCCGGGTGTTAGACATGGGCCGCTTGGTCAGTGCTGACTCCACATGCTCCGACAAAGGACCTGCAGGGAGGATGAGAGCTTGATGTCAGAGTCCTTATCAATACAAAAGTAAAGGCTCAAGGCAGAAACAACCAGATAAATAAACACATAATGAAGATATAAGTTATTTTCCCCTGATATTTAAAAGACTTTAATATGAAGAGCATGTTACTGTGGCTTTTTGGATACGTACCTACACCCAGAAAGTCAAAAACTTTCTTGATTGTCACTTTAAGGTTGGCTGCGTAGTCCTCTAGTCGAAGAACTAGAATCTGCTCCCTATGGAAAACTGTCAGCCAATCCAGTAAGAAGACGATGTACATCCCCAAATTTAGCCTCACCTGTGTGGAAAATCAAATCAAATTAACATCACAAGTCCCTTGTGGTGAGACTGTATTGTCAGCTGATCTTTTCAAGGTCAAAGGTGAACTTAAAATCTCTACTGTTAATTAAACATGAACGTCTTTAAAGTATCCTGTGGTGAGAATAACTTAAAATGATGAAGCTGGTGAAATTCTTTTTGTTTTTGTCAAACCACTGAAAAGGCAAAAAAAACAACAATGAACTGATTGTACTAACAAGTATTTTCTGTGTATGCAAAGCCTGATATAGCTTGCACCCCTCTAACTCATCACTGTTGCACTGGGTGACATGTTCCTTCACTATGATGAACATGGGAATTGTAGTTTGAGTTTTATTATTTGGAGTCAACACATACACCTGTTGCCATAAATCCACACAAACTGTTTCCAACAAATGCACTGTTTACTCCTGCTTGAGTACCTGCTAAAAGCTACAGTAGTCCGCTTATTTATGAAATTATTCAAATGAAAGTACATATTTCTGAGCCACATTTAAAGATTTACATGTTCAGCAGAAACAATACTATGAGCTGAAATCTTTTCAGTGTAGTGCACAGGTGATGATACATAACATATTCATATAGAAACTGAAACTATTGGCTCATTTCAGACCAGACAAATTGTTTTCCTCTGAACAGCAGTCAAAAGTTGAAACAAACAACAGGGGTTATGATAGGACATATTTATATATAGATAGATTTATAGTATAAATGGGGATAAAAAATACTTTAAACTGTAAAGCAAACTAATGTGACCCACATTTCTAGCAGTCATTGGAATGTAACAATTGTGTGACTTTGAGTCAGTAATAGTTGAATTCCTGTTGAAATGAAGTGAGACAGGTTTTTTTTCTTTGTTCACATGCACAGACACAACGAGTCCTCAGGGGGGCACCACAATACAACAGCACCCACTAAAACTAAACTACTGTGCTGTGATTCCCAAGCAGAGCTAAAGCTTTAACAGACTTCGAAAGCCCTCATCTTCCTCTCATCCATAAAAGAAGAGTCATATAAGCAGAAAGAATACAGCGATGTTTTTCTGAATGTTTTTTGTTAGATGGATTCTGTTTCTGTTCCAGTGGTTTCAGGTCGAGCTGATTGCTGCTTTTTAGTGTAGTAAATCTCCCAGGATAACAGTGCTGTCACACACGTGTTGTGATTAGAGGTGACAACCGACAGAGCTCATAACTCAGCTTACTCCTGTGGGAGCGCTGCCTGATAGGATATATACTGAAGGGTCTGAAGTGACTCTGGGCAACTAGTTGGTCATATTTTTCCCTGCACAGAACGAGACACACTTCAGTGCAGTAATATCCATTTACAACCACCTGGAGGACAGGTAGTAATTCCCAAAGGAATTAGGTGTTTGTCATTAAGTAGCAATAAATATAGTTATAGAAGCTGTGATTATCTTTAAGTCATCTAATATTCAGACAGTTAAAAGTGTAAACATCATTTCAGCTAACCGGCATGGTGTTGGAGAGGGTGGTGTTGTAGGCACAGGAACGAAGTGACCTCTCAGACAGGCAGGACTGAAACAACTGTACAGACTCTACAACCTTCTGATGAAAATCCTCTGCTGACTTGTTGGCCATCTTAAAGTACAGGTAATCAGAATAAAGTCTGGGAACAGAAAGAAACAGCCAGGTGTAAGCCAGTTGGAACTATGAAGGAACATTTTTCTGGATTTACAAAAGAAGTTATGATTTAAAACAATGTTCTGCAACAATGACAAATTAAAGGAAAAGCCCTCAGAAGCAATCCAAAGCAAACTGTTCCACCTCAGAAAATCACATCTGTATCTACGTATACAGGCAGATGGATTTCTCTACAATACCTCTCTACTGGATCTCTGAGCATGATGATGATTTTGGCACCGGGCTGGACTGTGTGGATGAAGTCCTGGGCCAGGAACGGGGGCTCTGTCTCCTCCATGTCTCCGTGAAGATAGCTCCAGGCTTGGTTGTCCCACATAGTGGATGCACTGGCTTCACCTGTCACGACATTGACAGTCTTAGCATCACCTTGGGTAACAACAGTTCATTTAAAATGCAGCGAGGCTCAGGCATAATAATGTAGCTGAATTTTAGGCCAAAATATGCATCATTATCTTGGACCATTACGCCTTCATAACCTTCCCTGAACAGATCTGTGACAATGCAGTTGCAGCTTTTTAGAATTTAAAAATGAATTGTGTCATTTATTATCAGTAACCATGCAAAAACCAAACAAAGCAGAATCTTATTGGCACATTTCATAGAAAAAAAACCTACCAAACCAAGTTAATATTAAGGATTCCCTTCAAAAGATCAACACTACTTCACTCCAAAAAAGTAATTACTTTGATTTCTTGTTTACTGGGGGATATTCTCCACTGTCTCTCAGGCCCAGGAGAGCAAAGTTTGAGTCACACTAATTTCTGTTCATAGCATGGAGAGTGAATAAAGGTGGTTGTGACAGCACCCAGGGGCGTTCGAGGTTTTGTTTACACCATGCTGCTCTCCGAGACCACAGAATATCTAGAATGATTCGAGTGCCACTGTAGGGCTCCTGAGGTCAGAGCCACTTGTGGAAAACCCACTAAAAATGATCAAATTCCATGAATAAAGGAAAGGAAAGCAAAAGTAATGCTAATTAACCTGTCATTTCAATCATCATGGTCCGGATCCAATTGTTTCGCAGTTCAAGCTCCTCCGAAAACACCAAATGAAAACTATAAACGCTGGAGATTCTTCCATCTGATGCATAATGGACTCTAACAATACCAAATCATACCC
Organism: Morone saxatilis; assembly: GCF_004916995.1. Lineage (NCBI taxonomy): Eukaryota > Metazoa > Chordata > Actinopteri > Moronidae > Morone > Morone saxatilis. Next base: position 14,019,035 of record NW_023339751.1, on the reverse strand, counting down.
ACCCACGCACACAAACACTTTCACATGTGTTCACCTGTTATGAGCTGGAGTGCGCGGTGGACTCCAGATGAATTTCCACGGATTTCTTCTTGAATGTTGTGGGCTGCTAAGTCAAACAGATCCAGGTAATCTTCCACAGGGAAACTTTCCTGGAAGCCATCTTTGAAACGGATATAACCTGCAACCCAAGGTACACCGAAATAAGGCTTTTATACACTTTTCAGTATTTTGGTCTGCACATACAAAGAATATGAGACAAACTGGCAGACAACAGTCACATAGTTCTTCTCTTTTTGCAGTTTGCATATGCTGTTAAAAGACAGCACTTCCTGCAAGCAGCTCACAGTAAAAACTCTCCAGTGAAGAGAATAAATGGAGTATTTTATTATTAAGCAGCAGCAGAAGGTCTTCAGTTATAATCAGCTAGTTTTGTAGCTTGCAGACTAGCAGTTTTTCTCAACATTTATACATTGCTGAATTGAAATATAGAAGCATCCTAACAGGACAAAATCTGATCCAAATATGGACGTAAAAAGAAAATCAGTGGAAGGCTGACATGAAGTTTAAATGATGAACTGAATTAGGTGATTTCACATTTGCAAAGCCTAGAAGACGAGTTAAAATGGCAGACAGCAAGAAATGCTTGACCTGAGGACCTTGCACTGACTGCAGTCATACAATGTTTTTCTGTTTACTATATACAATACTACTAATGAATTCATATGTATTTCAACCTTTGAGGAGCCCTGGTCAAGGGTTAGGGTTAGGGTGATCAGTTGATGACTCACCAAAGCGTTTCCTGGTCCACCAGTGTGGCTCCTTCATCGTGTTGAACTTGATCTCTGGATGCAACAGCAGCCTGTGGAACAAGTCAGTTGTGCCACACTTTGGTTGGCCGATGATGTAGAAGAACGGCAAGCAGCGTAGACGAAACAGTTTGCCGTCCTTGTGGTGTAAGTGCTGGTGAAAGTTGGTCCTCAGGCGGTCGCACACAGTCTTGAAGCTCTTTGAGCGCAGAGTGAAGAGGTTCCTCCTGTACAGATCAGTGCCGAGTTCAGTGGAGAACTCCTCATACCAGCAAGGGCTCTTAATGCCGGGCAGGAAATGGTGAGGAATTACAGAGAACAACTGCACAGAGGAACAAAATGACATTAGGAAATTAATAGGGTGGACAAAATAACAGAAATACTGTAACATACAGTGTAGCCCCTTTTGTAAATCATGATGTGGAGAAGATATTATGTTCAATTTGTGTTCCACAGTTTACTCCTGCAGTATCTGAAAGGTCTTTCACAGAGAACAGCAACTATTTTCACCTTTAATCCATGTAATTTACCTTGTATGCCAGTGGTTATATAAAGTATCAAAACATCCATAATTTAGGGCCATATGACATGATTTTGCAGCTTTGCAACTGACGCATCGTCACCTTTAGTATTTGGTCATTTTGTACTGTTAGTTGAATTATAGAGTTAGATATTCATATGTCTAACACTGACACATGCCAATAATTGCTATTCAACTGACTCACTACCGCTGTAAAATGTGATTTTAGCTGAGTTGCTGATGCTTTAGCCACAAACACTGCAAAATGATGCAGGGTAAGGTGGAAAAGTAAGATGAGAACATACACCAAACACAGGAGAATGACAGTACTTTAGCACATAGCTGTCAGTAGGCCCTTAGCAACACTTAGCAAGACATGTAACCTGATATTTACTTAACAGCCCTAGAAACTTTGGTTTTGAAAACACTATGTTGAATCAACACCTCTATCAGTCTCACTGGTCATTATGAGCTTCACCAAACAGGCATTTACTGCAGTGATGATTATAAGGTGTATGTTACTTGTCAGTCTCCAACAATTCACTTTTGTCAACAAAAAATGAAGCAATCGTAGTATTAAGAGTTTCCTGTGTGGACTGAATTGCCATTTGCTAGCATATTTTTTGCCATTGTTTGTCTGCAGACTTACATGGGAGTCCGTCTCAGTGACATCCTTTATATCCGGCACCTTCCTCGGTTTGTACTCCAGCTTGGAGCTGATGATCTTCACCAGCAGTTTCATGTCTATTAAATTCTTTTCAGAGGGAGCTTCAGCTGCTGTTGTGTTGGTCGGGATGACCACAGGTCTGAACTGATCAGGTGAAGGGGTGAAAAAAAGTCCTTTCTTGTCCCACGTCAGGATGTAGGAGGCCATGATGAGGAACATCAGTGTCAAGCCCATCAGGAAGCTAACCACTTTGACTTTTGAGATGCTCCGCAGGTTAGTCAGTGTCAACAAGGAAACCCACTTGACATCCAGAGTGTCGGGCAAGTTTGTGTGCTTGAAATCAAACAACGTCTTGACAGGCGTTTTCCCATAGTTCTCAGCCATGGGCAAGCTGTGGAGGATGTAACTGTGGTCCGTTTGGGTGTTTCTCCCATATTTGCAGTCTGATAGTGGCATGCTGACATAAAAGCAGAGTAGGCATGTAGAAAAAGGAGCCGAGAAATTATTCTTGCAAAGATTCACCTACAGGAGGTTGTGTGTCCCGATGTGTCCGTTCATCATTGTTTTTAATCGGCAGGTTGTCGTTTGGCTTCATTTCTTACATGCTCCCCGGTCTTCAGCAGGGCCTTCTGTAAATCAGAAACAGTTGTTAAAACACAGCACGTAGCTTTTATATATGACTTCAGTTTTCTTTTCACCAAAAGTGCAGCAGCGTAGTTTCATTTGAAGTATTTCAGTCATCTCCCATAATTCCAAGAAAGGTGGTATTTATAATATTAGGGAATTTGAGGGAGCCTCTCTGGGGCATCAGTACGTTAATGTCAAATACTCCCTTCTATAGCACAAGTCACCTCTAAAATGTTCGAGGTCAGCTGCAGAGTGTGTGTGGTCTGCTGAGATGAAGAGCCTTGCTTTATGATGAGGGCTGTATAGCACATGCAAAGACAAGCTCCACTAAGAGACTTTCAAGGTCAGAATAATAGTTACTCTGTAATTCAAAACTAAAAACACACGATTATTCTCGGTGAGCTTGCAGCCCGCTGAGAGCTCTATTTTTTTAACCTGGAAATATCATTTTCAAGATCATGGTTTTTCAAAGAGAGAAACCAGTAAGGTATTGATACAGGTGGATACACTGTTTTGTTTTTCTTTCCCTCCACATGAATAATAAGAAAGTAGGCATTATTATTTCTAGGGTCCAGTGCTAATACATTCCAGACACCTGAGTGTAAAATGTTTTTAAAACACCTCTCTGACACTTCCTCAGCCTCTTTCTTTTTCTTTTGTTGCAGTTTGTTAAATTTAACAATCCCACTGGACCAGCGAATGAAATCCTGCACCAGTTCTAGCGAAGTACAGCACTCTCTAACACAACATGGGCCTGTTAAAACCCTGCCACAAAAACATGATGTGAATCTACATGTTCACGCCATTGAAGGTGCAAATTCAGAGGAAAATGAAAGGTGTCTCCACCTCAGTCCATAAAAGCAATTCAACCAATTCCAGCAATAATATTTGATCACTGTAAGTAAATTATAAACTCCAACTAGCTCACAACCATTTACTCTTTGCACAGATAGTGCAGCCACCCACAGATGTGATTGGCAGGTTGCCATCATGACTGTGGGGAAAGTCTATCTTTTAGCCTACTGTAGCTGTTACTGATAGCAAAATCATCAATTATTGGACAATGCTGCAAACTATATATAAGCCTGAGGAGGTTTTCAGAAGTGATTGGTTGCGTTGAGAGAGAGTGGCTCTGGGATAGAAGAGAGAAAACTCAAATGTTCACCCCCTAAGTCATCAAAGTGTAATTGCATGAGTGCAATAGTGCAATGAGGAGGGGACAACATTTTTATTTTGTTGCTAAATTAAAGGTTTCCTCTATTCTTCAGTTTACTCATCATGAGGATTTCTCCTCAGCCTGTACAAACAGTTGAACTGTGTCTTCTGCAGCTCTGGACTAGGATACTCCACTACCACACAGCTTGCTTGTGACCTATGTACATGTAAATTTGTTCTACCCAGTGTCGCTTGTTATGCTTACAGCCTTTCCCTCGTTGTTTTAATGTTGCAACAATACTTTTGATTGTGTCTGCATCAGTGCAGACTTGCTGAATGTGTGCACAGAGGGCTTGAAGAGTCCACAAGTAAGCCCCCACACACTTCCAGATTTCATAATGGGACAGCTCTGAGCAATTGCAGACTTTGAGGAATGCATGGCAGTCTGCAGGCCTGTGTGGGTTGATGCTGGGGTTACGCAAAGAACTTATTTTTAATCCTTCTCGGGGTGATATGGGCCTCATTTAATGAAATATCCATAGATGGAGGTGGGCTAAATACAAACTCTCACATCCACAGTAGTTAATAGTTTAAACCATACTAATCCGGTTTACTGCCTTACCTTTATATGTCCTACATTTCCGTATTTTGATGCTGTTTTTATGCTTGTTAATGATGTGTAAAGCCCTTTCTAGCTGTGTTTTGAAAAGTATGACATCAATAAATGATATGGTTCTCTGGATCTCATTTTCTTCACGCCTCTGCCTATCTTCAATTCTACAAATCCAGGTAATTGTTATCCTCTTTGTTCTTTGTAACTATTAATCTATTATTCTCATTAAAGATTAATGTCTAGTTCAAGCAAAAATTCAAAGTGTGAGAGAAGAGAGAGATTTGGAAATGTGACAGACCATAAAGAGGACAGTGAGAGTCAAGGGTAAAGCACGGAGTGGGGAAATGAAGCCACAGAGATGAGACAAACTGTGTGAGAAAGAACAGGAAAGACAGCCTTTAGACCTCTTTGGTCTGAAAATCGATCTGTGGCGGGAAGCAAACAGCAGGTAGGATTGACTGAGGTGAAACCCCATCATCAAAATCTTGCTGACTCAAAATAAAAACCTGCACTCATCATTGCATTAGATGCCTTTGTTGTCCAAAGCACAAAATGTCAAGACGGATCTGGTATCAAAGCCAGAACGGCATATTACTCATGATGGTGCAATGTGTTGGGTTGTAGGTTGTGAATTTGTCAGATTATCTGAAATCTTGCAGACTCAAGGCTACACAACGCCAACACACTACCACCTACAAGATTTTAGTGTATTGTGTTTTTTTGATATTATTATTATTATTAATATTATTATATGGTGTACTACTATACTGGCAATATCTTTCTCTTTACAATACCAATAGTTCAGACAAACATAATAACTATTCTCATAAAAAAACAGTGTCTAATCTGTTTAACTTTTCTTTGGGTTTGTGCAGATTTTGTACTAGTTCATTGTGCAAATAGCACACACAAAAATAAGTGGTGCTTCGAGCTAATGCTAACATCAGGATCCTAATATGCTAACACAAAGTTTAGTGAGTTAGCATGCTAACATATACTAATTAGCACTAAACACAAAGTACAGCTGATGCTGATGGGAATATCTTTAGTTTTCTGGCACTAAAACTAAATAAACTAAAGTACATGTATTGGAGAAATAACATTTTTGATCTTGAATTAGTAGCCCGAATATCACCAACATCATTACAATTTATTCAGAGGAAGACATGAATGCGTGTACCAAATTACACGGTAATCCATGCAATAGTTGTTGAGATATTTCACAAAGTTCAAGTTAAATTAAAAAGATGGATCCTCTAGACACCATGACTGTCTCCACAAAACTGCCTGACAATCCATTATATAGTTGATGAGATATATCAGTTCATCCCATCATTGACATCCATAGAGCTTTACGGCAAGCATGGCTAAAAACCCCACACAAATATTCTCATATGCACACACATTTCTTCTCACCTCTACGGTGATTTCAAATCCCACATCACACCCTATATCAAAACTACTGCTAGCTGGATGTTTTGATGGCTCGGATACTGACGCTCCCCAGACAATTAATCCTAATCTGTTTGCTGAGCCACTGACCTTTCCATTAGTGGGACTCTCTGACCAAAATTCCCCACTTGTAGAAAATAAATTTCAAAATTAAATAGGCAGATTGCCATGGAATTTAGAGAGCACAGCGATGCTCCCACAGGATGAACTTTTTTTCCATTTTGGACAGTAAGTATTTCTCTTTCTCCATCCTCAGGTCAAAATATCAACTTGGCACAAAATATCCTATAAAAATAATGTGCTGACAACCATGAAATGTGTTGAATCTATTCAGGCTGAGTGGCTGAAATCATTTGAATTTATTAACCCAAAGCGTTTTATTTCACTTGCGGTCAAGAAGAGTTACTATTTCTTACATTTCAATTATAAACACAGGTCTCTTTTCTAGATTATTAATAAGCTTATAAACTCCTCTCCTGTTGGCACATACTGTCAGATCATGACTGTGATTTGTTTTTTTCCAACACAACCAACAAAATCCAATTGGAAATTATACCCTGTGTTGTAATCAGTGTTTTGAAAACCCAGCCTCTTCAGCCATCTTCAAATTAACTCTAACTTCTGAATCTTTGTCCTGTCTTTATCCAATCTTTTTAACATTATTTATCATACAGATATCATCAAACCTACTGGATAAAGTACAAGCTTGGGTCCCAGGTTAATGGGTTTATCAAGTGCCGCTAAAATATTTTGTCTATGTAAAACCTCTTCTTTACATTTCTGGAAGTTACTAATGATTATTCATTCACTCAAATTCATGTAAGACATGATGAATGAAAGATTGAATGAATAAATTAATTTTCCATACCATTATAATGGTCAACCCGACACGACACACAATAATACGCATACGTGATTTTGGCATGTTTCATATTATTCTGATGCAATTATTCTGAAGAGGCTGTACTTAGGCACAGAGCTAAATGCTAACGCCAGCATGTTAACATGCTCACAATAACAATGCTAGAATGTTTCAATTATGTAATTATGAAGTGGGAGTTATTTGTTTTATTTAGGTAGGCTATTTGAAAAATTTAAATGTTGACCAGAAGGTAACAGGTGAAAGGTCAGGCAATCATATTTATGACAATTCATCCTCTGGGGATCATGCATGTCTGTACCAAATTTCCCAGTAAAGCCATTCAGTAGTTGTTGAGATATTTCTCTCTGAACCACACTGGTTGAGTCTATGTCTGGTGTTTTGCCACTGTGTTGTTTTTGATACTGGCACTAGGGAGCGCCAAGGATGGACGTATTCAAATTCTACACATAGTGGCTTTAATTATCATGTCTTTAGCACACGTAAATGTAATTTGTAGAATAGGCCACCTTCAAGAACCGCAAATAAGAAAAATGACATTGTTCACTTTTGAGATGATACGTCCTTATTGAACCTCACAGGCTACAGTGAAATACATTGGGAACTGATTTGTAATAACAATATGTTCAGCTGTGATAAAGGTCCATCATATCAGTAGCTTCAGGCTGTTACATAGACAAACCATGAAGCTCATTATTTTTAATTAGCCCCAGCTGTACAGATTCCTGTGTGTCTAATTTGGAGTTCAACCTTCAGTGCAGCTGATAAATATTAACAGTTACTACTGTCAAACTATAGGCCTGTGTCTTGTCCCTTCTAGTCTAACCTCCCTCAGATAAAAGACAAGGTGACAGTATATTAACACTTGATAGCATTTTCTATGACATTTCAGATTTCAGATGGGCTCCTATGCATCTCTTTGAGGTGTTAAAGGGCCCTAACACACTGCCTCCCTGTCTTGCACCCTCTAATTTAAAAGTGGTGCCAATCAGCCTCAACCCATTCCGTGCTGCAGATATCAAGATAACAACTATAATAGCAAATGAAAATGAGCATCCCTGCAGAGCTCTTCCAGAGACAAAATGCTGCATGCTGTATGGAGATGTACAGCTCTGTTAAGCATCAACATTATGAAAGAAAGATGATCCACTGTGATCACAAAATCAGCTAAAGAGCGGAAGACCGTCAGTTCCGAGAGGCAGAACTCGGTACACACACATACTCTGGCCTCTCCTGAAACATGTTTTAATCATGTCTTCATGTTTATAACTGTGTAAACACATTCTGACCTCGTACAGTACACTCTGTGACTAGGACTTGGCCAAATCCCAGCACTGGGAAATGGGAGGCACAAGAATAACCAATGCCACAAAAGGAAATAAAACAGCCTCCCTGTTGATAGGGAAGTCAAACAAAGACGGATGGGATACCAAACTGCTGTAAAATAAAACGTTCTCTATGTGGATGAAAAAGAAATCAAAAGTAAAAGTAATCTGAAGGACAGAAAACAGCCAATCACTCCCTGCTGGGAGGTATCAGATTTTTTTTCTTTCTCTGGCCCTTTTCACAATCAGATTATGGAGGAAATCTTGGCAGGAAATCTAACAGCTCCCTGAGAGCACAAATATCTCAGGAAAGGAGCTTCATCCGTCTCATGATGCTGGACTAGTCCTACCTTCCCCTTTCTACTGCTCACAGAAATGAGGAGCGGGTGGATTTTCTGTCACTGGAGAATGATGTTTGCCTTCACAGGAATCTGACCCCTTAATCTGTTAAACAAGCAGGCTATAGGAGCAACAGTACAGCCTAAACAAACAGACACGCACTAGAAATATTAAGCCTCTGTTTAACAGTAACGTCTGTCTTGATCAGACAGGTCACCACAGTCCACCTTGACATCTGGAGCACAGATGTGGTCCTCAGCTAAACTCTGCTTGCGTGTAAGCATGCATATGTTTTTCAAATAGCAACAGGTTGTTAGTTTTAGCAGCACTTTAAAACCAAGGCGACATTAATAACAAGCTGAGAACATCTGAAACGCGCGTCCCACTGTTTAATGAGTGCGAGGGAGAAGGAACGGGCTGCTCTTAAGGCAGAGGTGGATCTGAGGTCTGCCTGGGTGGGCAGTGCAGTTGTGATCATCGCTTCTATCGATTAATGTGCTCATCAAAGGGATTGCTGAGATCTGTAACACGACATCAAAGTGTTTTCCTGTGCACTGAGGGAATATTGGCAGCATTTTGGGTGCCCTCACTTTCAGTTTCAACGCAACAGCAAAAGTGCTTTTTAGGTAATATGGAAAAGCCTAAGATGGCAAAAAAAAAGATGGTTTTGAAAGGGAAAGTGCTGGTAATAACCCCTTAGTCAAGAACCACAGCTAATTTGGTGGAAAAGGGGCACTCCTGATCCGTATGTCTCTTCAGAACAGTTCCAATTTGGAGCCATGACTGTGGTGTTTCCGAACCAATCATTTTACCTTCACTCACAATCCCGCCATCACATTTTAGCTCGTAACTAATCATGGATGTATGCATGCCTGAACGAGACTATGAAGTAGGCGGATATTGAAACAAAAATATAATTCATAGTTAGTTCATACGAGTGTCTTCATGATAAATTAGTTTATTTTATTTGTGCAGTCTTTCTTGGCCACTGGGTGTCATGTGACGTGAAATGTAATCTGTAGCCACTAAGCCGAAACCACCTCACAGCCCAGCACTGCTTTTGGGGACTGTGATGGATGTTCACAACAGACAGTTTAGGTCATAATGTAATGTTTTTTCCTCGCTCATGTTTCTCGCTTCATCTGTTTTCCCAGATCTCAGCATTTAACTTGGTGAGTATGTTGCTTACCAAAAGACTCCAAATCAAAGTTGTAATAAACCGGAACGATCTGCGGATGTGCCCTGGGCCCTTCAGATTACATCATTCTAAATATTACAAAAATATATCATCTAATTTTGTTATTTTCTTATGATTACAAAATGATGATGGGACTAATCAATCTGACCACAGTGGACCTGAATCTACCAGGAACACATGCTCTTAACATAAGATAAAAGAAGAATATAATTGAAAGCCTGATTGAGCTTGTAGATTTCAGTCTAAAACGGTAACAAAACAGCATGTTCTTATTAAGTGTCGCTCAAAGATGATGAACCACATTAAAACCCTCTGCCTGATCACGTTATTCACAAAAGTGGCAGAAGCTTGGCTGGGCCTTCGGGTGGCACCCACAGCTTGATGTTCTCCACAAACCTGACACATGTATCTTCTTGAACAGCAACCAGGAGTGAATGTGGCTGGAGATTATGCTGATGAAAAACCTGTCAGCTTTGTTCAACTGCTGCTGTTTTTGATTGTGTGTGAGGACCTACCACTGTTAATCCTGTTTGCACACACAAAACACTGCCATGTAGCAGCTTGATCGCACTTGCAGGATTTCTTTATTGACTAATGTGAGCCAAAAGCCGTTCACACGCTCAATGTGACATTTGACAAGTAGTCAGAGGTAAAACAAAAAAGTTCATACAAATAATTTTAATTTTTAAACCTTTATAATCGGACTGCAATTATTATGCGTCATGAAGGTAATAATTATATTGTATAAATCACTCATGACTTCTGTTTCGCTTTGAGCCCACACTGTAATACTTTTATACTTTAGGGGAATATATTTGTGTTGGCAGGTGACTCAGACTTGATCGCTTTCAGGTCTACAGCATGTATGCAGCTAATTAAAGACATTTTATTTTTAACTGAAGACATTTCTTGAATCTTTACTGTTTTGATTTAAGGTAAAATCTTATCTTAGCAAAGTTTGCGTTTAGTGTTTAAATAGTAATGTTAAAATGTTTGAATGGGTTTTAATTGTGTTAAATTTGTGGTCATTTCAGAATAAACTCGGCTTCTAAAGCAATATGACTTATAACAGCACACTACAGTGTAAATTAACATAATATGTAATATATACATATGCTCATTAAATGCATCAGAACAGATACATTTAATTGAGCAGGATTTACACACCTCATACATAAAGTTTCTTCAAACTCAGCCAAACAGCTCAATCTTAAAGGACAAAAATGACACTTTAAAATCAACTGCAGGGAAGGAAACTGCAGAACATGTCATGTGCAAAAAACACGTTATCAGATGAAAAAGGAAAACAAAAAAAATCCCCATTTAACAGTAGGACAGCTCGAGCAGAACAACAAGGGAGTGACGGATGCAGATAAAAGTTTGACTACATTAAATCCTCTCTAAAACAGTTTTCATCTTAGAAATAATGCAGAGCCAATCGTGGATTGCTGAGACTTGTTCATCACAAGTTAAAAACTACCAACTCTTGAAATAGAAACACTGAGCTGTTGCCAAAACACTTAAGTATCATGCAGTCCACCCACATTCCTAATGTGCTCTGTTACAGAATCCTTTTCTTCCATTTGTGGTGGACCCCCAGAGTCCAGTCTAAACAATCTGATATGGTACAACTCTCTCTCTCCCTCTCCCCTCTCATACTTTTAGCATTACCTAAGCCTTCTAACATCAGCCCTTGCCAAAAGGAGCATGGCTTTGACATCTCAGCAGCTCCAGACATTTGTTCCACAAACTCGGGGGGCAACCTAAAACCTTCCTGCCCAGTCGACCGGACAGACTGCAGGAGTGGGTGCAGCAGCCGGAGTGAGGTTTGGCTTGGGTGTGTGCAGAGTTATGGGGCGTGGAGAAGTGCTACAAACTGACACTCCACATATATGTATTTATATATATGTCCTCCTCCTTTCACGCCCCGACTCCCACTCTCTCACCCTCCAATTAACAATAAAATACAACTTTAGTGATTTAGAAGCTGCACTGAGAGTCCACAGAGGCGGGTTTGTCCAAAGGTCATCTGCCTACCTGTCAGGACCTCCACTCTGCACCCCGAGCAGGAGCTGCAGCCCCCTTTATAGACTAGAAGGGGGAAGCAGGAGAGGAAATTGAACTAAATGTCAAACAGAAACAGTGAGTGCACAAACATGTCACACAACAACAGTTCTGGCCCCAGACTTCAAACCAAACCACTGGCAATGAGCTGGAAAAAGAATACACAAGTCACTCCTTGACTTGTTTACTGGGACTCATGAGAAAAACACGTTTTGGCATAATGGAAGGAGTTAGTTATTATCAATCTGTCAAATACTCAGATGTAGGCAGAGAGCGTTCCAGTTTGTTACGTTACAATAAACAGAATAATAATTACAAGATAAGCACAAGATGTTGGGAGCATGTGTACAAATGTTTGCAGCAGTTTATCTTTGCCTCATGACACAGTTCTTTTTGTGGTTGAATGTCCGAGTCTACCCCCAGAGACATGACACTGAGATATTCTGCAGCTGTTCACTGAGGGAGAAAATCCAACCAGGAGGATGTTAGTTTTATGAATTACAAAGTCTCAGACACATAGTATCGCTTTGGGGGACTTTATACATCATCGTTTTCACCGTTTGCGTGCGGTGTTGCAGTTATGTTTAGGCTACCGTTGGCTGATACTGCATATACAGATGTCTACTGATAAATAGCTACACCGCTCTGCTGTCAAATTCAAAACCACAACGTTTCCTCTGACGTAAATGAACTAATAAGAAAAAACACGACACGACAAACAAAAAGGATTTTTTTGTATCAGGAAAATTAACTTTTAAATAATTGTGCAAATGCGTCGTTCATATAAGGAATAACCTATACGTAGACCAGAAATGTAACAAAAACCTCCATGTTTTGATGTAACTGATAAACCAAGCTACTCACACTGGAGTTGGGTCGGTTTAATCCACGCGCCTCTGGTGCGGCAGCTCACGAGCCATGATGACCACCACTCCAGGCGGCTGAAACGACCCGACAGGTGTTTGTAAGCAACGTTAAGTGGAAGAAATGGGGATGTATCCTCAGCGTGGACCGTGTTCATGTTGACAACAAACGCCGACTGGGTTCTGTCGCGGAAATGCGAGACTTTCCGGAGACTCCATCTGAGTGAGCTCCCCCCGCGCTCAACCCGGAGTGCAGAGGAGAGAGGGGAGTCACCGGCGGCGACCAGTCTTATCTACATTTCAACCTCCCGATGCTTTTATTGACTCGGGTTGACGAGCCGTTATGATGAATGGGCACAGCGCTTTAAACGCAAATCGATAGATGCAGTCGCTGTGTGGAGAAAGTAGTGCACCTACCTCACCTCACGAAAAGTTAACCTAATTGGGGAAATGTTCCAAAAGAAAAAAAAAAAACTTGACATAAAAGATGCACTTTTGTGTTATTTCCTGCATTGATTTAATGTTACAAAACCCCATTACTGAAGCTACTGTATCAGATACTAGTGTTCAAGACCCAACGTTGATACACAATAAATCACTGTCCTCGTGAAGTTCTTAAGAAATCACTGACACACCATTGCCTCTAAATGGTCCATTTTATTTTATTTGGAAGTTTCGTTTTTACGAATAAATCAGCTCATACACACATCAGCTCTCCAACCTTTAAGTAATTCCAAGGTAGGCTATTAGAGCAAACAATTGTATGTCCTTGAGCGATTTGGAGAATAGACGTGGTGTTCATTTACCAGCTTTTAATTTGTGGGTTTTTTTTGGAATCAATATTGTGCAAGCAGGGACATTTGTTGGTTACGTAATATCTACAGGATATCGTATTTTTACCGGAACAGCTGTCACGTGCACATGTGGTGGAATTAGTTCGTAAAGTTATTCTGAAGTAAAGGAGAATGTTTTTCTTCATTAGCTACCGTGACTCATTCTGTATGAGTGGGAGTCAGTGTGGATGTTTCACAACAGCACCACAGCCCCTAATGGTAAAACCACAAGCTCCTTTGAAACGAAACTGAGCAGCAGATGACACCATGGTGTTTGTCACGTTGTTTGTCTTGTGGGTTTATGTCGTTGTTAATGGTGATCTTATGAGAAATGTTCAGAAAAAAAGATGGGAGTTACACATCTGCAGTAAATTATTTTGGTGCTGTAATTATTCCACAACCTGCCTTTAACTTTAAATGAGTTCATCTTCTTGAGGACAGTTATCAAAGTTGAACACATGCAATGGAGAGGTGCTGTAGCAAGCTATTTAACCACATTTTGAACACAGGCTTCTGTTGAAGACATAAATATCACTGACACTGATATCAAGTTATTTCTGTGTTTCACCACTGATGCACAATAATTGCTAATAACACATTATCCCATCTTTTATACATACATACCTGAAAATGTATCCGTACTATCAATCTCCATTGCAACAGCACTGTGCATTTAAAGTGTGAGATCATATTGTCAACATTGTCATTGTATGTAAACAAAAAAGACGTCCACAAATGCAAAGTGCATTGCTAGTTACAGTTTTTATCAGCATGGATGGGTTTAACACTGTGAAAAGACCTATCATGATTAAATTAAATCCTTTCACTTCCTTCTACATGACACAAGCTGGAGTGTTCCCTGTAAGCCCTGTCATTGACACATTTCCTCCTCTTTACAGGAAGGAAATTAATTCTGTTGTCGAGAGCCAACTCACTCGCCATTCATCATGACATCTGTTTTTTTGGCGGGAATAAACAGAAAAAAATTAGCAAAACGAAATGAAATGTTGAGGGCTGCTGTGATGTTCATCTTTGGAGCGCCCACCGGTTGCAACTTTAAAGAGGTGAGATGGTTCATTTCTGACAAGTGAAAGAGCCTGCCCTGGGAAACTGACGCTGCTCTATGAAGATAAAGTCTCATTTGAATAAACTGCCTCCCCTCTAGAGCATATCCATATGCATGAGACTCCGAGTCTAATTGCTGTTAATTCCTGTTAAATTGATTGTGATTTATTCACATCTCACAGAGATGCTCAAGCTGTGTGAATGAAGGGAGTCTAACAGATAGATTTCCCCACAGAGTCACCTGGATCAGTTTTGATCAGTTTGAATGTATCACATGTGGCTCATGTTAATAAATGAACTCAATATTCAAACACACCATTAAATTAGGATATCATTCTGTAGATAGCAATGTCAGTCGGTTCGTTCTTCTCCACAGGATCAATCATTTTACTTTTGGTGATGCCTTTTTCCTTTTGCGCCACCATGAGGCTGATATTTGTGGATGAATTTCCATAACAATTTGGTTCCCACCTTGATGTAACAACTTTGGTGGACCCGTAACATTTTATCTATCGGCCTCAGGTAAAAATTTAAATGTGTGTAATATTTTGGTTTATGACCAAATACCTGCATAACTAAAGGAATTCCCATCAGCCTCAGTTGTACTTTGTCGTTAGTGCTGGCCATCAGTGTTTAAACGTGGACGCTGTGGTACCACTTCCTGCGACTGCACAAAAATGAAGCCAAAATATCCCGGATGCGAGCACTGTCATCTTGCACTGGTGACGTCATTCAGAGCCAAAGTTTGCACAGTAGTGAATGTTGTTGGAGACGCAGTATCGAAGTCCTACCTATAAACCCGGCCAATTCAAGTCTGGCTTTTATAGCATCACTGAATAAAACAAAATTTATCAGAAATATTAATTATCTACTTTTTTAGTTTGCTCATGTCCCATCTGCTAACATAGAAGCAATGGGCTTTATGACCTAGACTGCAATCAGCCACCAGGGGGCGAAAAAGATGCTTTGGCTTCACTTTTGGGGTCAATGCTGCTGACTAGCAAACATAAGCATGCTATCACTCAAAATTAAGATGGTGAACATGGTAAACATTATACCCGCGACACATCAGTATATTAGTATTACTCATTGTGATCATGTTAGCATGATGACATCTGCATTTTTCTCAAAACACTGCTGAATCTAAGTGCAGCCTTACAGAGCTGCTAACCTGGCTGTAGTCTTGTAAAACACACACACATACACTCACATACAGAGTATGTGCAACTAAGAAATTATTCCTTAAAGCAGCTATAATAACAAATAGTCAGATTTTTCCCTAGAAACTATCGGACTCTGTAGAGAGCCAGTAGAGACCAAAAGAGAGCTAAAAGAGAGTGAATATTGGACTTACATCCACCAGGTGGACACAAACATGACTCCAAATGAATGATAATGTTGCTCCCATTGCTGGGCTTGTAAATTAGCAACTATGTACTAGTCAGCCATAATAACTCAAAAGATGATTATATGTCAATACTGTGTTCATAACTTGTTTCCACTTCCCTTCCCTCAATGGGGAAAAGAAATCAGTTATTGCAGGTTTAATACTCACCTTTTTAACTAGGAATCACAACTTTGGCTATTTGAACTGTTATGGTGGGCTTTTTTTAAATTCCTACTGAATAATAATTGGGTTAATACTGCAGTTTTAAACTTTGATAAGAATGCCTTTGTAGCATAATTTTATAACATTGTTGTTCTATATTAGCACTGTTGTGTGAAGAACCTTATGACAAAAGCTATTTAATTATTTTACTTACTTTTAATCCTCATCTTTTGTGCCATTTAAGACAGGCATTCGCATACAATATGGAATCCACCAAATTAGACCAAAACCACATAACAGAGGTCTGCAAGCTTCCTCTATCATCTCTGGAAAGTTGACACTTTCTTCAAAGTCCTGCAGAAGTATTCTACGAGTTAAAAGTGTGTGTTTTTATACTGTTATTGGAGATCCTTGAAGGAAACTCAGGCTCATTAAAAAGCTGAAATTTTCCTCTCTGCGTGCTGCATCCATCTCTGTCTTTCTGAGTCAAATATGTGGATGTCAGCTCACCTTGGAGCGTTTACTATCCAGCACAGAGACGTCAGGATTTCAACAGTAAACGTAGTAGGTCTCTTAGCATCTGACTGAGAAATTTTACTTTGCAGAATCTGTGCATGAGAGGTGAGAGGCAGACTGTTGCATCTCGTTCCCTATCTAACGGCAGTACAGAGTTCATTAGACTGCCATTAGTTCATGCAGCAGCCGTTGCGAGATAATGTCCTCTAATGAGCGTGTTGGAGCTACGTGTGTGTATAAATGTGTGTGTGCCAGTGAGGACAAGCGCTCTTGCAACACTGCGGTCTTTGACTTTGAGACAGACTGTAATTAACAGCGCTCTGTCCTTTTCTGTGTTATTAGCACAGCTGACCTTTGAATGCATCAGATCAGTGAAACAACACATCTGGTAAAGCTGCAGTGTTTGGGGAGAGGAAAGGTGAAGAGAATATTAAACAGAAATTGTGAATGAGAGGAAGTTTCACAACTATTGTTGCATTGTTTTGACCAAAGGGCAATATCAATACTAAGATTCTGCCTGATCATCCATTTTTTCAAAGGATTTTCAATATATTTATAGAGGATTTAACTAACTGTCTGTCACTGACCCAAGCTGATCAGATGATTATATACTCAAGGGCCTTTGGCAGAACAGGTTCCTCTCAGAGTGACAATGGGAAACACACTCCTGTTGCTCTGCTTGAGTTCAGCCCACAGTTAAAGGTGATTTAGGGATCTGGAATCCCCCCTCATTTTACTCAAGATTAAATCACATTACACTCATTTCCCAAGCCATAAAGCCTCTTCCCTGGAAAAATATTTTTTCATCTAGGACTTGACTCCTGTGCCAGCTAGTGGTCTTGTAATCACATCAGTGTGTCCACGTTGGCCTGTGCGCAAAGATTAAAACACGTAGTCAAAAGATTTGTGAGGGAGGGGAAGAGATGGACCAGACGAGCTTAATCGCTGTTGCCTGCCAGAGATTTATCCAAGACATCGCTCATACACTGGCATGCCATTTCCGGACTTTCTTGAGCAAAAACCCTAACTGGGAAGTTATCCAAATATTTCCCCAGAAGTCAGATTAGGCCTGTAGTCTCACTCTAAATCATAATTGCTCTTGCTGTAGCTCAATTTGGCCGCCTTAATTGTTTTGCCACTTTTCTGTCTCTCACAGGCAACTTTTTTCGCTTCTGCAAGGTACTTCTGCATAGAAATAGGTTTATCAAAACCACATCATAGAAGGAACAAATCAATGAGGGAGGGCAAAGTCAGACTAAATGAGAGAGAATATTGACTTTCTCTGAAAATCTGAACACACTTTACACTCTCAAGCCAATCCAAAGAAAAAACCCATTCAAAATAGAATCAGTTACACCAAGAAAAATGAGTCAATCATTAAACAGATTTGATTATGAATATGGAAAAGAATATATTTACTTACTTTTAACACTTGGAGAGTCCCTTTTTATTACATCATTTCCTAATGGTGGGTAACAGCTGGAGAAGACAGCTGAAATAATGACAGACTGCAGGCAAACAGAGGGGAGCGTTTGGATTGTCAAGCATTTGGCATTTTATTCCTTTTCAAGCACAGTAGCTGTCTGACGTTTGTGTTTTAGCTCCAGGGATTTAGACAGAATTTAACCAAAGAAAACAACTGGTGTTAAAATCATAATGTAAATATTCTGCATGTAGTATAAAACAATTGTGCAAAGATGTTCAACAAGTCTTGCTATGGTAATGGTGCTGTTAAAATTTTTATGACTTCCGACGTTTGTCATTGAACTGGCCCGAAGATGAGGTGGTACAGCTCACGTCTGAATTCCCAAACAGGCAAACCTCCAAGGAAATCCCCATCCCCCATTTTAAACCTCAACCTGACTTTCACTCTCTACAGCTGATTAAAAGACCATTACAAGTTGGCTCCTTCTGCCAGCTGACTGCCGCTTGGTACTGAAGAAATCAGTTTTATCTCCTCCTGCCTTGGCCGGGGTCCCTGCTGCGCTGCAGCACGCTGGAGGATGCAGTTGAAATACAAAGCATCTACTAGAGATGTCAAGCTAAACTCTAACAACTCAAGCAAACGCAGGATGTCTGCAAACTCTCCCAGACCAGCTTCTGTGTTCTTGTCATTCTCTTTTTCTTGGCCTGCATATTACACACAGCAAGGCAGTAACATTGCCCACAGATTGACAGATATGCATACTATATATGTTTTTAAAAGTATTTGATTCCACTTTATTACACCCCTTGAATCATAAAGTTGGTGAAGTTGGTACAATATAATAAAATTTACCAGAGCCAAAGCTCACAGGTAATTGGCTGCAGTTAAAAGTGAATAATAAAACCTGGGGCTGTGTTCAGGAGTGCAGTTTCACAATGATTTGAGGAAGTTTGTTCCCCAATCAAACACACCCTTTCAGATATTACACATAATGAGCTCAGAGTGATTTTTGTTGAATTGACTCCACTGAAGAATGGAATCATTGCTTTCTAAAAATCTGACTGTACAGCCCTTATTCAGAACACCTCATTGTAATGAAGAGAAAGAAGCTTTGAGTATGCAGCAGTAGCATTGTGTGTGTGTAGGTGCAAATATCTGAACTGCTGCCATTGTGGCTTATAAATAAACTAACTTGGATCCTCACTACCACCACTAGCACAAAGATGCTCTGGATATAAGACAGATATGTGGTTAAAATGTTGCACTTGCAATTGTATCACTTGTTATGTGCTGTTTTTAGATTTTTATAATTTTTGTGTTTTGGTTTGTTTTGATTGAACAATAAAATCCCTACTTTGGATTTTATAAATTAAAGTGACAAAATGACAAAAATGAAATTCTTGAGTCGAGATCCACCTAAAAGCTTTTTACTGTGCTTTTAATAATATCTTGCAGTCTTCCTCAGTAGATGGAGTTTGCTCAGTTGTTATTGGCAAGGTCATGATGACAAAATAACTGTTTCCATGACAACTCAGTCCACTGCAGAGGAAGACTTTGAGTTGTGGTTGACAGACCCGGTTAAAGCTAATGGAGTTATTCATTATTTGTTTTGAGGTTTTGTTGGGACATTTTAGACCCTGTTCTCAAGGTCAACAATAAACTTCCACTGTTATTTACCTGCTGTTCTCTGATTGAAGCATTTTAGCATTTTTCAGCTCCATGAAGCATTTTAGCATTTTTCAGCTCATTGTTTTTGTTTTACAGACCACACCCTCATCTCAGTCTCAGCACTCTCCTCTGCGTCATTTTCAGCAAGCAATTGTTTTCAGTGAAAAGTCTCGCTTCCTGCCCAGGAACAAACGACAGACGAGGTTATAAACTAGCTGGTGAAAGTACTGGAACATTTAGCTGCTAAACAGCAGTCTCAGGAGTGGGTGGAGACCAAAAATAAAGCTAAAAGAAGTGTGAATATTGGAATATGCCTCAAAATAAGCACCAAAGTTGCTTCATATTTGCTGCATGTATAAATAAGTCACCATACCACCTTCACAAGGCAATTATGTGTTGGTGTTATGCAGGTTTAGGATGGTTTAGATATAAATTTTAAATGAGCAACCAATCAGGCATTTGACCTTTTTAGGATTAAATTAGCGTGATTTTCATCAAGCTGAGTCAAGGACTAACTGCTAATTGATGTCTAATATAAGTGAGTAATCATAAATAACATATCAAGATAGATAAAACGTTTTCATAAATTATTAGAACGAATAAGAAACTGGCTGTTGTCAGTGAGTACACATGGTTGTATCTTTATAAAACACTCACACAATGATCTACCTGGAAACCTCTCTTCTTATTTCTCTTTTCACCTCCCACCCCACCACCCGCTCTTCCCATCTGACCTGTGAACCTCAGTGGAAACGATGCGGTCCCTGTGGACCACCACAGCTGAAGATAGCACAGACACACACACATACCAGGAAATCCTCAGCTCAATTTTATTTATTCAAGCCTCCTACTCGTTTCTCTGCAGCAGTTAAGTACAGCGAACATGGGCTGTAGATGGAATTTTCTCCCCATACCACACACACACATGCACACACACGTAGACATGAAAGCACTGTTACTATTAACATCTGACCTTGTCCCAGAGCATTCTCCAGCATGAATTTTAAACAAGCGCCCTCTTCGCCCAGACCTAAATGACCCCCCCTCAGATGCCTTGCAAAATTATTCATCACATTGTCATATAACTGTTGCCTCAAGCCAAAATATGGAATAGGTTCCTTATGCCGGATTTTCCAGAGTATTGATCAAAACTGTCAAATTCTTCGGCTGCATGCCAGGCCTTGTTGGAATGAAAAGTATCACAGGGGGTCATTCGTATGCATCAGTCAGAACAAACAAAACTAGATGGAATACCAAAATTGTATTAATGTGTGTTGTGCATATTTGTAAGAAATGCAAAAGAATGCATTTTTGAAAGAGGGGAAAAGAAAGATGGAGAAAAGCTAAAATTGTAGCTACACAAACACCAGAATTTCAGCGACAAGTTGACATTGGCCGGGTTTTGACAGCAGTGAGAAAATTCCATCTAATTGAAGGATGCTTGTCAGCCCTCTAACCGTCAAACTGATGTCAGGAGAAAATTACCTACCAGAAATTCTCTGTCTGCTCTCCTCCTGTCTCTTCCCCCTGCAGCACTCTCACTGTCTGCAGATATACAGATAGACAGAAGCCGCTTATTCAACCAGTGTATTGTAGATCAAAGTAGTGAAAGCACAACACATTCTTGAAAGATCTCAACTAATGACACTGGCTTGACACTGGGTTTTAAGCTCTCCCATCCCAATCCTCTGCACTGATCATCCTGGCTACCTATCGCAGTTGTACCAAATCTTTCTTCTGTCTGCCCTGTTCTGCTGGCTGGCTTCTCTGAGTTCAGTGGGTGATACATTCAGTCATGCACATCTGCTAAACATGGAGGCAGAAACGGATGTAAATTAAGTGTAACAGAAGAGTGTATTTCCTAGAATCATACACAGATTACGCCAGTAGTGCCAGAATTAGCATTGGGTATGCAATTAACTGTGGCTGCATAGCTCAATTTTTCTCATTTCTCTCTCTGTAAATATGTGCACACATTCCCCCCTGAAAATGCTCCTCGACAAATTTGCAACTTGTCCTTCATTTACTTTGTTTTCTTCACACATTGTTACCAGAGCAGGAATGAGTGAATGCCTAGTATACAACTTTATTTCACCTGAAAAGAACCTCAGTGAATTACAGTCGATGTGAATATGAAAATAAATCAAGGTTCATAAAACTCACAAGACCAATATGATAGATTGCTAAAATAACATAAACAATATATATATATATATATATATATATATGTACGATAAAAAGTCTACTTTGGTCAATGCGCAATATTCTGCTTTATTCTGTCACCAATAGGATTAAGCTCATTATTCATTACACTTCCGTCATATACATATCTTATATGTATTGTATTATAATGTACATACTTCAGACTCTGATTATGTCTTTCTGTTTTCAATATATTATTTAATTTTATTTTTTATAATTTCTAGGCTATATAAATTGTTGTAAGATATTGTAATATAATACCTATTTTAACGTTTTATGACCTTGAGTAAATGTAACAAAACAAATTTCCCCAGTATTTCTGATTCTGATCCCTATTCTAAAAGTCATATAGGGACGCCCTGGTAGCTCACCTGGAGTCCTTGCTACAGCGGCCATGGGTTCAGCTCCGACCTGTGGCCCTTTGCTGCATGTCATCCTCTCTCTGTCCCCTGTTGTCTGCCAGCTGTCACTTCAATTAAAGGCAATAAAAGCCCCCCAAAAATATATTTAAAAAGTCATATAAAACCAGATATGCAGTATGTTTAAATTCTTTGAAAATGAGTACTAGTAGTAGTGACTAAATAAACTATTGACATTGATGATGGTTTTCTTCCACTAGTGTCTGTCTGCATATAAACTGAGATTATGTAGAAAGAAAGACAAAAAGAAAGGGAATGGTGACACTGTGTGGTTGTTTTTTGTAAGTGCAGGTAATAGACTCACTATAACCAGTGGTTAGTCCTGCATTTAAAAGTGACTTACTTAAGTAACATTCATGAGTATTAGTATTACTATATTAGTATAAATGTACTTCAGTATTAAAAAGTAGCTCCTTACTCAACAGCCCCTTTATATTATTCATATATTGGTACCACTTTCTAATAAGGAACTTAAGGGTTTGTAAAATGTAACTAATGGCTTTATTATTACTATTGCTTTATAGATCAGTAATATGCCATTAATAAGACAAAATATTGTTTTGTGGAGATTGTGGAGGATCTATTGGCAGACATTTAATATAATAATCATAGGTATGTTTTATTAGTGTATCTGATAATAAGGATTGTGGGTTACCTTAGAATGAGCCGTTTTTATATTAGCTCTAATCAACCAATTAATAATGTTTATAGGTTGTTAATAAATCTAGCTCCAGATGCTGCAGTAAGTGGTCAGCTAGAACCGGTATATTTACAATAAGAATGTATCAAATGACAATAATAAAATATGTGACCATGTTAAAGGGGTCGCTTGTAGTGATTAATACAGAGAATTGTCACTCAAATCTCAAATCTCAAACATACAGTTAGTTAACTAGCTGGTAAACACACTCAAGCATTTAGCAGCTAAATCAACACATTTTTACCTCAGAGGTTGGTTAACAGAGCTAAAAAAAGAGTGAATATTTGACTTTTCTTAGGTGGCCATTAACATGACTGCAAGTAAAGTTAATGTTGCTCCGTAACTGGATGTGCCACTGTTTGCCAACAAGTTCACCTTATCAGCTTAAAGGTGATAATAAGGTAATTGTTGTGTTCAGTACCTTGTTTCCACTGGCCCCAAAAAATCTGTTATTGTAGGTTTAAGAGCTAGCTAAAAAGACAAAGTAAATTCCCAGCTGGAAGAGGATTTTCTCCAATCTGGCAAGCCTATTCGCTGGGATCTATAAAACAGTTGTAATTGACTTATTATCCTTTAATAAAGCTGTTGGTTGCTGCTTATAAACTATTGAAATCATCATCCTCTCATCCTCTCTAAAAAAATATATATACAAATTGGTACCTGTGTATTACAAGATTATTATAATGGATACAACTTGGATTTATATAATGTTGGGTAGTTAAGTCAATAATGATGCAGCATATTATCAAATCACCATCAACTTATATATATAAATTGTGTACCTGCAAAGTAACTTCAGCTGTCACATAAATATAGTGTATAAAAAAGTACAATATAGTATATACCTAGTAGCACCTTCTGGTAAAGTAGAAGATATTCAAACTTTTACTTGAGGAATTGTACTTAGCCAGTGTGTAGAACAATTATGGTGCTGTTCTAAAATGAAATAATGTGTAGTTGAAGGTTTCTTGTCTCTGTTAAGGCTTAAATATTAGACTTCCTCTCATATATGCTTCTGTCTCTGGTCATTAAGATCCTTCTTGCACTAATTCTTGGTAGAATCTCAGCCTTGTTGCCCAGGAGATGCAGGATCAATGGGCCCTTTGACAAGAAAATGATCTACCACGATTACAAACCTATTACTGATGCAACATTTAAATGTCACGCAATTCATTGAAAAAAATGAAATGTTTTTACTTTGTAATACATGAGACACACACAGATGTTTTATGTTTTTTTTAATTAACTTACACTGATAATGCTGTATAAATGGCAGCAGACATAAGCTGTGCAAGCCCGGGAGAGGTAGAAACACAGCTGGGTATTGGATGGTTGCAATATGCCACAATTTGACACAAAGACAATACAGAGATGCAGAAAATGATACTGTATGAGCTGTCAAATACACAGTGTGAGCAGGTGTTTCAGCAAACACAAGGACAGACAATCAGTGCATAGTGGTGCAGTCTTTAAACAGAGCTATTAAGGAGCACTAATGTTTAAATAATTGTTTGGCTCAGTCACAGATCACTTATTTGGCCTTTTGTTATGATATTCAAGTTTTGGAAAAAGTCTATGACAAAAGATTAAAGACAGTCAACAGCTTATTGGGAGGTTTATAAGGAAGCTTTCAACTTCTTTAAAGGTACCCCAGTAGGGAAAATGGTAATGGTAACTGACAGGGGCCTCCTTTATCCGTCAGTTGGTAGAACATGATATGGCATCAATGCAACAGTTACAATGATTCTGGGCAGTAGGCTTAATGTTCAGTTGCTTTTTTGTTCCCGTAAAGATTTGTCATATCAGTCTTGGCTTCTTTCATAGATGTGGATTAAAATAAGTCGGCTGGACGAAACCGCTGGACATGAAGGGATGCAAGAGCCCTCCAGTGGATGAAAGCGGAACAGCACCGGCTGTGTGGAAGATCACATTCCCAGAGGTGAAGTTGGGGAAAGTTTGGTGGAAGCTGGCGGGGCTTGACCCACACGTGGGCGGGTTTGGACTGACATTGACCAGGGAGTTGGAGCCGGGCTGCAAGGTGCTGTCCGCCCCGGGGTTCTGCTTTTTCCATTTGGTCCTCCTGTTTTGGAACCAAATTTTCACCTGGGTTTCGGTCAGACTCAAGGACAGGGCCAGGTTTAGTCTCTCGCACACGGACAGGTACCGAGTTGTGCGGAACTTGTTTTCCAGAGCTACCAGTTGCTCGTAAGTGAATGCTGTTCTGGCACGCCGTGGTTTGGCACAGGCCTGCTCTGGGCGCCGCCGCTTGTGCGGTGATGGGTCCTGCAGGGACTCTGACTCTCCATCGTCCTGCTCTCCTGTGAGACAGGGCTCTGTTTCAGCCAGAGGGGAGAGCAGAAGGGGGTCTGTATCAACTGTGTGATGCCTGGAGGCTGAGGAGGGTTCATCTCCTGTCTCCTCTCCTGTGAATAAAGAAGAAGAGTGAGCTCACATCCTGTAAACCTCTGCAGCATTTAACGTATAATATAAGGAATTGTCATATTAGAGTCATATTAATTAATTTTCCAGTAAAACATTGAAACTGTCCTTATCCACTCATATCCAAATGGCAACTATTGAACATCAAGGCTTGGCTTCCCTGATGGTTCTTAAAAATATAACTGTCTAGTTGACTGAATTTTCACAGCAATTTCCAAAACTACATTTTTGAAGAGATATCTAATATTTGATTGGACCTTTTGATGAGTGTGTTTTGAGTAATAGGCCAAAAAGCCTAAAAGCTTGCTAAATGGACTAAATTGGTCGTGGTGCTGAAAGGACAGCTCCTGACAAGACAGAAGTCATGTGTCAAATATCAAAAGGTGGAGGGCCCACCCTCGCCTAAGAGAGTTTTTCCTTCATTGTGCAGTGATGTTCCTTTTTGAACTGCAGTGTAAATACCAAACACAGAAGGCCTAAAGTTGACATCTGTAAAGTGTTTGATTAGGATCCGGAGGTCGCTGGAGCGGAGCGGAGCATAGATTCAGAGGAGAGGGAGACTTGGTCACTAATCCTTAAATAATTTATAAACCACACAGCGCCTCAAATGTCATGTTGCGGAAAGAAATCCCGTCTAAATCCAGCTCCGCCACCTCAGCCATGACGTGCTAATGGAGTTTCATATTTGCGGGTGGGTCGATAAATGTCATCTATTTAAAGGGAAGTTTTAATCGAACGATATTTAGGATCAGACATGGATGGGGTGTGAAGTTTGTACCTGCAAGGTGCTAGAGGGAGATATGCAGGATGCAGTAATGGGATATCGATCAAAGCGCGCAGAGGCATCCTCAATGGGACGATTTAAACAATTATCTAGCCTGCCTGTCCCAGTGCCAATCACACGCTGGGGCTCTGGGAGCAAGCCTTTGTGGCTTCCTTGAAAGGAAACGCAGCCTTGGAAATTAAGGGAAGGTCATACAGAGATGACAATAAATCTGATAGAAAATAGCGTCTCACTTGCTGGTGTGTAGCCTGGAGCTACAAAGGTTTTATGGTGAGATTTCACAATTTAGATTTTTTATTTTATTCATGCGCTCTTAGTTTATAATGTTAAGATATGAGAATGTATGCATACGCATTTATTTAAGTCTGGATGTTTCGAAATAATTTGTATATGCAATAAAAAAGCTAAATAATGACACGTAAACGTTTGTTTTACAGGCTGAGTCATATTCTAAAATTGTCTGTTTTCTCTACCTGATTCCGTGCGCTCAACTCTGAAGTCTCCGCCTGCAGTGCTGTCCGAGTCCAGACTTGTTCCCTCTGCATTTGGCACAGGAAACTTCTCCGCGATGATTGAAAGTTCATTTACCCTTTTGCTGTTGAATTTCTTCGGATCCAATATATCAATTATAGAAAAGGAAATCTTATGGCTGGACGTCATTGTCACTCCACAGTCCTTGGGGTCCAGCATCCTTTATCGAGAAAGACCTTTAAATAAGGGGAAAGGGCTGACGTGCGTAATTACGCGTGTGGAGAGGAACTTCTCATAGTTTAGCCTACTTCCTGTCTTCGAGCTTCATCAGACCGGATCAGTGTTGATGATCCCTCGGAGTGTGGACTCCTCTGCTTCTGTCTGTCAGTCTTGCAGCGTGAATGAGATGACCGGAGCGCGGTCTTTAAAGCATCTGTCCCCCCAGTCTCTCAGCCAGACACGTGACACAAACACTATTAGTGTTTCACAAGACCACCTAATGCGCTCAAAGCATTTGTCGATAATCACCCATATCATTAAATTCAATAATCCACGACCCGAGAGTAAATTGGGCACAGATGGCACTTGATCCATATCGGAGATCGCCCCGTCTCCCCAAATTGGACTCTTTTAGAAGCGTTACTGTCAAGAAGGGAATATTCGTGTCCCTTGAGCTGCAGAAAAACTTTCTCTTAATCGAAACCAAACGGTTTATGCCTATTGACTGTTGTCTGTTCATGGGAATGTTGCAGCATAACGATTCCTATTAGTACAAATAAAAACGTTTTATATTAAGATGTAAAAATATAAACGCATTGGAATTACACTCTCACCATTTTAACGGCGACAATATTGAATGCAGCAGTAAATATTAAACACAGATGTTAGTAGATGTACAATAACTGAAATAGAAAAGCATTGTATGATTATTTATGAAGCTATGGTGTTTCATTAACACTTTAGATGCGGTGGGAGCTACATTTATAATATAATTCAGTAAATACAGCTATGAAGACAACTAGTGCTTATGGCCCCTCTATCTTTTAGATGTTCTACTTACTCATAATTGCATGTCCTCTGTTGTTCATTTTATTCATTAATTGTTGTTTTCATGAAACCGTGATAATAATATCAGTATAACATTTCTAATATTATTTGCACTGCATTGCACTATGCAGCAGCAACTTTCATACAGTTAAATAACAGAAAATAATCCTTGGAATGGCAAGGTTTGCAATATTTTGATATGGAAAAAGGCATCAATTCCCCATCTGCTTGCACTAGCATTGTAACAATCGATACCAAATAACTTCGACTTGCTTATTAGAGAGAACTAAATAAGGAGGACTAAAAGTATTCGGGATAAATCACTACTCTAGATGCTATTTTAAAGCATTCACAGCTAAATTGCAGGGGTACAATGAAAGCAACTGATTGTTTTCTCACCTAAGGTGATAGATTTATATTCACAATCAGTCAGCTCCCAAGTCTTTGCTATTAGTATTCAATATGAAGTGACATAGGGTTGTTTAAAGCTTGATGCCTGGTGATGGCTAAAATGGTGAAACCAGCACAGGATCAATATTCTCAGCAGGTGTCCAATACAGATAAAACCTGATGGCTACAGACAGTCATTTTGGATACTGGAAGGCCAAACCAGTAACTGCAACAGAACATGAGGGCTTGTTTGACACTTGCTTTACCTCCTCAGTCCTTGAACCTGCTAAACTATTTGCATTGTCAGTTATTGTTTCTTATCAGATTAATAATTTACATTTTTATAGAACTACAATCACTTCAAATAGGTGGTAAAAATGTTCTTTTTTTCTAAGGATAGCTGTGGTGTGGTGCTTTTTTTTGCATTAACATATTTTACCATCTAAGTCTGTGAGGTCTACATTGTATGTGGATGAGACAGACAGAAGGCATGAGGGCCTTTTCTCTGTTTGTAGTTGTGTCTGGTGTAAGTGACATGGGGGATGCGATTATGTTTACACACTGTTAAAGGCCTCCCTACACAATTTCCTGTGTTACTTATACAGTTCAGGGTGATTACTCTGCTACATGGAGCTTTCATTGCTACCTAGTCATAGTCTGTTGGACTGGCATGGTCTGCAGTAGTTACATAGTCAAACATTTGTTAAAGACGCCCCTACAGGGTGTCTGCATGTCTACATTTGCATGTGTATGGTACTTGCACGGCCATTACTGTAGTCCCTCCATATGAATAGAGCCCAGTGCACGCTGGAGGTTTACAACTTCCTACGAGAAAGCCCAGTGGCTGGACATCTGTTTGTGTGGGTCAGAGGGACAAAGGGACAAGCCCCGAGGACAAAGAGGCCCTCAGGTAGACTTCAGAGAGCGGGAACAGCAGCTGGCTCAGCTCGGAGTCTGCATGGGCCCAAGCAAGATTTGAGAGAGGAGGAGTGTTCCATGTCGGACACCGCAGGGAGCCAAAGAGACACACTTCCATCCAAGACCCCCCTACAGGGTCAATAAAGTCATCACCTCACGGGGAGGCTGCCCCCAGTCTGCTAAACGTCAGATAATTTGTCTAATGGCTGGAGCGGCATTATTAGCTGCAGTTCTACTCACAGACTGTAGTGTCTATTGTTTTCTCTAAAGTCCTCCACTGTCTCCCTAACTCTCCTGTAAAGTGGGACTCAAAGGATCAGCAAGTGTCCGGTGAACCATTAAGAGAGGCTGTTAGATCCTCTGTGCCAGATTCCTAAACTTTGTAGTTGTAGGGGTTTCTAAGATACAGTGACACCAGTGAACAGCACACTATGTTTTGGCTCATAATTGTAATTGTACACTTTCCATTGGTGGTTGCCTGTCCTAAAAAAATTACCAAACTAGGCTGAGTTTCTACCTTTCTGTTTGTCTCCATTAATTCCAGGATGAGTATCAACTTGCAGAGATCTACAACTTGCTTGACTTCACACTTTTGTTTCTTTCTCACGCAGCTTGTGTTTGGCAGTTAATATGTAAAACTTGCATGCAGCTTTGACAAAAAACAAAGACAAGGAAAACTCTTGCATTAACAATCTTACACAGCTTTAGTCTCTGCGAGTTGATTTCCTGACTAAGGTTGTCACAATACCAGAATTATAACCTTTGATACAATACTCAATTGGCACACAAAATATATTTTTTATTTACAACCTGCACTTGTTGTTAATGTTCTACAACACACAAAACCTCCAGTTCGGTTGTTTAACACTACTTCTGTACTACTACCTGGGTTTCTACTCTGCACTCAGAGGCAGTTGGCACTGATGTGTGCCAGTGCAGCTGTAGATCAATACACTACAATCTTTCTTAACGGGCATAAAGCTTCCCTCATTTTGCCAAGTCTCCTGTCTGCACTGCATGCCTACGGGGTTTTTGCTGCCAGGCCTCCTTTCAGTTAGACCTCTGTGTTTGTTTGACTCTCTCTGACAACAAGGTCAGTGGCATTGCCCAGTAATTGTCCTAACGGCCTGTATACCTGTTGGGTGGAGGCGAGTAATGAGAGTTTTTCATTATGGGCGGGACGGGTGAGTGCGCCTGGCAGATGCTGACAGGCAGCAGATGTGTAAAGTTGGGGGTGATTTGTAAAGGGGTCAACTGCATCACAGAGGAGATGGAGGGCAATGTGGGGTGGGGGTAAATTATGCTGAGGGACATTGTCAGTCATACTGCGCCCCTGTCACAACAAGGTAAAGGTCAGTTCAAACGTTGAGCTGTCAACTAACAACCAGCACAGTGTGGTCGTGTCAGTAAAGTACACAAACTTTCTACTGCATACTGACTGGAGATGTTTAGTACAAAGTTTATCGCATCTCTTCGAGCCTTGTTCCAATTTGTCTTCATGTGAAAACCCTCCTTAAAGCTGGATGTACTTGTGCAAACCTACAATTCTGTCTTGTGTGCATCAGAGGAGATGTGGAGTGCAGAGCTTTAGTCATTTTCGGTTTCCATGTCAGCACAAAAGGAACACAGTGATTTGTCCTGCATCTTGTCCTATTAATGACACACACAATATGCATTAGTTTCCCCAGGCATTCACATGGCTTTGCAGGTATACATGGGTCCAGAAATCAATGAAAATCACGATCCTCAGTTGTGAGATAGCTGTGGGTGATGGACCAAGGATCAGAGCATTTGATCTCATTTCCATTCCGTAAACTGGGGGCTCAGTTAAAATCATAAAGACCATTAAATGCTAATAGCACGGATTACTCTTAGTGAAAGACTACAAAACAATCAGCATTTTGTCTTCCCAGGGTATAAGCACTGTGTAGTTAAAGCTCTTGGGTTAATGCCCTGCCTATAGCTTCAAATTGTTTTGTCTGTAAATTAGGCGACACAGATATTTTGGCCAGCCTGTCTTCTCCACAGAAGAAAAAAAAACAATATCAGCCACAGGGAGGTGAGTGTTGTGGTGTACATATTGTGAGAAACCAAGAGAAAACTGCTGCAGCTGCCTGTTTTCCACAGGACTGAGGCCCTGCTAGTAATGGCTCTGTGGTCTCCAGCATCTGCACAGAGCGCACTGTCACTCAACGTGAGCATTGATTAGCCATTGTTCTGAGAAGGTCACATCATAATTCATTAACAATAATTAGTCCCGCAGTGCCACCTGCACTCCTTCTCTCGATTGCCCTGTTAAATTACGAGCAACCATCACGGTTCACGCGTGGAACAATGAAGATGTATCCGCAACGTAAAGGCAAGAGCTATTAGTTACATTATTTAAATGGACCCGTTTAAACCTGGGGAGCTGTCTTTATGAAGGGCAATTAGGCACTAACCGTAATTGATAATTCGTGCTAATTACAATTAGGAAATATAAATAGTGGGTGTAGGATTAATCATCATTGCGGTTAAGCGGGGAGCAGCCATGGTGCAGGCTGGGTAGGTGTGATGGAAGGCAATGGATTATGCCCCATTCATCTCCATCTAGTGCAGAAACAGATTGTGTTTGTCCCTTTATATTTCTCCATTGACCATTATCTCTTTTTCATTTCTGTGCCCTTGCCAAATAGTGCACAAGGTTGTGCAAGTGTGAGGCTGTAGTTTGTGAGCTGCAGAATGAGAGCACAGTGGCTCCGCAATGGTAGATGTTACTGGGAGGACTGGTTTCTTGTCATCCACCCCCAGTCTGAAATGATAACATTAAAGCCCAACAGAGGTGCTCCTTTTATGACTGAGCAATGATCTCTTTTTTGGATCTTAGATTTAAAAATGTCTGTTGCTGTTTAGGTTTGATCAATTATCAGCATGAGTTTGGTAGTTTTAGTTTTAATATAGATATTTTGTTGTTATCTGTTTCGTTTCTAGTTCAGTAGAAAAATGATGTGATATGAAGATATACTTTTTTAAGTGAAGAATGGATGTTTTTATGTAGTTACAGTATATATTTTGTACAACGCATCCTTAGCTGAGACGGTTTTTTTATACCGCACATATAAAATAAACCAATTAGCCCATAATAATCCTAAATAGTAACTTTTTTCCCCAGGAACTTTTTAGTAAAATATTTAACATTCGATTTTATTTTTAACGTGAGTAAGAGGTGCTCATATAGAGGCCTTGCAGGCCATGTTTCAATATGTTGAAGTTAAAAAACAGGAGTTACCATTCAGTAAAAATAACTCATTTTTTTACATGTACATAGAAAAATCAGAACTTAACTTTTGGGGGAGTTTTACAAGTGAACTGTTTTAGTTAATTTCTAGTTTTATATAATAATATATAATTTGTGTTTTGATGTGTTTCAGGTATACCAAAAAATCTTAATTTTAGTCTACTACTACAACTACGTTGTTTTTGGGGTCAGTCTACACCCCCTTATACAGAGCACTAGGCCACATTTCAGATTAAATCTTG
Source organism: Morone saxatilis (assembly GCF_004916995.1). Taxonomy (NCBI): domain Eukaryota; kingdom Metazoa; phylum Chordata; class Actinopteri; family Moronidae; genus Morone; species Morone saxatilis. Next base: position 13,986,580 of record NW_023339751.1, on the reverse strand, counting down.
GCCCTTCACCTTTAATTATATGAATGTTCTCCCAAGGTCACCACATCTGACCTTTGAACTTGGTAACTCGGCCACAGGGAAGAACTTGCATGTTTTAATCAAGATCAATCACTTGCTTTTCAGTGCATGATGACTAAATCACATGACATGCAACCGATTGCCTCTCATAGAGACATTCTGACTATGTCATGTCTTGTCAGCAGGCAACGGTTACATTTATACTAAATACAATTTAACAACATACACCATGTAAAGTCACCCACACATGCGATTATCTGCAATCCAAACAACTGCATTGATAAGTCAACTTCAATTCAAAATCAATTTCCTAACAGCGTCTTTGGTCAACAGTCTGATTTAAATACAAATACCAAGCTGTTTTAGCTGAGCAAACAAACGAATGATCAGACTGGCCTCTGTGGTAGGTATGTGGGTATGTTGACTCAGATGTGCCCCCATTAGATTTTATTGCTTTATTCACGAGGGATTTGAATTAATCATTGATGTGTGTGTGTGTGTGTTGAGAGAGAGAGAGAGAGATGAAAAGAGCAGAGGGAGAGAGAGAGAGAGACAAAAAGATGTAAGATCTAAGCCTGCTCTGCTGCATGTGTATGTATGTGTATATACAAGGTCAAGTCAAATGTGGTGAAAACAGGATAACAATAATTATTCATGATAGTAAAGAGCAGATCCTACACAGTATACATTATGCTACCCTCCATCCACCAGAACAGGAATCAACAGAAAAGTCATTTCCCCTGAGCCCAGAGGTGCATTCATTACCATTTTGTCTTTATTATTTGAATCTTATTCTGTAGCTGATACTGGTATTCAAATACAATGTTATTAAAAAGCTGAATATTTAGTCTAACAATCATGTAATTGTGCTTTAGTGCAATAAAAAATACACAGTTAATGTTAAGGCTTGTTGGTTTGTCAGATATAGTCCAAAATGCTTCTTCAGTTCTTGTGAAGTGGTGGTCTTCAAATGGGGCCCTGCACCACGAAGCCCCCACTGGCTGGTGGTAATTGCTACAGTGAGAGCTGGATCAGTGAAGCTGCTCTAATCAATAAAGGCTTCATCAGCCATTTCCCCTGATGATTCTCCCTCATTTCTCCCTTAATTGTTCTTTTTCATCAAACAAGGTCTGTGCCGTGAGCATGTGTGTGTGTCTTTGTATGTTTGTGTGCTCCCGGGAGCTCGTGCTCCAGTCCTCCCTCTCAATGGACTGCGACTAACAGATTGCTAATGGAAGTTGGGCTGAAAACAGCGGAGGGAACCTTTGCCTCCTATAACTAGACTGTGACCTCCATGGGAGGAGGATTACTGTTGATCCACGCTCGAGCTTCCCCAGAGCAGCTTCACTCCTGACACTGAGCGTGACCACTGACTCAAATAAAGACCTAAATATGTTCAGGCGACAGCTCACCTGTGTTTTATTTTAACCCTGCACAATGAACAGGAATCCAATATGCTCTTTATAATTACTTTATTGAAATTAGCCACAACTATATATATTTGTATAAATGTACTGGCATTTGTGGATAGTAAAAGTAAAAGGAGATTCCTATTAACCTCTTAAAATGCTTTTTTCTTAAAGGTTTGTTTACACTACTATCATAGGAGCTTTGGGCTGCCGAGAGGGGGTTTTCAGGCCTGGGGCGGAGGACTCAGTGGGGAATGCTACCAGGGAGCGGGGCCAGAATGAGCACCAGAACCGGAGCAAGGTAAAGTGGGCAGCAGAACCAGGCTCACAGCCTACGACACCGATGGAGGCCAGGTGATGTACACCGGCCCAAACCAGCATTCTGAAGACAGCGCGGTTCAGGCGGGGACAGGAGAGGCATCAAACTGGAGGAGAGCAAGTTTGTAGCGAGTTAATTTGTAAGAAACTGTGTCCTGTTGTGTTGACGTAAATTATAACTACATGTTCAGTCTCCTTGCTGGTTGTTCTGTCACATTCAGAATCATTAGTGCTTTTTCTGTTATCATTTAACAGTTTATTTTATTAATATCATGAATGTGTGAATAAATGACTAGTCAGCTATTGGCTTGAGCGAACAACTACTCAGCTGGGAAAATATTTTGTTGGAGGAAGCATTATCATTTTGAGCCATTTTTGTTCCCCTACTGGGAGACTTGTGTTTCTGATTTTGTTATCTTGCCATATAACATGGTCCTCCAAAACACAGAAATGTAAAAAGCATCATTTTCTTCATTAGTGCCTAATGTTTGTGTTTGTAAGTTCAGTTTTTAAGCATAACTCCCCTTTTGAACACTTTGGTCACTGTTCATAGTTGCCCTATGTTGCCCTGTAACCTTCATCCTCAGGCTGTTTCAGCCCATGACTGCCAAAGAATCGGAAATGATTGGGGTATAATTGTTTTCCTTTAGCACTTATTGCCCTTCTGTGCTAGTAAAACGGTGTGGGTCCTCTTCATCCCCCAGGGGGAGGAGTCGCTGGCTTTCATAAGGCGTCCGTCCTGCCTGTCTGGCTCTGCAGGCATCACTGGCCATGTGAGCATCCAGCCGTTAAAGGACCGACTCTGGTGGGGAAGGAGAAAAAGGGGGGGGGTCCGGTCACATGACTAGAATAAAATTATAAATGCTGTTGAAAAGAGGTTAAAGAGTTTACAGAATTTCAGAAGTCAATGCACATTAAGAATTCTTCACTAAATACTCAAAATTACTTCTCGTGAATCACCAATATTTCTGGCGAGTTGAACTGGGGATCAACTGCCGGGGGGCTTTGGGTCATTAACTGCTCTTAAATGGATATGACTGGACATTGTCCGAAATTAAAAGGAACCGCCAACCTTATTGATTTCACACTTGCAGCAAGGAATCAGGAATAAAGCACCAAGAAAAAGTCCCCACTGAAATACTTTCAGGCCACTGTGTGTCTTTTTGTGTTTTCCCACATGCTCATGTTATATTTACTAAATGCACAAGAGCCAACCACTGAGGGAGGAGAAAAGGTTTTATTAAAATTGTGGCATAATAATTATGGTTCTTAACTTTCTGTAAATGTGACTCTAACTAGGGCTGCACAATTATTCGCAATATTATGTGCGATATTTTTTGATAAAGTAGTAGAGATTCTCTGGCCTTAAAATGGTGTTCTCCAGATGTAGGAAAACATGTTTGTTTGATACAGACCCCAATAAATGTCTTTTTTTTTTTTTTAAAGAATTCAAAATTGTGATTGCAAAAATTATCATTCCCACTAATCATGAATCATATTGCA
>NW_023339751.1:13980476-13983315 GCF_004916995.1 Morone saxatilis | reverse complement strand
TAAAAAACATTGCAATATGATTTTTTTTCATATCATGCAGCCCTATCCCTAACACTAAAATCCATTTCCTGATTACTTAATTAAAGATGCACCCACAATACAAGCTGCCATCCCTATTTAAATTATTAATAATTTCCTTCATATTTATCATCCCTAAAAAACAATGATTACAATGAAAACTAAACAAGCATTCACTGAGACTTTTAATGATCACAATTTTCTTGAGTTAGAATTAACTGTGACATTGTTTAGGAATTAAAACTTGTATAAAACCTGAAGTCCTGGGAAATCTATGTGTATGACATGATAATGACAAGGAAAACTCCTAATTTAGCCATTAGAGCACACATAGTAGGATTAATGCTGCAGTGGCACTCTGCCATAACAATAAATACAGCCTTGATGAATCTGTCCTATATTATGATTTATGGAACCTTTAGGGTTGTTGACTTACAGGGCTTTATTGAGAAAATTTGATTTGAGTTGTCTAACAGCCGGGCCACTCATCTCCTCAGTAAACTGCTGTAGATTGTGCCGCCGTGGGTTTTATCGACATATCCCATTACTGAAGTCTTCACGTTTTATGACCATTTCCATAAATTCTGTCTGGGACAATCTCCGCTCTCTGTGGGGCTGATGGAAAGATCATCTTGGGGCTGTCGTTTGACGCTTCAGCACCCTCTCGCATACACATTTACACACACACACACACACACACACACACACATATTTATACTACGAGCCGTGTGGCTTACTCTCTTCCCTCTCTCTATCTCATGATCAGAGATGCCCCCCTGCTCAGTGATGGAAATGATTCCAACTCTCCCAGACATCAAGGGAGAGGACGCAGAGTGTTGAATGAGTTTACAGATGATGAGAGTCTTAGTTCAGGTCAATCTGTATTTACAGCTCAATCACTTAACAGAACAGGCCTCTCTATTAGACCTCTATCTATCTGGCTGGGTGACAGTCAGCAGCAAATAGGGCAGTATAAGGGACAAGGAGGGCAACTGATAAGACCTCTGGGGGAAAGAGAGCACTCTCAGGGGGGTTAGTTCTCTTTTCCTCCCACCCCCACTCCACTATTAATCCATTTATGGCAAACATTAAGTTACTGGTCAATTATAGGCGATGCCTTTAATTAAAAAGGATTGGTTAGTATGGTTAAATTGACTATTATATCTAGTTCCCACCAGTATTTTCCGATTCAGTGTCTCAGGAACAATTTTATTTTGGTTTGTATAGAAAAAAACGGCCAATTTAATCCCTGCTTGATCCAGTTTGTCCCAGTTAACACAACATAACAGAGTGCTGAATCACTGTTTTGAACACATATGGTATGATGTTTTGTGGATTCCATCCAAACCCCATTAAAATCAATGCAGCATAAAAAAGGGTGCATTAAAATGAATAATAATGAATAATAAAAAGAACAATTCAGTCCAGATACTATAAATGACTGGCTCATCCAAATTACAAAAAGAATATATTTTCTCCTTTGCCTGTGATGGTAAAAAACTACAGTGGCTGCAAAACACACAAAAAACAGCCCTATCTAGAGCCAGTGGTTGGTTTGCCTGGGACTACTGCAGAACCATGGCCTTTTCAACATGGCAGGCTTAATGGAAGGCAGCCTGTGGTGTTTGGAGATAAGACTAGTATAGTACTTATCTATGTGGTGGTATATAATTTTGTTAAACCTTGAACTGGACCTGTATTTGGATAATTGCACATAGAGTAAGATCAATTCGATTCAATTTTATTTGTATAGCGCCAATTCATAACAGAAGTTATCTCAGGACACTTTTCAAATTGAGATAGACAGTCTAGCCGAACTCCTTTTAACATTACAAAACCCAACAGTACCACCATGAGCAGCACTTGGCCGACGGGGGTAAGGAAAACTGCCTTTTAACAAGGCAGGAAACCATAGACAGATCCTTCGGCTCTAGGTGGGTGGTCATCTGCCTCGACCAGTCTGGAGGGAAAGAAGAGAAAGAGAGAAAATGAGAGGACAGGAAAGATGTACAGCAACAACATAGCAACAACTACATTAATAGTAATGATCGATGACGATCACATCCTGCGTTGTGGTTTAATGTCAAATAAACAGTTTAGCACTTTAACTATTATTGCTTCTCATGACCATCAGGCAGTAGTATTATATGGTATAATATGGGTTTTCAAAACCTAGAGGTCCTTAGAGGTTTCCAGGGGGTCCCCCAGCAAAAAGGGAATCATTCTACCTTTTCACTATAATTCCTTCCGTAAGTAACACAATGACAATTATGGCTACTTGATTATGGTTTCATACACTTTTTGTAATAAAACATTCTAAATGCAAAAAATCGATATCAGATGGAGACTCCTGGGCACAAAATCTTAATAAAATGGGGGGTCTGTGGTCAATTTGTGCTAGGTTTAGGGTCCTACATAAAAGATGTTTGAAACCACCATTCTAGATATTAAAAAAAACTATGCTGCTCTCATCATTTTAATGATTGCACATGAAATAATGTTGGAAAAGCACTATGTGGCGATTTTGAATCTTTCAGACTGGTTTTAATGCTTTGTTTTCCAGCTAATCCACATAATTTTAATGTCTTCTCATATTAAACACGTCACTTAAAAAAATAAAGAACAAGCAGAACCACAACAACAAAAGAAGAGAAGCATATATGTGCAGTTGAGATCTAAAAGCCCCTAGAGCCTCCGAAAGGACATATAAGCAGATAACAAAAAGTTATGTAATCCACAAAAGTAAAACAAACGAAACATGAAGTTAAGCAATATAACTCAATGTACCATCTATCAACCTTTCACACAGCCGGACTGATCT
>NW_023339751.1:13948354-13980451 GCF_004916995.1 Morone saxatilis | reverse complement strand
TGTATGTGTGCGTGTGTGTGCGTGTGTGTGTGGGTGTGTGTGTGCGTGTGTGTGTGTGGCACAGGGAGGCTGCTGGATGCCTTTATTAAGTATGAGCATCACTGGCAGCACAGTTTGTTCCTTGGAGCCAATGAAAGGTGTTGTGCAACAGTCTGTGAAATGATTAGTGGCCCTGACGAGGACTATTAGAAGATGAGCTCCTGATAGAAAGGTCAGGGTCAGGGTTATGAAACATACACATAAATGAACACCTTGTCACCGCTGTTTGTTAAACATTAGCACTGTCATTCTGGTTCATTTCATTTGGTAGATGAAGGATAGTTAACCATATTGTGCACTTGGGCACACACACACACACACACACACACACACAGCTGCCATGTTGAAGTCAAAGCCATGTAGCTCTCCACCCAGCTCCGTCTACACCCACGAAGGCTCTGCTCAGGTTCAAAGCCACAGGGAGCGTTTGACTACGTATTCCTGACAGCTGCCTTTCAGGGGCTAGGGTGTTGAATAATCATCTCTGGGCTTATTGGTTTGGTTATAGCTTCTCAAATTTCTTGTCCTTCTGCCAGATAGGCATCTAGATGGCTTTTTACTGGAGCACAGTGTAATAGAATGGCATTTTGGGAAGGGGGCATTACATTAGCTGTAAATATATTGTGTTTCTGTGTACATAAACGTCGCACTTGAATGTAATTTGTAATGCGCTTTGTATTGGTTTAAGGCCAGATGCAAAAGCTTTGGTTCACTGCATGAATAGTCATGTGCTGCCTTACCCAAACCTGTTTATGTTCTGCTCTCTCAATTACCTTCCTTCAGTGTGTACACAAACCCTGCAGGGGCAGACCAGCTGATTAGCTGAGATTACTTTACCAAGTCAGGAATTTAAAAGCAACCTTCTTATTCAGTTTTATACATGCAGGAGCTATTAGCTCATATTAGTACCATTACACAGCCTTTTAAGAAAATGGTGTAACCATTTCACTCGGTGAAAGCAAATCTTGAGGGATTACTGGGGAGTTCTTAAGAAAAAATCTGCTGCTCCACCTCTATATTAGATTACCTGATGGCCTGGCCTCGGCCTCTTTGTCATTCTGAATTAAAGCAACACAAATGTGGGGAGAAACAGTTCAGTTTGGAGTGGGTCCTATTGCGCCAGTACTGTTTGTGTACATGATGTAAACAGGCAGAGCCCTGCTGACTCTCTCTCTCTCTCTCTCTTTCTCTCTGCCTATTTTTCTCCTCCCTGTCCTCTCCTTTGATTCAGTTTTCTCCGTGCTGGACCATCAACTGTTCTGGGACCTTGTGATTTGTCATATTGGGCTATATAAATAAAACTGACTTGACTAAGGACCGTTTGAATTGTAGGATTTAAAGCCAAACACAGAGCTGAAATCCAACAATTGAAAGAGAATGTAACACTCATAATATTTCATGAGGAACAAAACTGAAAACAGTTTTTTCCATTAACATTTCTACATTTCATTGTACAGCGTGACATCAAGACAATCTATCTGTCTGTGGATGTTTCCCAGACTCATCTCCACACGATTGAGAAAGCAATTCAACTGGTTTTCTTATCTCAGAGGAGCTTGCATTGAGTTCAGATTCATGAAGCTTTTTTGAGCAGGGAGTGTTGAACAAGATACACAGCGTCAGTGGGAAAGGTAAAACAATGGGTCAGCAATAATCTTATAAAACCTTGTCAGCAAAATATGCTGCCTTAGTTATATATGCAGAACAAGTTCCAGTTTCGGCCTATAAAGCCTTTTTAATGATGTTTGCTTAAAGTAATAATCTTGAAGATTTTCTTGAAGAAATAAATGTCTGTTAAGTCACTATATATCACCAAAGGAGGTAACACAATAGTGACTAGGCCTGAACTCGGTCTGTCGATAAGCTCTTTTCTGACCAAATTCTCATTGGTCTGACAATCGCTGGTGTTACTTTCATGAGGAGAAAAGCACTTCTTAATCTATTATTTGTGAAAGGCTATATTGTTAGAAATAATAACTGTGGAAAATGTGGTTCTGCTATATAATCGTATTGTTTGATGACGATAAGACCTATTAGTCAGAAAGTCAAAACACCCCTGGTTTCACAACTAGGCCAGCCTTGAGGCGTAACTTACTGCACATTATTCAGCTCCAAACTAACTGACAGGATGTCAAATTATCAGCAGAAATTGCTACATCCAGCCTCAGAGGATTTTAAGAGCTGAGTGGATAAAGTTTATTTTTGATGGCAACATGTCTGTGCATTTTACTACTTTACTTCTTTCTTAACAAGGGCTAACTTCGTTTAGACTGTTTAGCTCTGCTTTAGCATGTTGCTCAGCTAAGTGGATACTGTCTCAGTCTGGATTTAGTACTAATGTTATAATATTGAGGGCAATCGAGAGAAACTGAGTGAACATTAAGCCTAATTTAAAGCCAACAAAATAAGACTTTATTAGCTTTGTTTTACGGAAGCTGCAGGCAACAGGCTGCACACCTTCAACTTCTCAGCGAGGTAACCGTCTCTTTTCATTGTTCCTTGATGCCGTGTGCAACAAAAAATCTGATCACAGTGGAAAAAAGCCAAATTCTTAACAACAATAGTTTGTTTTGCTGCCCTCAGAATTCTGGGACTTGTAGTATTAAACTGCACTTGCTGTTACCACTAGTAACCACGGGTGTTGCTAAATCAACCAGCACTGTAATCTTAAGGATTGCTTAATTCTTGCTTAATCATCTTTCAACATCACCTGTGACTGACCCTGTGGCACACAACAGAGAGGAGTTACACTAATATAAACCAGCAGCTGATTTCATACTTTTAGAGAGCACTGAACTCTTGACCCAGAACCATATCAGATCCGTGAGAGAGCAAATAATCAACATGTCATTCAATAATGTTCTGTGACGGGAAAATGCCCAAAAGTTCACACTATGCGGATTAATACTTAAGATTTTACTGTGAGGCACGTGAATAACTTTTGAGTGTTTTTTGTTGCAGGAAGGGAGGGACAAAAAACCTGCTACTGAGAATACAATCAACTCATATTGTTTGGTTGTTCACATTGTCGCATTAGATTCAGCTGTACTCTGGATGATACACATCAGAAAAGCCCCATGCGTGTCATCACCAGGAAAACATACAAATCAGTAAACCCACAGTCAGTGTAAACTCCAAACATCCTCTGGACTTTACACTCTCCCCCTGCTGCCTCGCTCTCAGTTTCCCACATTGTCTTCTCCTGCATGAAGATTGTTTTCATTCCTTATGATATATTTTCAAACAAAAGATGACCTTAACATACATTTTATGAGAAATACTACATAGTTCTTGACTTGTCTGCCGTGTCCTTCTCCCCATTCCTTCCATATAAGTGCCGGCTTCCTGTATTGTTGTGCCAGCCTTCCAGGCAAGCAGCCACAGGGTCCCAGACCACTCTGCCAATTAGACTGCATACACGCAACCACATGGACAGAGAAAGGGAGAGTGAGTGACGTTAGAAAGAGCCCAGAAAGGGAAAACATGAATGTTTTGTTTTTGCTTTCTACAATCAGAATCCTCATCGCAAAAGGTTCCTCTACATATGCATGCCATGTCATCTTGATTCTTGAATACATGTAATCACTGAACAATATGCACAAAAACAGATACACAAAGGAGACTCAAAAGGTAGGTCTGACTCACTTCGCTGAGTGAAGAGGATTTTGTTTCCATTGGGATGCTTCCCGTGCCTTTCTATAATCTTTCTGTCTGAATTGTTTTGTGTTTTGTTCCAATCAAACTCTTCATGCAAGCTATCTAATCAGAATCTTTATGTCGATAAAAAGAAAAAGTTGCCATTATACACATTCTGTCATCAGCTGTTTATTGTCTCAGTGATTATGACAGCCCTGTGGCTGCAGTGAACACAGACAGCCAGACAGACAGTGGCAGAACTAGATTCTCTGGCAGTCTTTCTTGATGGCAGTTATAGGAGCCTGTCAAAAGTGGAGCATGTACACACGCACACAGTGTCATTCAATCACACATATATCGTATGGTAACAGGATCTTAGATGTGTGTAATTTGACAGCACATGATATCCACACAGTAAACATTCACAAAAGCAAGGACATATTCTCGCTCACGCACATATGCACACACACTGCTCTACTGTACAAAAATACAAGTAGTGAACACGATGTTACCACTGGGATTTACACGTCATGTGTCACTGTTTGTTTTGTTGTACTAACATAGGCCAAAATGTCCCTGCAGGGAATTTGTCAAGACTAGAGTTCATGACTGCTGCTGTCAAATCATGAAAAAGAGACTTAAGCAAACTCCATTTCCATCAGCATTTTACGTCACTTCTAATCATTACGTCAGTGCCAAGCTTGACCGTCTTCATTCCTTAAAAAACTCTTATTGTTGGCAGAGTTATGAGGTGGCATCCTTTGTATCGTCTTGTTCTCATAACGTAACTCCTCACTCTGACCCCTCCAGCTCTTGCCTATAAACACCTATTTTCCCCTCACTTCACCCCTCCTCCTACAGCAGACCTTGACTCATGCACCCCAGGGGCCACCCAATGTCAAAAGGCAGACACCCTACCCCCACATCTACTCGCCCATGACCCCCTATGACCACAACAGGAACCACATTCTTTCCTTTGTGGCTGGTCTTTCATCCTTCTCCATCGCCGGGCACCAGAAATAACCTGCAAGGAGTATTGTGTGGCAAAAACAGGGCCTTTTGTTTGGACCATGCCACGATGTGCTGATAAAGTAAACACACCACGCTCTCTTTCTCACTTTCTTTCTGTGTGACTCAAAATGTCTCTGTGCTGACATACTTTCATCAAGCAAATGCCCTTCACGTGTTAGATGTATTATAGGTAGGAGTATGCTTAGGGAGTGCCAGTCAGTGCATCTTGTACCTGTAAGCACAAACTGTTCCCTGGAAACTGAGTTAATTGTGTGCATTGAACACACCCAGTTTCATGGTTTTCTGAGCAGTTTGCACATGGATATAGAAAGAGGATTGCTGCAACAGATTTGATGCTCTCAGGACAATAAAGGCTAAGCCTGATTTAAAAAGTCAGGTATATGCAGCTGCCACTCCTGTTGACCCAGAGGCAGCAGCAGCGGCAGCAGTCAGGCTGAGTGAGACAGGATCTGACAAGACAAGACAGTACGAGGTGTGGTGTGTTTATCTTTTAGTTAGGCTTCCTTCATTACACACGCACTTCCTGCATTACAGATAACCTCTTGGAATTGTGGTAAACATCACCCTATCTACTCATGAGCATGTGTAAGGAAATATAATTTACATACATTTTGGGGAAATACCCATATTTGCTTCCTGATAGAGAGATATATGTCTGTTAAATATGAAGCTACAGCCAGCAGCTGGTTAGCTTAGCTTATCTCAGAGATTGGAAACAGGGGATAAAATCCATCTAGCAGCATCTCTAAAGCTCACTAATTAACATGTTATAAGTTATTTTGTATAATCCATACAAAAACTTAAATTAATATATATAAATATATATATATATATATATAAATATATAACTGACACACCAATTTACAGAGGGCCATGTGCTAGACAACTTCTGGGCTCCACACAGTAACTTCCTGGAGGTGCTGGTTGCCTAGCAAGTGGTCTGGGCCAGGAAATAGTCTAGTACACAACCCCCTATAAAGTGGAGAATTGTAATTTTGACACTTCCTGTTTTTCTGTATGGATTAAACAAACAAGATGTAGCATGTTAATTAGATTTAGCTTTAGGGGTGCTGCTGGTAGGCAGACCTGGTTACCGTTTGACAGAGCCAGGCTAGCTGTTTCCCCCTGTTTACAGTCTTTGTGCTAAGCTAGCTAGCAGTAGATTTATATTTAAGGGACAGATATAAGAGTGGTATCAATCCTCCTGTCTAACATTAACTCTCCCAAAATTACTTTAAGGTGCAGATGGTAAATGAAGAGGGATGGTGACCTTCTATAATTGAATGAGCAGCTATAGCTTCACTACCAACATCAACCAGCAAAAGAGGCCAAAAGTGATCCAAGGCCACAAGACTCAAACACTAAATGAATAAGCAAATACATAAACTGACCATGGAGTTTTAAAAAGACTTATAATACAGGATTAAAAGAGTAATAATGCCAAATATTCCTAACAGTCATTATACTTTCTTATTAACTTATTGAACCATCAGAGAAAGTCAGCTCTCTTAATTTGGTTTCCCATGATCAAGTATTAGCTTAACTGGGTTATTCTAACAGAATTATAATGTTTGCATGTGTCAACCCAGGTTACTTGAGTCCGTGAGTTAGAAAGACTTCTCTGTGTATGTCGACGTTTATTGAACACAACCATTAGTAGGAAAAAAAGACAGGAGGTGGGGGAGGCATGTAGTCAGACAGATGAAAGGCAGAAACCTTACACCAATCTGTGGATGAGGAGGGCAGGACCTGTCTGAAATGTTTAAAGTAGCAGAAGTAGTCACGGTCAATAGCAATTCAACTTGTTTACTTCCATCAGCACTGTATTTATTAAAAAAAAACTAATTTAAGATTGCTGATAAGATCTTTGATCGACCAATGACAGTTTAAAGTTAGCACTATGCAGGGAAACCTCCCTTCAGGATTTCACAAAAGAAGGAAGAGTGATGTTTGTTTTGCATCTCAGATCACTCCCTCTTTCGAAAAACCCACAATTTCCATGTCAGCACTGAGTGCTTTTCCCTGTCTGACACTCTCTGTTGGACAAACACCTTCAGTAATCCAACAAGCTTTATGCCAGTAACTGGATGGTGTTCAGGTAATTCCAAGCAAAACATACAGTACAGGCTTACAAGGAAAGTAACAGTCATCTACAAAAGCAAGCAGTGTACAGTCTGGAGTCCTTCCAATCAGGGAATCATAGATAGAAACTGACCGAAGACAGAAACTCAGAAACAGAAGTGTTTTTTAAAACTTCCTTAATGAAAAAAAAAAAAAAAACATCTATAAAGCTATCATCACTATCATTCACCTGTGGATTTACTATGACAACATTAAAGCTGCAATAAATATTCAGACATTAACAATGGTCCAGTTCACTACGTGTAATTTGAAAGGCCTCCCATTATCACCTGACTCTGCAGATTGCCTCAACTTTAGCTACTTTCAGCTGATTGTTTTGGTTTAACTTGGCTTGGTTCACTCTCTCTACTCTTGTTACACTCCTCAACCTTGACCCCAGCTGTAGTAGGCAGATTTTTTCATCAAAAAAGATTGGATAAACCCAGTGTACCCCACCTGCCCAGAAACAAACAGAAACGTCAGTGACTAGCTTGTGAACACTGTGGAACACTTAACAGCTAGAGTCAAATGTTTCCCTAAGGTGTTGTTGTCAAAACAGAGCTAAAACTATTGGACTTCATCAGGTGGTCAGAAACACACCTCCAAATGAATGCTAAGGTTTATTTGTGTCTGCTGGATGCAGAGTCTGTGGATATAAACAGCTCATTCTAAGGTAACAAAAACATAACGATTCCTATATCCAGGTGGTTATACACTAATAAAAATATACCTATGCATATTAGATTCCTTTTCTGCCATAGATGCTTCTGAATGTTACACACTGAACCTGTAGAGTAAACAAGGTAAATAAAGAGTTAGGCACACATCATCATCACAGCCCGGTGCTGTAGTTATTTTTACCGCCTGTGTCTGTACATCAACCTATATGCAGCTCTGACAGCTCACATCCTCACACTATCACCTGCCACAACAACTGTTTCAATGACTGGCCGCCCTCCAAAATATGATGCATGGGAGGGATTTTTTTGCCTCACGTCCTGAACATGAAATCTTCTGAATAGGAGGAAGCTTTTAGTAAATATTTAGTTAGAGCTAAATCACAGATATGTAAAGATCAGAAAGCAGATCAACTGTTTTTATACATTAATCCATCTAAACAAAAAGTGTATATGCTGTTGTTGAACATCCAGTATGTTCTGCCTTCATGTCACTGTGGCTGCAGTTTTTTAAGTGGTGAGGCCGCGGGGAGAGCAAAGCAGAGACGGGCCATATGACACAGATTTGAAAGCACTTTGTGGCCGGTTTTGGCAGCTGGAAACGCCACTATAGCTTCCATGGTATGCACCAGGGGAAGATAAAATGGAGTGAAGAAAATGAAAGAAAAGAAGGAAATTGCTTTAAATGAAACCTCTCCTTTTTCTGCAGGGAGGCTTTCCGAGTCTTTGTGTCTACCCAGAGCTGTAGATGGCTCCATACGGACTTAGATTGGTTAATATATATGTTTGCCATCTTTCCCCAGTGGAGGATATTAGAGAACAGGAAAACAAAATCAGATAATCTTACTCCACAGAGGTCAAGCATGAATGACTGGGATTGTGGAGAAGTATGTGAAAACCCAATTATGACACATTTTATATGAAATGGGGAACCAATTTTCAAAGCGAACACAAGTACCTTTGATGCTGAGAAAAGATTTGTCTGGATATCGCCGCTGCACAGATACTTTACACAAGAGGTTTCACTCAATCAACACTGAGAACTTCCTTGTTTTTATCTTTAGACTTACGATGAGAGAAAGAAGTAGAAACAGAAAGAGGTAATAGTGACTAATGCTGAAAAAAGAAACTGGAGCCTATGCTCATAAAGCTCCTTCCTCCTACTCTCTTGACACCCAATCAATCTGTCCCTGACGTCCTGTTCTCTGCACAGGTCCACCCATGAACGCAGGCCTTTTCACATGGTACCATTTTGTTCTGTGCAGGTTATGTAACAGTTTGCTATAACACAGGGCCTGGATGTCATAAGCTGTCATTAGCTGACAAGAACTTCCATTGTTAACAGTGTGCACATATACTGACGTCAGTGTGATTTTACGTCAGTATGATTAACTATTGCCTATAGAAGTATTCATCAGACACCCATGTGTAGCTACTATAACTTCATGTCATCCTAGAAAAGTAATTCACCTCATGATTATTTCTTTAGATTTATTATGATTCAAAAATTCAAGGTTGTTGGCCTACAAGCTAAAGTTACATACAGTGTTCATAGATTAAACACAAAGCCAGTGCTTTCCATGGACTACAACTCATACGTCATCACTTCTTTATTACCACCAACTATTTTTCATAGCATAGCACAAGCTTATAGATTGATTTCCTGCCTTCCAGGAAAATGTTACATATAAAATGAATTAAGATTCAGGTAAAAATCTGTTATCCAAAACCTGCAGAACCTTTTGGTTTTAGTCCCTTAAAGTGGTTCCAAAACTTTTTGTTTTACATCCCTTTAAAATTAAGCTTGTCAAAACAAGCAAAAAGCAAAATCTAGAAAGGTTTTGTTTTAGTTTGTAAAAATAAATATAATTTTGTGTGGCAAAAATATATTTTCTCTGATTTCCTACTCTTTTCATTGTCTTGCGACCACTTGATTTATCTTATGACCCTCTTTGGAACCCCTGAATCGCTTATATCCTCAAATCAGAAATCTGTGTCCTGCAGCTGTTGTACACCAATTTTAAATTGAAGTGTGTCAAGAGTTTGTCACAGGCCTTATAGAAAGTCTTCTCTGTGCCGGTGGGTCTGGAAGCCAGCTTTTGTTGCCTGCATGTGTTTTTTGTCTGCGTGTCTGGCAGTGGTACCAATAAATGAGCTGGTGACTTGTATCTCACGCCTTGTGCCAAGATATGTTTTGCCTGCTGACTGTTTCCTCCCTCCTCCTTTGCCTCGTCCTTTTTTTTTCTCTCCATTCTGCCCATGTTTTCCTCTTTCATGTCTTTGTTTGTTTACATTCGCACTGGATGGAAATCACAGACTCAGGAAGATGCAGCCAAGAACAAGGCTGTTCTCTCCCTTTCTACGTCCTTTCCTTCCCCCTTTTTCCTCGCTGAAATGCAGGCGGTCAAGCATGCTTGGGGTTTCCAAACTAGCGTCTGTGTTGGGGGTCCCTGGAGAGCAACCCCGCCATAATAGCCGGGTGGAGTGGGCTGGCGAGCGCAGGGGAGGGAAAATGAATAGCATGCTATGGGGCTTTCCAAACCCTAACTCCTTACAAGGCCTTTGTAGACTACATTGTGCTGAATTTATCCATATTTACCCCAGCTGACAAACCATCCAGCATGTGATGAAGGACAGAGGTTGAAAAATGTTTTGTGGCTTTCTCACACTCATGTTTGGTGAAAAATACTGCGGTCAGGGTTGTAACACTGTAAATTTACAGAAGAGAAGTTGTTATAATTTTCTTCTGTTTGTGTAACATTTCTGCATTCTTGGTTCAATCCTAGATTCAACTCTCCCCTATATTTCACAACTCATCCTCTCCTCTCAGTTTCCTCTATTCTTGGAGGCACAAGTGTGCTGAGAGTGTGCACGTACGTATATGCCGACATGATGGAGTGCCTGTGGTATGTGTGTGTGTGTGCGTTTGTGTGCCTCACTCTCCATAGCAGCCTGTGGATTCTCGTGCAGAGGAGTAGACCACTATACGGCAGTAAATCTTAAGAGGAAGCTGATAAATCGGAGCACCAGTGACAGTTCGACTTCCTCCCCTCAGAATGGACTTTGCTCCCTAACCTTGGGAAAGAACAGCCACGTGCTCCAAAGAGGAGGGATTAGACCTCAGTGATGGAGCACAGAGAAGGAGAAAAAAACAAGAAGAGACCCCACATCTTTGTTGCCACCTCCCATCCCTTCATCATACTGATTATGAGTGTATGTCAAAGGAAGGGAGGAGGAGTGATAAAAAGAGCCACAACAGGAGGAAACGTCCAAATCTCAGACAGGCGTGAAGTACATCTACTGACTCACTCAATGGGATACACAAATGCTGACTGACTCCTACACAGCGAAACCGCATTGTTTGATTGCTGAAAGGCATACACAGACATGTACACAGACAGTACAGAAGCAGGGCACACTTGGAAAGCACACACTGTGCAAACATGGAAAGAGGCCTTTCTCTTTTGTCAGACATGCAAACCTACAGGGAGGCAGAAATAACAGACACCAGCCCTGTCTATGCTTACCCATACAGCTCTATTGTCCGCTCTGTCTTTCCCATTTATTCATATCTCTATGACGGCACAATGTACATTATAAAGACACCAACCGTTTGCACTTGATCAGGGTGATTAAGTGCAAGAGAGCTTTTACACAATGGCCGACTTAGATTGTGTTTCTGTGTGCGACATTGAGACTGAGGATGTAAGGGGAAGTGAAAACATGAGAAGACAGAAAACAGGTGAGTCTTTACAAAGTTAAAGCCTTCTACAGATAAAAGGATGCAGACAGATGAATGTATACATTCAGTAAGCTTCCCTTTCCCTCTCTTTGTTAGTTACAGGTGTAACCTCTCTCTGAAAAAGAGATTTAAAAAGCCCTATTCATTTTAACCTTGGAGGGTTTGCTTGCCTGAGAAAAGTCAAATTAGAGTGACACACCATGTACTACTTTGAGATAATGGCTGCTGATGCATTACCAAGGATTTTGTTAGCACTCTAATTTTCTGTCTTCCCAGCTAGATCAAACAGGACTATCTGTGCCTATCCTTGACAGAGACCCACACCAAAGCAACAACAGTGGCTCACACAGATTAGTAATCTGTCAGTACTTGGTGGGAACCTGAAACACCAAAACCAGCCGCATCAAGAATATCTTCTCCCACAGGAATTGGTGGCATGCCAAGATCCTGTTTGTTCCTCCTCCCTTTTCGGGGGAACAAAATGAAAACATTTATCAAACTGAATCCATTCATCACACAGCTACAGTTCATATATAATATGGGAGTTGTTATAATTGTCTTACAGGAAAAACAGAGAAGTTGTTTAAATCAAAGAATAATGTCAAATATTTAATGAGCAGGACGTTTTTTTTATAGTTTGTGTGGAGTAAGCATATAATTGTTATATAATAATATATTGTTACTGGCATATATGGCACTGTTTTTACTTTAATTTGAGTTCTTCTTTGAACACAGGCATATCTCTTATGTGTTTGGTGGGCCCACTCTCTCTACTGATTCTAGAAGAATGACTTAAAGAAGATTTATACAATGCATAATCACCTTTATAGTGACTTGCCTCAGAATATCAAACCTACTCTTTTTTAAATATCATTATAAAGTGTCTTCTGACTGCGTTTGTTGATCAGCCAGAGTCCTGCTAACCAGTTTATCCAGGGTCTTTATTTAAACCTAATTAGCATTTTCATGTTCATTTGTTGTCTGCCCTGCAGCTAATGTCTGTGGTGATAACATCAGTGACTGCTGCCTACTCGTCTGCCCATGTTTACAGATGTGTGACCGAGGCAGGCGCCTTTCCTGTACGCACCCACAGGACCCAGCTGGTGGGTGGTTATGTAGATCTGATGGACGCTCACTCTAATTGTATAATCTACACAGCACATCTCTATAGAACTAGTCCATGGGTTATTTGCTACAAGTTAATTTCAAGTCACACAGAAGATCTGCAGCTGTATAGTAAGCTGTAAGTCCTCATACGGAAAAAACAAATCAACATATTTCTTTGATGAAAGTGAAGAACGTGACTGCAAAGCCAAATCTACTTCCAGGTCGAATTTCTGGCTGAAGTAACTACCCCATGCACTAGATATGAGAGTGAATAAGCCACAGGATGATAAATACCTGTAAGAGATGGCTGGATAAACGGGCGTTGAGCCAGGAAACCACAGTGGTACCAAAGTCCTTATTATAATGAAAGCAAGAACAATATTACACAACCAAGGCCTGAGTCTAACACTGAGGACATATGTGAAAGTTCAGAGTGTGCACATACTGTGATACACACAAGCTGGGAAATCCATTTGGGCATCGACCTGTAGCACTCTTACCACAATGGGATTCATGAGGAGTCACTGGACACTAAAGCTACATCTCCCTTGGTCTATCTCATGTGTTTGTAACATAAATTCTGAGGAGGTCATCTGCTACATGTGAAGTCTCTTTGAAGAAGATGGATTGAGAATAAGCAAAGATTCACACAAATGCAACACAAATTGTAACGGTAAAGCATTGGGCAGCCCATGTTTACAGAAAATGTAAAACTGTTGACTGCAAATGTGCAAATGTAAAACTTAGAAAATTATACTTTGCACCATCAGGTCTTTATACTCACCATCCCATCCTGCCATATGCAACCATTTGTGACTTATTTTGGTTTAGTCATTCACCTAAACTTAGAGTTCAACGATCCTCAAGGAGCAGGTGTAGGTTGTGAAGGTCAAAGGTGAAATGTTCTTGTCAGGTCTTAAAATGTGATAATAGCCAGGTGTCTGTCCTGCCTGGAGTCTTTCAATAACAAACATTGAGTTTTCTTTTTCTCTTTACCCATTAAAAACTGTTCGTCTAATGTAATAGAGACAACACCATGGTCAATAAACCCTGGCAGCCAAAGCTTAAACTTATTATAATAAATTGAATAATTATCTTACACATGCATATAAGCAATTCATGTCAAACTGAATGATGTTGTCAAACCAGGGGTCACTTCACATCCATTATCACCCCAGGTGGTCATTGCTCCAATTCAGCCTCTATTAGCCATGACTGGGCAAGGCTCCTGAAATGACAACCCCCCACCACCACCTTTATGCCCGAGGTCAAAGGTAAGCATGCAGGCCGCAGCTGCGCCAGTTGCTTTCTCAATCCTGAAGTTGTTTCTGATGGTCTCTGAGTAATCGTTGATTTCAGTGGGATTACAGTGTCCTGACTCAACCCTGTCTGCTTTGAGACTCCCATTTAAAAGTTGGAGCTGGAAAACAAACATCAGCGATTTAAACTGACAGGGCAACGGACCTGAAGCCAGATTATAAGTCAAGGTTTTCATACAGTGCTAGAGATCTGTTTACTCTTCTTTTACATGATCCAGGGATTTAACACTATGTGTATTGCAATTTTATGGGAAGGGTTATTTGAGTTGCTACATACATATTAAGTTTGTTGTGTAAGGGCAATTAGGTACTGGCACACAAACTAATGCCATAGTTGTCCCAGAATAGCTCTGTTAGTTTTTCCCTCAGGAGCCGGTCATTATTTTCTGCAGATATTGACTTACTACACAGTTGATGTTTAGTCTTAAAACATCCGAAATATTATATCATAATTCATGAGAAGCAGCCAGTCTGGATTCAGACCAGGAGGAAGGCGCTTCAGGCAGCACTAGTCGACCCAGATGTGACTGGTGTGATGGATAGAGTAGCACAGTCATTGCAACAATATGTCTATTTCAGTCGCCCATTGTTTGGCACTCAGTCATCATTGTGTATATAGCAAGTCAACAGCCAGTCTCCCATGTGTACTACCTTTTGCTCACAAAAGAAAAAGGATTCAGGAAAAAAAAACAAAAAAACGACCATGTGTTTCCTCTCTCTCAGCACGTGTCCTTTAAACTGCTCATCTCCCACTTTCCTCTCTCTCATTTTCTATAATACACGTACTCAGTTGCAGCACGTGCAGAATGGGAAATGTTTGGGTGGCATGGCAACACATTTCCAAAATGGAATAAATGCTTGGCAGCATATGTGTTGTCAAATACTCTGTGGTCCGATGGCACTCCTTTTTCTGGTAATAGGAGAAGGCTGGCAGCATCAGTCCTTGGAGAAACACTTGATTTGAATGAGTTGCTGTGTTTACCACAAAGCACATCAACACTGAACAATGTTGCCATCTGCTCCCCATAAACTGAGTGAGATTTACGAGCCGTGTTACAACCTGAATTCTGGGTTTTCCAGGGTTTATCTCGGTCAAGTCAACAACATGTACTGTTCAGGTGGTGCCTATCAGCTGCCCATCACTATCTCACTCTCTCTTCCTCTAACTGACAGCTGCCAGGAAAAGACTGCTCTCTCTGTAGAGACATTTTGTATCATAAGAACAGTAATGAATGCTGATGGAAAATATCTGCCAAATAACAACCCTCTCAAGCAAATGTTTGGTGTTTATGGCAGATGTTCTATTGGCCAAGTTATTGGCTGCTGAAGGAGAAAAATCAGATGACTAATACGTATCCTTATTCACGCCATTAAACAAATGTATTAACTCGACCTGTTTATTGTTTTTGAACCCAGGAGGCTAATTGAAAACGTCCAGTGAGATTTCAACTCATTATAGGATTTCATGTCTAATTTCTGCAAGAATAAATCTTCATGAGAGCCTTTCTCCCATCACAGCAGGGAGCATAGTGGCCTTAACAGTGACTTACTTTTGTAATGTCAGGAATATTTAAAGAAAAAAAAAAAAGCTCACACTACAGGGATTTCCAGGTATTCCTGGGTGGCTGGCATACAACTAAACCAGTAATTACAGCATATTATGTAGATGTAAATCACACTGACATGCAGAGGTGGAGGGAAGGGCACAGCATTCATGGCAACCATGGTGACAAGGTGTTGGGTTGCACTCTGTCACCTTTGAGTGGAGCAGTAGTCAATCAGTGACATGTGACACTGCCAGCCACCTGTCTAACTACGATAGGTGTCTGCTAACACACGTACACGCTTACAAGTACACATGTAAACCCAGATAAACGCTGATGTCCTGCACAGGAACATTAAGTAGGCCAACCTAAAGCACAAAATGTATGTTCAGTAAACGGGAGGAGCAGTTCCAAGCCTTTTTGTCTCCTGAATCCTAAACGAAGAAGTAATGCTTGGACAGGACTTTTATTGCTTTTTGTGTAATCAATATCATTACAAATAGCATTGCTTTTTTTATTATTAAAAGCAGCTGTTATCATGTAGAAGAAAGTCATGATTGATGAGGTGCATGTGTCATTCTGCTGTGCATATACTGTTTCCGGTGCAATTCTTTATTTTTACACCATGCCACTACCTCTTGCTGTAACCTGTGCAATATTATATTTCAATCACATCTGTGTAAAAAGCTGTATACACAGTGTATAACTCTCTAACATTCTCGGATTACTGACCACCTGTTGAATGCATACTCCCATCAAACTTGGGGCAGCATATCACCAGAATGTTGAGGTGTCCATCTCTATCATAAGAAACCAGGAAATGCACAGCCCTTCCTATCTGTCAACGAGCTAGCTACCTTTATAAGATATTGCTAAATAGCCAATGTATTTAGCATTAACAGTCATTTACTTACCAGTCTTCCAGACTTCATCCCTTTATCCCTTCATCCCCTTTACTCGCCAAGAGCTGTCTCCAGCAGAGGAGAGCAACCACAAATAAAAGAGATTACATCTCTTATTTTGCTTCTATTTGAATTCTTTCTTTGCCAGCCAAGCTGATTTCTTGCCCTCTGGGCAGAACGACTTCTTGTTGTCTTACATGTTGGACTGCAGAGCAGAGTAGACACTACAGTGACACCCTATGGCCTCTTGACGTATCTATGAGACAAAGGGGGGCATAGTTAGCTGGTTAGCATGCTAACTTCAGTAGATATAGCTGCAACACAATACATAGACATCTTTTACATAACATCAAAGTAGTTATTTCTTCACATTCTGTTGATAATTTTAGTTAATGTTTGAATGTTTTGAAATGTTTGAAAGTAAATTCTTACATATTGCTCCTTTAATCATAAGCATGTTAAAACCCAACACAGTTTAATCGTTGCACACATGAGGTAATGGTGCATGTACTAAAAACAGTGTTTATGTAAATCAGCATCATCTAACATGAGACAGATACATTTTATGGTAAAGGATCTCATTAAGATTAGTATTGATACTCAGAAACAAAACTTACTACATAAGTTACTATATTAAATTATTGCAATTATCTTGCTTTTACATCTTATTAGCCATTTGTTTGTCTTTGTAGTTTTAGTGTTTCTTTGGCTCTTTGCTTTCTTTTTCTGCTCTTCTTATTCTCACTTCAGTATATACAGTACGATGTTGTTTACCCTGTTGTTCTGTTTTTCGGTTCCATTTTTGACTACCCATCTGCACTATAATATAGCAACTGTTCCCCCAAACAATAATACGCAAATAAGTACTACCATAAGGAGAAGAGGAGGCTTAGATGCCTCAAACGTATCAGTAAAGACACACTCTACTAAAGCTAAGATGCAAGCATGATTCTCACTCAGCCAGACGTAAACACCAGATTACGCCTTAAAAGCCTGATGAAAAGATGATGTCATTATTCTGACCTCCTCTGAAATTCTCAAAGGATAGTTCAAGTGATCTCGCTGACAGCGTAAAACAGAGCTTTCTTTGAAATCGCAGCCAATGTTTTCTCACATGTAATCGAGGCGGCGCAGTCCAGAGCGCTGTAAATTTGTGTAACTTGGCCTTTCCTGTCTCCCTCTCTCCAATGTCTACATTTGCCAGCCACAACTACAATGCTTCCTATTTATAGCGCTTTTACCGCAGATATTAACTCTCTCCCCCGCTTAGCCTGCCACTTCCTGCCAGAGAGGAAACGCGCATGTGTGTCTGTTTGTCTGTGTGTGTGGTTCACTGACCTTTGGGAGCAGTGAGAAACCAGAATACTGTTGATGGCAACGGGATTTTGTGTTTCCAGGCTTTTGTGTTAAAAAAGCGAGGTGTGAACAGATGTCTGGGCCTTTTACCAGCTTACGCCCGTTTTCATTTTCCATCCTCTAAATCTTAGCCGTCTGTCCTTCTTTTCATGAACTCATCCCTGTTTGTGCAACATCTAGAGACAAACTCTCACCCATTGGGAAACAGAAAAAAAAAAGGAAAAGTGACCACTTATATAGTTTTCCGGGCCAGGTGACAGGTTTTCTGTGCAAACACGCCTTGCACACTCCGTATCTATTTCATGGCCTTTGAATGAGTGCTGTACGTGTTTGGGTGTGTGTTTGTGTAAGCCAACACCTCAGAGTTGAGATTTCGGAGTTCACCTTCCTTCAAGGCCATGATCGAAGGAAAAGCTGCAACTGGCTAGAACATCCTGTTTTGGACGTAAACACTGTTATGCAGGCAGGGCTTTCCTCCCTGTGTCGGAAAAACAGTCTGTCCTATCACTTTATTTCAGCGATCGGCCTCCCTGGTGGCCAATAATAATGATGTCACAAGCATTTAATGCGGTTTAAAGAGCAAGGCCCTTCAATAAGTAAGGCTTATTAAAAAAAGGTGGCAGGTGCTTTGAGTTTGGTTCAGCGACTTGGACAGACATGAGAGACACATGATAGGAAATCCCAGGGAGGAACAAACTCGCCCGGCCGACGTGTCTATCTGTCTGTCTGCCTTGCAGGTCCTGGGACATTTTCTCCTGACATCACCTCCTCCAGTCACTGCCGGCCAGGGATATTCCACGTCTAGACTTCCTGCCATTCTGTTTGGGGCTGATAGGCAACATAAGGGCACTACACAGATGTTTACCTAACCTGATGTATTCATCAAGAGCTGTAAAAAGTTGAGGTACTGTGAAAAGAAAATAGCAAATTAATTTGCTCCACAAAGGACATCAAAATAATCGCATCTATGGATATTCAAAACAATGAAGTTTGAATGAGTGAGTTTCATTACAAATGGTTCTGAAATGTGATGCAGGAAGTGAGTGTGGGGGAGCAAGCACAGCTTCTGAAGAGTATCTGGAAACTTTGCAGCTTATTCAGACCTTTGATCTGTCAAAGTGAAAATCTTCCACAGCAATCTCGAGCATTTATTAATAAGCTGAAATTAAACCAGACATATGAGTGCAGGTTGTAAATTTATTTCATGTCCATTCTGTTAGAAGAAAGACCTTCTTTCTCTTTTCGCAAACAGCTCATAAAAAACAGTCACTTAGAAAAATATACATTGATATTAGAACTGAAAGCTTGAGATTCAGTGTTGAATTCAAATATACAATTTGCATATTAAGAAACTACAAAAAGGTCCGGAAAGTTGGCTTCGATTGAGGCTAGTTTCTTGAAGAGAACAGCGGGAACAAGCATCCAAAAGAAGGCACTGTCGTTTTCCGAACTCCTCATAAAGCTTATTGAGCCTACATTCAGCACAAAAACAAAAATCAGATTTAATGTGTGCACTAAAGATTGAGGAGAAAGGTCATGGGTAAGTCTGCGAGAAGATACTTCTTCCTGTTGTTTACCCCTCCCTGTTTCACCCCATCATTGACACCCCCACTTTCTCTGAGAAAAAAAACAACAACAAAAAAAAAACTCGGGCTTAATACAGGAAAGCCCAGGTACTGCTACAGAGCTACAAATCTATGGTTAGCTGACTTTGGAAAGGTCATCAGGTTGAAAAGACAGTGGGGGCTTTTAAGACTAACCCTCACTTTCCTACTCCTGAGTTAAGCTGAATACCCAATAAAACAACTAAGGTCACTGCTTTTTGATTCAAACAGTAAGAATGTTCAAGCCAAATGTGTCATTAAGAAGCCAGCCGTTAACAACATACTTAACCCTTTATCATCTATAACATCTTCCTCATCTTTCCCTTTAGAAATTGACAAAAACATCCTTCACTCTTTCTCACAGCCCTTCTTAATAGTCCTCTCTTGGTACATCATCAATGTCCAATAACTTCCTACATCAGTCCAGACACGGTCTTTTTATTATCTCCTATAAAATGTTCAGTTTCTCTCAATCTGGTCAAGATCCAGCTCTCCCCCGAGCTGGAAAATGTCCCTCTGTGTCCCGCAATCACCCTTCCAGAGGGTGTGTTTACCACCCACGATGCCTACAGGAGACCCGGGCCGCGAGTCCACGCTACAAGCAGAGTCGCTATCCAGCTCCTCGTAGGATGAATCCTCTTCCTCCTCATCTTTTGCCACTTCCTTCCGTGACTCCAGTCCCATCTCGGGCATGGCAGTGAAGTCCGAATCTGGTTGGATGAAAGTCTCAGAGGTGGGAGGGGGCAGGCTTGATTGGCAGCCGTTGGTAGAAGAGAATCCAGGGCAGCTCAAGCTCTGAAAAGTCTGAAGTTTCTGTATAGAGGAGACAAAGAGGAAAAATAGACATTGGTTTGTGAACTTTAAGTCGTGTTCACATGGCTAATGAGGCTACAGAAGAAGACATTTGTCAGGGGGAATTTGAGCGCCGGGTTTTCCAGAATGTCACTTTGAGGTTGGGTTTCAGTTTGGGAAGCCAAAAGCTGGTCTTCCCTTTCATTGACGGCATGTAGCATGTAAACACGATTACACACACAAGCCGTGGAAGAACGTGCACAAATTCTAAACCTTCTGGGTTGTTTGAGAAAAACATTTAGATGAGTTGCAAACCACAAAAGGTATCTTGTTTCAAACTGGGCTCCAGGTCTATTTATCAATGTGGAAGCCAGTGTGAAACCCATACAGCCTGACTGGGAACACAAACATGTAAAGTGGAGGACATTTCTTGTTTAAGCCATTGTTGTTCACAGTTGTTACGATGTTTTGTAGTTGTGCACTGTAGGGAGAGCCAGGGAGAATCTGCATGTGAACAACTGCATGTGTTTTTGCTCTCAACACTTGACCTTGAAGAGATTTCATTCACTGAGAAGTTGTCTCCCGGTTTGCTTTCAAGCTCTCTTTCCACCCTGAATTCCTCTTTGCAACAAAGAAAGGCAGCCGTGCAGCGCAGTGAAGGGGTTAATGATCTCTGGAGTGCCCCAGCAGCAGATGTTGGAGGCATGGAGGTGAATAGAGATGAGGTTTTCTCTATAGAGCCTCAACTTACATGACAGACACCTCTAATGTTCCCCAGTGTGTTAGGACATTGCTTTTCCTGTTACAATGAACTGGGAGTCTCCCATTTCTTAAGTCTCACTTTAGTTGGCTCATTTTTTTCCCTACCCTGATTTAGCACGGTCCAAAAGGAAACTATAACGTAAGATTTTGGTTGTCCGAGTAAAAAGGTTTGCTCTCTTTTGCTGGATTAACTTTACATGTAAGCCGCTCAAACTCAGGATACTTCATCTGCAAACGCTTGAGGTGCTCATGCGAAGAGTAGGAGGCCTTTGCTGTAGTTACCCCACCGGAGTGGAAAAGGGGATTTCTGAGCCCTTGCTCTCTCTGTTCAACCCCCGGTATTACCCCACTACTAATTATCACAGCAGAGGAGGAGACGAAAGGCAGGGAGAAAGGAGGGGGAGAGGCAGCTTCTCCACAATATGCTTTCTATAAAATCTACCATGGCTGACTGGGATTTGGGTGGGTGTGGTGGTAGGTTGGGGGAGCAGGGGTTGGATTTCTGTTGTGTACCCAGCTTTGCCTGTGTTTTTCTTTTGTCTCTCACTTGAGCATACCCTCGAACAGATGGAACATATCCAACCCATATTCACTATTACCACATATACACTCTAACTTCATCCTGTCATGTCAAACTTAACCTACTGCCATAACCAGGAGTTGAGTAGGTTATTTTCTTAATCTAATCATTTGCTGAGTTAAAGTTGTAATCCTTCAAGGAGTATGATTTAAGCAATTTAGTAATACAATTTCACAACGTTTAGGGACTCACAATTAAACATTTAACAAAGAATGGTCAAAATTGAGTGAATCTAGAGACCTCATAACTTTTAGTCATTAATATTAAATATTAAGGTAAAAAACAAACACTAGATACTACATTTCCCAGACTTACATTTCTTTTAAACTGTTCTACCTTCTGCCCATTTATTTCAAACCCCATATCTCAGCATATCTATTTTTACAATGCAGGCTTTTTGTTAAACTTCCTCATAAAATGCTCCTCCAGAGCCTCAGTGGACATTATATTACTGTTTTCACAGGCTGAGTGGTCCTCCTCATGGCGAGTAAACTAAACCTCATGTGTAAACTCGGGGTGTTTTCAGTTTGGCATGGGTGCGTAGTGATGCAAAACTACCAACTGCTGGCCATAAATAGTATTAAAAATGGTTATGGTATAATGAAAATATTTAAGATTTTAACTGTACTAACCTACTTTTTCCATTTTTTAAATAAGCGAAATGCTATTTTATACACATACATAAGTGGTATTCTGATATTATCCCTTATTGCAAACCATCAACACAACCAGAACTTCCACTGCAATGATATGCTGTACAACATCTGAATTGAAACGCAGCTGTTGTAGGAGAAGCACAAGCACAAGCCAAGAGGTTAGGCAAATATCCTGATAACAGCACCCTGGTAAGTAATATGGCAAACGCCATGCTCTGAACTTGACAAGAAACACACACACACACACACACACAGTGTAGGTACCTTACTATGCACTCTATGTACTGACTCAAAATATGTGTATATTTCTTTGGACTCTGCTGAAGTGCTGAAATTAGGTCACATAAAACAACATCCAGCGACACATTGCTCTGAGGAAGACAGGCAAACAGACCTCCAACAGCAAACAACTCTAAAACAAAAGAGAGGGCAGGGGTGCAAACAAAGACGGGAGAACTTAAATCATTCCTGACAGCCAGACTACATGCTTTCACACCTCTGCATCTCATATCTGTGTTGCGGCCTGTGTTTGAATGCTTTGGTCTGTGTATTTGTCTGGTATTTACTGTACCACAGAGAGAATGCATGGCAGATATAAGCAAATGCCTACAGGTAAGATGAAAAAAGATAAATATGTCAAGTTGGAGTGAAGGTTGAACCGAAGTGATATGTGTGACTGAACACTGATGCTTTACAGAGTTCCACTGCGACGAGTCACAACATGTCGTTGCATACACGGCGAGCACCGCACCTCGAGACGCCCACCTAGGTGTTCCCATAACCCCGCGGGGCTTGACGCTCAACTATGATCACCATGTCTGCCATCCCAGGAATGGAGAGAGATGGAGAGAGGAGGGGAAGAGCAGAGCAGCTCGAACTTGGGCCAGCAAGAAGATATTAATAGAGAGGAGTGAAGAGTTTGTCTGCCAGCTTCCCTGCAGAAATAATACCCCCTTTCTTCGCCCTGCCATTTCTCCCCTGAATGCACAGGCATCTGCACACACACACACACACACACACACACACATTCAAGCATTCGCTCAACACGCCCCCTTTTACCACCTATACTGCAAACACAGCAAAGCCAAAGATAGCCTGTAATTTTTCTTCAAAATGTACAGCAACCCAACTGAAGCCTTCAACTAAGGCTACGAGGACGACACACAAATAAAATAATCCCAACCAGCCAGACAGGCCTCACACTGGCCATTTCCTCAAAAGCAAAGTGTGAGCTGCGTCAACAATCATTCAGCAAGTGACCTAGAATCAAGAGATAACATTCCCCATCTGACAGCTCACTACGCCCACTATGCTGAGGAAAAAACAATGAAGGGCCAAGGTAGAAGGGCAGCCAGGGATAAAAATGAGGCAGTGGACAGAGGAGTGAGCTGATATACGCGGCTGACAGGGAGGATATTCAAGGAATTTTGGGGGTGGTCGCATGTAAATCCCTACGGTAGTCAAGTTATAGCCGATTAGCATGACATGCATCCCCAGAATTCACACCCGCCTTCATTGACGTTGTTGAGGAATCTAGAGGCCAAATAACACCATGTTCCACTGACAACACACTCTGGGGACTTGTTACGTGTTGACCCTCACAATCCTTAACCCCCAAACCTCCAGCACACTGTAACCAAGATGACAAGACGCTCCTTCGGGTGTCACAAACTACACAGACTACTTTTCTTTTTTCTTTACCTGGACTTAAGATTCTATTACTCATCCATACACCTATAAAATGGAGGAAGTGTGGTGGCAAGTGTGTGTAGGTGTGAGAAGAAGCAATAACTCTTAATGTACACCCTAAGGCAAGGCTGAGTGGGACGCCTTTTCAGCCTGAGAGTGCTGTGATGAAAACCCACCCACTTCTTGGGAAAGAGTGGGTGGGAGTATGTGTGCATAGCCAGGGGAAAAGGGAGTAAGAGCTTCACTTAATCACACACACTGTCAGTGGTCAGTTCACACATCAAGTTTGCCGAAAAACAGCTGAGGTAAAATCGTCACAAATGCCAGAAATGTGATGTGATTCTGACATTTCAATCTCTTCCAAAAATCTCGCAAATAATCTAAATCCCCCAAGAGGCGTGAAAATCTCATCTGCTTTCAACCCTGACGGTAATTCTTCTGTCTTTACTAGAACAGACGTAGGTTGAAACTAGCCCCGCGTTTCCACATTATCACTTCCTTTTCCAGACAGTTTGCCAGCTACTAGCTTTCCCTTGGCCCACACCGAGACAAACCACCTCGTTAACCTATGACAACCAAGTGACTCTTCAGTGGGTGCTTCTGGGGGTTATTTCATTTAGCTTGACATAGTACAACCCAGCTTGTTTAGGTTGTGTGTACACTAGATGCAACCTTTGGGCGTGTACTGACAAAAATACTAACAAGTCAGAGAAGCATAGGAAGAGAAAGAGAAGTGAGAGAGTAAATGTGTGCTAAATGATACTGTATGTTTTGTGTAACCACTTACTTTCCGCTCTCCAGACAAGAAAGTGAGAAAGTAAACACAGCAACAGTAGATCTACCCATCCAACCTGCATGGCCTGACTCCTTTCAACGGTGCTGAGAACATGCAATCATGCAAGTCGGTTAAAAAAAACGAAAAAATAAAAATAAAAAGCTGAACTGAAAACAATGCCTCAGCCTGTTAACTGCTGAGAACAGGATACTACGTCTGCAATCATCTGCTGAGGTCTGCTCCTGCAAGCATTTCTGCAACCAGAGGTAACGTAAAAGATTGACTGTGTGTGTGTATGTTTGTGTATCTGTGCGTACATGTGTGATCATTGTGCTTGATTTTCCCCCTCTTAGCTGCTGGCATGACTAGAGGAAACACGCTCGCTAGGCTCCATTACCAAAGCCTTGTTTATCCAACCCTGGCTAGGTCCTGAGGGTGACTGGCTGGGAACACAAATCTTTGGGAAGAGGAAGGGAGGGTGGAGGGATAAATTAATGGCACTTTCTAATAAGAGAACAGGAAAAGGACAATATTTCTGTGACAGGAGGTATGATTAAGGAAGATTTTGAATGTTTTAAATAAAGTTCTGAGTCATTGCATTGTGTTAGAGTACAGGTTGGTTTGTTTGGTAGCAGCATCTGCTGTTGGTGCTATTTCTTCTATGCAGAATTTCAGGAGCATTCAAATGGATAATGAAGACAAATGTGACGTGAAGAATGAAATCAAGATTTTTCTGGGCTCTGTAAAAACATCAGAGCACTGCCAAGCATCGAAACAGTACATGTCATTAAAATACTTCCACGGCTCTATTTTGGGTTTGGGTTTGACCAGGGGTCATTTATACTCTCCAATGCTGTTCCAATGCTTCCATTGACCTTACAAAAGAATAAACAAACTCTTGTCCTGGGGAGAGCATTTCCGGGTTCTGTACATCCAAATATCCCCACTATTAATCACCTTTGGTTACTCTGGTAACTGTTTGATTGTAGACAGAGGCCAAAAGAAACGGATCAACCAGTAAAGGGATTTAATGATGGTTGCAGAGAGGAAGAAGTTGCAGAGAGGAAGTAAATGAAAAGGTGAGGGGTCCAATCTTTGGATGGGCTGTTTACCCAACACAGTAAATGAAATGATAAACCGGAGTCGGGCTTGCTAGAGCGTATCAGTAGGCAGCGTGACCGAACATGAGGAATGCTTCCTTAGTAAGCACCACTCCCTGGGCTGGAGGGAGGCCTGAGATCACTTAGCCCTGAAGCCTTGGACTGACGACCCAGAAAACTTAATTCAGCTTGATTTAATCCAGTCCCTGATCAGACTCAGAGAGAGACCCAGTTATGTTTGAGGATCACTTGAACTTCCCCTTGGTCTAAGAACAAAGAGGTATTTGTCTGCTCGGTAAGTGTGTTTGGTCCAGGTCCAACTAAATCCAATAGAGACATTTTGCAGCATTAAAGCAAGATTAGAAATAAACTGATGTTGATTTATGTTTAATCAGTGAACGACAGTGATACTAAACTCTGTGAAATGAGTAAAATTATAATTGCACACATTCAAATGTATGCGAGTGTGTGTGCTTGTCTATACATGTCAACATTGAACATTTCCAGCTAACCTGAGTCATCTTTGCCAGGTCCAAGGAGGGCCGCTGCTCCTGGGCATCTTCTGGTCTCCTACGCTTCATACCAATCTTTTTGTCGTTTAGCACGCAAGGCTGGGACCTGCTCCGTGACAGACACCCCGTGCCCCCGGCTCTCTGGCTGGCTCGCCTCCCTAATTCTGGGGTGGAGTCTGGAGAGCTGGCCTCCGACGCCTCTTCCCTCTGGAGTTCTGGCAGGCTGATCTGCTCGTGGGAGAGCGAGAGAGGCCTGAGGAAGTGGTGATGGCAGGAGTGGTGATGATGCAAGGAAGGAGATGTAGGGGAGACTGGAGAGGCTGTGAATTGAGGGAGGAGAGGCAGTCGCTGGTTGAAGAATGGCAGGTCCAGGGCTCCATCTGAAGGGATGCTGGAGCGCGAGGGCAAACTAAAGCTGGAGCTACGCTGCACGGCAGGAAAATGGCTGCCGGAGAAACCCCCTCCTCCTCGGACACTTCCTCCACTGTGGCACCTTCGTTTCTCCACTGGTGTCCACACCCGGGAACCTTGGGGCCTCCAAGATGAGCGGAACCCACTGAATTCGTCGGAGAATGACAGGGAGCGACACTGGCGTTTGCTCGGGGGTGCCGTAGGGGCTTGGCTGGTAGCTGTAGTGGTGTAGTGTGCAGTGGTGGACGTGGTGTGAGAGTGAGGGGTGGCTATGCTGCCGTCGCCGAGGCTGAGATCTCTTATCAGACTGGTGATTGCTGTGGCATTGCCTGGCTCCTTGGCCCAGTGCCAGTTCCCTGGGTCAGGCATCACATCCCACAAACTCTCCAGACTGGCCCCAGACTGGCAGGGTGTTCTCTGCTGGATGGCACAGCTTTGCCCCAAGTCCAGCCACCTATCCGCCTCTGCAAAATTCAAAACATACAAATTCACTCTCACTGACCTCGATAGCAGCCTATTTTATAAGTCTATCGGCGAAACAAGTAATAATGCGCAAAACTTGCGTAATGCTAATTACAGCATGAAGAATTCTAGCTTAGAGGAAAGCAGGAATATCTGAAAAGGAACCTTTAATACTTAACCACACAGACACAAAAGGCACAAATAAACAGAAATGAAGCCAGAAGGAATAGTTGCTGTGAGAACAAGCTGTCTGGAAGAAAAAAGGGAGATTATGATGATATCATATATTTGTATGGTAACTGCAGTAGGGAAGAACTGAACATACATTTAAGGTCATTCAGGGCAGTTACACACCACTAAACACAATAATCTGATAAATATGCATCAAACAAAAACATTTTTAACCTTAAGATGATTGACAGGTTTAAGAATAGAGGAAATGACACTGCAGCTGCACAGTTCAAAACCAGTGCTGCACAGGTGTATCTGTACTTAAAGCTGAAAAACAAAAACAAAACTGACCGCAAGCACCATCTTCTGTAAGCACAGTGGATTCAATTCTCAATGCATGATAAGGAATACATTTTTTGTAAGTCTGAAGAAGATGTTTTTTATTACAAATTTGGTATTTGGCTCATTATGATATACTGTATGCCTTAATGGCCGACAGTATGACTCAAGAAGGTTACTATGTGTTATGTCTCATTATTGTTCCCATAAACAGCTCAAGGACATGCAGAAAAACCTCAGCTGTAAGTTGTAATGGCAAAATACAAAAAAATAAGAGTATCCGACTGTTCCTCAGTCCGTATATCAGTCCACTAAATGCTATAGATGCTGTTTTTAGGTATCCAGACAAACAAGCAACATCTACATTCCTTACTATTTAAAACCTGGACCTGCAAGAACGATTCCAAAAACATGAACTACATATTACGATAAGAATCAGCCAGTGAAACAGATGGGAAGTCACTCCCATTAGTCAAGTGGTTAGCAGGATATGCTGTGGAAAGCAGTACGACTTGCCAGCTGTCTCACCATCCGCACAAAAGAGTCTATCACACAGTTGTGGGAGATAATACACCTACAGTAAAGTGCCATAGTGGCTCAAACTACCGAGCCAAGTGGTTAAGTTGTGAATCTATTGACGCCGTTGGCACAAAGGGCCGTCTTGCTGATCCAAATCCCGTCCTTTGGATGCTTGTCTCTAATTTTGGCATGCTCTCTCACAGACTGGTGGACGGAAATCATTGTTTTGGGCGGACAAACAATGTACGGGGGCTACAGTGACGACCTGGCAGGAATGTTAGGAAAACAGCTATACAAAGAGAGAAAGGGATGAACTTCAAAAGGCCACCCTTTGAAAGTAAGACACAAAGTGTCGGTTGAACTAACAAGACATGCTAGACAATGTTAATGTCAACATTAACAGTGGAACTCGCCAGCCACGTTCCTCCCTGCGACGTCACCACGTCTCCCCGCAAAAGAAAAAGAGGATAGTGACAAATGGCGGGCGCTTGTATTAACAGTAGCATGTCTTTTAACACGGGGGTAATTACTGCAATACTAACAGAGCTGAAGGGAAATTGTTGACATAGGCAACAGCATATTCAATTACAGTTCACTCCCATGAGAGTGGTGTGCAACGTTGTGTGGAGGCAGGTGCACCCTGATCATGAGAGGGGGATGAGTGACAGACAGAGAAAGGGAGAAGTGAGAGACGGAGTGAGACAGAGGGGATAAACAATGAGATGGTTATAGTGGGGGGTCGCCAACTTTGATGGTTCAACTTATCAAGGAATTAATGGGGCAATTAATTATGCTATGACATTTGCGAAATTATGGTATGATAAAGGCTCCCACCTCAACCACTGATACTGTCCAGATCTTGAATGAATGCTTTTTTTATTGCATGAAAGAGGAAGCTAAGAAGGAAAGACAAACAGAAAGACATATAGTAAATGGAGATAACTTACCCACAGTTCCACAGGAGAAGAGGGTGGTCCCTCTGCTCATGGTGTGGAGGTCACGCTGTGGAAGAAAGGCAGACAAAATAAACAAAAAAGTAAGACACAAAACCTCATCGTGTTTGCCCTCAAAGCCCAAACAAATGAAAAGATTGACATCAATTTCATTTCTGCACGTTCAGTACCCCTATAGGTCTGGAACCTGGAATAAACAAGTACATTTACATAAGTGCAATTCTATAGTACTTGCACTTTCCATTTATAAATCCACTCTACTATATTTGAATGAAACATATTGGACTTTTGACCACCACTGCCCTAAATTTAGCAAAAATAAGATTTTGGACAGTTGCAGAAAAACAAACTCTGTAGAACAAAAGGTTTATGTTATCACATTTTATTAAAAAAAATAGTTGTTGCAAATTTAAGTTACATTTTTTATATTATGCTACTGCTACTACTTTTACTGAATACTTCTTCCACCACTATGCTAAGCAAAAGGCTAAAAACAGAAACTGCTATCCTATGTTAGCTCTGTCTTCTTTATATGTCTTCTTTATATATATATATATATATATATATACTATATAATTTCTTCACAAATGATTATTTTACACTTGCAAAGCCAGACTTAAATTACATATCAGACGGCTGAAGTGTAATTTTGAGACGATGCTGGATGATAATTTTAGAGAGCCATATTAACTTAAGTTTGCATACATCTGTTTTTGGTTTAGGGAGTATAAAGCAGTTCTGTCTACCCACGCCTATGTTCGAATCAAGACACCTTTACTCTCTCACAGCTCACTTCTTACAACAGGGTGGTGGCTGTCTGCACAAAAGACAAAAGGAAAATGCCATAATACATTGCTCTGACTCACCTTGAGGTTATTACCACAACAGAAAATGTTTTCTAAGATACAAGGCATACATTTCGAAATAAAGGCTCTTATGTTGCAGAAGACGATTAAATGAAACTTGGTTGACTGATGAGTGAAAATATTAAATTAAGCTAGGTAAACAAACAACTAAACTGATCATGATATTAATCTGTGATAAAGAATGTTTTCTGATAAACCCCCGCTTGAGAGGTTGAAGAATTGGTTTTAGAGACAGAATCATTATAACATGTAAGATTTGATAGAGGCAGGGCAAGAACAACAGGAAGAAGCTTTGCTCAGATTACAAGTCATGCACAACTCTTTCTTGTGGTGTCTAAATGGAGAGATACAAATAAAATGTAATGCTCCTTATTTTATTTTCAGAAATTCTCAGTACTTAGGTAGAGGTGAAAAAGGAAATATGATAGTCTTCCCTCATTTCTCCAGGTTTTTTCTTTAATTTGTCAACCGTCTGCAGGTCTCTCGTCTGCATATTTGGCCTATTTAAGTTCAAACCTTGAGTCAGAACAGACCTTTCTGTCAAATATTTAAAAAAGGCCTTTCAAGTACTCCAAAATATTCAAATTTGTCAACATTGTCAAACCTATCATCCCCACTGGAAAAGACTTCTGAGGTGTCAGGTGCAGTGAGCCTAGCGTTTGGCGAAATATTTTGTGTAAGCCAACTACTCCTTCTTCAACAATATCTTTTCTTTTTCCTTTCATTTTATTAAGTACACAACATACAAGCTGTAAAACATTAGCTTTGACATTAATTTTGGTTTTAACCTTTGGACTGAGTTAGGCTGACTTCCCCTTCCACCCAACCCACCTACTTTAAATCTTTTCATCCCGTACCTCTTGGTACCGAATGCACAAAGATGTAATCTATGTGGATCTTCTCATCTGGCTGGGGGTAAGACATAAAAAAATAATAAAATAACATACTCACTACCACTATGAACATGCTACTATATTGTGGTCTGGTATGCTTACACACATTGTGCAAGTCAGTATGCGTGACTACAGGTGGCATCTGCGGCATGTGGTCATGCACTTATGTAATATAATCACTGACCTATTCATTTTGCTGACTACTGCCTAACATGCAAACCACTGTGCAGATCCTTAACTGCAACAATAGTTAACAACCGGTTTGCTTTGTGTGAAACTCAAAAAGGTTAAGTTTCTCTCACCAGGCGTCTCTCGGTGTTCTTGGACCTTACATCATTGACACCCTTCTTCTTTTCCAGTGTTTTCAAGAAAATGATCACCATGGTAACACGCAGCTCTGCTCCAGTCTGTTGGGATGCAGAAGAAGGCCAGAGGCAGCCATCTTAGACAGGGCAGGAGGGCAGATAGTGCATTTGGGCTGAACAGATGACCGGTTGGTGACCTCCCATCAGCAGTGCAGTCTTCAAGTGCTGATGATGGTTGTGGTTGAGGAGGAGGTAGACACACTTGAGCCGATCCCTGTGTTGATGGAAAGAGATGAGTAAGAAATAAAAATATATATAGGCCTACTCGTTAAAATACTGGCATTCAAAGTTTTCTTCAACGGTTTTATATTCAGGACACAGTGTTATCGCAACAGAACATAGCAACAAAGATATTTTCCACTTTGCAGCACTGCGTCCACAGGTACAAAAGATAGAGGACAAACATCCCAGCTTCTGAGTGTGTTTGAATGGTGGACAAGATGAGCAAAGACATGGGCCTAAACACACCTTAAAGCAGATTATAGGCCCAACAAAAAATATTTGCACCCCTGACTTAAGTTAAATTAATACTTTTGCAGGATTTTTCATAAATCTACTGAAGACCACAATCTGATATAAGTCTCATGTAAATCCCTATAAACATGACTTTGTATGATCCTATACTGGCACTATGTGAAGAGAAGCATGCAAACAGCAATTACTGTGCATTGTTCTGTGCCAGGCTACCAGGACTGAAGTCTTATACGACCAGATGAATAATGCACACAAATACCATAATCCCATTTAACTAAAGTCTTCACCCCCTCAAAATTGTTATTGTTATTTCACTTGGATGTTATGTTAATAGATTCAGGATTCTTCAATGAGGGAGATGGGGAATTCTTATGACTGAACTCTTTTGTGGAAACATATGAAACTATTATTCCCAGCTGATTTTAAAATCTTGATTCTTAAAAAGATGCCAGGGGGGTTTATCATGTGTGGATGATCAGTTCAGGGGCTCCCTTGGGGCAAGGAAAATGCTCCCTCAGGCTAGTAAATCTAGCAACTAACCTGCCCAATCAGGCAAGTGGTAAAAAAAAAAAAAAGTTTAGCACAAATACACCTCATCTATAGTTTTATATCTTGTAACACTCACTTTTCAATGTAAACTAAAGCAGTCAAATACAACAATCCTCCCTTCCTGAAGGTTATAATTTATATAATATTGTT
>NW_023339751.1:13921796-13948254 GCF_004916995.1 Morone saxatilis | reverse complement strand
AAAAAAAAAAAAAGTTTAGCACATTGTTTTTTTCCAGAGCTGATGGTGGAAGTACCCAAGAAGTGACCCTTCTAACTTCCTTCTCATCAGCATTTCAATTATTCTGGAAACAGGAGTTTAAGGACGTG
Organism: Morone saxatilis; assembly: GCF_004916995.1. NCBI lineage: Eukaryota > Metazoa > Chordata > Actinopteri > Moronidae > Morone > Morone saxatilis. Next base: position 13,948,126 of record NW_023339751.1, on the reverse strand, counting down.
GGCGAAGCTCCCAACTGTTGCACAGTTTGCCACAAGTTTGAGAGCAAGGCTAGGTTATTTGATAATTTGGATAGGGGGAAATAAAAATTAACATCAGGAGAGTTGGTCAGAAATCTACTTGCCTGGCAGGTGAAAAACAAAGCCGAACCCTGCTCAGTTACGTCTCTAGTCCTACAGCAATGGTTCAACTGATGTCTACACCAATGAGACATTTTTACCAAAAAAATGAGATGAATAGCATTTTCACTGCTGATATAGTTAAGTGTAGCTGACTTGTGTTTTTCCATTTAACATTTACCACCCTGACACACACCCTGTAAGTTAACCACTTAGTTCTCCATATAGCTATACGCCTATTAAAGCTACTGTCTTTGCAAACAAAACATGCTGCCATATGCTAAATTGTTTCCTTATTGCCCTGTATTATGGAACATTTGGCATGTCAATATAATCCACAGAACATATGGGAATCTAACCGCGCTATAACAGAAAGCAACGCTTAGCTAATCTGGGAAAAAGACATCACATGACTACAGATGTGGTTAAGAAACATGAATAGAAAAGGAACATATATGGAACTGTGGTTGCCTCATTGACTGCCTGCACCCGCAGATGGTAAAGCACAGACAGTGCTGCAGTAAACACAAACTCTTAAAACGCTCGGAGGTAGTTATATATAAGGCCATATGCTTTTTTTTTTTTGACAAACATGCCTCATCATGTCTGCTCTGCCATTCTGATACTACTTAATGCATTGGAAAGATCTAGGTAAATGAGGGGCAGGTTCAGTTACGCTTTCTTTATCCTTAGTATGGGGGGNNGGGGGGGGGGGAAGCAGGAATAGCATTGACCTTGGGCTTGAGCTTCTCTCCTTCATTACCAACCACCAAACACTGACAGCATCCAATTAGAGAGTACCAGCATGGTTCAGATCCCCCAATCAACTGTTGGCTAATGACAGCTTTCTGCTGTGGAGCAACACATGAGGCTAATGGATCTTCCAGGCCTGCCATGTTATCCTGCCCGTGTAACATGTGGTTTCATGTTAAGTTAGGGTTGTTGCACTTATATAACATGCTTAAGAGAGAAGCATGCAAGTGGTAACTGGGTATTAAATGAGTTTTGTGGGACAGGCACAGATCATAAAAGAAAAGATGGGCAGGTTGCACACACAGGGATTTCATTTGAAGCAATTTTATACCAGTCTAGTCCTGTCTTGATGCTTCACTATGTCATCTCTGTCCCTTCCCTCTTCTCCAGCCTCATGACTACATGAAGACTATAAATGTTTCATGTAGGCCTGCCCCAAACCAACTGCTAGCATATGACTCCCATTATCTCCATTTATCCCAGAGAGTCAGTGGAGCACAACTGGGCCTCCGCAGGCAAGAGGGTCTGGTGCTGGTGGTAGGAGTCAGAGGAGGAGGGAATGTACTTCTTGATCAGTTTTGCAGATTACTTTACTGATTAGGACTGACACTGAGTAATGGGCAGGGGAGCAGGGTGTGTGTGAGTGTGAGTGTGAGTGTGAGTGGGAGTGTGGGAGCTGAGGAGCATGACGGTCATGTGTAAGGTTGTTACAATGTACTGTTTGACTGATGCTGTTAGGAAGTGTGACTTGTTCCATCAGGGCTGAAACAGCAGTTCAAGTGTGGCTGTGTCTGTAGGTGCATGTCTGTTTATGCTAACCTGCACTCGTGTGTGAGCAGTGTGTAGTGACTGGCAAGTGAGGTCATGGGAGAGGGCAGACTGAGTGTGAAGTCAAACCTGGAGCCATGCTTACTTAATGAACCGACTCCTCATGATGGGGAAACCAGAGCTTAATGGAAAGAGAACTGTAGAGCACTTGTGTGGAGCCTCTACTGATCAGATCACATTTTCACTGCTCAAAGTGAATCTCACTGTTCGAAAAACCTTTGTTTGACCTTGCTGTCGTACTAAAGAAAATCCAGGAACAGATTTGTTTGCAGGACAAGTTTGACTGGACTGGACACTAACCAAGTTCCAAAAATCCAGCCAAAACCTCACATGCTCATTTTCACATCCTTCTTGAGAATCATTTGATGGTATCTGTAAAGCTAAATGAATCAGCAAACAAAGGGTAGTGGCGTAAATTATACTTTGACTCAACCCTTCTTGAGAATCCTGTACTCAATAATATAAACAAGCCATTGTCTATTTCAAACAATGCATGAGCCAGCAACTGGATGTGCTAGTTCTGTTAATTTACAAAGATTGTAAAGATTTATTACAAAGAAAATGCCATTTTCAGGATGGCTGCCATGTTTTTCCAGCTTGACAAACAGCAGCCAGCAAGTTGGGATCAGAAGTAAGATGGGCTCATATAGTCAGACTGATCTACATCATTATAGACCCTACTTGCAGTAACGGTAGTTGCAAGTAAATGTCTACGGAGCCTTGCCAGACAAGAAGGAGCAACATTTGTCTTTGCAATTTTATGTCAACTCTGGTTTCTGTAATTGTGCAACTGTCATTTTATTAGAAGGAAAGCTCCATCACCAAATGCAAGCTATGATATTATTTGAGCCTAGAAAATATTCTGAATTCTAACTATATTTGACCTGCATTGTGGACTGAAATCTAATGGTAATTCCAGTCAGATTTGTGTATGCTGTGGTGCAGACAGCAGCTCTTGGCTCACAATAGCCAATGACTCAGGAGGGCACTAGAAAGGGCAGCTAAGATAATATGGCTCCTTGCCCAGGCTGTGATTTGTACAGGCAGATGAATAGAAGCCTATTTGGGGCCCCCTAAAGTTCTGTGACGGGGTGTTTGGTGTCCATCACCAATTGGCTCTGGTTACTGCATACTTGTGCGGAGCGCGTCTGGTGTCAAGTCTTTGATCGGTGGCTGCAGCTGAAAGAAACCAACCTCATTTCATACTAATGAAATGTTGAGGACCAAACAAACAAAACACTGCATGGGTGATACAAGTGAAAAACCTTGTGCATATTAGATTCTTATTTTAAAAAGGTAAAATGTTAGTGATACACTGATATTTTTCTCTCAGGCTGGTATTGCTAGGACATATTTATGGTAAGATTACGTAGTCGATACGGCCATACGAAACAAAATTAAAACATCAGAAGGAATAGTTTTGCATGTTAGGGTTATTTGTAGTCTGGGCTGATTGAAAGTGAGAGTTGTTCTTTTGTGAAAGTCTGCAGTGTGGATTGTTAATTCAGGGTGAACACACAGCCACCCCTCTCTCATATAATGAGGCTGAGGTCGTAAAAATGGTCCTAGGGAGGTCAAGACATACCACTGAATGCTCTGGCCATCACCCCAGTACCCACTGGCACAGGAACACTGGCCTAAAACAACACGCCATCACACCCTAGATCCTCAGAAGTACATAAACAATGAAGAGCTCATTCAGTCAAACTTTATGCGTTGTCAGTGGTCAGGTCCTGGCTTCCTTTTGCAGATTCCCCTGAACGTTTCTCCAACGACAGTGACCATCAGCCTCTGCATAAACACAGCCAGCACTTAAAGCCCCTACTTAATGAGCAATTTAAAAAGAGCTTTGACTTTATTTTTTGACTTTGGAATGGGAGTGGTTACCTATAACAACAAATCTGCAATGAAAACAGACGCAGTAATTCAAAAGAACTTCTTGAGAATTGCCTTCTTACAAGTCAATCTGAAAGGTCCCTGCTCAGTTGGTATGAAGACACACAAGCATAACACACATATGCAAGCACACTTCCCTTTGCAGTATATGGGTTTTGCTTCCCTTGTGGTCACATGCCGCTGCTGAATTGGGTGTGGAACGCATTATCAAATACATGAATAGAGTTAACACCAAGTTAACTTTAAGATAAAACTCCTCATGGACTTTGTCTGTTTTAAAAAAAAACATCACATTAACATTTATAGTAAGTAAGCTGCACCATACAGTAAGTAGTGACCCACTATGTTAACTTACATGTAACAGCTTTAAGATTTAACTTTTTTTATTTGCTATAGTTATATTCCCTATCAGATAAGAAATGTACAAAAATGAATGCCTAATTATCTAGTCACAATACCAAGCATTAAAGGGATTTCTTCAAGTAAAATCAATTCAGTAAGATCACACAGATATTACAGGAGTCAGTTTCACTCTGAGTTACTTCATAAAACAGTTACTAAGCAGTACAATGTTTCTAGGACTTTAATAGGTAGCCATAGCAACTAAGCACAAACACAAAAACAGTGACAACTGGTGATCTGTAAAAAAGCAGACATCACCCAGCCAGTGAAGAATAATACAGCTCATCATTTCTTTATCAGTGTGTGTTATAGGAACTGGACTATTGAACAAGGCCAGTTTACTAAGCACAGTAACAGAGTGACATGCAACCTGCAAACACAACAGAGCTTCTCTAACTGGGCAGCCTGAAATTTATTTGAGGTCAACCCCTGTGTGTGTGTGTTTGTCTCAGACCAGGACTTAGTTAACTAAAAATCTTAAGAAGCTTGACAGGCGTAGGATCAGGTGTTTCAGTTTGAGCAAAGGAAGGTATGGGGCCTCTTGCCCCCTGGAGTGACCCTTGCATGCCATGACTCTCCATACATCAGGTACCCCACTAATTACACTTCCCCCACTATCAATCCTTGCCTTTCCGTCTGTGGTTTCTTCCATTATCCATGAGTGCCTGTTCTGTTCTGTGCACACTAACCAGAGCCTTAATCCATCAGGGATACATTACATGGGAGCCTCCAGCACTGCTAGCAATCCGGTCCAAGTGCTCAGCTCTATAAGGAAACCACTCCTATGTTGTGTACGCAAGTGATGTTTACAGATTGTCACTACCAATCAACCAATAAAGTGACATTACTGCGGTTACATAATAGCATGCTCACATTAGGAGGTGTATTCTGGGTGAGTTGAGAGTGTGTATGAGTGGGAGAATGTCAGAAAGAAAACTATGAGCAGCATTCCATCGCTCCATTCATTCATTCATGAGGGGGCTCAGCTCACCATATGGACCCTCTGACTGCTCAGCATAGTGTGTATTAGGGGTGTAAATCAGATGTATCACATTGGGGTGTTTTTACTGAGATGCCAGCTACGTACTGCCATCTAACACAGCTAATGACTAAAACAACTTGTCCATTAGAGCAAGGCGTACATGTGTTGTAACAGTGATGACTCATCATTGTTGTTGTTTTTTACAGTTTATATTTATAGAGCTGTTGTGCTCATGGGAACGATTTAATTTAATCAAATCTTATCAAATCAAATTGTAGGCAGAATGTGTGATTTGATCTAATCTTTGAAAGACTCAGATCAAATTGTTGTCAGTTTGAATTGTTACAACCCTTCTGTGGAGCGACCTTTTTTGTATCCATCTGTTCCTTTTACCAGTCTATAAGTTGGAATGGGACTGAAAATATATTGCTATACTTCTATTAGATACTCCATCCTATATCTACTTCCTGGCATTCTACAGTGAATCAGCTGACCTGCTGCCAGTAAGCTAATTGGTTGCACATCTTCCTGTTTGCTGGTGTTTAGTCTTGTGCTGATGTTTGGAATGACATGCAGGTGTATGTAAAACATACTGACAGAGTCAAACGCAACTACAGAGAACCAATTAGAATATACCGTAAAGGAATACAGCCAGGAGTTATGATACATGTCACTGATAATTGGCTTTCTTTGTGTAAGCAGGATTGTCAGGAAACTGGGCTCTGTTCTCAAGCCTAGGCTTGTACAAAGAGTCACTTTTAGAAGATGTAACACATAAAGTGTCAGGCTTGTATGAGTAAAAGCCATTGCAGTTAACTGTAAAAGGCATGTACCTTGCTTAAGTTTTGGCACAACTGTGAAAAACAAGTTCTATAAATACATCAAATTAGGCTGTCCGTGTCAGCTTTCGTTTCTCTTTTTTTCTTGCTTTTTTGGGAGGGAGGGGATGAAGGTCAGTCACCAGACTGGATTTACAGAAAAGCTATCTTCACACCACAGACAGAAGCTATGTGATGGCTGACATTTTGAGGAGAAGCCAATTCAAAGCGCCTGAGGAAAATAAACTGAACAATGCTAACCACTGTCATTCATAACAGGGGTGTTATGATGAAACAAGGCCACAAAAGACAAGACATTAGCTCATCTGGACTATAGGTTTTCTCAAAGAACATAGGTTATGCATGCATGCACACCCAACAACCTTTGCATAAACACTTTAATACCATCAGATACTGGATATGCAAACAAACTCTGACAAACAAATCTATACCAGACAAGTTATTTCTCTTTTTTCAGAAGACCCAGAGGGTTTAAAGTCACTCATTTGAGAGTCAAAAAACATCTTTTTATTTTATTTTTTTTACTTTAAATGATTCTTCACTATCACCACATAGAAACGCCACAGTGGGATGTGTTGATGGGAGTATTCCTATTGCATCCCAGAATGCTTTTCATCTCTAAGTAGAGCCTGGTGCCTGTCTTGGGGGGTTGGGGGAGTGCTTCTCTGGTGTATGTGAGAATGCCTCTTTTCTTTTCTTTTCAGCTGCAGGTCTTTGGCTCTGTGGGCGTCAAGACGCCAGACTTACAAATCTATCATGTTAATGAGGAAGGAATATACAAAATGAGGAATGACAGCGTTAAAATAAATATATAGATAGATTGAAATGACTATGGCTTGTTTTTAATTCGCTGAAGCCACGTGGTATGAGTTTTAGTGCGTCTGAAGAAGCAGCAGTTATGACTGCAGGTCACAGAGAAGAAAGGGAAGCCTCTGAAATGAATAGAGAGTAGCACGGAGGCACAGACAGGCATGGCTAACAACCCTTTTCTGGTAGCTTTGCATAATGCCTCGGGCCAGAGAACAAGGGAAAGAGGGGAACCACAGTATGAGTAGAAGAGAAAGACAAATAACAGCAAAAAAACACAGGCAAAAGTGAGATTGAAAATATACAGAAATTCAAAAACAGAGAAAGTGACAGAGGATGGAAAGTGGCGTAATGTGCGTCAGTGTGTGGACTGAGGGAGAGTTGTACACACAGACAGAATGGACCAGTGGCTTGCTCAGCACACAGTCACACAGCTGCCCACTGACAGAATGGGGCTCTAATAGGGCCTTTTGCCTGCAACACAAAGACGTTGCAAATGTGTGCGTCTTAAGCACACACTGGAGTGCAGAATGATCCCCTTTAAAAACCCACCGGCCTTAATTGCTCCCATAAATTATGTCTATAGTATATCCAAAACAAGTCTGCTGACTAACAATGCCAGAGCTGTTGTGGCGTACAATTGCAGTGCATCAAGTTGTGCTTCACTAAAAATGTTAAAAGCAAAAAGTAATTATCAGCAACTGTGATGAGAATGTGTCACTTGCTTCTTCCCGTTTAGTCAGATCGTGGGCAGAATATTGAAATAATTTTGAGTGAATACCAAACTGCCAATGAATGGTTGTTCAGAATATTAGTTTACATATTCAGTACCCGAGATACTTGATTTAATTTTATATTTTTGATAATATTGGATTATATTTTCTCAAAGTTCATGCTATTTTGTGTTATGACTGTATTAAAAACTAATGCACTTGCTTGTTCACTTTCAAGCTGTAACATTCCAGCAGCGGTTTATTTTGGAAATCAGAGCAAGGTGTAATCATTATAATCTTTCATAAAACTGGAAAGGCAGATCAGAAATACGCAGAACAGGCTTCCTCTGAGCCCAACCAGTATTTGTGAGGAACCCTTATCAACAACCTCTTTGTAATTAGACACTAGAGCTGACATGTGATTAAATCTTTGCCCAGCTCTCTGCTCCATTTCCAACCTGAAATTCAGCTACACCTTGCATTGTGTGAGAGAATTTTATGAGCAGGACTCTTTGGTCAGCTGCTGACAATTCACATTCACTTTACCTAAACTCGCCCGCCATCCCAGCGAGTCAAGGACAACTGTCACCATGGCGGCAGAAGAAATATTTCCAGGTATTTTCAATTAGGGTACCCCGGTACCAAACCAGTTCTTCGTGGTATTGTGTTTATGGTGTCGACAAAGATCAACTGTCATGCAATATCAGAGAGGGCAAAACATAAGCACTTCCTAACCCACAAAAAGAAAGGAAACAACACTGAAAAATAAGCAGTTCAGTGCTTCGCTGCCACTGTGCTCCATATTCAAAAGTGTAACTGCCTTTCATTTTGGACTAACAAGATAATAAAGTAGTTTCAAAATGAGTGTGAACCCTGTCCCGTGATTAAGACATACAGCCACCACACATTAGATATCATAAAAAGACAAATTACTTTATTAACTTGACAATAAAACATTTTCAGGCTCAGGGTGGTTGGACTCTTCTGTGTGCTCTTATCAGTAACTTATCAGTTCTCAACATGGGTAAGTTCGGTTTCAGTTTCATACATATTTAATAAAATACATTTTGGATATATGACTCTCCGTCACGTAGTCATAACAATGGACTATAACAGTTTCAATTGGATTTCAAGGATGCAGCCTTATATCGTTGCTCTAAAAACTGAAACAAAATTGAGGAAGAACACATAGTTTCAGCCTCTTCAGCATAAAAAAAATAAATAATCACCTCCTCTGATGAACAACGTTCAGATACGCGGGGGAATTAGGCCTGTATTTTACAGATGACTATCTCAAGAGGAAACACAAACCTAAATGTGTGGTGGAGATTGGTGAGAGATATGCAACCAGGTCTTATGACTCAAAGCACTCAAGCTGGTCTCAATCTCTTCTCAAGTTGTGGTGAGGAGATGTGTGTCAATATGAGCTGCACAGCAACTACACCGCCTCTACAACTACAGGTACTGAGTTTGACAACAGCCTGAGCTTTATTACCAGGGCTCATAGATAGAGGGGAGCTTGCTGGCTCAAAGAGCTTGTTTCCCCACCACCACCTCTCTCTCTCTCTCTCTTTCTCTAAGCAGGTTATTAAGCAGAAACCTTTAATGCCAGCAACAGGTTGGGCGAGCAAAAGCAGCAGATTTTCTCTTTCAGATCCTGAGACACATTTGTAAACTTCACAACACAGCTGATTTAGTCCAGAAATGTTGTAATAACTAAACTGGAGTCAATAATCTGACATCAACAGAGAGTGCTACATGCCAGAAGCTGCACTTTTTTGTGCCTGATCTGGTTTAAAGGCAGCATTGACCGATTGACAAAATGCCATTATAATTAACTCGACAAAAAAAAAAGACATTTCTGTTTTCTGATCTGTGCCCAAAAGTAACCCAACAATGTCATCCAACGTCTTAATCACAGAGGAAACCCAGAATGAGCAGAGAAAGTAAACTCCACAGCAGTGGAAGAAGAAACATGATGATGCATGCCTGAACACAGTTACAATTGATCACGTATCTGTAACAAATTCCCTATTACCTGGCCAGCAGAGGCTCTTTCGAAGTTAGGTCATCTTCAACAACAAGCAGAAAGAAGGAGGAAAAAAAAGGAGTAAAAGTTTCTCGCAGTTGCAGCCGCCAGTTTAGCGTTGCCAGCGCAGGACTGAGCAGACTGCGAGCAGCTGAGAGCTCACTGTTGCTCTCAGCCTGCAGCGCTGATTGTAACAATATCCGCGTCCGGGCAAACCATGTCGAACCGTGGGGGAGACCAGAAGAAGATGGGTCGACTAGCCTGCTTGTTTACCGACTGCAGTACCAGCTTACGGTACGTATAAAACGTTAAAAGTTAATTACGTATTAAAAACAACAAACGTATTTAGTGCTTGACGACACGCGGCTTAAAGTTGCATTTACAACAAACGCGGCTCACCCCCCCCCCTCCGAGTTGGTATGTTCCGCTGCGGTCCTCCCTCAGGCATTTACGATACTCATGTGCTACTTTGTATTACTATGCTTCCCATTGATGTTAATGAAGCTAATAGGGGTTGCCGTTTAAGTAGTTCAGGGAAGTTACAGTCACACTCATTACCTACCAAAAATGTGGCTACCTTGCCGTTTGGTCGTTCCCTTCTCTGTTGTACTCGGAATCAGACTAAATCAATGACCCAGACATGTATCGAAAAAGTTCAAATAGATCATAAAAAAACACACAAGCTCTAACTATGGCTTGCTGTTGAGCAATGGTAGTCATCACTCAAAGGGAGGAGTGTGAACAGGTCTGAAATGCTTTGAAAGAGGAAATCTTTCCCACTTCCATATTGGCTCTCCTGCCATGGAAAAACTCCACTGCTACATGGTGGAGTAATTCAATCAATCCACGAAAATCCTATTAGGAAACCTTCAAACGTGTTTCCAGGGAGATGGAGTGAAAAAACATAAATATTTGCAGTATCACACTTGAGAGGTTAAAATGAAAGCGTGGTATTCATGCTGGTAGGGCAGCCAGTGGGCTATGGCATCAAGTCTAAAAGCTTATAGGTTAATATTATGAGTGGAATAAAAGTGTAGCTTCAAATATGTGCCAGCCCAAAAGCCATGAAAGTGCTGACGGTGGTAAATGTACTGTACAGTTGAGTTCAACCCAGCAAGATCCACGGTTTTATGTTTTACTTACTTTATGGTGGATGGTAATAAAATACTTTCAAAAGGTAGAAAGAAATGGTTTCCAACTTCCCTTGTGATAAAAATGGGCCCTTTAAACAAGAAAGTCAGTTTGACTTCCTGCATGATTGTACAATGGGGCGAAGTATACCCAGTTTCAAAATGACAAACACACATACATGTAACTGTGAACACACCCAAAGTCAAGAGCACATCACTCAGACGTTACAACACATCACTATATTATTACAATTAAATGGCTTTGTAAGCTTTTCATAAATGTTCTACGCAACTTCTCTAACAGTAAAGTTTCTGAAAGATTATTAAATGAAGTATCCACAAAACTGACCAAAAACTCTTGACTTTATTAAGCCAAACAGGATTGCGGTGTAGCTTGTTTCTTAGCAACAGCACCTGGGCAAGGGGATTTAGTGGGTTTAAGTATATAACCTATTAAAATCTAATGACACTGTGACTCAATGAAAAATACTAAAAGAGATGCCTTACAAGATGTTTTAAAGACAGTGAGAGGGAATGTTGACAAAGTTAAAGGAGAGTTTATTCAATTGAGCTCAACGGAGGTGGTTTCACTTCATGGGAAAAATCTCTGTGAGACATGGGCATAATATGCACATCCAGGCAGGATATCCAGAGCCTTGTAAAATTCCAGGCAGTAATTCTTGTAAAGCTCGCATGTGTTTACTCAACAGCCTGCCTCGATGTCGACAGCTCCCATTGGACCACTGGCCTGAGCATGCAATTAGGATCCAGAGTTTGGCAGTTATTAATGATGCCATTGAGGAAGGAAATGGCAGATTGGCTTCTCCTCAACAGATGCCATAGCCTGTTGTTTATTTATTATGTCAGAAGTTCTTAATCATGGTCCTCGGGACCCCAAGCTCTTCTGGTTTCCAGTTTAGCCAATTAGGTACAGACTATTTTTCACAACACGAGAGATGGATGTAATTAACTACCTGGTAAGACAGAACATCGGTTTTCAAACTGTGGGTCAGGGCCCTCAACAGGGTCCTTGCAAAGTAATTTGAGGGGATATAAGATGATTTATGGAATAGGGAAAAAGTATTCAGTATAAATGATTGTGGATTTTGTCTTGAAGCCCTTTTTTAAAAGTAATACAGAATACATTTGTAATGCATGAAACTGAAACTGAAACTGAAATAGTTATTTGGCTGCATGAACGCATTACAAATATTACAGAACAATTTCATATAAATACATTGAACATGTGCCTTTAGCACTGTGGGTGAATGTACAGACAGTACAACAGAAGTTATTTATTTATTTCAAGTAACCTGTCCCACACAGTTACACATAGCTTAAAAAAATTAATACAACATAATCAGGTCTTGTACAAAAAAATACAAAATATTCTCTGGGGTGATCAATGTACTCGCTTGAAGATGAGTGCTGTCACTGTGTTGCCTGTCTTGCCTCCAAATTGGAAATTGGGTGTAGGCAGCTCCTGTACAAACTCAAATCCTGTGAAGCAACACAGAGAACATGTGCAGGTTAAGAAATGTGCATTATGCAAACTGCCTAAAACATTAACATGCTGTCTTAAACACAGATGCCAAGAATCATTTTCTGCCGACTATGGCTACAGAGGGGTTAGGACAAGCACTGGGAGTCAAGAACTATCCATCCACCATCTGTGGTGCTTCCTGGGGCCTAGTAAAGACAGGCTGTCAGTGTGACAGATGAGATCTCAAGGCCCTTTGGCCCCCTGCAGGCTCTCCAAAGTGACTACACTGAGACGAGTGACAGCTACTGGAAGCTTGCCGAAATTCTGACTTTACAAGGCTGTTGTTGCCTGCAGCTTAACAACCTGCCAGGTAACTGTCACAGTCGTGGCACCCTGTCTGTGTTTTGACTGGGGGTCAGACAACTAAACACCCAAATATAAAGATGTTACATGCCAGAGAACATAACTGTAAATCACACTGTTGCACATACAAAAGGATCGTTTTGCCAGTAGTTTAACCCAATTACAACACTGCACACATGCATTTCAAGGTGCCATGGAGTTTTCTTGTAAAAAAACGTTATGTTTAAATTTAGTGTTACTAACTAAAACAAATGTGTGTGTATGGCTGAGTTCTAATACATGTGTTGAATGGAGTTCATTCCTTATAAAACACTAGTATTTTAAATCAAGCATGGTTTACATCCATGTTTACTATTCCCTGTCTTTGTGGTCGGATTGCAGCATATCTTGGTGTCTTACTGCAAACTGTTGATCAATGAAGTGTGACACATTTGGCAGCAATGTCTACACACCTGTGTGATTGTGCGAGATAAACAAAACGGGGACGGACTCAGAGAAAAACAGCTCCATAGCGCTTCTAGATGTCAAGAAAGCGTGTGATATATTGTTTCTTTTCTCCTCTTGGCAGCAGTTCATTCTTATTCACTTGGTAAAATGTGGAAATCAACAAGCTGATCGCCCACAGAAAGAAACACCAGAGTTCAACTGGGTGAAATGACTTCATTGTTACATATGTAATGTAGTCAAATGCACACACTTATCTTAAAAGTCTACATGTCATTGACACCACAGCAAACACTTTGTTAATATAAACCTTTATTTGTATTAGGTTTTAATCTAGTAAGCTATTACTAAGTAGCCATTGCCAAACCAGGGACCCTATTTTCTCATTATTTGCATCATAACTGATTCTGACCAAAACCTCATTGCCTGTCAAACTGTCTGGCTCTTTCATACAATACGGATACTCCAAAACATCCAACTCATGTGGATTTCTTCATATATATATATATATAATATATATATATATATATATAGATACTAGTAGTGACCTACTTTAAAACTATGAATAAACCGCTGCAGGCAGCCATAAAAAACAAACAAAACAAAAATACTAAGAAGTGCTTCAGCGATGGTAAGGTAGAATAGGGGAAGGAATAACATGACATAATCCTAATTTACATTTTGTCCAATCAAAGGTCGGGTTTACAGAGAATTACCTGTCTAATTTGGCTAGTTTTTAGAGACTCATTCAGCCTTGTATGACTGCTGGAGAGCTGCATACTGACAAACATTCGACAGAAACAAAATCAAAATCATCAGCCATACAGTAATTCATTTAAGAATATCCCCTCACCTTCACTGAATCTGTCTAGCAGCTGCTCTTTTGTCCAGTTACAAGAAGTGATAGCGAAGAATCCTTTGTCTTTAAGAACATCTTTTACAGCTTGGACATAGAGTTTTTTGCCCTCCTTGGCGTTGTCTGGGGTTAAGCTTATTGCATCAAATGTTCCTTTGTCGATGCAGACATCAAAACCCTTTAGCTCCCCTTCACAGTTGAGGAAATCCACCTCCTAAAATAGAGAAAAAGTGAAGAATTAAAGAAATGTTTGTCAGACCAACTCTACAGTAAATACACAATATGGCTCCTAATGTTTAGTCTGACTGTTTAGGCGTAGGGTAAACTACACAGTGAACTGCAGTAGAAATCTTTCAGCATCAACCAAAACGAAATGTGTTATACCTCATTGGTAAACTTTAAAACTAAATTCCAACTGCTGCCATGACAGCAGTTAATTCTGCTGAGGTTCCTAGCCTCACCATACCACCAGTGAAAGGAGCCCTTTATCTGGACAGAGGGCAGAACACCAGGTCTCTGGGGAGAGTTCAAGAGCCACATACTCACACCAAAATGCATTAACATTGATTCACTGGAGACAGAGATGTCTATATATATTGTTGCAACTTAAATGAGTTCAATTTGAGTGGGAGCCTGCAAAATGGAAAAACTGGGAAGATGTTGAAGGAATGTATCATGGTGAACGTGTCAAAGCAGCAGTAGAGAGTGACTAATGCACATGGAGACATAGATTTAAAACCAAGACTGACCTTTGAGGTAAGAGACCTGAAGAAGAAGCTTTTTTTTTTATTTGGAGCTAAAACTCCTCTCACTCCCCCAGACTCCATTCAAGCATGCACACACAAATAACGAGCACATTGACAGAAATTATTTTGGAATTCTGCAATATTGAAGAAATTCACAAGATGCCAACATACCATTACTCTCTCACTCTCACTCACACACACACACACACACAGTACACACAGTACCCCACCAGTCAAGTCCAGCAAAGGTCAATATTGACTTCAGTGGAAGGCTTTCTGCCCAAGCAAAGCACACACCATCATAGGCGTGTGATGCATATAACATATATGCATCTGTATTTATGCACACAGGAGAGGAAAACTCACTCATCACATCCCTTATAGACCAGTCAGCATTTGAAAGACCTTGTTTTTCTTTCATATACATGTTAGCAGATGTGTTAAATCCTGCCAGTTCATTGGAGTTTGAGGTGGTTTAATCTGAATGGTGGGCAGACTTCCATCACTTTCAGGGTTTTCTTCCTATCCAACTCTCCCACATGGTAATGCTTCCTCTAACCTGCCCAGGCTGGCTCACGGTGTGCCTAAAGCTATATTTTATCATTGAGATTTAGGAATGAAGGGGATTAATAAGAAAGTATTTCCATTTCCCAACTGCTGGTCACTTCTTATCCCAGTAAACATGAACAGAATGTAGCCCCTGCGGCTGCTAAATGTGTGCGATACTAGTATAAGTTAACTGTACAGCAGTACTGAACTCACCTTTACAGTGACATCCGTCAAGTCCTCTGCCTGCAGAACATTTCTGGCCAATTGTACAGATGCTGGAGAATAATCTATGCCAGTCAGATTCGTGTATCCATGTTGGGCCTTGACACAAATACACAGAAGTAGAAGTGAAAACAAAGCTTATCAACTGTTATAGAAATGTCTGAGAAGAGTAGTTTGTTAACAAGGTCATCACGATAAGCATAGCTGCCATTTACAAACTATAGATTAAAGGTTCAGATCACCTAAAATCACAAACATATTTTACACTTAACCCTTAGCAGTATTCAGTATTTTGCTGATAGTGTTTGTCGAGGTCTTGAGATTGCTGCCATCATTCAAATACAATGGAGGTGGACTGTGAAATAAAAGAATAGATTTTCTCTCTGTTCACACCAGTTCAACTAAAAAGGCTCCATTTCCCGTGCCAATGTCAAGAATGGCAGCATTTTCTGGGATCTTAGCTTTGTCCATCCATCTCAGCACACGGCTCATGCTCTCCTCACCAAACCTTACACAAAGATGGAAACAGAGATACTTTAGTAATCAGACAGGCCAGGTCAGAAATAAAAAAAATACAGCATTCAACAAATATCTTGTTAGGAATCATTGCATTTTGGCATTAAAATAGTCATGCCCAGTGGGAATGTTGGGTTAGTTATGGCAATAGCAAGCATGTCAATACTCAATAATAATAATAATATATGATTACCATATCTCCCCGACATCCCCAATCTCTTTGAACGTCTCAAGCTCTTTTTGGTATGCATCTTCCCAACTGCAGAAAAGGATGACAATTAGTTAGCAAAAACTAAACATAAAAGTGAACAAGCAGCCTGGTTTAAAGCTTGTATAGCTAATAGCCTACAATGTGTCTGCCATTTAACTACCAGCACATATCTAACATTATCTCACAAACCTGCGACGTGTCAATTCTATAAGTTGAGCACTTGAGTTAAAAATGTTTTACCACAAGATGTACAAAATGTCTAAACAATTGGTGGCTCCTAGCGACAGAGAAAAAGTACATCCTGAAACATATTTTGAAAGGGTTGTCAGTTAGCTTTGTTGTTGTTGTTGTTGTTGTTGTCTCTTGTAGCTTTGAAGAGCGTAACCAAGCATCATAGGTTAACATAAACAACGGAGCTAACGGAGCACAACACTCACTATTCTTTAGTGCCAAGCTTTGAAGGTCCAACATCGTTATCCGAGTCTCTTTCTTCCTCTGTGTCCGAGGTATTTTCACAGCCATGTGGGGTTTCTGCAGCGACCTCCATGCTGTCAAGTCTCCGCCTACATTTCCCACAAGACATTGCGTTTGAGGAGCGTGCCTACAACCGCAGGGGGCATCGGGATTGATAGGGATGTTTCCATCATGGCGGCATCCATTTCAGGTTATACTTTTAGTTCTGTGTGTTATCACAGCGCCAACAGCAACTCAGATCATGTGAGTATTCAACGTTGCGTTGACAAACTATCATGCAATGGTTGCTCAGGTGTGCGTGGTTCGGCGGTGTGGCTGCTTGTTCACCAGCGCCATTAGTTTGTGTTGTTTTCCAGTGTCATCATCCTGTTGCTGGCTAGCTAGTGTTGGTTCCGTCTATTTACCGGCAGGTATGGTTTAATCAGACGGTGTAACTACAGACGTGACTGGTCATTTTAAGAGGATCGTATGTGCTGCAGTTGCACACGCGTTACATGTGTAGCTTTAACATTTATCTACAGAGAGCCATACACATGAACACCTAATAGATCGATATGGGAGACGGTGTTAGGAAAGTTTGAGTTCCAGGAAATACTCAGTAGTTGGCTTCTTAGCATGTTAGCTCAGCTACTAAGTCGAGTGACTTCCGTGTGTCGGTGCTGCTAACATCTACAGTCACCTCGACCAGTTATCTGACACAAGTGTGGTGTGCCATCCAAAGAAGAACAAGCTAACACAGTAAATGTCCCGAGTCGGTGACAACAGCCCTTCTTGTTTCTGTCGTTTCCGCATCGCTGGATTAGCTTGTTAGCCACCTAGCTAATGTTGGTTGCAGATGGCTGTTGTGTCAAAACTGTCTAACAAAACGACTGACGAGCTTTAAAACATGTTTCTGTTGTGGCCTTTGACATTATTGTGGTAGAAACACAATCGAGGGTGGATGCTCTGTGCGCACCGGGAAGAAAACCTTCCCCCACAGACGTTAACGAAGCTGACGGCAGCGCTGTTTACATGCCCTCTTCCTCCTGTCGGCCCGGGCTGATGGAGAGTGGATGCTTACAAGTTTGCCTGCATTCCTGACAGAAAGAGAAAGAGGCGACACTGCTGTTTCATTTAGTCCCACAACAGAAAGTTAATTAGACATATTATGTTACATGAAGGGACAGAATATAATGTTATGTATTCATGTTCATGTTCAAAACATTTATCAAGATTCTCCACCTGGCTAACCTTTCTTTATCATATCACAAATTGCTGATTACTGTAGGAATACTGCAGTAAATCCTTCTTTAAATCTGTAAACCAGTCATTTTCTTCATAACTTGATCATTTGTTTAGTCCAGAAATCTCCTAAAAAGTGGAAAATATCCATCACATGCCTTTTTAAAGAGGATGTTTACATATATATTAATTTAAAGCATTTCTTGAAACAACTTACTGATTGATTAGAACCAATTTTGTTGATGAATTTTCTGTCGATCAACTAATTGATTGATTGTTTCAGGTCTACATTAGTGCCCTAACCACAGTTTTTTGTCAAATTGTATTTGCACAGGAGGGCTTCCTATTAGGAGAGGTAAGGCAAGAAGAGACTGTCAGCATCAGTGACACACAGATCAGCAGTGCAGAATTGCTCCAAGTAGTAGGTAAGCCCTGAAAACAGACACAACGAAAACCTTTGTGGCATCTTAAGCAAGAAGCAGCAACTGATCAATGCCAGTCTGTGACAGAAGACTTAGGAGACAGTGAAGAAAGTCACAGGATCACAATTTCATAGACCCTTTTCCTGGTAGACATTTTAACATAGGAAAACAGGTGAAAATAATAAAATGAATGATGGCTGAATTCCACTTACTTGTTTCAGTGGTATTTGTATTTTTGGTGCTTTACATGCTGGCTCTGTTACACTGTCATGGCTTACTGGGACACTTCAATGTAACAGAGCCATTGTTAATATTATTAATATCATCTGTTCTTTTTCTACTACGATTACTCAAAATGTTTGCTGTGAAATGTTTAGTTCTTCTGCGCCCTTTTCTAAAAAGACACCGCTTATTACAACAACACATAATACAGGTTCTGAGCACCAGTACTCTCCTGGTGCACCCACACAGGGGATTTCACTTATTTTGCCTGTTAAGAGCCCAAGACTGTGTAGGCGTGTACAGACTGAGATTGCTGACACCTCCCTCAATCCTCTGTTTATTTTGTTGCATATTTTAGGCACAGCTCTTATCCTTCTTTAAGTGCATATTTGGGCATCATGCTGTATAGAGTTACCCAACCATAACCCCGAAGAGAAGTTCAGCCTAATCCGCCTCAAGTTAAAACACTTGTGTAGGTGTGCAGGGCCCTTAATATCTGTTTTATAGACTGTAACTGTTAACGTTTGCTGAAGATGTCTCGTGAAATGAACAGCATTATGACATACTAAATACAGTTTTTAATATCAGTCAAGCAGCCTGATGACAACAGGGAGCGTTTTAAAGAAAGGGGAATACAAAACACAATTACTCTTTTGCATTAACTTGCTTTGACATTTTGAGTTTAGTTCAGAGTCATCACTCAGCATAACTACAGGCCAGGGAACCACAGGAATCGGTTTAAATTGTAATCTGCCAAACTGTGGCAATATATTTAAGATATTAACAATGGATTATACATTTTTCAGTTGTGTGGGTTGCGTGGTTTTACTGCGTCTTGATTTTCTGCTCTGCCCCCTCAGTCCTACCTAGGACTGCGCTTTGATGCAATGTGAAATGTAACTAGGACAGAAATGATGCCAATAAGCAGCTTTTTGCTGAGCACTTATCCCTCTGCTTCAGTTTACTCTGTCAAAGGAGAGTGCAGGTTTATGCTAATGACCTCTTTTAATGTGGTTGGAACAAGAGTCTGCTTGGTACGTGATTTTGTGTTGTAAACTAGGACAACTGAAACTAAAAGCCAATGTAACATAATCAGTAACAGAAGCATTACTGCTTTTGCAAGTTCAGGTTTACTGTTAAAGACCCAATATAAACTACAAATACCTTCATGAATATGTGAATGAAACGGCAGGTTGCAGTCCTGTGTTGTAGATTACATTGGGATTATACCTTTTAAGGATTTGCATATATAATGATACATAACTGAAATATCTGTCACTATTTGTTTCCAACAGAAATCCATAACCATGATCCTTGTGCACAGTTGTTTAGGTAAGATATGAGCTTTTTATTCTCAAACAACTTCAATTACCATCAATTATCAATGCACATGGTCTGAGCCAAAATGTCACCATGTGTACAATTGTAAAGCAGGCACTGCATTAGGGAGACAGCCATCGATTTTGGCCATGATTGTTTCACTCAGGAAACCTGACCAGCCTTTGTTATGACACATGTATGACCAGTTAAAGTAGGTTAAAGTTGCACTTTACAAGAGCTGTTGCTGCCTTGTTATTTAGAGCTTTTGTTACTGTTTTTTCCCATCAATAAAAAGTGCCTTTTGTACAGAGTAGCTTGTGGTATCGTAGTTTTAGGTTACTGTTAATATGTTGACAATTGAAATGGATACACCAGTTGCCTTTCATCCATTTTAGAACATGCTGAATTTATTTGACATTGGACAGTAGATGGCCCCATCTGACAAGATTGGGTAATAGAAGTAGGCCAAGGCAGAGGAAGAGAAAAACATGATGAATCAGGTTGAACTTACTTGTTTTTTTTCCCTCCCCTCTTTCATCAGCTTTTATGACTACGCAGGCAAAATCAATGAAGAAACTCTCAACAGCATTCTTAAAGATAGGCGGAAAGTGAGTGAATTTCTTTTTATTGTCAATTTAAAATACATTGTGGCTGATGTCCTGTAAAATGTTACCTGTAAACCGGGTATACACTGAAATGAACCTCAAGAAGTCATGAATTAAGTTAACCTGCTTTCTTTTTGTGATCATTAACCTTTCATCATTCACTTGTTAATTTCTCTACTTTCTCTACATTGTGTATATAGTTTGAATTAGCACCTTACCATTAATCAGTTTATTATGCGCAGTTAACTGTTCCCATTGCTGACATTGTGTACATTTGGTTTGCACCTTATTGATAATCTTTATATTTGTTTGTATTTGCACTAAAGATATTTGCATTCTTTCCAACTTTGTACCACAACTGCTGTTCTATAATAAAGTTCTATCTTATCTTTAAACTTAAGTTTTGTGTGGTGGGTTGCAAACTTGTGGTGTATCTTAAAATATAAATTTAGCCTTGAGATTAGCTTTGTGGAAATTACTTACCAAGTTCAGATTCCAATAGTTTTGGCTTCAAATATTACATTTTACAACCAAATGTATCCATTGTATTAAATTTAATTATGTTACCTTTTGTCCTCAAGTCTTTATAAGTCGCCTGCATACTTGCTGCTTCGTCTTAAATGGGGTGAGATGAATGTGACTTTATTGGATTAAACAGATTTTTAAAATATTTGTGTGTTCGGTCATGTAGAACGTCATTGGTTGGTACCGGTTCCGGAGGAACACGCAACAGCAGATGTCGTTCAGGGAACAGATCATCCACAAACAGCTGACTCAGCTGCTTGGTGTGCCCGACCTTGTCTTCCTTCTTTTCAGCTTCATCTCCACCGCCAACAGCTCCACGCACGCACTGGAGTATGTGCTCTTCAGGCCTAACAGCAGGTAATAACTGCATGTTGACCAACATGAACACACACACTCACAGTATCTTGTGGGCAAAAAATATATCAAAGTTTTTTGCACAGGGATGCTCTGATCTGATCATTACATGACTAATGCACAATTAAATACAGGTTCTTTATCATTAAGAATTGCAGTGTTTATGCCATCATTTGCATTCATTCAGTCCCTGGCCTCATGTTATATTTCATAAAAAATAAAAAATATTCCATGCAGTGAGTTATACAGATTTCAAATTTGGGAAAAAGAGCATTTGTAGTTTGTATTGGAAGATAACATGAGTATCAGGAGAGAAAGTCGAATTGGCCCATCGCTACTTTTGCTTGTTCAAAATGTTGTTTAATGTTTAGAAAGTTAAACATGACAAAGTTAGTGCATATATGTGTGATTGGAATTGTTTTTAAAGTGTAAATTTTACATTATCAGCACTATAAAGTCACCAAATGCTGAAATTATAATTTTTTCATTTCAGCTCAAGTCACCATAATCCATCTCATTAAGTAAAGAAATAAGAATTAATGAGAAGGGAGTTTTAAAAGCAAAAAAAAAGTTAATTCGTGTTGAAAATAATTGCACTTAGTATTATAGTATTTGAGTATTCATTTTCTAAACAAGTGTGTCATATTTTAACAGTGCTAACGAGTCATCTACCCTCAGTAGGTACAACCAGAGGATCACCCTCACAATCCCAAATCTTGGCAACACAAGCCAGCAGGAATACAAAGTCTCCTCAGTGCCCAACACCTCACTCAACTACACCCAGGTCATCAAAGAGCATGGGTAAGGTTTGGACTCCCAGCTATTTTTGTTATTTTTTGCACTATACCCATTTCACTCCAATATTTGGCTCGGGGTGGGTTTAGACAGCCATGTGTCTCCTCTGATGTGCAGCAGCCAACTGTTTTTATCTGACTATACTACAGCTTCACCTTGAGGGCATAACGTGCAGCTCCCTCCTGCCCCCATGTTGGTTGCCTCATCTTATCAGTGGGAGTTGCTTTTCAGGGATTTAACCTGAGTCTTCTTGGTAGTGTGCAACCCCAGCGCATCCAACGTGTGTGTGTGTGTGTGTGAGTGTGTGTGAGAGAGTGTGAGAGAGTCCTAGTTTACACTCGACACAGTGTGTAAATGGTGTCAACATACATTTGTGTGTGACAGACTGCAGTGGAAAGCTGGTATGCGACAGGCTGCACATGCTCCTGTTTGTATTTCTGTATCTTTGTGTCTAAACTTAGACCCACTGTTACTGTCGTAGCAGGGATGAAGACTGTGTGTCAGTGTCATCTAGACTGCAGGGGGTTTAGCTGAGCCTGTCTATCCAGCTCTGATAAGATCACTCTATTTTCAGTCAGTCCATTCAGCTCATATTTGTGTGTGACAGCCAGTAGAATAGGTTTGATTTAGCTTTGATAAAGAAGACCTCCACAATGTAACCACCACATACCTTCATGGCTCTAATGCGTTTGTAATGTTAGATATTGGTGAACAAACTTGGTGAGATTGTACTGTGTGATGATGTCTTGAATGATATAATGGATATATCTATTGGTAAATATCTCCCCAGGGCGGAGTTCTTTGACAAAGATGGTGTGATGAAGGATATCCGAACAATATTCCAAGTCTACAGTGCACTACAAGATAAAGTGCAGGTGAGTAACTGTGACCCAAAGAAAGTTTTCGCCTTTGTTTTTCTTTTCTTTTTTGTATGTTTTTCACCTTTTTGTTTTGTTTTTAGGCTGTGTGTGCGGAGGTAGAACAAAGCGAACGTGTGAAGGAAAAAAATCAAGAGGATGTGAACAAACTTAAACAACAAATCGCTCTCAGGAAACGCAAGACGGCAGAAGAAGAGAGAAGTACGTACCTGTTTTGGATTCTATAAACTGGAATTATGTCATTACATTGATTGGGTCACTGTTCGTTTCAGTACAATTTTTATTTGGCAAAAAAAGTTCATTGTTTGGCTTTACAAAAATCTGGCAACTGACATAAGGAACATAAACACTTATTCATTGTCAAATCTTAATTAAAAGAATATGTTTTCTAATATCTGCAAGAAGCTACTCTCTTTTGTCCACCTGCCATTTCCAACACTAACTGAAAGCTGCACTCTACACTTCATGCATGCCAGTTGAGAAGTTTTACTGAGTCGACACGAGGCTCCCCACCCATCCCCCACAATGATTAGCAAACTGAACAGTTTGGATTTATTACTTGAACCGTTCCATCCCTAGTGCTGGTTTGAATAGCAAACAGCAAAACAGAATATTAATCCAATGTTGCACAGCATTTCAGTTCTTCTGAGGTAATCCATTTTCCCTCCAGGCCTTTTAAAAAAAAAAAAAATTTGATCAGTCAACCAGTCAAACTTGATTTACTGTGATTTAATGTATTCCTTTCTACCAGTTACATCTTCCTCTCTGTTCCACAGGGCTCCGTGAGGCCCAAAATGCCGACTCCCATTCCACTCCGGAGGAGAACACAGAACCTTCTGAGACGTCCCCTCTGTCCAGGATAACTTTCCACACACCCTCTGCTCCGGAGCGGCCCAGTACCTCACCTAACCCCCCATCGTATGCTGACCTCTTGTCCCAGGATGACTCTCTGCTCTCCTCTTCTTCCCCACCTACTAGTGCTGCTCTACTGCCCCGGCCCCAAGCTGTGGGCTCTCCGGGACACCCTACCCCTAGCCCACTGGGGATGGGCCTCGGGCTCGGCCTGGGCGCAAGCTCTAATCCTGTCACCACTCCCAGCACCCCGTACCTTGGCAATGGTGACGGATCAAGCTCTGACTCGTTAGACAGACAAGCTGCAGGGCAGGAAGACGATGAAGACGACGATGACGAGGAAGACGAAGACGAGGACAGTAGCGAATATGAGAACTTAGTGAGCGAAGCCGCTCATCTGCCATTGGTCTCTGCCAGCGTTTTAGCGCAAGGCCGACCAGCTGCCCTTAGTCCTGACGGGGACGCTCGTGGCTCACAGACCACATAGAAACACTCAGGGTGTGTATGGGACACGAATAAGTGACGCACCTTGAGATTTGGGCATCTCAAGCAATCAAAGATAGACAAATATAGACAAAAGAAGTGCCAGTCCTGAAAGTGAAAGGCATGCACAGGTGGTGTCTCGCTGTGAGTATTTCTTCCTGTCTTAGACTGATCTCCATTTTAAGGGGAAACATTGCTAGGCTTTGCAGGCTTAACAGGTGTGTCTCACTGGGGGGAAAAAGTCGTCTGTTTTCATTTTCTTTCTTTTTGGAATGGGGTCGGTCTGGGTACTTCAGTGTAGATGTGTCTGGTTTCAGAGTCGGAAGTGAACGTTGCAACAAAATTTATGCCAACTGGTTGGCAAGCTGGCTCCCTAGGAGATAGGCCCTTCTCAATGCTTTCCTTTTCTTTTTGTTTCACGTTTGCATCACCAACTCTGAGCACCCACACCTGCATTACCTCTTGCACTATTATTTTTTCGGCCTTCTCTTAAACAAACCATCTAAGAAAAGTAATGGGGAAAATGTCCTGCAGCCTTCAAACAATTTTTAAAATGAAGTCGGCAAATGGTAACTTTATTTTTTAATTTGAAGATAGAGATGTATATGTAAGTAGAATTTCTTTAACATGCACATTGATTTTGGACATTTTATTTTCCATGTTCCACAGTCTTAAATTAATTAAGTTAGTTGCCTATTTGAATGGTAGATTTCGAACAAAATTTACTCTGCCACTTCTATAATGGGTGCTTTATATATACATAAATATATATATATATTTTGTCTGATTGACAGTAAATCTAATTTGATTGACAAGAATGTCGATGTCTTGCTCCTCTTGGATAACACTGAAATTGTATGCGCTTTGCTGCACTTAACAAAATTTAAGATTTCTTTATTATTGTGCTATACCAATGCTGTCATGTTGTGCCACTTGAGTAGTCCTCTTTGACCACCCTGAGCCGAACTCAGCTCAGCTTTTGTGCGTTGTATGGGGTTCACAGGGCAAACACAATGTACTGTAGCTTTACTAACCAGATGCTTAAGGTTCCCTTTCTGCTGCTGCAACATAGAGAGCTACCACTAAAAAAAAAAAACTGCATCTGTCTGTTCTTCTTCACATAAAAACCTGGCTGCTACTTCTTCTTTACAGTGCTGGTTGTCTTCAATACTACTGACCGTGATCATATAACCACTTCAAGCTCACTTCTCACTGACTTGTTCTCTATTAAAGTCCTAATGGAAGGCTGATACCCCCTGTAGTGTGTGAATTGTAACTTTGGGAACAGAGAGCGAGCGATCACCTTCCTGTCTTGGCATAGTTGACAGCAGACCTCATGTATTCTGACCTGGTTGGGTCAATGTTACGTGTATGGACCTGGATAATGTGATAAAAACAACATGACCTTGCTTCAGTATACAGTGCCTTCCACTCAGGGCAGTTTCTGTCTGCACACAGAACACATTCACAGATCTTTCTTGAGGGGTAAAGTTATAAAAAATGGTGTTGTGTTTGCAATAATGGACTTCCAGCTTCTTTTTTCCCCCTGCAGTTATATGCCTCTCTTTCCATGATGCGTTTTGTCTACCTGAAACAATCTTCACTGCTTCCTAAAGCTGTTTTTCCCTTTTTTACTTTCACTGACGACTTCTAAGTGGACCTTGAGATATCATGGTTGCAGCTGTGACTTTGCTTGCTTTATTATTTGAAACTGGAATTATAACTGTAAGTCAGAGGGAATCTGCTCTTGGTAACTGACACTTCCTTCAAGGCAGAGTTGGTGATCATGAATGACATGCAGATGACATTTTTTTTTTAAAACATCTGGCCCTTTTGAAGACGACGAGTAACAAAGTGTGGATTGATTGATGTAGGACACCCTCCTTGCATGAACTGGTCAATTCTAGACACTGTTATATTCAGCATGGACAGGCATTTGCACTGTGCATGGAGGACGTCTAACATAGAGATCAGCACTCCGTTTGGGAATGAAGACATTTTGTGGTGGGAGAAGCTTTGCCTTGTGAACAAGCTCTGCTTTATTTACACAGCCTGTTTTGTATGTCATGTTTTTTGCCTTAGGGTCATTTCATTTGCCCTGATGTGTAATGCCAATGCATCACTTATCGGGAACTGGCACTGAAAATGTTACTTAATAATCACCCAGAGTAACACAATCACACAATGTTAAAAGAAATGACAAAAATCAATTTGTTAGGAGTATGGTTTCCTTTGACTACTGGAATATATTAAGGAAATATATAATGAATGTATAGTAGACAAGGGAGGGGGG
>NW_023339751.1:13912563-13921760 GCF_004916995.1 Morone saxatilis | reverse complement strand
ACAAGGGAGGGGGGGGGGGTAGCATTTAAACAGCACTTACTGTAAAAGCTTGTCTCAGTTGAGTGTTGTGGTGGTATAGAGCAGCAGTTCTCAATGTTGGTCCTCACTCGTAATCCTGCTCCTCAGTCCCTAGATGATTGCTTTTTAAGTCTTCTGGCATCCGCAGGTGTAACCCTGACTTGATGGCCAGAATGAAAACCAGCAGGGCTCTGGTGCTGACGACCGCTGGCATAAAGCGTGAGTGTGCTAACATTGTTAGGATCCTATACCTTTTTCAAGTTCCAACATAATACAAATACACACTCATGTACTCTTACTGTATGGAGTGACCCTTCCCTTCCTTCCCCAAGCGGGCCATTGCAACATCAACACCTCCCTGAAAGCACAAAGTCCAGTGCACAGCTTAGGTCTTCTCAGCTTTTACCTGGATATGTGTACTTGATGAAAGTAGACCAAGGACTTGCTTGGACGAGCACAGAGAACATGGTTCTTAAACTGGGGGATAATAAATGAGACATGCATATGTGATATAATGTGCCTTTGTTTTCTTATTGTGTTGAATAAGAGTACGACTTTAAATGTGCAAGTGATTTTTGCATGCTTTAAAAATGTATATGGTTACATTCATGCTCTTTCTGTTTAGAAAAAATGGGATTTGCAGGTTAATTGGAGAGCATAAAACCTTTTTAAAATGACATTTAACTTCTTCCAAAGACTAAAAACTAAAACTGTCACTCCTACGTTTATTTTGTATTTGTATGCGCCAAACCTACTGGTGCTTGTGTCAATGACATCACATTGGAGGGGGACGGGCTTTCCTGTAAACAATAGTTGCAACCATGCGTACATTTTATCTGATGAACAAATTATTTGTTAAAGTATTAATTATGGCGCTAGTTAAATGTCTGCTATGGAGTGTGTAACAACAATAACAACAGAGCGCTGGGAACTGTTGCTCAAGCTGTCATGCATTACTGCAGACTGCTTGCTGCAGTATTTTTACGATGACATCATCCCCTTATCCCTTTTGAGGGGATACCACGTGGTTGCCGGCCAGAGATGCAACAATTTACGATGCACAAATTGAAAACAAACATATTATTTTTTTCCACTGTACGTAACGGGGCCCACCGACGAGAAGAAGTGAATGTTTACACGGAATTGCCGGTGTTATCATCACTGTGACATTCGAGCCTGTTTTGCCTCCACGGAGCCCTTTAACAGTTGGAACGAGAGACGTAGAATCTGATTGGTCAATGTTGGGGGATACACAAAAATCAACCAATCAGATTGGTTGGCAGATTCAGGTGGTAAATCCTGATCCTGCCTCTGACTGTAACACGGCCCGGAGCTCTCGGCTCTCTCCCCTCGTAGTGTATTTTTTTTTTTAGCCCTGCCTCGGTTGCTTCCCTTCCCCTGTGCCGCCATTAAAGCCCGTCCGCTCGGTGTTTTGGAAATCGGGAAGAGGATAAAAATGATTTAACGCGTCAAAGGAGACGGCCGAGGGACGGGACTGGGGGGGGGGTTCTTGCTCCGCGGTATGTATGGACCTTCAACTGCAAACTAAACGGCGCCCCAAAGAAGTAAATATGCGGTTAGTGTTGACCAAGTGAGAGCAGCCCGAGTTCGGATTGGAGTGGGTTTCTCTGGTCAGGGGGGGAAGCTCCGGGAAGCTCCACTTGTTTTGGCCGCAGTGGGGGAAACCGAGGAGTGTAAACACAGCGAAGCAAAGGTAAGGCTTTCAGCGTTAGCAGACCCTCTTGTGGAGTTAGTAGGGGCCTCTCAAGCGGTCCACACACAGTTAATCCCGTAACGATAGCGAGCATCCAGCTAAGGTTAGCCTGGCAACAGAGCGCACGGAGCCTAACGCTGGTTGTCATGTAAGATAAACATGTAATGTAATATAACATGTAAGATAAACAGCTCGCTCCGTGGGGCTGTTCACAAGCGATAGTTTAATAGTCGACTCATGTTAGCTGTACATGCTCATGCGACTTCTCATTAAACTGTTACACTCCGCTTGTTTGTTCCGTCCGACTGTGTTCATGTTGTGCACGACATGCAAGTAACACAAAACAGGCTGGACGTGACTACCGTAGGTGTTAAACGTGGGCACTGTGCTCGGTAGCTTTGCCTAGAAAAACACGCAGCTCTCGGGGACTCGTATCTCGCCTATGTGTTGCATATCTCTCGGTGTGTTGGTAAACTTGGAGGCGTGGTGTAAACACGGAGCAACCTCCCCGAGCTGCCCCCCTCGGCGAGTTAAAACTTTTTAACTTTGGGTCCAGTAAATACTGTCCAGAATACAAACACGGGCCGCATGTAGCTCGCAGCGTCCAGCTCCATATGTGAGTGAGGTGATGAGCTTTGGGGCGAATTCAATTTCAGTGCATCAGTAAGTGTCCTAACCGGTCACGCGCCTCCCTGCTGGGTGTCTGGTTTCATATGTCCTTGTCTCTTGTTACCCAGCTCGGTTGTAGGGCACATTTGACTTACTGTATGTGTTTAAAGACAGTTTCAAGTTTTATTAGAAACGAGGGGGCTCAGTGTTTCACTCCTGGCTGCACTCAGTCCTGGCGCTTTGCTTTGTGGGTCTCCAAACATCGATACCCTACTTTTTGTTGTTGTTACAATTAAATGCCAAATCAACAGCAGGCAGCACTGTAGAGATTTTGTTTGACAGTAAATGACCTAATGGCTCAGTGGCACAGTGGCTGTAATAAAGCCTACTTTGGTTGTTGTTGTTGTTGTTGTTGTGTGTGGAAAGTCAAGTCCCAAAGCTGTTTGAATGCAGAAACATTTCTTTCACCTTTCTTTCTCAATATGTTTATTTGGCGTCACATCAGTGTTTTTCTAAAATGCCATATATTCTTTGTATGCCCTAGTGTCCCGCTTGCTGTGTGATCTCCTCGAGAGTGGGTCTGCCGAGCTGAGAACCCCTCTGAACGGCAGGAAGCCTCCCTCGGTGGCGGCGCGACGATGACCGAGCTGGTTGCCAAGTGGGCATGTGAATACTGCACATACGAGAACTGGCCGTCAGCCATCAAGTGCACCATGTGCCGCGCTCAGAAGCCCAGCGGGGGTGCCATCATTACCGAGGAGCCCTTCAAGAGCAGCCCTGCTCTGGACGCCAGTCTGCATCAGTGGGACCCCGCAGGCCTCAGCAACAGCCCGACCCAGGGGGGCTCCAGCTTACTCATCTGTCCAGACTCCAGTGCCCGACCTCGTGTCCGCATTGCTGACGTACCCGAGACTAGTAGCAAGTGGTCATGCCACATGTGCACTTACCTGAACTGGCCTCGGGCCATCCGTTGCACCCAGTGCCTGTGCCAGAGGCTGCAGGCTCAACAGCAGCAGCACGGGCGACACGCGACCCATCAAGGACATCACACCCAGCAGCCACGCAGCCCCACAGAATCACCCCAGACCTCGGGCTCCGGGTGCCGCCCTGCTCCCCCGGCCACCACTACAGACCCCTGTGAGGAATATAACGACCGTAACAGGCTCAACACTCACGCACAGCACTGGACCTGCACTGCCTGCACGTACGAGAACTGGGCCAAGGCACTCAAGTGTGTGGTTTGCGACCACCCCAGGCCGAACAGTCTGCTCGCTGAGCCCATTGAACTGGCGTCGGAGCCTGAGAGCCAACAGCCTTCCTCAACACTTAATGAACAGGACCGGGACAACAGGAGGGGTGTTGTTGGGCAGGGAGTTGGGAATGTGTTAGGTGGGCTGGGGGGTTGTAGCAGCAGTCAGAGGAGGTCACCCCCGACCTCAAAACGGGAGTCAGAGGTGAACATGGACTTTCAGAGGATTGAGCTGGCATCAGGGGCTGGGATTGGGATCAAAGAGGAGCTGGAGGTGGATTTCAAAAAACTGAAGCAGATTAAGAACAGGATGAGAAGGACTGATTGGCTGTTCCTCAACGCCTGCGTCGGTGAGTTTCAAGAGTATAAGGCTTTACTGAAGTGTATTCAACTTGTTTCCCTTGTGTTTTGTTGTGTTATGAGGTGAGCATCGAGTCCTGCCCGCAGAGAAGTGGGTGACTGAAACAGGATTTCCCAGAATTTGTGTGAACAATTAATATGGTTTTCCCATCTGCCAGGTAACTGGTTGCAGTTGAGTTCATAAAGCCGAGCCCAGAGGATTGTGATTTGTTGATGCACTGTATGCTCAGAAATCCCCTGCATTCATGTAGTGTAAAACCTACACAAAGTGTCGGGCCACCCACACTGCAGACTGGTGAATGTGGAGTGGGAGGGAGGACGAACATTTTAAGAACAACTAGTGATTCCTTTTTTTTCCTCTCACACCACTATCTCACTCTTTCTTTTGCCTTTGCCATGGCTACGTAGAGTTTGTTCTGCACACCCACTCAAACTCCAGTCCCTTTTCCCTCTCTCTCTCTCTCTCTCTCTGACAGACAATTCTTCGGTTTTACACTAAAAGGTTTGACAGCCATGTATGCATTTGATATCCCAATGAATCTCTTGTAGTAATTAATAGTTACACTCTTTTTCATACTGCTACGTTCCTCAAAGCAAAGGAATCATCGGGTCTGAATGTCAGAGAAACGTCACCGCAGTCAGTCTGCGTCTGCTCTCACACCGGGTCTCTTACTGCACGTGACATGGTGAATCCCCTCATGTCTGTGTGGCTTGTCCCCTTGGGACTAGGTCTCGTCTGGACGTTGTCTGACGTAAGTGGGTGTGATTTCGCTCTCCTTCTCCGTCAGCTTGGTCCACAATCTCTCTTTGCCCACAAATTCATTAAATCACTTTTAGGTCTGCCTCTAATGATTATTTTCATGAGAAATATCCCCCTATTATTTCCTCTGTTAAAAATGACAGCTTCCCAGAATGAAAGTAGACATTTGCATATATATAAAATATTCATCTTACTGTCACAGAAAACAATATAACTCTACAGTATAATATTGCTCTTTCAGGAGCTGGAATCAGAACAATTTGCCATTTTTGTTTGATAAATTACTTAATTGTTGCCTATTTAATAATGAATCAATTAACTATTTGTTTCATCTCTAGTGTCTGACTTCTTTCTTCTCAAATTTTCCCACAATGGAACAAAAATGTGATGTCCATAGTTTTTTTCCACTCAACCCACAATGCAACGTTTCGCCGTTGCTTCTGAGACGCCACACGTGCAAGCGACACTAATGCTTCTTCGATATCCCAATTTAATGCTCACTATGTAACAAACCACTTAGTGTTAATTACGTAGGGAGTAGTGAGTCTCACAGGACATCGAGAGACTCCACAGCCTCTTTGTGCTGAGAATAGACAAGTGAATCTGTCCTGTGTTGCTAGGTAGGTTTCCCTGTCACTGACATACAGACGTTAGTGTTTGCAAACAGCGGTCTCAGAGTAGATGCTCCAGTTTCCAAAGGGACCTGCTGCACTAAAAATAGCCTGACCCATGCATCAGAAGTAAGAAGTCATGGACAGCAGCAGTGACCTTTGCTCCTGCAGTGTGCACAACATGATACCAGGGAACTTATATTTAAATTATATCTTATGATTTACAAAATGTCAAAATATTGGACATAAAAAAAGGAGTAAATTCTTCTTATTTGATTAATTAGTGTTTCTGTAAGCTGGGGGATCCTCAACGATTGTTTGCTTTATGGGAGCTTCTGTAAAAGCTGTCTGCCAAATATGAGTTGCATCCATGTTGACAACTAGTAATGTGTCCGACTCAGCCCTAAAGACTTGTTTTCTTAAAGAGTGAACGAGTGAATCCAAGGGGAGGAGATAGTTTCACTTGTCTCTAGTGCAGGAGCACAATGAGCGTCAGGATCTTGAAACACGAAAGCATTGATTCATTTGACTTTTTTTTATCCAAAGCGACAAACAACACGTCACTGTAGAACCAAAGTGATTTGGAAACAGGTGAAGCAGTCCCACCTCACAGTAAAGGTGAACTGTCTCGGTAAAAAGCTCACATCGAAACGACGAGGCGGAGGAAGATGTTGTTGTGATATATAGTAAGCAGCGTGGTTTACCTTTTAAATCCTAACTGTGGTGGACACGCTTGTTACTATCATTCTGTCAACCTTTCGCACTTAGCCAGCATTTAGATTTCAATTTGAAGTGGCTGGTTTTGCAGGTAAACGTAGACCTACTATAGAACTACCGTTTGTCCGATCGCTGCTGTTCATTTTCCTGTGATGAAGGTGCGAAGGAGACCACTGCTCTCCTGTACTTCTGTGAAGCCCAGCATCACTTAGCACCATCCGTTCTGTCTCATCGGTCTTTAAGTGTACGCCTCTGTGCACGTTTGGCCCTTTTGTGTCGTCTAAAGGCTCTGTGGGTGACTGCAGGGCTACAGGCACACCAACACTAATGGAGCGCATTGTGGAAAGTGGCTGTGATCCCTCTCTATCACACTGCGCTGCTATTGTGTCCTTCCTCTCCTCCTCTCTCACAGCGCCAGCCAGCTCCACATGGCACAGCGAGTCCTTCCACCCACTCCGCGTCTCTCTCGCTCTGGGTCTCGCTCACACACGGATCACGCAGCCGAGCATTGTGTGTGGTCCTTTGACGTGAGAACAAAAGCTCAACGGTGTTTAATGTTGTCAGATGTGCGAGAGGATACTAAACGGGCGTTTACTGGACTTGCTAGAAATGGAAAGAGAAATTTTGTGAACCTGTGTAGCGTTGAGATTAATTCACACTTTGAGGTTCGGTTTGATTTTATTCTGTCGTAACACAGTTGTCACAATAGTTTGTTTCCCTTCAGCAGCTAATAACTGTGGCTGTATCTCACCGTGTTGCTGGTTTGATCACAGTAACGCAGGACAACTTTTCTCGTGTTGATTCGATCATTCAACCATCCACATTTCATTCTTACTCCACTTACCACCCGTGTGTGTGTGTGTGTGTGTGCGTGTGTGTGTTATTGCTTCGGCTTAGGAGCTGGACTAAAAATATCCCAGGACTGTTCACTATTGTACAGGAACTAACATGCTCATCACCTCAGCTTTTCTTCCTTCCTTCCTACATTAAAATACAGAATAGACCAAATATGGTTCAGGCCTGAGCATCAGACGTGTACACATCCGGTTAATCAGTGGGCGTACAAGGGGAAGCTTTCAATGATGGATTACTGTAATGATAAGCGTCTTAGCATTCTGACTTCAAAGACTGTAGACAGTTGTGTGCTGGTGGTTTGACATAAATTGCTTCTGGCAGATAGTAATATTTGCGTTTGGCCAAAAAAGGTAAAGAAAAGCAAACATCTGCATCAAACCTATCCTTCAACACAGCGCTGACACATTACAGTGCGACCCCCCTATCGTCTTTTCTCCTTGACTTCAAAGTCGGTGGAGTTTGAAGCTGTTGCAGCTGCGACAGAGATGAAGCACATTCTGATCTCTAATATTTTATACTTTTTGGTTGGGGACAGGATGTCCTCTGCACAAGGTTGTTCTCAAGATAAGTGGTTTTTGTATCCTTGGTGTGTGATTTTAAGCACAGTGATCAACAAGTTGTTATTTAAGTGGCCTGACGCAAACAAAAAGGAAACTCCTTTGTTTTACTTCTCAGATCTTTTCTACTAATCCTTACACTGTTAATGCTGTGTTTGAAGGTCGCACACACACCTTGTGTTGACTTCTAATTATATGGAAAATGTTCTTTTTTGTGCAAACTGTACACTGCCTAATTTATTCTACAGTATTCTCAGTATCAATCTTCATTTTAAAACCATTTATTAAAGTGACCTTTTTCCTCATCCGTCTTTGTCTGAAAGGCGTTGTGGAAGGCGATCTGGCAGCTGTGGAGGCCTACAAGTCATCGGGAGGTGACATCGCACGACAGCTAACATCAGATGAGGTGCGCCTTTTAAATCGGCCCTCGGCATTTGATGACGGCTTCACGCTGGTTCACCTCGCCATCCGCTTCCAGAGGCAGGACATGCTGGCTGTGTTACTCACGGAGGTCAGTAGAGACAACCAATGGGTTATTACTCTTTCAGGAATCTCCCTTCCCGGCTACTGCGTATCTGTGTGAGCTCTGTTTGCACTGTAACCACACAGTCGACTCTAGCACTTAAAACATTTACATGACATGTTGGTAGATCATAGATCAGTGTGAATCATTCTGTACAACAAATGTAAAAGTTCAAAGATTGAGCATAATAATTTACAAGCTTTGTGGGAGGATAAACATGCAGAGAACTTCAAACAAGGCGTAACTCATTCGTGTTTTGGGAACAAACAAATGCCTCTAAAAAAATTGGCTGTGCTGATATTCTAGCAACAGACTTAAGACACAGTGGTTTATTCAAAAATAGTCTTCCTACGTGGCCAGTTTGGTCTGATTCATGTTAACTATTTAAAAAAGCAGGATACCAAAAACAGTTTGAGGGTCGCTGGTTGAAATTACACCTTTGAATTCTGCTATTATTGCATCTTTTTGTTGTTGTTGTTGTGTCAGAGATTATGCAGCTTTTTCTTGTGAACTCAACATCCAATGAGATTAGCCAGGAGGAATCACAAGAGCAAAGGGTTTATAGAGAGGAAAGGGACTGGAATTCAGCCTCACACTGCTCTCTCTGTGTGTGCAGGAGGTCAGATTTAGAGAAGCCTGGTGCACCGCTTATAATAATTTCACCTCCTGCTCCTGTATTCGTAATTATTTTATGTTATTAGGGATTTTGATAACCAATGTTTTGTTAAAAAAAATGAGGTTTCCCTGGCGTCTGTTCAACAAGAAGGCTCACCCTGCATGTGTGTGCGCGTCTGCAGCGTGCTGAAGTTGATTGCAGCTCGCTTGCCGTCGGCACTGTTATCCCAGATTATCTGTACACACACCTCTCCTCCCACACTCTGTCATTGTCCCAGTATTTCCAAGGGGGGTCAGTGAATAAGCGCTGGATCATGCCCCGAAAAATGCTTTAAAGCAGAAAACAGCTCGAACATCAAACACGGACAATTCTTTTCCTCGTGTTGTCCTAGAGGCAACTTAGATTAGATTAGTGAAAGTAAAATTAGCTCAGATCACACAGTTGCCTACGTAAACACACACAAAGTAAAGGCTCTTGTAAGTGTTCAGGCTCCAACTGTGCTGAAAAACAAAATTGCACTTTGTTCCACGTTGTTCTTACTGTATATGTAAAAAGTTATATTCAGCAGCCATTACTAGCCTAAGCCAAAAAGCAAACACTGTAATTCC
>NW_023339751.1:13908101-13912494 GCF_004916995.1 Morone saxatilis | reverse complement strand
AATTGTGACAAAAGGTAAAATGTGTGACAAAACAGCGTTATAAAATAGGACTATAGTGCTGCAGAGAGATGCCCTGACATACAAACATGTTTAAGAGTTTTTCATTCCCACACTAATCCTGAAACACATCTGTCAAAATAATTGCAATGTTTTTTTTACCAGTGGTCCAACCTCTACCTCACTCCTGCTGCATTTTATTATGTGATGTGTTCTGACAAAGGGATTTCTTTTTCTTGTAACACCTTTAGATCTTAGTTATTCACCTTATCAAAGTGACGAATGACTTATTCCACGCAGCTGAAGGTGTTGACTGTTTGGTTCTCCTCCTCTTAGCCTGCAGTGTTGCATTTGATACAGTTGGTCACAGCGTGCAGCTACAACTACCTTAAAAGCTTTTTTTAGCATCAGTTAACACAGCTATGTTTTTATTTTGTGGTTACTTGTGAAATACAACCCTCCTCAAGTGTCAGATATGCTCTTGCCCAATTCTCACGCACCGTCTCATACACTCTTTATATATTTAGATTATGCCTCCTTCCCTTTGTCCTCTCCTCTCTGCAGGTGTCTCAACAGGCAGCCAAGTGTATTCCAGCCATGGTGTGTCCTGAGCTAACGGAGCAGATCCGCCGTGAGGTAGCGGCCTCTCTTCACCAGCGCAAGGGAGACTTCACCTGCTATTTCCTCACTGACTTGGTGACCTTCACCCTGCCAGCAGGTCAGCAACTTCTCAGAAAACAAACAAACAAATGTGACAGAAAACATAGATTCCTCGGTGGAGGCTAAACACTACAGTGCACCCACAAATTCATGAATCTTCACATGAATTCCAGAAGCTTTTAAAGTGCGCTTTCTGTGTTTCGTGTAAGGGGACCTCAAAACTGAACAAACCCTGTCTAGCCATCCTCTCTGGCTCGCCAAGTGCGTGATAGAATACTTGTTTTGTTTACTTGTGGCATATGAAATTGCTTGTTGTTCGGCTGCTGAGGGGACATAATGCCACAATTGTCTGTTTTCAACTGCCAGAAGACGGAGGCTACCTCTGGCTCACTGTTCGAATATTGTTCTTGCATACTGCGTATACCAGCCCGCCAACGACGGATGGCTCTCGTTCATAACAAAGCTATATTTAGCGTTTTTGCCAATGTCTCTGTGTAAAATTGCATGCATTCAGTGCTAATTCTGTTGAGTTTCATTGTGTGGAATAGCTTTTATGGTTCAGTTTGTTGCTAGTAGCTAAGCTAAGGATTTTTGTCATGCAGTGTTTTCAGGACAATGCAGACCTTGGCTTCTGGTCACTATAGAGAGCTATTCTGTTCAGTTCCACAAAGTCAATGCATTCATTTATTTTAGCTAAAGAATAAGCTACTGTGTGTGTGCTTCGAGCACACAGTGAAAGCGAATGGCTATTGTGGAACGAACAAAACACGATCGCTTGAGTTGAAATGAGCCACGACAGAAACATTTTCTAGTTGGCCTTTTGAGTCATTTTAGTTAAGTGTTATAGCTAGTTTAAGTAGAAAAGGATGCATTCATCAAATAATAAGTGAATAAAACAAAGACTTAATTTCCCCTGCACCTGTTTCTCCTCTAATAACCTCTCTTTTGGTTCCTGTCATACAGTTGTCTTCGTTTTTTGTTTTTTTCAGACATCGAGGACTTGCCCCCTGCAGTTCAGGAAAAACTGTTTGATGAGGTGCTGGACCGAGACGTACAAAAAGGTGAAATATTTACACTATCAACTTTGTGACTTAGTGTTGCAGTAACACCTGTCAGATGCTGTGTTTACATATAGATGCAATTGCTTTGAGAGAGAGCGAGGGAGAGAAGCCAGATCCAAGATGACAACGATGGTCTGGCGGCTTGGCAAACAGAGGGAGCCCCCTCACAAACTGAATACTATAATGGGAAGGCTGCCGAACGCTGGCAGTGTTATATTACTTGTATTTTCCCTCTTGGCAACACAGTGTTTTGCCTGCCTGCTTGTCACTCTGCCAGACGGTGTGTCTTTATCGCGTGTACCAGTTGCGTCTGCCCTAATCAGTCTAATTGAGTTTTTCACGCACACACACACATGCACGCACACAGATATAAACCACACATTTAAAAGGCGTCACTCCTCTGCAAAGACTTTCTTTCTTTGGTGCTCTGCTTATTTGTGTGTCGAATGTTGTGCACTGCAGTATAGATACAAAGAGAGACAGACAGCATTATTTCACCTTCAAGGTTTTCTCTGGGTGTGTTTGCTTGCACTTAACAGGTTTCTGGCAGAAACATGAAATGTCCAAGTGAACAAAAAACCTTGTCTCTTTGCTCATATTATGGGATTAAGACCAGGTCTATTAACACTACTTAAAACCTGATTACCTGGCCATGTACACAACATTTCTTAAGGGTGCACAGTGTGTGTGCATTTGCAGGGGAAAGTATCATGGTAGCAATGAAGCATAGTGAAAGGAAAGATCACTGCTAGGAGCTTCGAGTAGTTCACCATTGTCCAGAATAATTCAATACTCTTACAAAACTATATTGATCTTGAGCTTTTTACTTTTTAAACACAAAAACAACATAACTAAAAACAAAATAAATGAGTTCCCCAGAAAAGTCATTTGTAAATTTCACCTTGGTCATTGTAAGAAAAGACTGTTCTCCCACTACAGAGCCGTTTGTCACACTGCTCACTCAAATGCCCCAACCCCCCAAAAAAATATCTGTTTAAGTGGTTGCATCATATCATAAACATCTAAATGTATTTAAATATACCAGCACTGGTACAGATACATGATAGAAGGAAGGGTAGACATCTAATCTAAGAAGTATAATCTGATACTGCTTCAAAGCATCACTCCCTTCCATTTGAAATTGAGAAACAACAAGCTGTTTAGTTTCACGTTGGGTTGTGTCGGGCCAGTGTTTTGTCTGTTCAGCTGCAAGCATCAATGCAGCTTAAGGCAAAGTGTGACTTTTTTTTTATAATTAACCAAAAACCAGTGGATGCCTTCAGTTGCACTTTGCAACATGAGTAAGACATATGTGTATACTGTATATCTTATCTGGTTTCCTGCCATAGCCACACGTCTCTCAGTCATCCGGTTTTGTGGTGTGCATGCAGACCTATGTAGACATCGTTATGTTAAATCTATCATGACAGGTGTGAGTAACCATTAACATTCTCCCCATTAACATTAGCAGTCCCTTCAAATGCCATCATCACCTATCTCATCTCACCATGCCCTCAAAAGAACCTTTGACCCCTCACACTGTCGCGTTTCTTAGCACGTGTTCTCTTTAAGATCAGATAGTTGCTACCGCTGATAGGTTTTTGCAGATAGTTACAGCTCTCCCCCTCCCCCTCCCCGTCCCCTGTTGTTCAGAACTTGAAGAGGAGTCTCCCATCATCAACTGGTCCCTGGAGCTCGGGACTAGGTTGGACAGTCGACTGTATGCGCTGTGGAACCGCACGGCCGGGGACTGTCTCCTCGACTCTGTGCTGCAGGCGACGTGGGGCATCTATGACAAGGACTCAGTGCTCCGCAAGACCCTCCACGACAGTCTGCACGACTGTTCTCACTGGTGAGGGCTACTAGGAATACAGCTTACAGTGTGTTACATTCCTTTAAAACATAACCTGTAAACAGTATGGCATATTCAGACTAACCAGCAGACTGACTGACATAATGCACCACACATTCACTTGAGCAAACATGTTGAATATACTGCATTTATGTCCACAGATAAAGTTTGTCTTTGCAGTAAATTCTTGACCATTAAGTTGCAATATCAAAACATCCATATCACATCCATGTTTATCCTTATACTTACATACATATAAGCTCTGAAACTCTGCTAGGGCCCCGGCATATGGCTGGCATTACTGTCTTTCAGAGCCTGTTAAAGCTAGTGAAGATACAGATATATATAACTAGATGACCTAAGGCATCAATTGGTACCAACCATGTCATGCTAGCTTGTCTGGAAGGGGCCTAGATAATGCTTGATATGGCTATATTAATCACACGTGAGAGCGCGGCAGCCTGACACAGAGTGCAGAGGAACAGACAGAGACGTTCTCTGACATGGACACAGCGGATATTTTACAAAGCAAGAGGGATCACACCTGGTTGGTGCCAAAGTCATTTGATACCAAGTTGGTTTCAATTGTTTCTTTAGGCTGCGTCATTAACAACAAGCCTCCTCCACACGCAGCTCAGTGTTATGTGTTTTTTATGGTATTACCGTTAGCATGAGCCATACGTGTTGCACACACCACTTTTTTTTCCATCATATGTAACTTCCATGATGCTCCTATACAGCATACCATATTTTTATTCTGCGCAAGCCTTTTTGACTTCACAGCCTGTTTCAATTTACCGAAACAATACATACATACATACAT
>NW_023339751.1:13907610-13907991 GCF_004916995.1 Morone saxatilis | reverse complement strand
TAGCTGAAGTTCAAGTTCCACTTTGTTTTACTTTTGCATAGCATGACTGTGTTGGAAATTGGGATATGTGGTTTAGACGTTGGCATATATACCCAGAATCCAAAGCTGAGACTTTGATCTGGAAATGAAAAGCTTTGACTAGGGCTTTAGACCAGTTTGAGAACAGGCACATAGAGGAGATTAATAAACTCTACTCTAGTATAGAAATGGGATTGCTGAAAACATTGAAAAAAAATACTGTTTAGATATAATGAGTAATCGCCAGCCAACCTAAACCACAACAGAGAGGGAGGAATGCGGGGAATAGCAGTCCCACGCCTTTCTGCACAGAGAGGTCAAATAATGTCATATACAAAACAGCGTGTGTGTGTGTCTGTGTGT
>NW_023339751.1:13907336-13907548 GCF_004916995.1 Morone saxatilis | reverse complement strand
TCTGTGTGTGTGTCTGTGTGTGACCTGCAGGTTTTACACGCGCTGGAAGGAGTGGGAGTCGTGGTATTCCCAGAGCTTCGGCCTGCACTTTTCACTGCGAGAGGAACAGTGGCAGGAAGACTGGGCTTTCATCCTTTCCCTGGCTAGTCAGGTACATGAAAGCAAACACACATTAATATGGAGGACCGGAGCTTGATGTGCTTAAAATGTGA
>NW_023339751.1:13904042-13907296 GCF_004916995.1 Morone saxatilis | reverse complement strand
TATGAATTATGCAAGAAGCTTTACAGCTCCTTACTGCAGTATGCTTAATCTGTAATGCCCTCTGAAAGTGCATCCTGTCTGTCATCAGCACTTCTCACTGCTCTGCGTGACCTCATATACTTAAGTATTTGGGCGGGTTGCTGTTATTGTATGCGTTATTAAATCTGGGTGTGAAAGCGCAGTAATTGTTTGTGTTTTTCATGTTTTAACACTGTATGTACAGTATTCAAGAACTGTGCTTTGTAGTTTTACCGACACCGCCCTTCTAACTGCTTTTTCCCTCCGTGTCTCGTGTTTTCTCTTTTTAACAGCCAGGATCCAGCTTGGAGCAGACCCACATTTTTGTTCTTGCACACATACTTCGTAGGCCTATTATCGTCTATGGAGTGAAGTATTACAAAAGTTTCCGTGGTGAAACACTCGGGTATACCCGTTTTCAAGGTGAGCAGTTATTTGAGTGTTTGGACTCATGTTGTTTTGGTCAGATATCATGAAATGTTCCATTCCAGTGGGCGTAGAAGGACTACACTTCCTTTGTGAAATAGCTGCAGCCTACATGTGTCTGCATAGCTTGCATAGCTGACATAACTGCCCCTCTGATCTGTCTGTAATTGCTATTTACAACATGCATCAGTCTAGTGTCTTTCATTTAACGGCTATTTTAGTATTGTGTGACTCAAAATAACATAAACAACATAACAAAAACACCCCCGCCTGTCATATGAGCACATTTAAAAGTGCATTAAGATGCCGGGAAAGTGTTCGATACACACACACACACCCCCAGATACGTTTTAACATATGTAAACCATCAGAACCCCCGAGTCAAACAATCCAGCGAGGGTGGAATGCGGGGTCCACGTTTATGGCTAACAGTAAAAACAGCCTGGACTCAGTTTGGCTGCTGAGTGATGCTGTACAGAGGATGATGAAAGTGCTCGGTAATGGCCAACTGCTTGTGGTAAAGCCTGCCTGATGGAGCCGTGATTTACTGTTGCCAGGAGCAAATGTAAAACACACAGAGGGGGAGGCGTGCATATGGGTGCCTGTAGGGAGGGGAGCTCAGTTTAAAGTGGTGACCAAGTGAACCCAGTAAAAACACCGTGGTTACTGGGAGAGGAGATAAACAGGCTTCTCAATTAGGGTGTCGGTTACAGAGGAATTCATGAGGTGTGAGAGCTGCTTTGTGTATTATGGAGACATGAATACTGTCTGTATTGTGTTTTGTGTCATTCTGAAGTCAGCAGTGACAGTGTTAACACAATTACTGTACTGTACTGAAGTACACTTATTCTCCACTACATTTCAGAGGGGGAAAAATCCTTTTTACTCTTATTTGACAGCTATAGTTATTTTGCAGATTTTACATACAAAACATATGAACAGTTTATAAAATATGATGCATTGCGTTAAAATCCGCTCCACCTCAACCAACTACAGTATTAAAATGTTTTAATATGTGATTATGCATCAGTGAAAATAATCCTATAACGTAACTGTCATGGACCATCTTTCTGCATGACGAGTACTTAAACTATAAATACATTTTACATATTACACGATAATACTTATTATATAATACTTATATAGTACTTATAATATTCGAATTAAGATTTTAAATGCAGGACTTGTAATAGTATTTTTACATTGTGGTATTGCTACTTTACGAACATAAAGGATATATATACTTGTTCCACCACTTCATATTTCTTCCTCTCCTTTATTTTTCCTGTCCACTTTGGCCAAAATTTCTATCATTAAAATGATAGCCTTTGATTCACTGTATTATAAAAACAACTTGTTGATACAAAAGAAAGTGTTATTGAAGGGCAAAACTGAAAATACAGGAACACATTAATGCATTCTCCCCTGAAAAAAAGCGCCAAAAATAACTACTGAGGTTAATTATGTCATATTCAAAATGGTAATGTATTATGAGCAACGCCAAAGTAGATTTTGTTCTCTTTGAGGGTATGTTTCATTACACTTAACACTAGTTAAGTTTATATTACTTATGCCACTTTGAAAGGGATGAACCAAGGTAAATGAATTCCTAATTATTCTGAAACATTCATGATACGGTCAATAAAAGTAAGTAATTATTCAGAAAAGAGAGAAAACAATTGAATATATTAAAGTAAAGCAGGGTTCCTGTGTTCGCAACCTGCTGCAGTGACTGTGGGCAAGCGCCACACAAAAGCAAATTAATGTGGAGTGTGACCAACAATTATGCAATTCCTTATTATTTATTTATTTATTTTCTCTCCCTCCTCCTCTCCCTCTAGGTGTGTACCTGCCCCTTTTGTGGGAGCAGAGCTTCTGCTGGAAGAGCCCCATCGCTCTGGGCTACACGCGGGGCCACTTCTCAGCACTGGTGGCCATGGAGAACGATGGCTTTGACAATCGCGGCGCGGGCGCCAACCTAAACACAGACGATGACGTGACCGTCACGTTCCTACCGCTGGTCGACAGCGAGAGGAAACTGCTTCACATTCACTTCCTCTCAGCGCAGGAAGTAAGGACCAGATTTCTCGTTTGTCCCTTTAAATGTAGCTTATTGTTGTTTTTTTGTTACGAGCATGAAACCTGTTTACTTGGAATATTTGTGTAAGAGGTTTCTCTCCTCCGTCTCCTCCATCCCGCCCTCCCTCCGGCCCGCATCATGATGTCAGAGATAATATAATCCGTCCCGCTGGTTGTCTTTAAAAAATGTTTTCTAGTCGGCTCATATCAATTTAAACTACTAAAATAAACATAAACATATAAACAAAGGGTTGATGAGGCGAGAGCAGGTTTCAGGCCTTCATTCATTGTTTGGCAGCCAAAAAAAGAAAGGTATAAAATGGTGATTCAAAAATGGATAGAAACAGCTTTTTGCATGTTTTGTAAAGTATGTAGTGCTCCTATGAGATGACAGTACCAAGCTAGTTTGAGAGCCCTGATGCAGAGACACCTCTTCAGCAGGAGTGTACCATCTCCTCAGGTTAGACTGGTGAAATGGCTCCCTCTGATGGCCGTATCTGTTTCTCCCTGTCCCTCAGATGGGTAATGAAGAGCAACAGGAGAAGCTGCTGCGGGAGTGGTTGGACTGCTGTGTGACAGAGGGCGGGGTTCTGGTGGCTCTTCAGAAAAGCTCCCGCCGCCGCAACCACCCGCTCGTCACCCAGATGGTGGAGAAGTGGCTGGATGGCTACCGGC
This sequence comes from Morone saxatilis, assembly GCF_004916995.1. NCBI lineage: Eukaryota > Metazoa > Chordata > Actinopteri > Moronidae > Morone > Morone saxatilis. Next base: position 13,904,098 of record NW_023339751.1, on the reverse strand, counting down.
AGATCCGCCCCTGTGCGTCTTTATCTGATGGCGAAGAGGAGGAGGAGGACGACGAC
>NW_023339751.1:13896563-13903942 GCF_004916995.1 Morone saxatilis | reverse complement strand
GTGACAAAACTGAAGTGGGGGGTGGGGGAGGGGGAGGGGGCAGGACACCTCCCCTCCTCCTTTCTCTTACAGTTTATTTTCCTTTTATTTTAATTTTTTTCCTTTCCTGACACGGACAAACTGTGAAAGCCTTCAGGAGAGGACAGGGAACCAGAGGCCCCCCCACCCACCTTCCACCTCTGACAGAAGACACTGCTACTCCTCTAGCACACGCAGGCACTTGGTTAACACTTAAAACACATTCAACACTTTACAGACTCCGCTGCTGCTCAGCACAGAATCGGGAGAATAAAGGTTTACGAATGCAAACGACCTTTTGATTTGTTTGATTTTCAAATGTAAAGGAAAAAAGGAAACTTTATCCATAGATGTAAATGCATGTGGTTGTTTAAAAAAAAAAAAAAAGAGTATAAGGAAATATACCAGCATTGACTCAAATCAACACTTTATATCTGTTCAGTGTGGGCACTGACAAAAGCACACTTCCAAATTGATCTTTTTGATGTTTTTCCAGTTGTATAAGAGTTGGCTTCTTTAGCATTTTGTTTTTGAATGGGCAGGGACAAAGCCAATAAATATCATTATCTTTAGAGAACCAGAGATTGTGTAATAATAAAAGACTTTAATCCTTATTAATAAGCACTGCACATTTATTAAAACATTTCTATATAAATACAGTATCATTGCTTGAATTAAGGTCATATATGAAGCTCTTGAAAAGGGAGATGTTCCCTTTACAAGTCGAATCTACACTCATTGAGGTTTCACACACAAACATTCATGTTGGATCTTTGGTTTACCTTTTTTTTTCAGACTGATTGAACTGAGAAGTTGTGTGTGTGTGTGTGTGTGTGTTTTTTTTCTTCTCTGAACTACATATTTATTGTTTGGAAACTTATTTGAGCTAATAAGAGCTTTCTGTATATTTTTTTTCTCTCCTTTTTGTGGTTTTGTTAATTATTCTCTCAATCTTGATGAAGACACATTGCACAGAAACACTGTTGCTGTGAGGAAAGAACCAATCATGACCATCAGTGAAAAGTTTACTTATGTCGTTGCGTGCGATTTAGTACCTCATCTGGATGCCTAAAATCTGGTGCTTTTTGTTTTTCTTGGGCAGACGTGTGGGAGTGAGACGCGTTCAATGTCGACATAAACCCAGAAGTCACACTCGTCTCGTTGTCCCCCCCCCCCATCCTTATAGCATTTGTTGTCAAGGTCACCCTCATGGTACACGTCAGTTCACCTCCTCTGCGACGCCTGTTTGTTTTCATTATGTGAAACCACCTTTACGTTTTTGATCAAGGTCGTTGTGAGTGACGGCAACATATAAAACCAAAGCTGACAGGAAAAAAAAAGAAAAAAACACGCGTTGTCGTTACTTTTTTTTTTGCTGTGAATGTTTGCATTTTGTTTTTCCTTTGCCATGGCGTACTGTAACCCTCTTTCGTGTTTCATTCAAGTCATACACATTTTTTTGAGCATCACCTGTATGTTGCTTTGTATTTATGCAATAGTTGCAGTTGTGACTGATGGTTTGTGGATTTAGGCCTGACTTCACTATACAGAGTGTAACGCAAAGAACAGGCAAATAAGGAAAAAAATAAAGGAAAACCTTTTTGAATGTCTAACTAAACTGTTTTCTTTCTGATATTAGTGATTGATTAGTTATTTCATGTATCGGTTAAAGCTGTTTTACATATTTAATTCAGATTAGAAACACTTAACCTGTCATCATCATGTCGCTAGATTTCTCTTTAAATAGGAATTATGTGTCACTTTCACAGTATGTTTTTGAAGCACATTTCTGTAGCACCCCCTAGTGGATTCAAAATGTGTGGCACGTAAGTATCAGCAGGTCAATTGAAAGTCATAAAGAAATGAACACTTCTGACAAAATATAAATAAACAATATATAATGCACTATAATGTACTTGTAAGCAGATGTAAAGACATGTAGTATAAATGTGTTGGTAAAGTCATGATTATTAAGCTTGAAGGTCTACGACTAATAATTATTTCCACTATCGATTACTTTGACGTTACTTTACTGTTTCTTCACAGTTTCCTAGAATTCAAGTTTTGTCCAACCAATGTTGGTTTGGAGGTTATCAAAACAGTTGCCTATTACCTTTCTTTTGATTGACACATTTGATTGACATTATACATTAATAAACACTTAAAATGTTTGTTTATCTCCTTACAACTACAATATAGTGTGTTAACTTGTAATAACTGACTATTTGAACGGTCCACCTACAGATAGTTTAGAGATTATTTGTAACATTTCAACTGTTTTGCTTTGGCTGTAAATGTTAACCATATTATCTATATTATGTGACAATTTATGGATATATCCTGACCAAGAGTGGTGTAATATCAAAAAACAGTTGCTGAATCTGTTGAAATGTTACAAATACTGTCTGCAGACGGACCATTATTTTTCACAATTGGAAAAATATTTGGCTCCTCGGCTGCTAAATGTTAACTTTGTCTGGCTCTACACAGGAAGTGTACCGTGGGCGATATTTTTTTCACAGGATGGGGAAGTCATGACACGCCCCTGCTCTGCCTAACCCTACTACACCTTTTAATTACAACCACACATACACGATACACATATTTTTTAGATTTGAGGATATCATCATAGTTGAGGTCCATCGCTTATAAACAGTCATCAATCCACTTAGAAATCATAAAAAATGATGCATCTTATAACTCCAAAGAACCTGCCTGAGAATGAACACATTTATTAATTGTCTTCAGTATCAAAGTAATCCAGGGATATCTGTCTGTACGTCAATGGATACACTGCAGGCACCAACTGCTAACGGCTAATTCGGCATACTTTTAATGATGGTCTGCTAAAATATAAAGTAATATAGGGCTTAGGTAGTAGCCCATAGCAAAACATCATAATACACATCCTGTTAACAAGCATTATGGGAACTGTATTTCCAAAAGTTGGAGCATGATTATCCACCTACTAAAATATAATAATAATAATAATAATAATAATAATAATAGGTGACAAAATCCATTTATATTAACTTTTTCTTTATGTGAGCTGCACAATAAACTTATTTTTTGACATTTCTGACATTGACCATGTCAGAATTTGAGAATTTAGAGGATTTTAAAGCAACTTTTAAATAACTAAAAAAGTGTCCAGGAAAATCAAATATCCCACAAATGTTCCACAGAGTCAATCATCAATCAGAACAGTAAGTTTTATTTATTGTTTCCAGCTGCACTGTATGCTATATGTTCACCTTGTACAAGAAACAAATACAAATACTCACACTAAAAACCAAACAATCTGCTAGCAGCCGTCTCTTGCTAACGTCGTGGGGCTAAAAGGAATGAATGTGGCTGCTGTTCACAGAGGGCACGATGCCTCCGAGAGCCACAGCTGGATTCCATTAGAGCAGAAAAACAAAGAAACTATAAGGAGGAGAGGGTGGGGTCGTTCACATAAGACTATGATTATAAGAACATTTAACAAGGCAATACAAATCTAACAGGACTGAAAACCTTGAACATCAAAAAACGTACATTTGATATATAAAAAAATACCACAATGGAGAAAGAGGTGGAGACATGAAAAGCAATAATCCAGACTTGTTTTTGTTTTTTTTTCCATTTCTGTTTCGATTTGGACATATTTGAGGGTTAATATTTTTTCCTGAGTCAGTAAGAGATTTGTTTGTTTTTTTCCCAAACACTTTCCTACCTCGCTAGCTGGTGCTGCAATGTACTGTAGGTCCTTTGGATGCGAACAGATAACATCTGGGACGCTGTTCGTGACAATAACCAAATATCGTAGGTACCTCAGTTCAGCAGAGTTGGAAAAGTTACAACAGCAATATTTAATTGAGATGACACACTCAACAGAAAATATCTAACCACGAATGGTCGTTTCCTTTTTTTTCTTCTTGCCAGTTTTTGGTTGAAAAGGGTCTTTTTTTTTTTTTATACCTCATAAGCCAAAATATTCTTCCTGGAACTGGAAACCACATCTGCTGCCCCGCATCTTGTCTCTACATTCAGGGGCCACCAGCCACGACGATTGGAAAAATGGAGCAAAGATGGAGTCCAGATTTCTGACGGAGACGGCAGATGCTGCTGTTGTCATCAGCTGACTTTTCTTGTCTGCTAAACATACGTGTAACTGTAAATCCATTCATTTTCACACACTGAAGAACAGAAAAAACAAAACAAAAACAGATATTCACTTGCAACAGAAACACAGAATATAGGATAAACCGAAGAAAATTAAAAAAAACAAAAACAAAAGAACACAGGACATGTTGGCGCTGAAATGGGTGAAACTGACGAGGAAGGAGGGAAAGCGGAGGCTCGACGGATCGTTTATGAAGTCCCTGTCCCTTCAGCCTCCCCCCTTTAAAAGTAGGGAGCGTGGGTCATGTTTCCATCCTGCACGTGGTAAAGTCAACGTGTCCCAGGAGTCGGGAGGAATTCTCCGTAAAATATACTCAAAAAATAAAGATAAAAACAAAAACATCACTTAAATCAAGGACGAACAGAAACAGATTATGGGGGGGAGGAAAGGTTTCCGATCTTCGACGCATGAGTTTGACCGTCAGTCCCATCTCAGTGTGGCAGCTCGTGTGTGTGTGTGTGTGTATTAACATCCGCTGTCCTCACTTGGGCTTAGTGGTTTCATACAAAAAGAAGACGTGTGAAACGTTGCCCGGCAGGCAGTCTGCTGGTAGGTTCAGATGGCTGAAGTCAAGCGTACAAGTTGGATGGTTGAGTTGGTCGGTCGCTGGGTTTTTTTTAAGTTTACATCGGGTTTTAGCCCCCCCTTTTGCTCGGTTGCGGCAGCAGTCCTACGGCTCAGTCATGTGCTCTCTCATGGGGTCGCCATGTTTGGAGGGTTGGTTGGGGGAGGTGGCCTGTGACGGATGGGTACCAGGGGGCAGGGTGTGGGCGATGGGCACTCCCCCAGGCACCAACCCCTCCATAGGTCCGGGAATCCCGCCGGGGGCAACGCCCACCACGCCAGGAGGGAATCTGGAGGTGGACAGGAGGTGATCAGCAGGCGTGATAAAGAGGAAAGGAAAACTGGTGAACTGAAAGTAACTTTTTCTTTTTAAAAGTATGCTGCTGCCATACGCCAAATTATTTTCCAACTACGAAGCTGAAAATAATACTTTTTGCTTCTGATCATTACTGTTTGAAGTGGGATTGTAAAGCAACTTTAATTCATTAGAGTAAGCAAATACCAAATCACTACATGAGAGCTGTGAAATTTAAAATGGATTACATATACTGATGTACTTTTGGGGACACAAAGGAACATTAAAAAGAATCAAAACATCTTGTTTTTGGCGGGCTCACTAAGCATCATCAACTCTATGAAACAATATATTTAGTAATGGTTAAACAATGCAAGGAGCACTGCAGCATGGAGGCAATACGTGAGAATATTAGGGCTCATACTCTGGTGCAGGGAAGTACTTTAAAGGGCCATTCACCCAAATTACAAAACAATGTATTATTTCTCACTACTCCCCCCCCTTTAGCCATACAGATAGTTTTGGTTTGGAAGTTCAGAAAATACATTAAAACAGGAATAGAGTCCCCAGTAAGTGAGATATTTCTTTATAATTTGGGTGAAATCAATACTTTATTACAGGGAGCTGAAAGGGACAAAGTGTGTGTGTGTGTGGGGGGGGACTCTTATTGCAAATACAACATCTGATAATATTCCAGGTTTGTTGCTAGGGGTTTTCCTTGGTGAACTTTAGCGTGACCCTTATCCCAGTTTCCCACCAAATGAGTATCTCTGTATCTTTCCCTCTTCCCCGCAGTGACTTAATTCCATGTCCTCTTCCTGTCGCTGAAAAAACTCCACAACTACAACATTCCTGTTTTTCTGTCACTTCACTATTTAAAAGAAAAAGCACTATTTTGATCCTTCCACTTCTGACAATTTGTATCTTGAATCGCTAATGAGAGAATAAAGGGAACTACTACTACTACTACTACTACTACTCTTGTTTTCCAGTCATATGTGGCTGTGACTGTATGAACCATTAGAGTGATCCTGTGTGCTATGTTTCAGTTTCAGGGTGGGGTGGGGGGAGTGTGTTTGGGGAATTGATGAGATGCTGGGTAGAGTGGGTACAGTTACAGCACATGTGAGTTAGAATGTGAAGCAGAAACAAAGGCTACAGATTTCAATGGAATTTGGTTTTAATAATGATGTTGTTCATTTGCCATGGCCTGTGGGCCAGCAGTGGTAGTATTCATTTACCTGGTTGAGAATTAGGTATATAATTTGTCCTGCATTCCCCCCGTTGCTATGGCCTGTACCATGGTTTGGTTCATTCGGCTGTGTGAGAGAAGCAGTTCATTCTGGTTGAGACAATATAGAGACTGAGAAACGAAGAGCCTAAACTTAACAAGGGCTAAATTCATTTGGGCCAATTCTACGTATAAATATGCCACAAAAACTAGGACCCAGCCTAATATTCAGGAAAAGAAAGTCAGAATTGTGAGAAACATACATTTGAATATCTAGACTACCCCTCCCCCACGTGTTAAGCCTCATCTGCTGCAGGTGTCGAGGTGACACAGGTGATCTCTGTGCGATGAGAGCAGCCTTCTGGGTAAATCCACCTCCTACCTGTAGGCGGCACCATTGATCTCAGGGTGAACTTGAGGCTGCTGCTGCTCCATCATCCCCCAGGGTGCCGTGGTGACAAAGAACTCTTTGTTGACGCAGTTTCGGAGGCTGTCAGGAATACGGCCTGTGTCGGGGCGAGATTGGACACTGGTGAGCTGAGGGAAAAGGCGAAATGCGGGAATGCGTGCGATTAAAGACGTCTCCGTACCAGTGATGGCTCGGCGTATTTCTGTGGCGGCGGCCTCTCTCATCTCCAGCGACGCCTGCTCGCTGTACCAGGCGGTGTGGGGTGTGCAGATCAAGTTGGGGGCGTCTTTTAGAGGACCTTGGGAAAAACTGTTCAACGGCAAATGAAAGACAAAGATAAACACAGATTAAGATATGCAAGATGAAGAAAACTGACATCAAACTGATTTTCTTGATATTACTGGGACTTCTGTACAGGGTTTCTGGAGTTCTCTACAGGGTAGATTTAAGACTTTTTAAGAACATTATGAATGCAATTTCATTTCATGTCCATACTGGCAAAACTAAGGACTAAGGAAAATCAGTATTGATTCCATGTTGGTTTCATTTTTTAGTTGTTACAGGATAATAAATTCCAAATCACATTTAAAAATGGCACTGAAATATGCAACTTTACAACTTTTTGCAAGTAACATTAACAACATTAATCCAATTAACTTTTTAAGATGTGGATAAATCATATTTAAGACATTTTTAA
>NW_023339751.1:13889590-13896463 GCF_004916995.1 Morone saxatilis | reverse complement strand
CCCCTTACTGTTTGTGGGGGAAAAAAAAAAAAAGGCACAACAAAAAGTATAAGAGGGAGGAAGAAAAAAAAAATCAAATGAATATGCTCACAAGAAAGTAATCCCTTAATCTTGACAAAAGCTGAAATCCAGGGGCATGAAAAGCCTTTACGCTGGCAGGCAGTCTTTTATTAGGCCTTGGTGGTTTTGACACACACAGAAACACACATACACGCGCACACACACACACGTTTCCACTTTAGAAGCTGAGAGCGACTGCCAAGATTTTTGGTGAGGAAGGAGAGGAAAGTGTTCTTTCATTGCAGCACTCAAGAGGCAGCTAAGAATCTTAAGCTTTGGAAAAGACACAGAGTTAACTAGGTTAGACTATTACCCTACACCCACTTCAGTAACAGTAAGAAGGGCACACAAGAGACAAGACAAAGGCAGAAAACAGTGAGTGGCAACATGGGGAGATATCGACGGAGAGGAGATGCTTTTTCGGCCTGTGCAGTTCCCCGGCTCCCCTGCAGGTGTCACCCCAGGCGGCGCCTCGGAGTGCAGTTATTGACTCAGAGAACAGCACTTTCCCCTCGCAGTGCTCTCAGCCCCCTACTGTGCAGCCAAGTCGATATATTTGCTGTAGCCGTGGGCTGGCGCTAATTGCATTTGACAGAGCAAAGGAATGAATTTGTGTCCAGCTTTGGTGGAGCTTAAGATAAAGAGCAGGGAATGTGCAGGCAGGAAGGCTGCTGCCGTTTCTTCTCTTCTTTTTTTTCTCCCCCCTCTCTCCTTCTACCGACTATAATGCTCTTTAGGACAGCCTCCAGGCTGACAGAGTAATAATACACCAGCAGCTCTGCGTGTCTACCTGCTAGATAGCACTGCATTAAGCCCAGGTCAGGTCACAGCTGTTCAATGGGATGTTCGGCTCTGTCTGGGTGACGCGTCTGTGTGTGTGTGTGTGTATGTGTGTGTTTTACTAATGTACCTGTTTGATGGTGAAGTCGTTGATGAGGTGGTGGTTGTGTTCGTTCAGGTTGCAGTGCAGGGAGACGCAGTCGCTCTGGTAGAGCAGGTCCTGGAGCGTGTAGACTCGCTGAACGCCCAGCGAGCGCTCCAAGCCGTCCTGGAGGTAGGGGTCGTAGAAGATCACGTTGAAGCCGAACGCCTTGGCCCGCATTGCCACCGCCTGGCCTGATCGACCTGAGGTGGGCATGAAATGGACAGAAAGCATGGACTGAGAGACGATTCGGGTTCTAATAGCTTATTTTTAATATTATTATTATTATATTATTATGATTAGTCTATTTGTTATTTGACAAAATTCTATTGCTTAAACATTCATGAACCCCAAGGGTAAAACATACTGATTCTGTTGATCCCCCTGACCTTTCCTCTAACGTCACCAGCAGTTCAAAGTTTTCAATTATTCTGAGATAACTCAGCATCTGCTAGATGGATCGGCACAAACGGTTATTGTTTCCAGACAATATATCCTAATAACTACTCTCCTGAGTTTCTGAGTGAAACCTCTCTACAACTATTTCAGCAATTGCCAAGAAATTTGACATTCTGACACACAAAAAACATTTATGTTCCCCTCAAGATGAATTATAATCCCTCTGGTGTAACCTTAACCTTTCATCTAATCACCATCAATTCAAACTTGTATGTACTCACTACATGTATTTTATGAACAAATAAACAAAATTAGCAACTATTTGCATGCTAACCCACTACACTAACTTGGTTCTAATAACATGGTAAACATTAGCCTGTACCTGCTAAACATCATGTTAGTACTGTCATGGTGAGCTTGTTAGCATTTAGCTCAAAGCATCGCTGTGTCCAGCCTCATAGGGCTGCTAGCGTGGCTGTAGACTCCGGTTGGTTATTGGTCAATAATAAAAATAATATTTTTTGAAGCTCTAATGAGTACCAACAAATGGGTTAGTCAGCAAACAAAGTAAAAACACAATAAAATCATAAGTAGAAGCAGAAGTTGTCCCTTTTTCTAGCATCTGAGACAGATCTCAAGAGTTATGGACTACAGTCAACCAAAAAAACAAACAATCCACTGCTTAAGGAGGACTGCCCACTCACCTTTGAGTATAAACAAAACAATAAGCAGGTCAAGTTTGGACATTCATTCTGAACTCCAGCCTCGAGCACAAACACTCCCACATATGCTACCATATGCTCTCGTTAACGCTACACCGAATACACTCTGAATGCACCCCCAAAGTAGCAGCTCACCAAATCCGATGAGGCCAAGCGTCTCTCCTCGGATCCTGGCCGCCCCCGACGCCACCTCCCGGATCTGCTCCACACTCTGGACCCGCGTGCCCTCCCGGAGAGCCTGGTACAGCCAGGTGTTTCGCCGGTACAGGTTGAGTATGTGACAAAGTGTCGAGTCTGCGGTTTCTTCTACAGCCGCTGAGGGAATATTACACACCGCGATGCCTGGAAAAGATATGACCAGAGAGAAAAAAAATAAGAAAACAAAAAGATCATCTAAGATGACAATGATACTTTAAATGACAAGTAACATAATTGCTCCACAGATTTAATTGTTATAATAGTTGGTTATAATTACTGTAGCTGTTTTGAAGAGAGATTCATCTGTAGTTCTTTTTTATTTCACAAAATAATTGGTAGGGAATGTATTTTCTTTATGACCTTCTACAAGATAAAAATGCAGTGTATAAAACCGAACTGTGAAGGATAAGATGATAATTATAACTGCTAATTATGCCCATGAAAAGAACATTTCTCAAAAAAAAAAAGTCCATGTCAGCGTACTGAAATGTATTACCACAAACGACAATAATTAAGATATCACACTAAATCCTGCTCTCATACCAAACATATGCTGAAGGGGCCAAATGGGAATCTAAGGGAGAGTTTCATATCAGTTGGAGCATCTGCTCTGAATATGCAATCATTTCAATTACATATTCTGTTTACAGTATGTAACAATTCCTGTTACATATGTTGTTTATGTTAAGTCAATACAACAAGGAGAGTTTGGTTTGGCCCCTATCCAATGGGTGCACTTTGCTTATCCATAATGCATCATTTCTGTTGTTGTTGATACATTCAATTTTTTTCCCCTCATGTGGCCACGAATGAATGAGCCATATGGGCAGAAACAACCCCCTTCTTGTTTATTATTCTCAGCATATGATTACTGCCTGCTTCTGAACAACCTCTCTTTTTACATCTATCTATCTCCCTCCTCTTTTGTCCACATCTGTCCCTCAGTCTCACCGAGCTCCCCGGCAGCCTTGATGTCGATGTTGTCGTAGCCGCTGCCGATGCGGATAATGATGCGCAGCGCCTTGAACTTCTCTAAGTCCTCTCTGGTCAGAGTGATGGTGTGGTACATCATGGCCCCTACAGCCTCATTCAGCACCTGAGGGGGGACATTAGCGAGGAGGAGGCATCATCATCACTGTCTTATACATCAACGTTTCCTCAACAGTCATTAGCTGGATGGAAGAAAACTGGAACTTTGAATCTGCATTCATATTATGATCACAATGCCATTGTTGTTCGTAATCAGTATCATCCCTACATTCATATTCGGATGGTTCTTCCACAGCATTATGTATGAGCAACTTCTTGTGGCCAACATGAATAAGAAAGCATTTTCTGGACCTAAGTTTATGTCCGCTATTCTTCATCTAAATGCAAATTGATTGTTTACGTGTGCTCTAAAATATGAGTGGTTGTCTGTGTATGATGAGTGCTTGCCAAAGCTGGTTTTTGTCACAATCAATTCATTCAGACTGTATGCAAACAAGGTTGGAGTGGATGCAGGCAAGACCATAAAGTAGACTGACAGCCCCTGAGAAACTCAGGAAGCATAAGCAAGTAGCTGCTGCAAGCCCCGGCTGCTAAATAACAGGTTTAAATTCACAACCCACTAACTGAATTAACCTAATCCGGCTAGATTAGCATAGCCATGAATTTCCATACAACATTTTTTTTATTGGAGCTAGCTGTAGAAGGAGCTGGATGTTAAATTCAAGGTTAAAGCTCTCCTCATGCATTAATCTCATTACTTCAGCGAAGCAGGCCAGTAGCAGGCTTGGCTGGGTGCTAGAAAATGACACAGAAATCACGGCGGACTGTTAAGCAACAGAAATATAAGCTGAGAGCAAGTTTACATGAAGTGGAAAAAGTGAGCAAATGGGTTTTGTATTGTGTTAATTAGTTTGAGAACGCCTCTGCAGTTTGAGCTGGCATGCCACAGTGGATGTGCACCCTCACACTGTTCTGTACAGGGCTATTACCTACAGCAAAGAATCATGAATATTGCAAAGCACATAAAGCCCTTGACAATGGGCAAACACACTATGCTTATCCTACACCGGTGTAATGGCACGTCCACAAAGCTTTAAAGAAATACTCGAGCATGAATATTCATTTGTGGTTTAAGAAGGAGTTACATAGTATGAATATATAACAATAACTATGAAATAAAGAGTTTTCTATGTGTCGTAGATGTGTTTTTGAGCTTTTGGGTGAGCCAGGTTAGCCTTTTCCCACCCCTGCTTTCAATTTTTATGTTAAGCTAATCACCTGCTGGCTCCAAATGCTGAAACAAAGACTAACTAATTAATACATAAGTTGATCTTTTTTATTAAAACATAACTGCAATATTTATCACACTCCTGTTAGTACTTTTATCTTCTTTCTCTGTGGATTTCGCAACATGTGTTTTAAGATCGCAGGCTACTGGGCACGAGGATAGGTTTCTGAAGCTGGGAGCTCTGGTGTGAAATGAATCTGGGGAGCCCGCACTGGATGGAGGGACACGTAAGGGGAAACAATGGTTCAGTTCCAGCTGAGCCTTTGCTGAATATCTCTCTCCCAACGTTTCCTGTCCATCACCACACTGTCAACTCTCAAATAAAAAGGCCCAAAAATGCAAAAAAAAAAAAAAAAAAGAGCAAAAAATAAAATCAAAATACTGCCATTCTTGCATGACAAAGTACTGACACGCTCCATTTCTCTTGAAACATTCTTTTTGTCCTGATTGATGTAGTGCTTTCGGCTTGAGCGAGATGTGTAATTTTCTCAATTACATCCTCAACTGCGGTTGAGATTTTTAGTGCAATTTTACTTTATTTTACAGCCGCACTTGCATAAAAAGTTGTCACTGATACGGTGGCATCTAAGGCGCTCAAAAAACAGCTTTGTATCTTTCTGCGATTCAAAAAGTTGTACGTGTCTTGCCAAGGACAGTGCCGGATTAGTTAATAAACTATGAGTGCTTTCTAATAAATTTATTTTTAATGTGTGCTCGACAGGGGCCACAAAAGTTTTGCAGGTCACCTCTGGCTTGCAGCTGCACAAGGCTGATTTCCTTAAGTGACAGATTCCTTAATCGCTGCATCTGCTCACTTTCAGGCAGCGCATGCAAAAAGACAGCAGTATGCTTTTGTTTGCTCGCTTTGTGTGTGAGTTTGTCTATATACTTGTGTGTGAACAGTACTTCACTACTGAAACTTTGCAGTGAGGTTGCTGGCAAGTGTGTGTGCAAGTGTGTGTGTAGTGGTTGTGTGTGTGTGGTGTGTGTGTTGTATAATAGAAGTGGCAGTCCCGCAAATTCTGTACTCCGCGTTGTGCAGTTAATAATTTAGTGGAACGCTGCCAACCCATCTCTATTTCGCCAGATGGGTCCTCAAGTAGGTAGATGTGTACATAATCGAGAAGCATCTTACTGGAACCAGGAGAACCCCGGCTATTGTTCTGTGTGTGTGTGTGTGATGTGTGGGTGTGTTGTGTGTGTGTGGTGTGATGTGAGTGAGAAGAAGAGGAGTGAGAAAGCCAAAAAAAAGGGACATATGAAGAAAACAAAAAAAAAAGTAAGTATTATTTTTGCATTTTCTTCCATTACTCCTTAATTCAATGAATAAAATGGAGAATGAGAATTAGGAACTGAAATTTATAACCAACATGAAGTGAAAGAACACAAACCCTCAGCTTGGATTGTTAATACAACCCGAGCTGGCAAGTGATAGCAGTAAAATAAACAAATGTTTCACCCCCACTCTGGCTCCGGAACAATTAAATGGCAATTTCTATTACCTAGCCTCTCTCCTCCTCCGTTTTTTTTTTTTTCCGTTGTTTTTTTTTTTTCCATCCCTTATTTAACAAAGCAGCGAACTTCAGCACCCATGGGATTAGAGTGCACGTGATGCAAACTAATTATAGTTGAACTGGAGAGTGAACAAGCCACGTGGGCCCCTGAATATTAGTGAAACGATGTACAGAGGATGAGACAACCAGAAGAAGGGAAAGAGATGATTCTTCGTGGCACTCGAACCTGAAGAAATAATTATTCAAGGAATCATATCAAGTTTCATACACGCTCAGCGTAATCAAAAGTGTGTGTGTGTGTTGTTTCTCCTCTCCTGGTTTGAGTGTGTGAGCGTGTGTGTGTGCTTATGAGTTACTGGCAGGTTGTATCTACCATCGATTAGTGGACAGGTCAAGCGGCAACAGTCTGATGGTGTTTCTAGAGAGTACACGTTAATGTGTATGACCTGCCCCTGACACTAACACGCGTAGCTGTATGTACAACTATACAACTGTAACCCCCCTCAACTGTTTGTACAATCTTCACTGTTTGCCCACCAGCCTATAATGGTAGATAAAGTCTGCAAAAAGCCCTAAAACAGTAAAAAAAGAGACCTTGCATATAATTCAGATTGTCAAATACCCAATTATTTTAACTTGGGCTTTTGGCCTTTGTTTTATTGTCCTCCGTTCATTCTTTAATTTAACTTCCAACGTAAATCTATGCACTTGATTTTATTCTTTTGAAGAAGCACGTGTGGTGACTGGTTTTGAAATGCGCATATTTAAGAATTAAGTCAG
>NW_023339751.1:13880833-13889565 GCF_004916995.1 Morone saxatilis | reverse complement strand
AAGAATTAAATTACACATAAAAAAGCAGACGTATGTGAAGTTATTTCTGTACCTTTTCATGTATTTCCTGTGTGGACTGGGCATCGCAGAAAGCCACGGTGGCCAGATCTTTGAGGATGGGCATCTCCACGGTGCAGTCGCGCCCGTCCAGCAACGCCACCAGGGGGCGTGGGTGCATAGGCCCATTCATAATCTGGGGCCGAATACCTGCAGAGAGAAGGGAGAGAGAGAAAAGAGGGAGTTAATTATTTATGTCTGGCACACACAGTCAAGTGAGCTGCAGAAGAAAGCAGTAAAATGTAGGAAATGCACCCAGCAGCAGGAAGTGTTTACACAGGCTGGGACTGTGTGTTTTTGCTTGTGTGATAGGCTAAATCAGTGGCGCACACACACACACACACACACACACACACAGAGTTCTCTACTTTAAACCACTATTATCATCTCTCTTACCTGGCAACACTCGTCGATATCACACACACAGATACACAACGCTGATGATACAACTACCCCCTCTCTTGCCGTTATGCACACTGTTACCAGGCAACAGGTCCTTTAACCCCATGAGGTCATCACCTCCATTATCCTATCACCGTACCGAAGCCAGCAGGCCATCAGTGTGTGCCCCCAGTGTGTGTTTGCCCAGTTTACATCCTTAACAGAACCAGCCTCGTTCTTGATTTTAACTTAGCAGGTATTCGATAATCAAATTCAAACTTGTGGTCATCTCCAGTTTTTTCTGGCTTTCTATCTTTATCCTCGCCTTGTCGAGTTGTGATACAGTTGCCCTTCAGGGAGAAGAGTGGCACAAACTGCTGGAAGCTAGAAATGTACCAGCATTGATGAACTGAGCGAGCGTCTCACTAGACTCCTTCAAAGACCGACTGAATCAGTCGACTCTGCCAGAATGTACCAAATAACTCACTTTTCCTAAAATCAGTGTGATGTAAAATAGTGTAATATTGAGGGAAGAAAAATCTGACAGTGTGGACACGAATTCTGCTAAAAAAAAAAAGAGGGAAAAAAGAGGGAGAAGAAAAAGGAGAAGGGGGGGGGGGGTCCACACACCACCACTCTCTGGCTCCCTGCTGCCTGTTGTCATGGTGATTAGAGGATTTGGGCAGGATTATGAAATATTTTATTTAGTGACATCTGCGCTGCTGGAGAGGACATCCAAGCCTGCTCGCTCTATGTCTGTCTCTCTTACTCCTACAGTTTTGGGAAGGACAGTGTTTGTGACCTACACAACTACAACATGCTAACATATGCACTTTAAACAGATCAGATGCGTATAATGGAAATAAAAATAAAAGAAGTGCGTGCAAATGTAGCAGTGTTTGACTTATCAGGGCTTCAATTCTGCACCACGGGGTTCGTTTTTCTGCTCTGCACAGTTGATCAAAAAGGTTGCACTGATCAAAGTTTTAAGAAGATGGTATATTTTCTGGTACAAGTATACCAATTTAAAGGCCCATACAAAAACTATTTTTTTCAATTAGCTTGTTACTCTAAAGGCAAATGTTTCTGTGAAAACAGTTTTGGACATTTTACAAGAGGTTTTTGTATTTCTGCGCTCCTAGGCGGGGTTCAGTTGTAAAAAAAAAAATTTTAAGGCACATATTTCCATGCACCGATCAAATTTAAGCAAAATGTGAATCTAAATTTGATGCTGGTTGTTGCGTTTGTTGGCTTATGTTGCCAGGCCACTGTCAATAAAAATTCAATCAGAACACACCCACGCAGTCCAGATGAAGCCGATTAGTGAAAGTTAGAGCGCTAAACTCTTTATAAATAAAAGCCAATGATGACATTTTTCCAAACTGTAACTGTGAGTGTTGCTTATATGAATACTAATAATGAATAAAAGACTACCTGCACTAGAAATTAAAACAGGATTAATTAAAAAAAGAGCTCAGCAGTGTGTCATTAATATCACAGCTTTGACAAACTGACATACATACTGTATTTTTTGGTGTTAATTCTCCTAGTAACAGGTGGAGTCAAACCACAGAGCAACGTGAACCACATTCAGACATCTCAGAGATGTCTCACTGAGGTGTGTATTAAAAGATCTCTACAAGCAGAGGTGACATGTAGGAGAAGAGGTCATCACTCGAGGTATTAATATGGGTGTAATAAAATATCTAATAACATCCTATCACAATATTTTGTTTTGTGATTGATTCTCAAAACACTAAATTGATTTTTGTGTTCAAACCTCCAACCGCTAGATAGCAGTGTTGTAAACGTAAACTGAGGGCTATGGTGTTACATATATATTGAATCTTAACCCCCTATATTGCCAGATTCTTGCCAATATACAGCCACTGGGTATTAAAGGACCAGTGTGGAGGATTCAGGGGTGAAGTTGCAGATTGCAACCATTTGAATACAGCTCAGCCTTCCAAGCGCTATGGAGAAACTACAGTGGCTGTGGAAAACATGAAAGGCCCTAACCAGAGTCAGTGTTTGCTCTGTCCGTTCTGGGCTACTGTAGGAACATGGCGGTTTAATGTGGCGCCCTCCGCGGAAGAGGACCTGCTCCCTCTGTAGATAAAAATGGCTCTAAAGATGAAGAACTAGGAAAACAGGGGGGCAGTGATGTGAGAGGGAAAACAATGTTGTTATCTATGCTAACAACATCTAAGCTATGTTAGGGTTATCTCTGCTTGGCTTTGAGACCTGACATTTTTAACAGACCAACCTGCGTTACAAACTATAGCGTGGAGTTTAAAAGAAAAGAGTATTTAGGAGGCAGGGTAGTTCTAATGAAAGAAGCTACCGAGTTGCAGTTTGGGAAATGAAGTGTACAAGTAGAGTTAGACTAGACACTAACAATCAGGATATCTTGGCCAGGTACGGTTTAAATTTTTGTGCGAGTTCCCCAATTTAAAAATACCAAATCGCTGGAGTGTCCCTTTAACCTGCACACACCGTCAGATCACTCCTGTCTGATCTACATTTGACAACAAATGATCACTGCTCTTCACATTTGGAGCACACTGTGAGCATTTTCGACCAGTGGAATAATTATTAGCTCTTAAATCACCATTCAAAACTTACTTTGATTTAACTGTGTTCTGTTAGTTATTACTGACCTCTCTGCTTTTATATTCTATGTTTCGCTTACTTTGTCTTCAGTGTTGATTTTATGAGGTGAGGGTTTTACAAGTGCTTTTCTGAGCCACTTTATAACTGTGTTTTATAAAATGCTCTAGAGATAAAGAGATTATTCTTTTTATTATATTTCATTACATTACAGCCATTAACAATATTATTATTGTTCAGCGTTCCTAATAAAAGCAGTGCTTCATGAAAGCCTAAATGGCATATTGGAAGAAAAGAACGATGAGAAAAGAATAAAAGGTACATGAAAGAAAAAGGTTAAGAGAAATAATGTGGAAGAAGTGACCTTGATCTTTCAGAGTATACGCTGAAAGCATGCATTATTCTCACAGGAGGGAGTCATTGTGTGTGTGTGTGTGTGTGTGTGTTAGCGAGAGGAGGGTGGGGACTGCTTGCCAAACACACCTGTGGCTCCACAGCTCTCCCTGCGCCTCCTCATCACACTCCTACAGAGTTCATTATCACAGCTCAGACTCAGCTGAGGAAGGAAATACTTCTATCATCCAACAATCACACACGAGGAAATGCACTGCCACTCCAACAGACAGGGCCTGGAGAACACGCTCTGAGATGAAAGGAGAGACAAACGCGCAGTTGCTTATTTGTACACACGTGGACGAGAAGAAGCTGGTGGAAAAAGCAGCGTCACTTGTAGGAAGTAGGTCAAGCGCTGCTGATTAATTATTTCCTGGTGGCTAATAGCCATTCTCCAGCCTAATAAGGCAGAACGTGGCACCGCATTTAACACATGATGCATCTGTGGATAATTAACACCTAACAAGGCTGTTAATGAGGGTCTTAATGATTCAGATACCTGGCTGGTGATTTGAAGGATCTTGTTGGTTTTGGATGGAAAGAACTTAATCTTCCCCTTCAGTCGCTCAGCCAATGAAGAAGAAAAAGCGGCGGTGTGTTTATTATGTGCAATCGTGTGTTTTGTTCATTTGAATGGAGTGAAGGTGAATGTGTGCTCGCTAAGAAACACACACTCTGTTGGACAGGTGTTGTTGACTGAGGCTCTGTAATGGCCTCTTGTCACCATCCCTCCAGGGATTGTCTGACACATCAAAGTTAATGAGTTTTCGGGGCTTTAATCTCTCTCCTCTCGTTGTCAGAAGTAAACTATGCTACATTTCACCGGCATTCTGAAGTTCTTAAACTAATCATCAAGTGACAGGCTTTAAGTGCACCAACAGTGCCAGGAGGGGCGGGTTATGTAGAAATAGGGCTGAGCAGACGGTGTATAGATGCACTCGTGTTCTCTGTGTGCCCGTCACTCTTTGATTTAATTTCACATAGACCACAAAAGCAAACATTTCTTCTTCTCTTCTTCTTGCTAAATCCACATGTAGCAGCTGGCTGTGCCCCGGCTCAGAAAAATATTCGGAATGTATTTGAAACACCTCCAAGATGCACATTTGACCACAACTGAACATCATTTTCCATCATTTGCCACTCTTCTAGCTAGATGAGCAGTATTACTCAGATAAAGTGAGGCTGCCTTTAAGGAAATTCCCTACACTGTAATAACTTGGACCTGCAGAGCTACCATGTGGTACTGTGTCAGTATTTGGTGTTGACCCAGCGGAGACTTTTCACCATTTACTCTCCTGTATGTATATGTATATGTATATGTATATGTGTGTGAGTATGTTTAGTTCTGATGATTATGGGATGACGATTTGGGTTATGTTATTATATTGGGTTATCATCCTGAATGTGTTATTGTACAATTATGACAAAAGAAACCACAACAGTCTTTGGTCTTCTTCTTCAGATTGCAAGTTATGGATTATTAACCTAGCAAAGGAACCTGAACACACACACACACACACACACACACACACACACACAGAAAGGCAGAGGGCACAAGGCAGCATTTGTAGGCCAGAGGACCAGCTACTAAAGGATAAAAAAATAAAAAACTGATCACATCTGGTTATTTTTCTTTACTTAACTCCTCTCTTGCCACGTTCTCTCTGTTTATATCCACCTCCCTCTCCCTGCCCCTCTGTTTCCCTTCCCGGTTGGGCCGGCACCAGCCCGGGGAGTTCTGGCAGCAGCTTTCCAGCCGCCCCGTCCAACAAGAAAGACCTGGACTCTAGAAAACCAAAAGCAGAGCCAGCCCTCTCCATGTCAAACCACAGGGTCCCACCCAACACCAGACAGAACACCAGACTCATTTCTAAGCGGGACAGAAATGCACCACAGAGCCATTTTTCAAGTGCCTATTTGCTGTTACATAAACTTCTGTGAGCAGCAGGAACAACATGTCTAAAGATGGTTTACATTAGGCGGTAGGATATTTTGGCTGGTAGCCTTTCGGATAAAAATGCAAATTGCTTGTATCAATTTCCTGTTATTGTACATACCCAGAGTATTTATCATAGTACATCAGCCAGCATTGTCTGTAAGCCAGCAAGTAATAAAGAAACAAAGCCAACAGCTTGACTAAATAAATCTAAACTGTGTTGAGTGTGACAGCAGATAGTCTTATCCATTGGAGGTCATGTATTGTTACATCCCTCGAGGGAAGCTTGAATGGACTAAGGTTGATATCATCCTTTAGCCAGCGCTAATCACAAGCTGGATGATTGGACAGGAAGTATGAAAACTTTTGGCATAGCTGGCAAGAGCGTACTTTCAACCACAAATGGATGACAGATGTTCCAAACTAAAAAGCCTTTTTGGATTCTGACAACAGAAATAGAAGTCATCTTTTCAAACGTTAAGTGAAACTCAAAAGAAATGTGTCTCTCCTTAGTGACTACGATCTGGTGTCTAATTCTCTCGTTTGGAAGGGGCGATCTTGGAAAAGCGGCTCGGCAGCAGCAGAAAGATGCCAGACACTATGAGTCAGAGTTTTAGGGAGAGAAGGATCATTTCCCAAATACAGCGCAAACAATCAATGAAAGAAAATAAATCTTAGCTAAAACCTGTGTTGCTCCCCTTGGGTTTGGAAACCAATCTTTAGAATTGCTATTTAATAACATTGCACTACATCAGTTATCTTTATTCCTCTGCTTTCTGACGGATTGTGCGCTCTCGGTTTTGTGGTTTCACGGATCTCCAACATGCCTCGGTTGGTTTACAAAGACTATTTCGCTTGGAAGTCAATGCGCTCCCCTCAGATTTACTTGTGGCTTGTTTGTGAGGTTGTTACGCACTTTGAAAAGGTAAACGGTCCACTCTGGGACTGCACAGTCGCATTAACTTACCTGTGCTATTGTGATTTCCTGAATAATTACACTGTGTACTCTGCCATCTCAAATCTCTGTTAATAGCCCTCTGAGACAGTTTAGTATCCTCGCCTCACAGAGGAGCGACACACTTTAGAGACTCTTTTATATCCTATAAATTACAGGTGAGTTCTTCTAGCAAGCCCTCGCCACCCACCAGCGTATTCTTTTCACTCTCCTTTTTGCCCTTTCTCGCTCCATTTCCCACCTTCTTCCTGCTAGTCGAAGAAAGGTGATGAAATGCTCCTAAATGACTCAAACTGGTGTGATACATGCCATGGACGCTCCCACACCGGGGTTGCAGCATCCGTAGAACAATAAAACTGTGAAAACAAAAGGAAGTGAGGAAGATTTTCCATGGCACGATGATGTCAGGACCACAGTGGCGGTCGCTGAGTTCACAGCGAGCTTTCAGAGAAAACTACTCTGCAGTTGACGCAGAGCCAAAACGGGCTCAACGGGCTTAGGACCAACAGCTGGTTCTGGTTACCTAGCAACTCCCAAACTGGGGGCCTCAGTGATGGGATAGTCCGAGAGTGAGAGGAGGGGAGGGGGGGGGGCGCGCCGATAACCCAGTGGGGCTTTCTTTGTGGCAAGTGCAGCAAGTGAGAAAGGAAAAAAAGCTGGATGTCATCAAATCTCGCCCCCCAAAAAGGCAACGCGCCACAGGCCGCCCTACCTGGCAACCCAAACGCGGAGGTCTGAAGAGCGGCATCCAGGCGTTAAGTGGCACGGTTGGTGATTCTCTGCAGCATTTTCCAGGGAGGCATCAGGAACAAAAAACATTCTCGCTGTGGCCCAACACAGCTCAGTACTGTGAGCGCACACACACACACACACACACAGAGTTTGGCTGCACTTAGCTTCACACACACCCACAGATGATAACCATTAATGATCAGTGATTATCAGGATGTCACACATTTTGTTGAATAATATTTCCAAGGGCATTCACAGCTCTCAATGCCAATGCTCCCTTTTACTCTACGTCTGGTCTCTTAAATGCTGGCTGTCTATGTCCACCTGCACGCTACTTACTGTAACAGCGATGTTACACTAACTGTGCATACATGTTAACCAGAATCCGACGCCTGTATTCTTGGGAGTGTCTACTTTGGAGTGTGTTTACGATCCCCTGGCATCTGTAGAAAAAGAGGGGAAGTGTAATCTTTTTTTTTTGGCAGACTCGCCTCCTCCAGGCCCCCACCGGACCCTATCAGCGCCCGGCTACACCGCCGCCACCCCAGCCTGTCTCTTGTTCCACTATGTGGACACACAAAGACCTTGTTTGTCCTCCCTCTCCCTCTCCTCCAAACTTATCACCACCCAAACGCCCAGCCAAGAGGGGCGAGGGAGGGAAGAGATAAAAGTGTGAGAGAGAAAGGCAGGGTGAAATTACATGTAAAAGTGGAAGCGAGAGCAGGAGAAGAAAAGAAGCGAAACATGCTGACATAAAGATATCACAGGTGGTGTCAGTGGTAAACACAGAGTGAGAGAAAAGAGCATCCATCCATCACCGGCTCCTCTTTAAATGTTGTCTTTTGTGCTTCGCTCCCGAGGCCTAAAAACAATTGTGGTCCTGAGACAAAAGCAGCTGTCAGTGCTGATGAACAGCGGGCCGTGCACTCCAGATTTACTTCACATGTGCACACACACCACACACACATAAACACACACAAAGTGAGTGTGTGCAGGTCGAGGGAGATAAGGAATCTAAGCTGCGTTACATCCACACAGGCACTGACAGTTACAAACCATGGATGCAAAATCAAGAAGTATGAAATACATCTAACAAAAAATTCTAAATTATATGGAATAAAAAAAAAAAAGAAGCAGATTGGTTTAAGCCCATTTCTGGATTTTGTTTACCGCTCTGATATGACGACACTGATTACAGTTAGTTTACAGTAAACAAGGTATTTTTGTGATGTTGACAGCTCTGAGAAAAACAGGGAGAGTTAGCTGCTGATTATGATTACAAGTGTTTTGTGGGCCAAATTACATTTTAATGATTTTTTCACCAGGATATTACAGATTGTTTGGGGTTTTTTATCGTTACCAGTTGTTTTCTTAGGCATCAAAAGCCAAAAAACAAAAATAACGAGCCCCAAATACATCTTTGTCTCCACAGTACGTGCCTGAATACACACCCTGTGACAGACAGCATTCACACACAAGAGCAACCATTAACCCTCACACAGGGCCACTCGTATGCCCATTCTTCTGTGACCTTTGACCCATCAAATGACAACCCATCTAATCTCACCCTCCTCTTGCTGCTGTGCAGAGTCCTGTGGTTTCAGACCAAGGAAACACTGACACACTCACATGGGTGCCTGCCCTCATGTGCGCGCGCACACACACACA
>NW_023339751.1:13876538-13880733 GCF_004916995.1 Morone saxatilis | reverse complement strand
ACACACACACACACATAAGCACAAGACAATGTGAAACATGCTCCTTGCCTGGGAAATGCTGTCTCCACATTCTTCAAATCAGGAGCTGCACATGGCAGAGGAAATGTAGTGGAGAGGGAGGAAAAAAAAAAGTGGGGTTGAGGGGATTCTCACACAGTATGCCCTGGGGTTATCCTCTCCTCTCTACCTCCTCCTCCAGCCTCCCTCCCGTCTTCTCTTGCTCTCCCACAGCTTGTTTCCAAATCTGTCCTCCTTCGTCACCTCACCCCCAGAACCTCCATTTCTCTTTTTCAGACGACTGGTACTCTTGAGGGGTATGGAGGGGGGAGAGAGGAGGAGGAATGGAAGGTGGCACAGGAGGGCAGTGGGTGAGGGGGGGAAGGACGGAGGAGAGCGAGAACTACGATCGTCACCCCCCGTGTGGTTAAAGCCTTCAACTCCTTTAATCTCCAAAGAGGGGGAGGAAAGAAAAAACCAAAAAAAAAAAAAAACTGGAACTCGTTTTCAGCCAGCAATCAGCACTACTTTGAGCTCTCCTCTTTCCGCCTCTTCAGCCAGATCATTTGTATCTTTTCTCCTCAGCCTCCTCTTCCCTGCTCCGTCACCCTCTTCTCTCCCTTCACGGCAGGTTTGGGCTATTCATTCAGACGTCAGGCTCACTCCGTCAGCCTTTTGTTGCGAGTCACAGAAAGACAGAGAGAGAGAGAGAGGAAGGGGTGGGGGGAGAAAAATGGAAAAGACCAAAAAAGACAAGCCGGTACCACAGCTATGCGGAGAAAAGAAACGAGGGAGGTAAATAAAAGAGACGCACTAGAGAGGGGGGGAGAAAAAAAATCCTTGAAGAGCACTAGTCACAGCGAGAGGTGCAGCGGTCCTGGCACACGTACGACTCCTTCTTCCATTCTCTCCGACCTTCCCCTTTCGCTCAACATATTTTCCTTCCCTCTTTTTTTTCCCTCCCCTCCCTCCTTCCCTCCCTCCCTGCCTTTCTGT
This sequence comes from Morone saxatilis, assembly GCF_004916995.1. Taxonomy (NCBI): domain Eukaryota; kingdom Metazoa; phylum Chordata; class Actinopteri; family Moronidae; genus Morone; species Morone saxatilis. The sequence goes on along the minus strand of NW_023339751.1, from coordinate 13,879,740 downwards.
TTTATTATTTGTGATCTGGCCCTCAACGGTCTATGAGTGCCAGCCCCTTTCTCTTCCCACCCCCCTTTTTCTCAGTCTCACTCCCTCTTGCTCACAAACTCTCCTTCACGCTACCAGTCTGCGATTTTTTGATACTGCTCGCTCCCTTTGCTCTTTAACGCAGGCACAAGTTGATTGGTTTTTGCCGATCAACCATCAGCCGCTGAGTGCCTCATTGCTAGGGCTTCGGCGCGGGAATGTTGCTCAGCATTCCCCATCAACACTTGTCACGCTTGCACAGAGGATCAAGAAGTGAGCACTGACACTGGGAAAAATGACATACAAAAGCCTGGCTTATCTTTTGTATAGCACAAACATCTGTGAACATCCTTTTTTAACAGAAAATCCTGCAGTTGCTTAATTAATTCCCATATGTAAAAAATCTCTAGACCCACACACACACACACACACACACAGACACACACACCTGCTACTGAACTCTCTAGGGAGAAAGAACAAGCAGGAAGTGTGTTCCTCTTTCATCAGAGGGGTGAATCGCAGTCGATTGCTACATGTGAACTTACTTAAACACTTAGGAAAATCCTTTCAGGAGTCTAATTGATCCTGAGATTTAAACTCAAGCACATGAGTAACAGATTAGCATGTTTACTACTACGCTCCGACAGACGCCTTAAAAGGGATTTTTATAATAAAGGTTAAGAAGTCTGCCCAGGCTGTCGGGTCATCATATGCAGACACAACGGCACGTTTCTAGAGGGAAGATGCAGTCCGAAAATCTGCCAGCTGGTGCAAACAGTTTAGCTTTTTAATTCTTTAGAGCTAAAACAATCAATCTGTAACTATGTTAATAATTATTGAATCGTCTGGGCTTCATCTGTATCTAAATTTAAAGATCTCCTCCAGACATGTTTTAAATACTTGTAATAGTCATTTTTTTTGTCTATGTCTAATAAAAGTTCAAACTCTTGCACTTACATTGCACTTACTCCTCCCCAGAACCTGTGAATATGCAAATGTTGTTCATTTCTAAAGTTTAACTACTGGACAAAATATGTCTCCTAGTTTACTGAAGTCCATTCTCAGTGTTGGTGCACTTGTAAGTTGCATACCAGACCACAATTTGCCTCCTCACTAATTGTTCCCCTTTCAGCAGATCAATGTGAAATAGTCTCATCATTCTGCACAACAAATAAGTTAAGTAAGTATTTTTGATCAGAGGGGCCTTTAATGTATTGCAGTTATTCAATTATAATTATTTGTTAGTGTTACTGTCATCTTTAAAATATATATATATTGTTCTACAGTAACACATCCTGCTTTAATATATTGTATGTCTCTTGTCACCACAAGTGTGAAGAATCTGTCAGAAAAACAAAAAAATGGCTGATATTTGGTTACCAGTTGATCTATTTGTTGTTCTTTTTTTGGATGTTGGTACTGCTTCTTAACATCAAACAAGGACATAGAAGTGTCGCACAGCTCAGCAGTGCAAAGACGAGGTGAGTGAATGATCCTGGTTCAGTATGTAGACAGAGCTGGATGGACAATATTTGCCAATATTTGCTTATTGCAGATATATCAGTACTGGAATATATGTCGACGACGAGAGTTACAAGAAACAGTGCAGGAATACTAAACTAGGTTTGAGGTAATTTAGAAAAAGTGTCTCCACTAAATAGCTTGTCCTCCAGAGAGAAAGTGGATTTAGTGGAACTAGAAAATGTCCCACTTAATATGTTAAAAAAAAAAACACAACTCAAAAGCATCCGAATCATGCTTGTCATGTTAAAAAGATGTTCTATCATCCCAATTATCAATATCAGTATCACACTCAAAAATCCAGTATGGATAAACAACTCGTGCATTAGTGCTGAAATGTTCAGCAGATTATGAATCGACAACAATTTTGATAATCTGTTAATCGCTCGAGTCATTTATGAAGCAGAAATGCCAGAGGTTCTCTGATTCAAGCTTCTCAAACGTGAAGATTTGCTGCTTCACTCCATTTGTGTCACTGTACATTGAATATCTTTTTGGTTCAAGACAAAACAAGCAAACTGAAGACTTCGGTTCTGAGAAGGCGTGATTGACATTTTCACTGTTTTCTGACATTTTATAGTATACGTGATCATTCGAAAAGCTAACCAACAGATTTAGATTTCAACAATGAAACTAATTGTTCGCTGCAGCCCTCTAATGACTGAAAGAACAAAACGAACAAGCGAATGACTCAGCACCACTGTGACTAACCAAGATTTTAAACTCTAAGAAAAGTGACAGTAAGTAAACCGCAGGAAAGTTTGAAAGTTTTGACCTAATAAAGAACAAAACCAATGTACTGGAGGTAGTTTAACATGCTGCAGTATTGTACATACTGTCCGTATTGTAGTGTACTGCATGTATTTACTGTAAGCTCAATAGGAGTGCAGTGAATTTAAAGGGCTCCATTGAGGGGGTTTGGTTACAACACGTAACCAGAGCCCACAAACCCAGGCCTGGGGTAAAAAAGCCTCATTCATGCAAAGGGAGCACTGGAGGGAGAGAGGCCTACAGAATAATTTGACCTCTAAAATTCACCATCCCATCTGCCTCCTGTGATCTACGTGATGTGCTGTTGCCAAATGATTGAAGCACGAATGAGAGAGAGGACTGGTGAGAGGAGAAGAGGGGCAGTGAAAAAGAAAAGAAAAAAAACGAGGGAGAAAGAGAGATGGTACAGCTGCAGGTGGACAACAGATGTTGAGTTTTTTTTTTTCTTGTTTGTGTTTTTTTTTTTGCGAGGCGATCTCGGCACATAAATTCTTGTTCTCCCATTCAAGCCCCGTCTGTGCATCGCTCCACCTCTCCAACACCATCACTCTCCTCCTCCACCTTCTTCTTTCACTGCGACTTGAGCCAACTGGCCTGATTAGAGAGAGAGAAAGATGTAAAGAGAGGATGTGAGCGAGCGAGAGGGTGTATGTGTGTGTGAAAGACAGACAGATAGAGAGAGAGAGAGAGGATGGGGGATGAATAGGGGGGGCGTTGCTTATTACACCCCTCATGTATGCTGCAGGCTTAGACAAATAACGTGTGAACAGGCATCCATGAAAAATGAAACAGTGGACAAATGCATGAACAAATATGCGCACACACGCGCAAAAACACACTCTCTCACACACACACACACACACACACACATACTCACACTCTCACACACACA
>NW_023339751.1:13863308-13876438 GCF_004916995.1 Morone saxatilis | reverse complement strand
CAGAGAGATAGAGAGAGAGATAGAGAGATAGATAGATAGATAGATAGATAGATAGAAAGATAGATAGAGAGACAGATAGATAGATAGATAGATAGACAGACAGAGAGATAGAAAGAGAGATAGATAGATAGATAGATAGATAGATAGATAGATAGACAGACAGATAGAGAGATAGAGAGATAAATAGATAGACAGACAGACAGACAGATAGATACTTTATTTATCCCGAGGGAAATTCAGGTGTACAATGCCTGTATGGATGATTAAAAAGCTAGTTGCACATTTAACTCAGCTCTTTCACCGACTCTCTGCTGCCCTGACAATCCAACAGGAGACACATTAACACAACATGTAAACAAAACAGAACACAAACGAACATCTTCTCTGCGACTCTCTACGATACTCACTCGGTTTTCTTTCGCTCCTTGTTGTCAAAGATCTCGTTGAGGTTGACGAACCTCTGGCCCAGGAACTTGTCCATCCCCACCAAGGACCGGTGCATCACCACGAGGCAGAGCTCGTACACCTCCGGGTTGCCCTCCACAAGTAAACCAGGTAATTCAAAGGAGGCTTCTTCCCTCCACACGGGGTTAAGAGTCTTCTCCGCCACTGACGTCGAGTACTTTTCTTTGCCCAGCTGGATGATGGTGTAGGCATCGTTGGTGCCGTGTTTGCCCTTGGGCTGTAAACCGGCTGCTTGAAGAACAGTGGCCTGGACGTGGGTTGGAAACCACTTCTGAGACTGCTCGCCCAGCGACATCGTCGGCACCTGTTATCTAACGGAAAGCCATCCAAAACAAGCTAAATCGTCATTTACAGCGAGCAAAAAGCAACGGACATGATTCACCACAGTTTGTCGTCCGCGTCGGTATCGTTAGCGGCAAGTGGGACGAACTCATCCGGCCTCATCTCCTGTCGAAGTCACAGACGTCCGAGCCACCGGCGAGTCATCTGAAAGAGCAGAGGAGAGAAGCAGCGTGTCGTCAGCGTGACTCGTGTGGGTTTGGCGAGCGGTCAACATGAGTTTTAGAAGAAATGAAGAGTGAAAATGTGGATTGAGCTGTCTGACGTCGTACAGTATCTATAGTAACGTATGCAGACTGATGATCTCACACAGTGTCGGTCCATTGGGGCTGAGTCAGGCTGAGGGTTGTTTCACACACGACTTCCAAATTAATAAGAAGAAGAAAGGAAAGGAAAGAAAGGAAAGGAGAAGGAAGAAGAGGAAAGCGGAGATGACAGGAGAGGAAAGAACAGTTTAAGTGCCCTTTACGTCTCTTTAAGTTTGTTTATTGTTGGTAGTGTAATTTGAGGAAATATTGTTGAACATTTGGTGCGACTTAATTCATTTATATTTTACCACAGACGTTTTCTTCAGTCGTCCTGTACGGCTTCTGGAGTGACAAATGAAAAGGAAGTGGAATTTTATCGTGAGATGTTCAGAAGTAAATAAACGAGCGACACAGTTGTTTTACCGTTGCCACTAACTTAACGCGTAAGAGAGTCTGATGTTGTCATTATAATGTGGTTATGGAAAGAAAGACAAATAATATAGACCAAAGATAGCCACTACAGAGGGGAACAGAAGGTAAGGGGAAAGAAAACGAGAGGCGAGGAGAGGATTTTTATTGCTTTTTCTTTATTATCGTTTTTTTTCCTTTTTCTTTTTAGCTACAAATGTTTGAGTGAGTGACCTCTTCTGTCTGTCCTTCTTTCGCCTCTGCTCTCCCAACCAGCAGTTAATCACTTCAAGTCTCTCTGAAAGGATGCAGCAACCTGGCCAGAAAGAGCTTTTTGCGTCCATGGTCAGACTTGGCCTTTTCAGTTTTTCTTTCACGGCACGGCACCTGTGCAGCATTTTATCTGTATTCTGTACACAATGTGATGGCAAACAAACAGACGAGCAGAAAAATAGAAGCAGCAAATCCGGCAGGTCGTTCACTCTTAGAGGCAATATGGAGGTTTTTTTATATATCAAAAAATGGGCATGACTCTGATGATTAAGGTTTTTCTTATAATAAAAACACAACAAAACAAAAAAAAATGGACTTGAGATGTCCTCCTGCTACCCTACCCTCCCTTCACTTGCTCCAAGTTGGCATGACAGAGCTTTAATTTATGTAATCTCCCGTTTTCACTCCTCCACCCTTTTTTAAGACTTCTATCACTGCCTCTACAGCAGGCAGTCTCTCACTATCTAATCTAAAACAGCCCTGTGTGTATTTAACTCCATTCCTTAGTCTTTCTTGCTCAATCTTCTCCTCTGTTCTGCCATCTTCGGTCGGGTTCAATCACCTCCCATCTTTCCTCATTTCCCTCATTTTCCTGCCGACGGGCTCTGTAACCCACAACCACAGTCATGAATGAATGTGCTGAGCTTGGTATGACGTTTGTTTAGAGACATATTTCTCCCATTACCTCGATCTCTTTTTCTCCCCCACACTTTGAATTAGGAGGGTGTCATAGCCAAATCAATTCCTACTGAGATTAATTTTCTACAAAAGGTAGGGAGGGAGAGGCAAAGACAAACTGTGATCAATTTATACAAAGAACAAGAGAAAGAGATGAAGAGAAAATGAGTAGTGAAGATTTTTTATAGATCTACTCCTGGCAGTGTGTGAGAGAGAAACCAGAGACTTTACACACTCACGAGGGGAAAGGGAAATCACTGCCTGATATTAAGAGGAACATCTGGTGTGACACAACAGATGCACATGTGTACACACATACAAACACCGCACACATCATCCTGCATACAGGGTGCACAGAACTGTTATCTGGTAATGATATTCCTCAACACAGAAAAACACGAGTCTCCTGGATAATTAAATGAAAGGTCTACATTACCCATCAGCTTCAATTATTTCAACTTTGTTTTTGAGAAATCGTGCCTTTACCACAAATTTGGTCAGGCGGATGGCTCTAAATACTACAATACCCATGAGCCATGGCCCCAATTGCTATAGAGTAGGAGCTAGTCGGAGGCACCAATCATAGCTGTTGCAAATTAAAGATGTTTTCTCATTACAATTGTGAACAAAATCCCACACCATGGTTGCTCAGTTCATCCCAAATTGTCCCAGAATCCAAAATGAGTTGATTTAAACTGCTAAATGGCAGAATGGCATGCATATGAGGTTTCTAAAAACTGTAATTCTTTAGCTCAGTGACTGGATGTTTCTTACCTAATTACTCTTTAAGGCATCATAGTTAACACCTCTCCTTTCATTTTTATGAACGTAAGCTTGTGCTTTTTATCAAACAACCAGGTATGTTCTAACACAGTTGCTCATCGTTTGTACTAATGATTCAATCAAAAGAGTTTCATAGTCATCCAAGCCTTGAAACTACTCCAACTGCCAGTCACTTATTATTGTCTATGCAGAAAATTAACAGCTCCCAGCAAGGTGAATAAAACTGAATTTCACTAACTGAAACAGCAGAGGCTTTAGATGTTCAAAGGCACAATTATAATAATGTCTGTGTCTATCCCTTTCAGTTTAATCCAATGGCTGCTTTACTCAAGGTTGTGGCACTGGTAAGCCATCCTCTCACGTCAGGAGGAGAAAATATCTATCACTATGTGCGGCGAACAGAGTGACCAGCAGCATAACAAAAACAACCTTTGACTGTCAGCCCAGATTAAGGCCAAAGTTTGACCCTCAAAGTCTAGTATGCAACACTGACAGCACTCCTCATCTCCATGGACAGTCCAAGGTTGACTGACAGCTGTCAACGCCCAGTTTCCCCTCCCCCACCCAGCAAATAGCATTCATCATCCATCAGTAGCAGGACTACATCTCTTTCCCTCTCTCGCTTCCTTAATCCCTCACTCCGTGCAACAACTGCCTGTAACTTTGACCTGGCCCCCTTTAATACATAATCTCCTATCTCCAGAACTAATATGCCATAACCCCTCCCCCATCATCACGCAAGGCCTAAGCGAGGAAGAAAATTGCGGCTACTATGTCACGCAGAGCAGAACTGACCTGAGCTGGCATCAGGTCGCCTGGCCAGAGTCCACGCACAGGAGCCGACACACTCCGCAGGGTGGAAGTACAAGAGTGGAAGTTCCACAGTAACATCTACGTGATTATGCCGGTGTGGGGGATGGGAGTACTAGTCAGTCATATAAAGGCGGGGTCTTGCTAAAGGGTCTTTCATATACTGAGGTGAGCGGGGGCATACCATCTGTGTTTCGGCTATTAAGAGAGAATAAAAATTCTGATCGTGGGTGAAACTCACTGCTGTATCTAACGGATTGTCTGAGGTTGTCAGAATATCATAAGATCGTAACTAATTGGATTTTAAGGAATGCAAAATGTGTTACTGCTGATATTACAATATCATTTGTCTACCTGACAAATATCAATATGAAATTTTAACTGGAAGGCTGAATCCTGTTTTGTTGGGTCTAAAATGCATATAATGTCCTTCTTTTAAAAAAGGCAATAAAAGCCTGAATGTGATTAATTAATGCTTTTTCCGGATGTATTAGATTAGCCAGCAAATTTGTAAAAACAAGAAGTAACGTGTAAATTTGCAGCATTCTCTGACAATGGACTGACCCTTTAACCAGAAGCAAATCTGCCTACGATTACTACCAAAACCCACGTTGCCTAGCAACATACAATTTAGGAATATGCTTTCAGAGCAGCTTTGCGGCTGTGTCCATTAACAGATGAAATTACCAAAGCAACAAATGTCAGCCACATGCAAATGAGGTCTACTCTGCTGACTGTGTGTGTGTACTAACAATGCAATATATGTGTATGTGGCAGACTTGAAGAAATCCTTTCCAAAGCATGTGTCCGTCTGCTGCTAAAAGGAGTCTGTTTTGACAGCCAAGCAATTGGGATCTTTCAATATCTGCTCTCTTGGGCCTAAAAAATCCCAGGGATGACAACAACACAGCCTCAGTTAAATCATTTGTTTCCAGTCGGCTTTGGCCCCCATTAAAGTCAATTCCGACCTACTGACTATGTACAGTACTTCACAGAGTCTCACAGAAAACAGAAAACCAGAAGATTGGTCTGAGCAGAATGAGAATATCTGTGGATTAGTGCAGCAGTAGAAATGGAGGATCTGAAGGATTAACCTCCCCCCCCCCCGCCCAGGATTAACCTCCCCCCGCCCCCCCCCCCTCTTCTTATTACAACCTGCACAGAGAAAATGACACAATCACACATCGGCCATCAGCACTGTAATTCGATTTTATCTGTCCAGTGATGCTGCTAGTCAGCCTCCGGTGAGTGGATGTTGATGGAGAAATCAGCCCTTATTGCCCAAAATGTCTGAAATATACTTTAATCAGGTCATGGGTGTGAAAAGAAGCTTTTATTATGCATGAATTAAAGCTTTAGTCTGATATGGGTAACTGATCCAGGTCATTATACAGTAAAGATGCATTTTTTTTTTTTAAATTGTGCTTTTTATTGCCTTTTTTAATCGATAGTGACAGCCTTAGAGTGAGGCGAAAGAGGGGAGACAGAGAGGGAGACAGAGGGGATGACACACAGCAAAGGGCCACTCATCGGAGTCAAACCCATAGTCGCTGCAGCAAGGACTCAGCCTTGGTACAACCATGGTAACACAGGTAGCCAGCCCTACCATGTGAGCTATCCGGGCGCCCTGTACATTTCATTTTTGGACGACTGGAATCGAAACATGAATTTGGGACACAAATGAAAATTCAATTACACTTTTTGCAGCCACTGAAACTTAGCTTTTACAGGGCAAATGTAAAGCCTGATCCCTGTGAGAAAATCTGTTAAACGAAGAACTAGACGAAGTTAATTGCTATTTCATGAAGGTCTGTGGTACACCTTGACAACAGCAGGACTGAAGGAAGGCTGTGTAGCCTTAGTGGCTGTAAAGGCTTTCCAGGCTACTCTGATGCACCCTTATTATCATAATGCAATAAGACATCCATGTTTACAACAACAGGGGCTTGAGGGCTGTGGGGAGATGGTGTGTGTTAGAGCAGAAAGGACTTCATCAAAAACAGCTGCAGTTACAATGATACTGCAGCTAAAGAGCTACATACAACTAATGCTGCAATCACCATCATCCCACTTTATAAATGCTGTATCATTGAGGCCGATTATATGATTCTAAAAAGTGGCAAACGCTTTAGCTCCAATTACTTATCAAGGGCATTACATATATACAAGCAATAAGAGCTAAATGAGAAAAAAATATATTATTGTGGCAAATGCAAGCACATATTGTGTACAGATGCACATCATTCCAAACTAACACACATGCTCGCCTGGACACCTTATGCTCACAGACTGTTAACACTACAGCACACAGTATCTGACTTTTCTGGTCAGAGAAGTGTTAATGTGAACTGTTCACACATGAATGTACTGGCTGTAACATGAAGACAGTGCACAGTTCTTAACATTTAAAAGGTATCAGAAAGGGTGCTGACAGCTGTTCCTCCCAAATCCTCTATACTATGCCTCATCAGTGCCATTTTGTCTTGTATTTAATGGGGCAATGTGTCATTCTGACAAGAGAACTGCATGAGATTACTGAAATAATAAAAGGACTTCACACAAAATATATGGAATTTTGACAAATCTGGCTCTCACAGAGATAAGCAGACAAGAAAGCAGGATGCAAGTATCATTTCAGCATCATGTCAAATGCAGAAAGCAAAAGTAGGACAGGGATGGAAAGTCATCCTTTTACGGTTTTAATCATAATCCTTTCAACAGTTTTGGAAAAAAAGAGAGACAGCAACTTTTAGATTTCGCTCCACCGAGATGAGAAGAAAAGACACAACATTTCTCCATTGTTGATGTAATGACAACAAACACGGGACAGCAAACATATGACAACACTAACCAAAAAGATAAAGCGATTAAAAAAAATTCTCTATTAATATTCTCATTGTGTTCAGACTTTCCTACAGTCAAGCATCAGGCATCACACACCAGTAACCACATACAGCTAAATAGCTCTCACATACCACTCAGCTGAATGATGGACAAACAGAATACAAAAAAATCTCAAAACTCCAGACAAAGTTAGGCATGTAATAATGATTCATCACAATGATTAGTGGGTTTCTTTTTATCTTTCAAAGAACCAAGCAAACAACCAAGTTGTTGCTTTCAATATACTGAATGGTTATTAAGAATGTCAGCGAGATTATGAAAACATGATATGATTCTTAACCCACAGCAACACTGCTTTGTGGAGCTATTCAAAGCAATGAGAGGAATGGGAAATTGTGTCTTACATAAACCATGCAAAAAATGAACTCCAGCACAAATCCATTTTCTTATCTATTATAAACATGTGAAACAGCCAAGAGAAAGCAAGACCAAATGTATCAAGAAACAGCAAATGGTGAGGACAGAAGGAGAAAAAAGGATTTACTTGTATCTGGAGACGCCATAGTGGACACGATGACTGGTGGACCTGTGCGGCGGCTTAGCTTCTGGTTAGCAACCAGGGCACCTTGGCCTTGGCCTGGTGCTCCCATAGGGACAATGGCATTGTCTGGTGCAGTTCCACCACCCTTACGCATCTGCTGAGGACTGGGGTGAGGGCTATGCATGGGTGACAATGGCATTAAGTTCCTGTCCCTCTTCATCAGCTCCATGGGCACTGTGTAATTTGTAGAGTAAGCTTTTGGTACCTGTTGTGGTGGCTGTGGTAAAGCTGGCATGGACACGGGCATCTGCTGTGGCATACCTTGCATGGAGTGCATAGACCCTGCTATGGCAGGCATTGACCCAGTCATCTGCTGTGGCATTATCTGCATACCATGCATGGGCATCCCTGGCATTGTCATCCCAGAAGAGTAGGCTGACATGGGTCTTGATTGAACAGGCATAATGGCTCCAGCGTATGGTCCTGGGGAGCGAGGTGGTTGGCCTGGGTAGCCCCCAGAGGCTTCCAGGAGGTGCTGAGAGGGGGCGCTGCTGGGCCTCCTACTCATAACTTCTCCCATCCTTGGGGAGATGGTCTGCATGGCCCCAGGAGAATGTGGGGGCATCAACTGGGGGTCCACGGTCAAAGCCTGTGGAGGGTGTTGTGGATGGTGGTGCTGCTGGGAGTAGATGTCTGAACGATGACTAAAGCTATTAGAGCGGCCTCGCATGGGTGTTTGAGGTTGGGAGGGAACTGGCAGAGCCTCAGCCGGCCGCTTGCAGTTGTGGACCACGCGAAATAGTACACGAGCCTGGCCAAGGTTGGGGGCAACGGTGCGGACATCGTTCTCCTCCATAACAGCCAGCATGCTAGTTGAGTCAAATCCCTGCTGGATAACTGAGGAGATGGTGCTCTCTGAGAGGCCCTCATTTCGCAGCAGGGCAAGGAATTCAGGATCAATGTTCTTCTTGGGGTCCACAGGCAAAGGCGTCTGTGGCGCAGTGGGGGTAGGAGCAGGAAGAGGAGCAGGAAGTGAAGTGACAGGGGGAGGAGGAACTGAAGTTAGAGCAGCCTGCATGGGGACAGGGACTGCTGGGGAAATTGCTGCGGTCTGCACTGGGGCAGGTGGAGTGGGAAGTGGAGCTGCCATAGAAAAGTTAGGGTCAGAGATGGGCATGGTAGGTTGGGGCGGCATGGATTGTTGCTGTTGCAGATGCTGCTGCAACTGTTCTTGCTGAAGTTGTTGTTGCTGTAACTGTTGTTGTTGAAGCTGTTGCTGTTGTAATTGTTGCTGCTGTAGTTGGTGTTGCTGTAACTGTTGCTGTTGTATTTGTTGCTGTTGCAAATGTTGCTGTTGAAGTTGCTGCTGTTGCAATTGTTGCTGCTGTTGTAATTGCTGTTGTTGTTGAATGGTGAAAGGTGAGGCTGTCTCTTGCCTCATAATCATACCTTGACTGGCTGGATCCACTACTAGACAGGTAGCAGCCTGCTGCTGTGGATCCAATGGGCGCCCATTAACATCAGTATAGACAGACTGACCGGTCAGAGGTGGAGGCTCACTGGCATACCGAGGAGATGCATGCTCCATACCATAATGAGCAGGAGATGGGTCTCGGGAGGGTATGCGTTGGCCATCTGGCGTCATTTTGGCAGCAGTTACAGCACCAGGTTCCCTGTAAGCCCGGTTCAACTCCTGAGCGGTTGGAGGAGGGGGAGGAGGAGGTAGAGGCGATGCAGGGGCTTGATTTCCTGCTCTCCCTCCCTGACCTTGATCCCACACATTACGAGCCCCAGGAGCCATCCCGAAATGAGAGCCTGACCTACTGAGTGGATGAGGGTGAGGCGGCGGAGGCTGGTGTTCTGGCCGGTAAAAGCCCTCAGGCGGCCGAGGAGTCATAGCCGGGTCATGAGAGTAGTAATCCTGATGCGGAATGGATCCTCGGTGAGCCATTGGTACACGTTCGTAGTGGTTTAGATCAGGCACTGAGCCCTTCCTCAACCCCCTTGGGTCGTGTCGGTCTGCGTAAACCTGTCCGTAGAGAGAGTCTTGGTAGGAATACGGGTCGCGTTTCAAATCCAGGTCAGGGGGCTGCACTCCTGGTGGAGGCTCGTACCACCCTCCTCCCTCTCCGTATGACAGAGAGCTCCGCCGGCCGGCTACTCTTGCCTGCTGCTCGTAGACACTCTCAGCCCTGTCCCACTGACCCTCATTCCCTCCTAATGTGTCCCAACTGTGGGAGCGACCAAGACTCAACTGTTTGTTAGTGACAAGCATTGGCAAAAAAGGAAAAATCAGCAAAAGTTTTAACGGATTGAAAAAGAAAACACCCAAAACTAAAAAAAAAAATCCACTTGTAGCTGTGTTTTTGAAAGTTTTTTTCCCCGAGTCTTCATGTACTATAGCTGTGGAACGGAGAGAGGAAGGTGCAGAACAAGCAGAAAAGAAGATGAAGCAGGGTCTACCGTTTCACCTGATATCAGGTTGTAATATTGTAAGTCCGTACTATCAGGTGACTCCCCTTTGGCTGTCGGTCCTTGAATAATTAATCTCTGGTCATGCTGGCTTGTTGTGCGCGAGGAAAGAGGACACCACACACAAAAACATCACACCAAACCACACAAACACAGTACACTGCAGAGGTAGCACAGTTATTCCACGGAAGACACGGTAACAGGATGTATGCTTGAGTTGAACGTTCAGAAAAAAGAACCAAAAAAATGAAAGGAGGGGATAGGTTGTGTTATAGGTTGGGATGGGCAGGGGCTTGTACTAATCCAATAGGGTTTATCTCTCCCTTCTCTGGGACATTTTACTCGCTCTGCCGATTGCTATGAGGGATTACATCTAAATAAAGCCTCTTTAATTCCACTTCCCACTGTGACGTCACCTGAACCAGATACAAGCGTATCTGGTGATGATGATGATGATGATGCCAATGATTTATGAGTCCACCCACAAACCCCCTCACCCTCTCCTAAAGAGTCACCTACCTGAAGCTGTTGATGATGCACTGTCGTCAACAGGTTTTAGTTTTGCCAGAATCACAGCACGGGGAGGGGAGGCCAGGCAAGGAGCACAGCTTCAATGAATACAAATGAAATACAGTTCTCTCAGCTAAGTCCCATGTGCTGTCAGTAAACATCAAATCCACTCTGATTGGACACTAATCCTCCAGGCCCCATGCTTGCAGCAGAGCCACCACGCAACTGCTGCCCAACTCACTCTGAAATGTCCTTGATGCCTTCGTGGCGCTCACTGTCACTGCCCCACTCTCCTTGATTTGAGATCACTCAGTCCTGCTATCTGTATCTTAACTGGAGGATGTTGAAAATTACAACGCAGGGATTGCATGGAGACTACAGAATAACAAAATCCAGCTGCAATGTTTTGCCTTCTTGTCATTTCAAGAAACGATCCACTGAATAATCAATATTTCCCTGTCTTGTAGAGTCAAAGGATAAGTGTTAAATGCAACACATATAGAAAGTTAGTGTTTTCTTTGGCCATTTATATTACTACTGAATTCTAACCATATGAATCTGACTGTCAGTAAAAAAAAAAAAGAAAAAACCTCTTCCCCCTCTTTCCTAAAGCTCATCTGATCTCCTTCACTTAAAGAAGCTCTGTAATCTGGATTTGCCTCTTTGCAGAGAAAAATAAAACATGGGAGTGTGGTGTGTGTGTGTGTTTAAGGGGGGGAGGGTTCCTTTTTGTAACAGCAGTTAATCCAAAGCACCTACAACCTTTGCCTTGCAAAAACCTTATGCTTGTTGAGCTGAAACACAACAGGAGCTCATTCCGCTTTATTCAAATATGCCATAGTGAAAAAAGCTATTTGCTATTATGCTGCAGTCTTTTAGATTATGCCTTGGCCATAAGCCATACATAAAGATGTAATTAATGGTATACATTTATCATTTTGTTTAACCAAGGTGATGTTCAACACATGACTGACGGTGTACCAACCAACCTGGCTGCCTGCATGTCTTATTTCATGTCACTGTGGCTGAAACCTGATCCCTTCTGCAGAGGATCCCTGTTTATTAATGCATGAAAACAGATGTAAGGTGAGGAAGTGTCCATTTCCATCCAAATCTAATCTCAGAGCTAACCATAGCGAGGGGGAGTAATACATATTTTAGATGGTGAAGAAAGTCTTGTTAATATCAGCATATTGAGAAAAACTTCCTGAATATCTTACAGAGGGCCCGTGGAAACTGTGCAGGCATGTCCGTCATTGGCACTAATTTCTTGTTTAATCACAGTTGTGTAATTAGAGTAGGAATAGATCAGAGAGGTAGCGGAATATTCTGCTGTTTTCACAAGATGACAGGAAAAAGCTGATGACACTGGCTCCAAAACCAATTGCGCAGATGACTGAGAGCGTTTTTCTTTGGGTAAGGTCAGAGGAACATTAGTCAGCTTTATGTAAAAAGGAAATTAAAATGGGAAGGAGAGGAGGCAAGGGCGAGCCGGTACAGAGATCTAAAAGCAACTATAAAGATGAATTATTAAATCAAAGCTGAGAATTGGAAAAAAAAACTAATTTTTGAAGCCCATTTTGATTTTATCAGGCAGGGTGTTGCTGTTATAAAGGCAATCAAGTTCTACAATCATTTCAAGTATGGGTGTCATTAAGGCACACAAGCTTATGCAATATGGACACTATTTTCAATATCAGAAAATATTCATGTGTAAAAGTCAGAATGTGTGTAGATCATTCTTAATTTAAAAGCTACAAATACCACTGCAAGGTTAAGAGTCTCTTTTTGAGACTTGAGCTGTTTAAAATGAGGAGAAAATGATCAGAGCCAATACACACAGACACACACACACACACACACACACTCATGTCAAGGGCAGTAGCCTATAGTACGTGATCCCCTGGCTTCTTTCCCCAACCTCATCCACTCCTCTCATTCTTCTAGCCCAGCTCTCAAGGGACTCTGGCTCTCAGTGCAGCAGATCTCTCATCCCCATAAAGTCAACCTCAAACAGAGAGACGGGGGCAGAGGTGTGTACTCAGGGTTTGCCGATCTAATCCCGACAGGAAAGTAAATCACAGAGTTCTGTTTGTCTCAAACTAAACAATGTTTGACTTTCAAATTCTAATGTTCCTCCATTTGCCATACTTGCCAGACTATGCACACAACGCCAGATTCACTGTAACAGAGGGATTTAGGAATTAAGCCGGGGATTTTAGAACAAATATAATACCACCCCAGCAGAAGCTTATAAAGACCTTACATTGAATAAGACTTGACTGGTAAAAAATTCAAAATGGGTAAAACATATAGAAACTTCACTAAATGAACCTCGAATAAGGATACAATTATGTAGTTCTTTTAACTGCTAATACATTTTCATAAAACTCTACTTTAGCCTGATATAGTGTATTACTTTTCTTTTACAGGACTACATGACAATTGCGAGCAGCAAGTAACAAGACGGAAAAGATGTACAACGTCAGATGTGAGGCTAATCTGTCACACAAGGCGCTTGCCATTGTTTAACAAACACTCTTCATCTCCCTGTCACTCAGTCCTCCGAGTCCCTGCCTCCACATTAATATTACAGCTAAGCCAGCAGGAGAAGCAGAGGTGGATCACATTGTGTCTGTGTGTGCGTGCTTGCATGTGCGCGCTTGTTGGTGCATGTTTTAACCGTATTAAATGTTTGCATGCTTTACCAACTCTTGGAAACAGACGGTTCACATGCAACATTTAGAAATGTTCTGTCA
>NW_023339751.1:13846709-13863208 GCF_004916995.1 Morone saxatilis | reverse complement strand
ACACACACACACACACACGTTAGGCTTGCACGATCCCGGATCCCCACTCAGCCTTTTGACCCCGTTGTGCTCGTCTTCTGACGTGCAACAGACACAGCAGCGGCCGCGGAGCTTCGTTAATGTCCCTTTTCATTCACACACGCAAAAAACGCCGCCAAAGCCTTGGCCTTGGTCTGACGTGCATACATGAATAGAAATCACACGCTAACTCAAACTGAATACTGCACTGCAACAGAAATAAAAACAACTGTCTCCTACAGTGTGACACGTCGTGTACTCAAGGCATGATTTGAATGTTAAACACACATTGACTTATGCATGAGCGTGGGGCAGGAGGCACTAACTGGAAATGGGATTACAATGCCACTACCACAGCAAAGAATAACGCTGTCAGATGAATTGTAATGCACACTTAACAGACATTATGCACATGACTGCCTTGTATGTGATTCCAGTGGGATTATTTGTCTCTTCAAACATCTCCATAGGGACTAAATGGACTGTAAAATGGAGGTCGATGGCAATGAAGCTAGTACTTATCTAAATGACAATCATTTACACACACGTTTTTTTTCAATTGCATGAAATACAAACACACACACAGCAGCAAAAGCGCACAAATTCTACAGAATGTTCAGGTATGTAACAGAGAGACACCTCTACCCATAATCCATCTCCTTTGGGTGCACCCCATCACCCCACCTCTCTAATACGATCTCCAGCACGATCCAGAGAAGCCACATGTCATTACAATACTTAATGTTGTGGCTGAGGAGCTCATTTTGAAATCTGATTTTTCCAGGAACTCATTTCCAACTTTCAAAGAACCGCTGAACTACATGCCAGCTCAAACAAAAGGCAACAGCAGACACTAAGGAGAAAAGGAAAACCATACCACAAAACTTAATTCAAGGTGTGCACAATAGACAGTAACATATAAATAACACAATCACACATACCGGTTTGCTGTGAGTGATTATAAGAATTTCCATCCAAAAACAACACTTTCTACCATTTCTCAATGTGCTCTTTTCCCTTCTCCTCCCCCCCAGTTCTCCATGCCCCTCCCTGCCTCTCCACAAAGCCTATAAAGGGGTCGTGGGTTTTGGTGAGGAGCCTGGAACAAGCCTGAGGGGGGGTCAGACTCAGAGACCGCTCCGATGACTTCATACCAGAGCTGGATGCCAGAGCGTGGGGAGACGAGTGGGAGGGAGGGATGAAAGCAGAGAGGTGGATGCAGCAGAGCCCCGAGTCTGTGCTGAAAAGCTGAGGATACGAAGCCCCCCCTGCAGGGGAAGATGACATCAGGACACCCCACCCCCCCACTCCCTCCCTTCTCCTCCAAAGCGTCCCTGGTTGTCCTCTCTATTTAATATGAAGTGTTTTGTTATAAAAAAAAAAAAAGCTCGCAGGTCTGTTAAATGTGAGATTATGAATAATTCACAGGCTAAATTTTATGGTATTTTAGCTTGACTGGCCACATTATTTACTGTTCACTGTTCAAACATCTCCTCCTGTTGTACACATGACAAAACAAGCGTGCATTATCAAGCCTCAACATATTTATTTAACTGCCAACTAAAAACACTTGGAATCACCATGACAAATTGCACTACCCCACCTTGTGGTGTTTGCATCCAAGCACAGATTTACAACTTGTAAATCAACATTCAGGAACATGCTGTTACTGCGACCTAGTTCACGTCGCAGTGCCGCTCACATCCCATCTCTGCCCAGATCAGTCAGTTAGCTCTGGCTAAACGGCAATGGCAACGACTTGTGCTGCTGCCCAAGCCAATGCATGCTGGGTACACAGATGGAGCGGACAGAAGGAGAGACACACAGAGAGAGAGAGTCAGAGTTAGAGAGTGAGAGAGAGAGAGAGAAAGGGGGGGGGGAACGAGAGAGTATGGGAACTGATGCTCACAACAGATGTTTGCCACAGTTCCCTTATTGCAGTTACACTCTTCTTGGCACTTTATCAAACCCACAACAGAAGGAACAGTTGTACCGTATACATTTTGAAAGCTGATATCTGAACTAAACAATGCTGTGAGGCTTAACAGAGAAATAAGTGTAATAAATTAACTGACTCAAATAAACTAAACAATACAGTAATTATTCAAAGTTTTCATGGTTTCCAGCTGTATATCTTAGCGGTGGCGAGCCGCCTCGCCTGGAATAAAAGACCCCCTCTGCTAACATCATGAAACATGTATACACTTTCATAGGCCTGAAACTAACTAATCATCTTCATTATTGATTGATCTGGCAATTACTTTCCAGATGAATGAATCAATTAATTGTTTTGCCTATAAAATACTGATCATAATTCATGTAACAGTCCAAAACCCAAAGACATTAGATAATGAAAGAAAAGCATCAAATCTGAGAAGCTGGAACCAGCAAATGTTTGTCATTTTCGTGATTATCGAAATCATGGCCAATTAATTCTCCTGTTAATCAACTGATATGTTTCAGACAATCACTTTCAGATCTATATTTTTATACAGTGCAACATTAAAGCTTAGGGAAAAAAAGTTTCATAACGACAACGGCTAATAAAACTAATCACAAGACATGATGGGTCTATACCTCGGTGGTTTAAAACAACTTCCTGGGTAAAAACCCTTAATTTCATTATTGATTAACTGTCAAAGCTAATTTATCAAGTAAAAAAAAAAAAAAAAACACTGCTTTCCTCTGTTTTATATCACTGGAATTTGAATATCTTTGTGTTTTAGAACATTGGTTGGACAGGGTGGGCTCTCGGAAATAGGGATGAGCAAGTGTCGCCATTTTCTAACACGTTACAGACCAAATGATTAATAGATTAATCAAACAAAACAAGCAATGTATATGAGTCGCAGCCATAGTTTTGACCTTACACGCCTAATTGGAAAACCACAAAAATCCAACATGAAAGCCAAGGACAGTGAATCGCATCAGATATCCTCAACAGTAAAGCATTCACCGTTTCGGCTGAAATCTACATTCCAGCGCCGTGACCACTTTTGATGGGAGTAAACAGCCACACTTGATCAGCCATTTCGAATTCAATTTAGGCCACAGGCACGGCTCAGTTAGCCACTCATCACAATGAGTAAAGATGTAATCAATGCACTCCGCTGTGAAACAAGTATTGGATTGACACAGTTATCCTCAGAAGATAAAGGGAGATTAGGGAAGCTTCTCTCGCCGTCTCGCCAAGTGCAACCCACGACGGCGACGCAATCACAATCACTCCATAACGTTCTTGTTTTTGTCAATACACACGATACGAACTTTGATTTCTATTTCACGCCTCAGTCCAAACACTCTGTTTATAGATAATAGTGGGTGGCTTTGACATTATGGTGCAGAACACCCCATGCCTCTGGTTTTGAAATACCCTTTTTATATGGTTGAGCAGATTTAACGCTACCATGAAAACAACGTGATTCACCACCCTCTGATCTTTTAACTTCCTCAATGTGAATCACCCTCTTCTACACATTTTTAAGAGCAGCTGTGGTGACTAACTGCGCCAGAAAAAAAAAAGAAAACCCCTTCTTTGGCAGAATGACTTCATTGTTGATAAGCAGAGGGGACGTCGACACTGTTGTCTGTGTCTGAAGACGTCTGCGGGACAAAAGGAGCAGATAGTGTTATATGATGTTTAAAATATTGCCTCCTTGGACAATACGCAGTCATTCTTCTTGTGTTAAAAAAAAAGTAGGAAAAAGTGTTTCCAAGCAAGCAGGGTTGGTGGTTTGGAGAGGTTTGAGATGCCACATGTGGCTCTCATTCTGAGGGTGGAAACAGGCAGCATCGCTGGTTCATTTAGGAATCTATTATATTGTGTTTCGCAATCTTAATGGGATTTTCCTGAGACATGAACAAAGAGGAATGTTGATGTTGATTCTCTCAATATTACTAAGAAAATCCTATGGTTTCGCTTATAGACGCTGATGTTCTTTTGCATACATGAGAACACTTAATTCAAAATGACACTGATTGGAAGCAATGCGAAGGACTAAAAATACAACTTTGCAACACTGTTCATGCGATTCACTACATGTGGGATGTTAAAGTGATTTATTATAGCGTTGTTTATTTAATTCTTCTGTTGTAAGTGGTCTTTAACAAACACCTCCCACGAGCCCGAGACCATCGCAGGTTAAACGTCACCAGTTTGGCAGACTGCTCGAGTGACAGGCCTTGAGAATGGACAGTGAGCGTAAACATTTTCTAGACAGCAGAGACAGTGGGTGGGAAGATCACATTAGAAGAAAGTGTGGGTAGATATCATGGACAACGGGGAAACACCGGGGTAAGCTTGAACCGAACTGGTTTATACAAGGTGTCGTCCGGCGATGTCTAAAGTGTTTATGGTAGCTCTGGTCGGCCACACTCAAAGGCAGGGTGCAAAGCCTGGAGTCATAGAAGAGGCTGAGATGTTATTTTCATTCAAAGGGGGATAACGGGGCACACTTTTGGGGGTGTTTCAGACACTGTAAGCATGCTCCTTTTCCAATAATCTGCTGTATATTACAGATGCAACTAAAATTAATAGCAAATGCTGGAGTGGATCCTCACATATCTTGAAGTAGAGACCCAGTGAGTAAACAAAGACAGATGAAAGACACTTCAATGAGAGACTTGCAATGAGTTACAGAAGAACAGCAGTTTGCAGCTAACGGATATACCCCAATACAAAAAGGAGAATAGAAAAGTAGAATCATGCTCTATACAGTACAGTGTATGCATTACTGGTGTGAGCGAAGACCGAGTATGAGTTTGGGCCCATATATACACATTAAATAAACATTCAGACATTCAGTGGCTGCTGTCGGTGGTTAAGTAAAAAAAAAAAAAAACGAGTGAAGAAAAACGAAAGGAAAATCTCTTGCTTTGTCTTAAACACACACATGAATGCACACACACAAATCAATCCCACTACCAGCTATAATCAATCCAAGGGCTCTGAGGAGTGCTTCACTTTATTACAAACTCCCTGCTTCGTCTCTCCAGCAATCTGGAAACATCGAACTCAAGTCTCATTCAGCCATCAACCCAACCTCCTCTGCATCGCGCACACACGCACACACACGCTCTCACACTCACTCCCTCCTAGACAGCCTTCAAAGCCGAAGTTTTGGAGCCTCGGCTGGTCCCAAGGCTCCCTTTTGACACACACAAACACACTTATGCAAACGATCCCACTGGCTTTCCACTGAATTTGTAGTGGCAGGCTGAAAAGCTTAAATACTGATGGAAACTTCATTTCCATGTAACAGTGCAGGGAATCTTTTTTAATGGCTACAACATAAGCCTGTGAAACTAATCCGCACACTCAAAGTTACACGCACCAAAAACTGAATAAATAAAACAACAACTAGAAAATAATCAATTTCTAGTGACCTCCAACTGGATAGCCAGCATCTCAAATCCACATGTATGTAAAAAAAAATCTGGGAGAAAGAGAGGAGTATAGGTGTGTGTCTCACCCTCACAGATCCTGTCCAGCCGCTGGCGTTTGACTTTATGTTTGTCGACCAGAGCCATCCCGTCACAGCTTCCTCTCTCGGTTCTTGTGTCCACCTCTCCTCCTTAAAGTCTCAAAATGCTCCAGTCCTCCAGAAGTTAGCTGGCTGATGTTTTATACCTGAAATTAAAAGAAAGCAGAGACAAAGATTATTCCTGAAATGTGAATTTCACTACTTTGATTTTTATGTTTAGCATTCTTATTTTTTTGATTGTAGTTTATTGTTTTTTTTGTCAGGGACCACGTGCTGTACAATATTTAACTTAAATGTTGCCATTTGATGTATCGCACCAGAGTTATCGTGAAGCTCATTTTGACCTGCAGTTCCCCTAAAATACACTGTACACACAATGATACAACAAATAGGACATTACACTAAATAGTGCACAGCAGTTACATCACTTACATCATATAAAAAAGTATATGTTGTGCAAATTGGAAGACAAGGACGGTGTGTACGATATAAAGAAAAAGAATAAAATGCACAGCCAGTGGTTACAGAGTTGTTTCACTGGTAGAGCTGAAACCTTTTTGTCATGTGGTAGTCCACTGATTTCGGGCTTTTAAACAGAAATGCCTTTTTAATTTCATGCATATTAAGAAGTTTAATAACGTTCAGTCACAACTCAAAACATGCTAATCATGATTTCCTGGTTTCCTGAAAGTGTATCACAAGAAGAACAGGAACAGGAAAAATCACACACAGTCGATTCCATCTCAAAACCTTGGCAGAACCATTGAATAGCCTTGCAAAAATCAGACAGACACTCACCTTGCAGCGGCTCGACTCTCCACTAGAGGGAGCCTCGTCTCGTTGAGCATCATTTATTTAATCTAATGAAGAAATGTCACTTTTGGAACTACAGCCCCCCCCAGACTGAGTGGAACACAGCAAAAGCAGACAGTCAAACGCAGAGTGAGTGAGTAAATGAGGCATTTTACCGATCATTTATGTTCAGTGACTGATGCTCCTCTAAAGAGCAATCTTCGAATTGGTTCCTGCTGAAGCCTGAGGGACGCGGCACAGTTTTTTGGGGAAAGGCAGACAGACAGAGGAAGGCACAAGAATGCACGCACACACACACACACACACACACACACACAGGAAACTAGGTACACACATACACACAAGATGACAAGCAGAAATGTAGGCTTTTGCGCTTGAGTACACACACACACACACACACACACACACTCTAAGGGCAGCGAATCACAGAGGAATGTGGGTCAGTTAGTCAGCAGACGAGAGGAGGTTGTATCAGCAGAATAAAGACATAAAAGGGGGTTGGTGGGAGGGAGAGGAAAGTACTAGAAAAACATCGTCTGACAGGATGAGTACATTGTGACACCATCCTCCTACATTTTAACTGTATCTCTTTCAGCACTTTCGCATTCATAACCCTACCTCTGTTTCTTTCCATATACGCCTCTGGGCCTGATCCTAGAGTGCTGCACTGTGAGAATGGCTCTCACTTGACTATTTATATGATGATATACTGATATTTGCGCTCTAACTGCAATTATAACTGTTATGTTTTGGTGGGGTGGAGGGCAGGCTAAGCAATATGGCTGCATGATGAATTGATGTTGCACTTCATATATGGCCGGCTGTTGGGGCATTTTCCCTGCTAGGGGCAGGAGGAGGAGGAGGCGGCGCATTGCAATCTAAGTGAATTGAAAAGAAACACTACTGTAGGTGCTAAATATGTCTTGCATTTAACACACTATGAGCTGCTGTCTTCCTCTGACATACACACTGTGTGTCTTTCTTAAACCGAACACATTTCGGCTTGCTTCACCAGTCAGCTGTGCTTCAGCTTCCCTCCTCCACAAGGTAAGCCTTCCTGCCAAAGAGCTGAAGACCCACATGTGGGAGTCAGAGGAGAAGTAATTGAGCAAGAGGGAAAGCAGGAAACAGTCAGTCAGAGGCGGGGGAGTCACACCGCCTTGGCTATGAATAGACTGGAGGAGACATGCATGGGCATCTCCTACTCTGTGCTGCATGAGTGGCAGCACTATAAGCCTAGGTCATGAGTGCTTCTGGCCATTTAGTCATTATAAACTCTCCTGATATAGATTTCACTTCACTGACAGCTGCCTTTGTGGACAAACAGTAATATAGGCTGCGATAGCGCGCAGGTGCCTGCGAAACTATTTCTCAAAATCGCAACCTACAGTAACCTTATCGGTGATGCAGTATCAGGATGGGAGTAAAATAAGATAATTTCACAATACAATACTGTGCAATCCAGTACCACTAGCTAAAGTTTAATAGCAATAACTTCAATTCAATTGTAAGGTAGGGCTTGGCAATAATTTCTATTAACATTTATATTTAACACTGGAACTGTATTGTGATGACTTGTGGCTTATAACATGTTATCTGGCGTCCAAATTAACATGAGTTGTTGTGATTATTTCTGTCATTTATATTTGATTGGACATATTATGATATAAAGTGTTGTTAATAATAGGGCAGTGATATTGAGCCACATCACATATAATCAAAATGTTTAATACTGATTGATTTCACTGGTTAAGCATACTGAATATATTAGTAAAAGTATCCCTCAATGTGCTATTTAAAAGATACATTACTCTTTTTGTTAGAACCTTTAAATAAGTATCAATTATATTATCATTAATGTGTGATGTAGCTGACGTACCTCTAAACCTCTGCATTCACTCCGAATAAGACTTACGCTCGTCTACTCCTGGAATCATTTCAAACATCATATTTCATCACTTCCTTTCTCAATGGCAGTCTCAACTGATGGGATGAAAAAACCCAACGCCTGGAAGAATGGCCCGCTCAGCAATTTGAGAGCTACAGTTGACCAAAAACCCGAACCTGTGGTATACGTGACTTCATTTCCATAAATTAATTCCAGAAATTTCACTCATGTAAAATGGAGATTCACTCTGTTTCCAGAGAAGTCAACTCCACTTAGCGGGTTGAAAAGTCAACAACAAGTTTGAAAAGAGCTCTCAGACAGAGGAGTGCCGGAGAGGAAGTACAGTTATCCTGCAGCCCTTAGCACCAGTGCTGCCGGATTGTTACTTGACTAAGTGCTGTTATGTAACTTAACAATAAGAGGATTGACCTGAGAGGAAGAGAAAGAGAGGAGAAAGTCACACACTCTCGAACGCACATGCAAACCACGGAAATACAAAACTCCAGGGATTGTCT
The DNA here is from genome assembly GCF_004916995.1 of Morone saxatilis. Classification (NCBI taxonomy): domain Eukaryota; kingdom Metazoa; phylum Chordata; class Actinopteri; family Moronidae; genus Morone; species Morone saxatilis. The sequence goes on along the minus strand of NW_023339751.1, from coordinate 13,854,491 downwards.
GGCTCGGCATCGAGAGGGCAGGCGCTTGACTCAACACACACTCAACGTTGTGTTACTCTTAGTCATGTTCGCAGGTTTCCTGACAAGTCTGTGAATGTTACCAAGTCAGATCGTGACCGAAGTAGCTGTTGTCTGATCCGACGAATGTTGCAAACCACCCACATCCTCTTGTCTTTGAGGATTTTGACTGAAAACATTAATTAGAACAACATATTCTGTAGTATGATTTATGAAGACAAAGAGATCTGACATTCAGGACACCTTTCTGCAATATAGCCAATGTGCAAATGTTATACTGTAATTACATCTTGCCTTTCTACTTGGGTGGATTTCATGCACTGTTGGACTCTGCACTGTGACTGCAACCTGCAGCATGTAATAATGCCCAAATGAGACAATTTTCAACACCTGTCCACATGTCCCTGCCCTACATACACCAAGCATTATCACTTAAACACCTTTCCGCACACAAATTTTAAATTTACTCTAAGTCTATCTCATCAACCTACTGTAAATCTTGACTTGTCCTATCTAATAAAAGGCAAAGAGCCCCCAAAAATGTTAAAAACAAACAAACATTATAGCCACTACCAACAGGATTTCTGGGTAATGAAGCCCTTAAACTTTGTAGAAATTCACTTTTCGCACAGTTGCATGTTTGAGCTGCAGAAAAGTGTGAAGCTGCCCTGTAAAGCTTTCGCATATAGGTGTTAATTCTAACAAATAACTTAAACTCACTCACATGATGAACCTCAAAAATAAAGCTTTTTTTTTTTTACACTTTAACGGTGGATAAATTATTGGCACAGAGTTGAGCGGTGTTCAAAGTTAAGAGCTTCATAATGCTTGTGAAATGTGGCAGATGTGCACCACAGATGTGCTACCATGGTTTCTTTACTGTGTCTCACAGAAACAGAAGTAACATTTTCATCAAAAAGTGCCGTGCCAGGCGTTACATTGCATTGTTGCAGGTGTTGCATCACTCCTAGAGGTTATGAATTCATTCAGTGTTTCTCCATCTGACACTCTGTACATCATGACATTTCACAAGCAGAAACATAGAAACATATCTCTCTTTCAGCTCTTTACGTTACATCTCTTTCCCTCGCGCTCATTCTTTTCTACTCCTTTTGTGATGAAAAGTACATAACAAGGCAGGCAGCCCAGGAGATCTTGTTTAGGTTGGTAATAGCACAGAAGACACAGGGGGAGGGAAAAGAAAGTGAAAGAGAGAGGTCTTTTTCTGACTGAGGCCATCTCTCAGAGGAGCCGTCTCACCAGATTAAGAAACCTGTGGTTGGCTAAGGCTAAAAAAGGCATAGAAGTAAAGTAAAGCTAGCTTTGACTTTGTCGTAACATGTGTTTGACTGAAATATCTGTGGAGGCGTTTACTACAAGGTGGAGTTTTCATCTTGAAAAAAAAAAAAAAAAGAGCAAGACACTTTTTTTTTTTTTGCTCTTACTTTTTTTAGCTCATCAACCGAGCTTCCAGCCTTTGACCTCAGTGAGCTACTTTAACTATGTGAACCTGATGACCACCAAGCCCATACACACGAAAGGGACTGAGCTATGCAAGTATGGGTTTGTAGTCAAAGAGTTAAGCAGAAGGGAAACCCGCGCCCTTAAGATAAACTGGAAATAACTTTTTTTTCTTATATTTAAAAAAACTCAATTTTCTTCCCTATGGCAATAATCTAAAAATCTCTCAATTTGCTTTCTTTTCCATCTTTTTACTTGTAATTTCTTTGTTTTAACTTCAGCCTTGTCTGTTCTTCACACATCTTCCCTTTGAGGGGGGAATAGTTTTTGGGAAATACACTTTACCGGTATTCAACTTCTTGCTGAGAGTTAGATGAGAATTTGATACACTAGGACTGAGTAATTTCAGTCTATAATGACAATTATTGATCATTTTAATTACGTATTTCTTAGTAAAGACCAGGGGGAAAAATGTTATGTCATACTTCATTTTTTGACAACATAGAATTGAAATTATTGCCATTGCATTGAACTATTTTTTCATTGCTATAGATGAAGTGTCTTTTATCGATACATTGTTGACACTATTTGTTGCTATTGTTGTATTGCTCAGACCTAATACGAAGCTACAACCAGCAGCCAGTTATCTCCCCCAGCAGCCAGTTGGTTACTTAGCTATTAAAGGCTTGGAAACAGGGGAAACAGAGCCTTGCTGTTCTGAACAGGACAATATGCACCTATAAAGTCAGATATATTGCCATATTATTTTGGAGCAGAGCGAGCTAATTCTCCCCTCCCCCCCCACCCACTACCCGGCAAGTATATGAGCTGATGCATAATGAGCAACAACGCAGGCATCATGATTCTTAATATGACACAAATGTTTGCTAGGATTACAATGAGTCACCGAATCTAAATACAAGCTACAGAATAACATCACAACAACTAAAAAATACTGAATGCAGACAAACAATACCGCTAAAAATAACCACGATAACTGGTACGAAATATAGAGGACAGATTACAAACAAAATTGTTCAAACTGCTTGATGTGTACGAAGCAGAGAGTTTGTAGCAATAGTCCTACAGGCACCCACCTGAGCCTGACTCGCTTTAGCACGAGCTCTACCCTGACACATTATATGTCCCGGAAAAAGAAGTGCAAGCGGATAAGCAGAAAAAGATCAATGACAAAATAAGACAGCACGTGCGGATGGTGTTACAGGTTATTCTTACTCATCAACAATTATAATCGGAAACAAATTATAAGATTGGCAGGCTAGAAAGGGCACGTAAAAGCTGGTAGCTAAGACCACATGATTTAAACCTTCCCTCCCTTGCAGCCTCATCTTCGCCGTCCAAACACGGTCCGTATACACACATCCTGCACCAGCAATACAAATGGAACACAAATATCCACTGGCTTCTATATCCTACACCCACATCTCCCTCAGGCTCGGAACCTCGCACGACGTGCTGGCGCGTGGATGTGCGCGTGAGTGGGTGTGGCTCATTGTGTGGTGAAACGCTCATGGAGAGAGTGTGTGGAAATATGCGGCTGTGTGAATTTACATTACTCCTATGTTCTCTGAAGCATTATATTATCAGCATCGGCGTTCCCCTTCCCGTGTCCTGCGCGGCGCGTGCGCGTGCGCGTCGCTCGTGGCGCGCATTCTGCACTCGCATCTTCTCTACAAGCTCTAAAACGAATGAGATTGCGAGCAGTATCATACGAACTGGGATGGACTTGGGCTAATGCACAACTATTTCGCTAAGTATAATGCTATATAGTTTGCGATCCAAGGAAGACATGGAAGCAATTGAATAATGGTGAGCAGATAATACTAGTGCAACGCAAGCACTATAGAAGACTATAAGTAACCGAACTGAGTGTGGGCAGTGTGTGTTCAGCTCCTGCTATATATACATTCTAATGAAACTAAAACAAAGCTGGCCAAATCTCCATGGGTGTGTTTAAATATATATACACACACTAAACACAAGCAGACACGAGAATCGCTTTAGAAAAAAAAAATACAGAATCACAATATTAATATACAAGGTGAGGGGTGTGTGGGTAGTGTGGTTGTGGGTGTGGTGTGAGGTGTGCGTGTGAGTAGATGGTTCCGTTTAGATTCTAATAAGTGATGCGTCATACTTTGTCGCACGACGGTAAGGCGAGTGTAGGTGGTGAGCGTGCGAGTGGAGTGCAGTGGTGGTGAAGCAGGTGAAGAGAGAGGAGCGTAGCGCACATCAGGGCACCAGAGCGAGTCGAGCAGCCAAAAGTCCTCGTGGGTGTGTGTAGGTATGAGGTGAAGGAGGTTAGGTCGCAGGTTGCCTGATTAGAGTAAATTCCGCGGTAGTCTGAAGAGTGCGGCGTGGGTGTCACAGTATAGCGCAGGCGTAGGAAGCGAACGATACCTCTTTACATTAGGACTAGACTACACGTGTGAGAATTGGACCAATTTCTCATCAAGATGATGAGACTAAAACTCCTTGGTGCATGAATACTATACGCAGTGTGAAGAGCTTAACGATTAAGGACACGCTTAAGGTGCCCGGCATAAGAGAGGAGGGTAGGTTGAGAACTAGTCAGGCGGTACTCAGATTAAGATACGAGTTATCGATACATTTGTCTGAGCATCTTTTGTTAGATAAACTAGTGCAAGAATGAAGTGACTGATTAGGATGTGGTCGGTCATCCTAGGTGTGTGTGAGTGTGAGAACCGGGGATGTGTGGACTAGTGCGATTAAACTTGCATAGTAATACTGGTTGTGTAGTGGAGAGGAGACACATAAACTCATTTTGAAATCAGCCAATGAATGAGTGTGTGATGGTGAGGGTAGAGTTTGGTCTATAGAACCATAAGGATAACCAGAAGATTTAACAAAGAAGGTTGCCGAGTGAGTGCACGTCGCGCAGATGATATCTTAGCGTCAAATCACAGCAGAATCAGAATGATACACAAGAAAATAGATTACCGCACCAGTGCTGATGGTGGTGTTATAGCAGTCCATACCGGGTGAGGAGGAGAGCGATGTGGTGTGGACAAGAACAGACGGGGGGTTATCACTGAGAGTGGCCCTGTTACCCAGTTAGGGTTGATTTCGGGTAGAAGAGTGTTGATACGAGTGTGCGAGGTTGTCGGGTGCGGGGTGCAGGCGGAGAGATGAATGTGCTGGTTCGGTAAGAGCGGTGTGTTAGATGGATGTGCGGGTGAGAGACGAGGAAAGGATTGACAAGCAGGAAGGAAAAGCGACCCAGAGAAGAGGCTAGCAACGGCTTGAGAACGAAGATCGATTAGTAGAAGTGTCCAGCGGTGGACTGCTAATAGCTGGGATATCTGATGCAACCAAATTGTCAACATTAGGCTTTTCTCAGCTGTTCAGCACCTTACTCCATTACCTCAAAGGTTTAACCATGCTCAAATGAAAACACGAGGGCCAGGAGCAACAAGAAGCCGCACAACACTGTGGTAATATATTAGCACAAGATGACTAACAAATTACGTTCCATGTTTACTACAAAACCATAAATGCGAAAACCTTTTACGCTCAACTGATTTTACTGTAACCGTACACTACACAGAGTGTAAACTACTTTTAAAAAACCGTTTAGCTTGATAAACATGGAATAGAAATACCGCGCGAAAGAGAACGAGCACGACAAAAAAAGCGAATGTTAATGAGTTTTGGGTAAGAGAGCATATGGAAAAAGAATAAGGTTAGTGCATGAAGGCGACGTTCAAAATGGAGAACAACTATAAAGAATAGAGAGAGAAAAAGAATAAGAAGAGATAGGTGGTGTCAAACAAAGCCTAAAATATCTTAAAAATAATCGCATATAAACCAGGGGGAATGTCCTGGGTCCAGACAAAAGATGAAGATGCCCCCGTGCCAATCCTCGTCAGGAGTGACTCTATAGGAATTCAAACCGGAGTCGTAGACTAGATGACGGAGACCTCTCAAAAACGGACGTTTCTGGTCTAGAAAGCAGGCCAAACCAGGCGGTGAGGGGCTTCGTAAGAGGCAACACATCCATTAAGGAGGAAAGACTACTCGTGTCGTGACAGGCTAAGAATAACCAGCAGGTAATACCGATCCTTTTCTCCCCCACGGTTCCATCAAGATGGACTCGCTGTAAACAGTATTACACGCGGCATAAATCTATAAATTATTTATATAAATATTGCATCGTCAGGAATACATACATTAACTGAGGAAAAATCTAAGTCTCACCGTATGTTGGTTTGTGTTGAATGGTAAATATTTGGCGCAGGACAAATCCTTGGAATTTAGGTGTGGGGTAATTAGACACACTGCCGTGTACACGGTTTTTGATAGAATGATCGATGGATTGTCAGCCCAGTGCGTTTAATTGTGAACTGGGGCGATGCTGCTCATTTCCACCTTTTCCTAGCAAATATATAGAACTACGAAGTGAACGCAACCAACCACTAGATCACAATATGCCAACCACAACTGCAGAATGAAAAACCTCTAAGACTGCAACCAATTAATCTGAACATTGAGTTGCACGAAGCGGAGTAAAAACTCTCCATACTGTTTGAATGAGCTATTGGTATCCACCAATCATTCACACATTTCGATGAGGAGGTGAGGCATTATCCGGATGACGTACGAAATTCAGTCCTATCTGCCGGCCAGATCTCATTAAGAAACATTGTTTCAATAAATAAAAAAAGGACTAATCATTAGAATTTACCAAAGGCTACCGCGAACATTCCAATTCTGATATTCTCATATCATAAATAACAAATTTTAAAATTAATTTAGAATAGGGTTTTTTTACCACATGACACAGAAGTTGTAACAGTGAAGAATATTACTAAACCAAGACATGTAGTATTATATATGGCCGTGGTGATAATGCGGAATGAACATGAGATTTGCTTACATTGTTTTCACTTTATTCAATAGTAAAGAGTTGACTACATCTATAAACACGTCGAAGCTGATATTAATATTTAGAATGGAGGGATTCTTTCAGCGTGACAAGATATTGAACATCATCCAGAATTCATAATTCTCAAAAGAATGCATACTCCGTACTTTAGCACTGTAAAAACCTAGATTTGCTGTGAGTTATGTATTTTTTACATCTTTGGCAAGGGTTCCTGTCAGACAGTTGTGCAGACAGGTGGACTTCGTGTGTGAAGGCCGCGCTGAGAACGCGCACACAGCTACTAAAGACAAATTTCGAAACTAAGTAGACGCGACTTAAGTCGTAGGCGAACATGATGATGGAGGTTAGGACAGAGTCATATGGAGTGTGTTGAAAATACAGGCTACAATAGTGCCGACGCGGGTCCACTGGCAAGGCAACTCTTGAGTAAAACATTCATCAAACTGGTCATGCGACGAGGAATACTAGTAGCGCACCAACTCGATTATTTCAGGCAATGAAGAAGAACGGCAGGTACCGCGCGCAAGGAGTGATCTATACAGTGATGGGTACCTTCAGAGTTAAGGAACTATAAAAATTATTTTTTATCATCTCACCACCAACTCAATGGCCAGCTTCAGTGAAACGAAGAGCATATCAGTGTTTGGCTTCTGTATTAAGACAAACACCTGGGAAATTTGGGAGGCAAATATAAAACAAACAGCTGCCCTAGGATAAGAAATATTCGTCAAATAAGGCAAGATATAAAGGTTTGATAAAGCATAAGGGAGTAAACAATTGATCATAGAATGAACAACCATAAGTAATCAATACACATAAGAATTCTTGCAAGTGTCAACCTTCATTGTGACAGTCTTTATAGGTATCTGATTCCGAGAATTTGATCATAGCTCATAGGTTCTGGGGTCTCTAGACTTTCCGCCGCCCTACGGCTAAGATATAGATATGTCTGTTGCCTTAGAAATAGAATCTCGTAGCTAGTAACTGAGATGCATAAACCTAAGACTATAAAAAAGCAAAAATACAAAATACTTCAGCTGTGATAACTGAGAAGAAGATATTAGTAAGATCACAAACAATATGGCGCCACGTACTAGAACAAAACGAAGCGATGAGTTATTATCAGCGTACTAAGTGGTGAAGCAGAAACAATTTTTCGGAGTTGTGTTAATACAGAAGTGCAGGCAGGCCTCAATGGTCCGTGAGCCCCCATCGGGCTGCTAGGGACAAGAAAGCCACAAGTGCTCGCTTAGGAAAAAGGCACCTGTCTGAACCAGAAAAAACCTAACAGAGAAACAAACAAAACCAAAGAAAGAAAACAATAAAAACAAAGCTCGAAAACGCGTAAAAACATAAAATAAAGCAAGATAAGAAAA
>NW_023339751.1:13839257-13846684 GCF_004916995.1 Morone saxatilis | reverse complement strand
ATTTTCTGACATTTTATAGAATAAACGATCCATCAATAAAATACTAGTAAGTTGCAGCTCTACTAATATTAAACCTATCTCCTGGCCATAAACTGTCAAGAAACTGTATAAAGGAACACATATATTTAAACACATATATTTATGCAAATCATTTGGTAACCATGGTAACATGTACAAATGTGCATGACCACTCGCAATGATTTTCCCTAATCAATAGGATCAGAATGAAAAAAAATAATAAACCGGTGTGCTGTGCTTGTGTCTTTTGGCAGTTCCTACCCCCCTAATATTACAGTAGGACAACACGGTTTAGTCCTGTTTCTACCTGCTCTTCATTATTCATAAAATTAGGTAGAGTTGCAGTTTAGACTAATAATCCTCGTAGTCAATGATTGCTTTGTAAGCGCTTTGTAATGGATTGTCAGTAGCAGAGAAAGATGAATAAACACAAAAAGGCGCAGAAAAGGGCTGCACGACTTGATACATAGTGTCTACAGCCTGTGTGAAACTGCTATCAGCTGGTATCTTCAACATTTCACCTTGTCTTTCTCAGCTCTTCAGCACCTTTCTATTCCTCAGTTAACAGCTCATTAACACAGGGCCAGAGCACAAAGCCGACACCTTATTATTTAGCACAAGACTAAACAATTTAGTTCCATTTACTCAAAATATCGAACCTTACGCTCACTGATTTCTTACACCTCTCCAGAGTGAAATCTTTAAAACCGTTTAGCTGTAACATGATAGAAATCCCACGGAAAGAAGACGAGCAACAAAAAACGCAATTATATTTTAGAGCTATGGAATAATTATGCATCAGGGAGACTTCAAAAAAAAATTAAATAAGAAAAAGAAAAAGAAAGATTGTGTTGGAACAGGGCCAATCTCTTAAAAAACTCCCTTAACCAATGGCTGATTGACAAATGAAGATGCCCCAGTCCCATTTCAGGAGTAAATTTAGGATTTTCAAAGAAGCGTGACTAATGAGGAGAGACTATAAAAACGACTGCTTCTGGGTCTGAAGAGCAAAGTGAGGCTTCGTAAAGGCAAACACATAAGGAGGAAAGAATGAAGACAGATAACCACAAATACCATCTTTTTCCCCCCCGTCATCGTGATCACTGTCAACAGTTTACAGCTAACTCTATTATTTGAATATTGCTCGTCAGGTACAACATTACTGAGAAAATCTAGTCTCCACCTAATACATGATGGTAAATCATTTGCGCGAAATCCCTTCGGAATAGTTTTAGTCTAATTAGACACACTTGTACATTTTTGTGTGTCGAGGTTGGCAAGTGCCGGTTGTTAATTGTTGAACTGGATGATCTGTCTTTTCCTAGCAATTAACTACCGAGTGAGCACCTGATACATATGCAACAACTGCAAAAGCAATTAAACTGCAAATTAACTGAATTGAGTTCACGATGCGAGTGCAAACTCTCATATTTTGAATGAGCTTTGGTTCACAATTTCACATTTCTAGAGGAGGGAAATCATGATACGGAAATGCAGTCCTCTCTGCACGAGAGCTTCTTGAACCCTTGTTCATATAAAGGACTCTTAATTTACCAAGCTACCGCGACATCCAATCTGATCTTTGTCATGTAAACTCAAATTAAAAATAAGTTTTAGTATGTTTTTCACAGACCAACAGAGTTTACAGTAGATTTACTAAAACCAAGAAATGTAGCTTATATTTGTGTAATGCAATAATGGATTGTTAAATTGTTTTTCACTTTTTCATAAAGAGTGACTCTTTAACAACGTCAGTATTTAATATTTAATGGGGGATTTCACGTGAAAGATATGAACTATCTCAAATTCATCTCAAAGATGCTTTATTTACACTGTAAAACCTAATTTGCTTGATTTGTCTTTTTTCATTTTGGGCAGGGTTTTAACAGTACATGGATTGGTTTGTGCCTGAAGAAACACTCACAAAAATTGCAGATTACTTAGTCTAAAACTGTCTAATTAGAAGTCTTGGCGTGTGTGGAATACATTTAAAAGTGCGAGGTCCACCTGGAGGACTCTTGGTAATATTTCAAATGTTGCAATACTAGTGCCAATACTCGACTGATTTCAGTACTGATACAAATGATATTTGGTATCTTAGTTAAGGAATATAAAAAATATTTTTTTCCATTTAACCAAACATGCCAAGCTTCTCAGTGCAAACTATCAGTGTTTGTCTTTGTATTAAGACAAACACTGAACATTGCAGCCAAACACTGAACATTGCCTCAGTAAAACACAGTCTAAACTCAGCAAAGTTATGATTTTGATAAAGAAATATTTGATCATAGAATAAGTAAGCAACACTAAGAATTTTGCAAAGTGTTTCATGGTGACTTTTAGGTATTTGACAGCTTTCAATACTCAAGGTTTTGGGTTCAGTTTCCAGCCCTACTGGTAGTATGTCTGTTCTTAAATAATCCGTGCTAGTCTGGTTAACCTACAGCTTAACAAGCATAAACAATATCAGCTGTCTACTGGCAGACATTTGTTACACATATGGCGAGTACAAGAACAAAAATGCGATATTTTTAGCGTACTAAGCTTTGAGCTGAACATTTTGGAGTGTGTTATCAAAGTCCAGGGGCCTCAATGGTGTGAGCCATCTGGGCTGCTAGGAAGAGCCACCGTGCTCCGCTTAGAAAAGGCCTGCTGAACCAGGTACAGCAGTAATCTGCCCAAAACTACACAGTGTAAACATCTTGTCAGGTTCTTTAACAGCAAAACTAAGCATGAGGTAAGTAGACTGTAAGTTAGTTGAGTAAATGGGGTTAAGGAAAGGCCAAGCTTGCCCCAGAGGCTGACTCCCCGTGAGCTGAACGACACTGACCTAGATTAATACCAACCGCAGCAGCGCCAGGACTATTAAACACACCCCGGTTTCCTGTATCCTGCCTTTCTGTCTGTGTGTGAAATGATTCCATCTGTCAGTCTCAGCTGGGCTGTGAGAACACCGCTGAACGCTGCTGCCCACACACACACACACACACACACACACACACAGACACATATATACAGACGGACACCAAAAAACACAGACGTGTCGGCTGGGAACTGGGGCCAAGGTGGGTGTCTGGCTGTATCCAGCCTCAAGGGAGGGGAGGGGGGGGGTTCTGAAAGACTCCAGCCCAGCGTGAAAGGCTTGAGGATGGGGAGCGAGACATGAGATAGCGACTGTGGTCACGATGGTGCGCAGAAAACCATCACACAGAGCACTGTTCGTTTACGAGGCTTTATAATTTCAGCGATGAAAACTAACTGCATAGAACATTTTGTGTTCTGTCATTGAAAAGACCTCTTTTCAATGACAGCAGGTTTTGTCTCTCGACTCCTCCGATGAGTACCGTGCATGTGGTAGTCTCTTTTCAGCCTCCTTGTTGAATTAATAGCTTGCTTATAATAAGGCCAATTTATCAAAGCGTGCATGTATGCGTGTTTCCGTATATCTCTGTGAGCAGGTATGTGTGCGTTCTGGTGCTTTTATGTATATGTGGTGTGTATTAGGCAGTTTTTATTACACTGGCATGCTTCCCTGACCAAGGACAGCAGCTGGTATTCAATAGATAGGCTACCAAACAGAAGAAACACAGACAGCCAGCAAAGAGGAGCCAGCACAGCCCTCAGCCACCTGTGAGCAAGAGCACAGAGATGAAACTGAAGGGAGAAAAAAAACAGAGACAAGATAAGGGCGCAGACGGATTAGCAGGCACAACTGATATTCAGAGGAAAATAAGGGAAAGAGAGCTTAGCAGCAGAAAAAGAGGAGAGAAAAGAAAGGTCAGGGATGAGGTTTAACCAAGGGAGAAAAGACATGGACAAGTGGGTGAAAAGTGGAACAAAAAGCTATGTTCTTTGAGTTATTTGAAATATTTCAGAAGTTCAAACTTCCCCTGAGGCTGAAAAGACCGGCAAACATATAACCTCTGTTCAAGTTTATCATCATTTCAGCTTGCTGTGTACAGTGAAATGAAAACACTCTTCTCCTGGCACATTCTATACAAGATTAAAACAAAAAAACCAAACCCCATAAGAAGAGGAAAAATGGTTTTAAAATGTAATAAAAATGTGGTATATTAATACCTGCATAAAGTGAATGGCGCATGGAATTCATACAGTATTTCCCTTGGTACATCAATTTTAAACTACAAAAAAAAAATCTTTCCAGCAGTGCTGCATCGACTGCATGTCTGAACGAGATAATAGGACTTCTCACTTTCTTCATATTCGAATTTGGCTATGCTGCTTTTTTTTTTAACAGCGACTTCACTATGGCTGTAGGTAAAACATAGACCTAATGCATCAGCAAAATCCCTGACAAGGCAATGCCAATGAACTGTAGCTCTGTTATCGTACTAATGCACTCCCCCTATCTCCTGATGGCACAAAACTTCATTATTGGAAAAATGTTCACCTTAGGTCAAAAGATGTTGGAAGCTATAAATAAAAAGCAGCATGCACTTTAAGTCTGGGAACAAAATCGTGTTCGGTAAATATTATATATTTATTACAGAGAGTTAGGTCACTGTTTGATATGTCAGATGTGTAGTATAAAAAGATAAAAAGATGTTGAAAAATTGCAAGTATAATGCCTTAAAATAGCTTTTTCCAAAGCTGTCTGAAAACCCCAGGGACACCTATTTCTAACCTCACACAGAGTCCCGAGGGGAGTATTCACAGAGGACTGAGTAGGAGGGACTGAGAGTCTGTGGCTTCTCTCTGGCTCAGTGAAACATTAACCCACAGTAAATCCTTTTTGTTCAGGATCAGGAATCAAACATCTCCATACGGGTGAAAATCAAACATGTCTTTGTGCGAACAAGCTGACGAGTTAAAAAGCCAACCATCCCACTGAGCTTCTCAGCAGCTGAGAATCAAAGAATTAGCCTCAGGCTCACCAAACATTGGTAATATCCATATTCATAATGGAGATAGCTGAGGTGATAAGACTCCAGAGCTCAGCTACGCCACTCACTTTGTCAACACTTCCATAACTGCTAGCAGTGAGCAGATAATACGCCGCGTTTCGCCACAGATGACTGATGAGGAGCAGGATGACAGCTCGCCCCGTTCAGCTCTCTGTACAGCAACAAGTAGATAACTGCTTTTGTGTGACACTGTGCGAGCATGTGTGAGTGCGTATGAGCGCTGAATGGTGCTCTGTAGCAGTGGCCATGGTGATGTCCACTGCTCATTCAAATCAATGGGAAGTGCAGCCTCTCACTTAACAGGGTGGTTTAGGAGTCAAATGTTTTGTGGACATCTGCCAGATTTCCCTGTTTGGACTCCTGCCAGTATTTATGCAAGCAAAGAGGCTGTTAGATGCATGAAAGCACGGTATGTAGACAGATTTAACCTGGACTGCAAGGATAAACTTACAACATTAAAAAAGAACGTTTTGAGGTTATCTTATTGGCCTAAGGGCCAGGGCACACCAGCAAAAAAAAAAAACATTTCCACAATGAAATCAATCCTCTCCAACATAAAATAAATCCACAAACATCTTTCAAGTTCAACCTTGGTAAACTTTGACATGAAAATTTACAAAAGCAAGCCATCAGTGCAAACTGAAGAAAGCTATCATAGCTTATAATAGCCTCCACTGTTGGAGTTTAAACTGCCCTAACAGGCAGATAACTTTTATTGTACTCTAGTGTGTAACATCTATTGGCAGAAATGAAATATAATATTCATAAGTAAGTTTTCTTTAATGCATAATCACCTGACTATAGAAATCCTTGTTTTCTTTACTTTAGAACGAGCAGCTTTTAATCTACAGACGCCGCGGATCACCTTCCATCCATCATGTTGTATCCCAGAAAGGACAAACCAAACACTGGCTGTAGATAGGACCTGTCGCATTTGTTGCGAGTTTTTTTGACCACCGTAGTTTCTCCTACATACTTCATAGCCCGTTCTCATGCAGGACGCCAGTGGTGTCTTCGCCGCTAGAGGCCACTAAATCCTACACACACTGGTCCTTCCAACTATTTACTGAATGAAAATATGTGCAATACTGAGAACAAAATGCCATAGAGGAGAAGAATTCCCACTAGAAAATACAAAGCTCGAACAGCTATTGTGACTGACAGCTGGTAGCATGTGAGCGGTTGGCTCACCAGATACTGTACAAACTCAGCTCTGGGAGTTGACACTACGTCACGTTGGAAATCAACCAGGACCTTTGACGCATATCACCGCCAGCTCCCTAAACCCATATTTTGTATGGCTCTCCGCTATCAAATAAAACAATCATCACAGTCAGTACAGTTCTAATACTCTAATACTACTACTCAAGTAAGGGTTGGAATGGCATAAAATAACGATTGTGGTATTTTTATACAGAGCTTGCCACGTATCGGTTTTAAGTAAAATGTGAGTTATCTCATGACATCATCAATTGTCCTGTGTCCACACAATGTAACATCTAGAGAGCAAGCAGGACTATGAGACCAAATACTCCACAAGTAGGTCAAAGTCCAGAGAGATCCATGGCACTTGTGGCTGGCTACCGCTAACAAAACAGCTCATAATAAACCAAGGACCTGACGCCTCACTACAGGGCTGCCCAGCCAGAACTCCAGGGGCCCTGTCTAAGACTAAGACCATTCCTACTCTGCCACACAGCATCAGCAAGCTTGTAAAACAAGCTGTTAAACTTTATCTGCATCATAACCATTGCAATAATACACCACAGATGCCAGAATTTCAAAAACAGATTTCCCTGAGGGTTTTTTCTGACTATAAGCCTGTTCTTTGTGCCTATGTGTTGAGATAATCCCCATGTTGCCATAAAAAAAGAAAGTATTCATTTATATATATTAAAAAAAAACTTCAGACTCAACATAATCAGTTAATAAAATGAGTCGATGCACCTTCCACAGCTATTAGAAGTAGCACTCAGTGTGCTTGCATACTGAAAGTGTACATACTGCACTACTCCAGATTGAAACATCCTATTAGCCCGCACATTCACAGAGCCATTAGCATTTAAATATGCAGGAGCTGTGCTCCTTTCAAAATGCCATTTTTACTCTGCTGCAAGGAGAGTTCTCCAGTTGTCATAAACAACTTTTTTTTTCTTTATTCAAGGACCTTTTCAAATGTCAGGGCCAATCAAACAACACGACAGGTCTCTGGGTGAAAAAAAAAATAATGCAGCTCAGAGGGCAAAGAAGAAGAGCGGACTTAACATGCATATTCATGTGGTTGGAAGGTTCAATGACTGCTGTCTCAGAGAATTGTGAGCAGTGGCAAAACAGTTTGTACGGCAACAGACAGCTGAAAAAAAAGCGCGCTTTTTTAACTCTTTTCTCCCCCTCGCTATTTCCAAATGTCAATGTCACAGACCGACAATGGGCAAGGCTCTGTGTGCCCACAAGTGACTTCCAAAACCCCAACCTCCCCCCCCC
>NW_023339751.1:13824680-13839157 GCF_004916995.1 Morone saxatilis | reverse complement strand
TCTATCATTAATAAACTGACTCAGTGACATATATTATGGATATTTTATATTATATTAAAAACTGCACAGTGAACTCAGTAACTGCAGGAAGTTTGTGTAAAACCAGAGACTTTTGAGCAGATTATTTTACTGTTTAGGCAACGTTGTTTGCAATTGTGTATACTATGTTTTCTATAATGTTTTTTTATTTAAATACTAACTTAATATTTTTGACAAAGTCCGTGTTTTCTTGTCCCTGACACTTGGTCATTGTTGAACAAACAGCGTGAAGAGAACTACTAAAATTACATAAACCATCTTTGGGAAAAATGTATTTGATTTAGATTTTTTAGTTTGTTTCATCTGCTAACATGGAGGCAGCTATACTGCAGTCGCCCTCCAGGGGGAGAGAGATGTTTTGGCTTCACTTTTGTAAAGTCAGTGTCGATGGTACATGGTGAGCGGGACTGTCACCTACACTGTAAGCAACCTCTTGTTGTTGCATTTCAACAAACTGTTGCAATTTCCTTAATGTAGAACAATACTGTATCACCACAAAACAGTATTTTACTGTATTTTGTAATTTGGTCTTTTTCTGCTGTATTTTATTATAGTATTATTGTAATATATCGTTATAATTATTAGTAATATATTAATATAAGAATTATTAGTACTATTACTAAACGATTATATTTTATATATAATCTTGAATTACTGATATTGTAATCTACTATACTAAAATATACTGTAGAATATTAATACCCACAATGCAATCTAAGGTATTTTACTGTAATAAAGAAATGTGGTACAGCAGGTTTTTACAGCACTGAGCTTCTGAATCCACAACGACATCTAACACCTCCCACCAGCTGCACTCTCAATGTGATGTAATATTGTAACAGAAGACATAAAATGAGTGCATAAAACACGTTATTTTGCATCCATCCATCCTTTAGTCAATATGTATATGAAATGGTCACATTGTGTGAGCCTACTGGTTATTTTAACCAAATCGGGCAAAAAACATGTCAGTATTTCTGAAATCCTGGCTATGGCCCCTGGCAGGAGACTAAGCTGACTGTTTTTTGCTGGATTCAACATGTTTCTACATCCCTAACCAAAATGACCTAATTGTATTTAAAAAGCAGTCCAGACCTGCTCATCAGAAACGAGGGTGTAGCAGCAGCAACAGCAGCAGCAGCAGCACCAGAGCTGGTTTCATAACAATGCTCACAGAAAGCCTCTTCTCTGCCCGAGCGAGAGGAGCAGGCAGTCAGGACAGCCTGCTGCGTGCAGATGGTGCTTTGTCTCTGCTAGTTCCTGCAAAAGTGACACACACAGACACGAACGCCAGCACGCATGTACAGGCACACATAGTTGGAAGACGGTGCCACTATTCATTCCTAATCCTCAGTGGTTTGCATGAAAGTGAATGGCAGCTCTGGCTATGCCAAGCGAAGGAGGGGAGGTGAGTGGGAGAAGATCAACTCTTTTTATTTTCCCCTGCTGGCAAACACACACACACTTTCCCATGTTAGGAAGACAGTGTATTACATCCATATTAGATCTTCAGACTGCGCTCCTTCATCCATCCTCATCCTCCTCCCTCCCCACTCCATCTATCTCTGGCATAATCTCCATGCATGCAGTTGAGAGCAATTAGGACTTCTTTGGATGAAAATGGCCAGTCATTAAGGAGGAGCAGGGACTCCGAGTGTGATGGTTTACGCCAGGTGGGAGGCTATTAGACAGCCAAGTGGTGTGAGCAAACTCCCATGGTCATAAATACAGGGAACGGTAAACATCCTCCACCGCTCCCCCCACTGCTGTTAAGCCCTTTCCTCCAATCATATAATGAGTTAATAATTTAGAGAAGTGCTTATTTATGCATCCACAGCATACTATATCCACTCACTGTACTGTAGGCTATAGTCAATTAAATGATTGACCCTGATCACAGCAGACCCTTCAGCACAGGTGTTACTAATAACAATAATGATGGCTCTGTTTTATTCAAGTGTCACAGTGAGCCAGCCAGCACGATCCTGAAGCCGAATGGAACTCAGCCATCATTAATTGTATTATTTCCACCTGTGACTTTCCTACTGTGACATGTTAAAATGTCTTAGCAGTATAATTGCTCACTGTACATACATGGCAATATATAGCTGAAACAATTCGTCGATAATGATGAATTAATCGTTCAACAAAAACAACAGAAATATTCACTGGTTTCATATTTTTTTGCTGCTTTACCATTTTATATCCTTCTAAATTGAATATATTTTTGGGTTTTAACTGCTTGGCAGACACAACAGGCAACTTAAGGACATCACCTGAGGCGCCTGGAACTTTTGTTAGGCATTTTCCACTATTATTTGCCAAAAGGCTAATTGATTCATCAAAAAACTGGATCAGTTATGTAAATAATCATTATTTGTGTGCTTCAATCACATGTTATAAAAAATGTCAGTTCTAACTCAAAAGACTGAACTCTTCAAAGATTAAGATTTAAGCTTGATTTCATTTGTTCCCACAAGCGGCCATTAAACACTCAGGTGTACGATAAGCAGGGAAATGATGTAGCAGCACTCGCACACAATTCACACAATAATGAAACTCTAATACAAGCAACAATGCAACTTATTCCGTTAATCACTCTAGATATAATATTTAGATTTGGCAACAATGTGTGAATATGATTCTGCAGTTTTATGTTTGACTGTCTCAATTAAAAACCCTGGACTATAATTTGCTTGTTTTCTGGCCACGACGCCAGCTGAACTGGGAATGACTATTAAATACATTATTTTGGTTTGGCAAAGCTTACAAACAAGCTTGTAAGATTGCCAACGTGGCAGGAGCAAGATACAGAGAAGCTGTGAGAGTATGAAAACTGACCTCAGCTGAAGTGAAACAACTGAGGATGTATCTATTTCTTCATACTGCAGAGGCATACACGAGTACACACACACACACACACACACACACACACAAACAGAGGGATTCAGACCGTCCTGTATCTTTTAAGCTCACTGTGCAAACAGGCCATATCAGTGAAGAGAATCAGACACCTGCTGCTGTCGGGTGCAGTCCACAACCACTCTCCTAAAACTATCCTTCACAACCAACCACAAACAGAAACGACCGACTCAGAAGACACTGACACACAACAGAGCATGTTATAACAAGCAAACAACAGGTGCTGGTAATTTGTAGAGAGGACCAATTACACTAAACACACAGGAGATTTTAAAAAGCCTGTTCTTTGAGACAAAACTATTACCAGCCTGCATGGGATGCAGTGCAACAGTTCCTCAAAGAATAATTGAAGCACAACTGTTCCCTCATCATTGTAATGGTCTGAAGCACACAGTTCTCAATTTGCAAAGTGCACTACACAATCTTTGTTTTCAACATCAAAGCCTTAATACAATCTGAGAATTAAGTTTTAAGATGTCCTAAGATCTGTGTGATAGAAATATAGCAGGACTTTTCGAAACAAAGAACAATGTTTCACATTCAAATATTCTATCAGTAAACTGTGATACTTTCAAAAAGTGAAATGGCTGAATAAAAAACAGAAACTATGATTACTCAATGAAAGATGATTTGCAGCCATGTCAAAAAACCCATGGTATAAACCCTAAATCTTCCTTGCTCTGTGATTTTGCAAAGCAGTACGTCTGAGTGACATCAGGCTGTGCGTTTTCGGCCTCTTGCAGATGGCACAGTGTAATTTCACACCCATTACCTCCTCTCCACAATGCATAGCACAATCACATGACAGTAAAATCCTCTCAGACCAACTCCTATGGGAACTTTTAGAAGCCGTTAGTGGCCTGGCCATTATGGGAATTCTCACAAGAGTTCACAAGAGCTATTTCAGCAGCGTCCAAATTACTGTGTTAAATGGAGTATTAGGCTCTGAGAATATGATTAACCAATTGTAATTACTTTGCTTCTGTGACTTCAAAACAGGCAGTTGATGCATGATTCAGACGTGTTTTTTTTTTCTGTTTCTTTTAGCTCTTCCAATTTATATAGTAATCACGTCAACGGAAAAAGAGCGGACATAGCAGCGATGCAAGAAGGTAGTCTCACTGAATAAACACGCTGTCCAATGAAAACTGCACACAATGAGTGAGTGGTTAGCAAAGTGAGAGACAGCACCTGTGCTTTCAAAATCATCTCTTCCTGCATCGGTGCACTCGCTCCCCCAGCTTGCCTCTCCGCTATCCAGCGTGTTATAATACAGCAGACACACAAATGAGTCCCTACACAAGCATGTTGTACAGCAGATCAGCCATGTACAACAGTGTTCTGTACAAGCACAAATCATGTTCGTAATCACAGTACACTGACTCCACCAGTCACCAGGGAATATCTGTTGAGGCGAATGAGACTCCTGATTTCCAACACAAACACACACACACACACACACAAGCATCCACACTGATAGCTACCATCAAGCACAAGCTGTGTGCATGATATCATAAATATTAAAGCGTTGGTTTTGCATTTTCTGGGCATTTTTCTCCACAGCGATAAATCAAAAGGCCTGATAGGAGCTGCCATGTACATTGTGATGCTGCCTGTGATGCGTTTGCCTTGGGAGGGCAGCTTTCATATCTGAACGCATGCAGGCCGTAAAAGACGTGTGGGAAGAAGTTCAACCCCCGGCGGAGTTGAGGGGAGGCGAACAGGGAGGGTGGTGTTGCCACTGGGACTGAAGGCGCGGGGAGAAAACAAGGAAACCCCAGTAAGGAATGACAAACTAAGAAGTACTACAGCTGTTCCACCATCAGCAAATGATATATATTTGGGGTGAAGACACTCCATAATCTCTGATTTAAAGCAGACCTCTTGGGATGATCAGATGTTCTAAAAAAAAAAACGTGGAGTTTCAAATGCAAACATTCGCCTCTGGAAGGGTGCGGGCCACGGCCTGCATATCATTCACAAAAGGCCTTTTCTCTGCGGGCAGGCTCCACTCTAAGTTCCCCCTGCCTGTTGTGACAATGCCTATGGGGTGGGTGGGTGAGTGGGTGGGTGGAGGGGAAGGGGGGGGGAGCAGATGTCCGTTGCCAGCAGCACATCTGCAATACAGCCTCAGTCCCCACCCCCTTCACTGGCCAGACAATTGGAGGGCCGCCTCCCTCCTCCCTCCTCCACTTGAAGCTTTCCTCCACTGGAGCCTCCAAATGCAGTAAAAAAAAAAAATAAGGAAAAAAAAAAAGAGGGAGAGTGGAGATTGTTGCCTTTTGAGAACCACTGCCCACTCTGCCTGTCAAAACTGTGAAATGGAGGGATTACGGTCCTGTTTCAAAGTGTGCAGGTGCTCATATGGAGGCCTGATTGGGTCACTAATTAAGCACTCATTAATTAGTAGGCTAACAGATGACAAGTGTTCAAACTGGATTGTGTTTGGCTTGTACACATGCTAGCAAGAAAGACTACAACTGCACACACACACACAAAAAAAAACACACTTGTACTAAACTTTTAATCAAACTCTTTTTAAGTGCATGTCAATATCCTTTAAGTATTTATTTTTCTTAAATCAGAAAATCACTTATAATTCGTTATCTTGTCTCTTTAATATGTCCACCATTACCTTACAAGTGCCCAGGCTCATTAGGAACTTAATAAAGCCAATTCCCACATCACTATGAAGTGGAGTATCGGCTAATGTCTACTCCCACCCTCCCCTTGTCCCTCCTTGCTGATGGCGCAGGGACACATGGACAGCGACGCGAGTATAGCTTTTCAAAACTACACCCCGTGTGGAGCACACACACACACACACAGAAACATTTTTTACCACCACCTTCGCAATAATCTTGAATCCTACCTCGACTGGATGTTTACTGAGAGTTCAAACGTCGGCTTTGGGGGCTCCAGAAATAGCATCGCAGGCTACGCATTTCAAATTCGCTTGTTATCTCGGATTTGGATAATGATCCACCTTTAGATGACATAAAAACTTAATCCTGAACGCAACGGGACAATCTCCGGCGCTGGGAAACGGTGCCTGCTGTCGGTTTTTACGGGGGGAAGTAGCCTCGGCTCTCGGCGTGCCTGGTTATCCTGCTGTTTACTTATACGGTTCATAAACACTCCTATTCTTTTCCTCCTGCCAGAATTGAGAGGTGTGTATCAGTTTGCTTTTCCTTTTTTTTCTCTCGCTTTTTGAGTGAGGCGGAGCCTTTGCCCACTTCTCCCTCTCACACACACACATATACACACATATACACACACACACACATAGACAGCAGATGAGAGACTTCGTGTACTTGATGGAGATGGGACAGTGGGAATGTTCCAGAAATATCTGTTCCCCCCTCCCTCCTCCCTCCTCATCTCTCATGTTATTTTAAAAAACTTTAAAGGATGGGTTAAGATTTTTTTTATATAGAAGTCTATAGATAATGCAAATCTCACCTAAACCCCCATACATGTTCCTGTTTCATTCCAGGACCAACTATTCCTAAATCAAATAACTTGTAGCGATTTGCAAAATTGAGTTGCACTACAAAACTGTAAGTGGTTCCCAGCCTGGGGGTCGGGACCCCCACTAGGGGTCGCCAAAGCTTCACAGGGGGTTGCAAGGCCTTGTTGATTTTAAACTGTGGAAGATAACTTTAAAAAAATATACACATTCATTCATTTCTGTGAAGAAAACTAAACTAAATTGTGTTATTTTTTTAGATGATTATTTAAGAGAGCTGAACAAAAGCTGTATTCACTGTAGCGCCTTCACTCTGATAAACAGCGTCGTCCTGCAGTAGAAAACATTCAAACAACCAGAGAGCTAATACAACAAGAAGAAAACACTGAATCTGTCAAAAAAGAAGCCTATTACGTTTGAGTGATTGTTAAAAATGATAAAAATACATAATACAGATAGAAAATTGTATAAAAAAATATCTTTCTCCATATTAACATAAAATAATCTGCTCAAAATTCATCCAAATCTCTCATTTTACACAAACATCCTGCAGTTATTGTGTTCACTGTTTTGGGTTCACTGTTTATCAGTCGTTCTGTATGCATTAAATAAAATATGAAAGATACATAAAATAACATGGTCAGGACTCATCAGTTTATTCAATGACAGAAAAGGTCTGTCTTAAGCTAATCAATAGCTATCGACTAGGCTACGTAAGCTAACGCTAAACAGATGGTCACTGCAGTATCACAAGGTGTAATATACCTTCCTAACTTTATTTTGGGGGCCAAACAATATATTTAACTTAACTCTCAATGCTTTCTAAATGTTGTATGACGTATACTGTAGGTACAGGCTACATGGAGAAAACTGTTTCAGCAAATGTCGCTAGCTAGGATTACGCTAGCTAAGTTTACCTAAAAGACACTGTTTGGTAATTTGGCTAACTTTATTTGCTTGAGGTTTTGTAATTTGACATATTTTGTGCTATTTTTGTGGAATATTACTGTGTCCACCACATTTAATTTTACATTAGCTCTTTTACTCTTCAGTCTAAACTAGTTATATATTCACAAGCTAACGTTACTTTTGTCACAATTCAGTTTGTTAGTAAAAACTAGCTTTAGTTTGTAACTTGTTTTTAACTTGTTATGGTGATTGTTGGTGATGTTTGAATTAATCTTTTCTTAAAAACTTCAACAGCGCTGTAGAAAGTCAAAGTCACAACGTCACGTCGAGGCTAGCCTCTGTTCCTCTAGCTTCTCTAACTCCCTGCAATCTCTCATTCAGCATTTCTTTAATCAGTCTTTCTGTTTCTGTGGTTTACTTTCCATAATTTATGACACATCAGCATCTAGCACTCGCCATTAGAAACTGAAACCTTCATAGACTCTAGGCCTGTTGCTTATGGGAATGGGTTTGTTGAAGGATGTTAAAAAATAGAAATATTGAATAAACAACGATATACGATTGCACACATCGACAATGTCAGTGGGATTTTGAATGAGGTTTTCTTACTTCTGCAACAGAGCCCGCAAGTTCTACTTTCACTTTGAGTCTCTATACTTAATTTTACTGATTCAACCATCTTCGGTGGGAATTTACATTCATTTGACAGTTGCACATCCTCGATATTTTACATTTATAGACTCAATATAACTAAATTTGACTTCTTTAGGGCAATAATTAAATGAATAAATGGTTGAATAAATGATGGATTCACTCTATATTTCTGAACTCGATATTTGCAGTGTTCAAGAGTGCAACAGTATTTAGACCTTTGGGGGGGAAATAATTTACATGAACTTAATGCATTTACTAAATAAATAAGATATGAGAAATGAGAAATACTAACAAATAGAAAAAAAAATTTCACTTTCTTTTCTGGTGTCTGATTTTCTGGGAGGGATACGGTTGTTTTGGGGGGACTTGGTAGTTGACCTTTGCGATAGATAGATAGATAGATAGATAGATAGATAGATAGCAACTGCATGTGTAATCAGTTCATTCCTCCTCCTCATGCCACAGGTGCAGATAGCAGCAACTGCAGCTGTGCCTTGATGTCATACTTAAAACATGCAATATTCTCCCCTTTTTTTAGTACCAGCCTCAGCAGTAGGCTGTGGACCCTCCCTTCATTCACACAGTGGGGCCGGCCATATAACACGGCACAGATGGCAGAGATCATCTTTGGATTTCCCGGCCACTTTAGTCCCTGCATACTTTTCCAACACTTTCCAGCACATCGTAGTCGTTGAATGGAGCTTTTCACAAAGACAAAGAAAATCTCCGTCAGCAATAGATGAATCATTTACATATCTCCTATTCTGTATCTTGCCATAGCTTCTGTACCATGTGCCCTGTGCGTGTGGTCCCAGGCCTGGGGGGCTCTTGGCCCTGTTCTGAGTGAATCTTTCCCCGTGGTCATTTTGTCTTCAGCACAATGTAACTACTGGGCATGAACCCAAACACTCCAAAGACCAACACCAGCCAACAGGGGACACCAACTGAAGCATATGTTTTGCAATTGCAGCCGAGGGGCTGGATGACAGGAGCAGGAAGAGACGAAGGAAACTGGTTGAATCACTGCTGTGAAGTTCTATCTGGAAGTCAAAATCTGAATTAGATGAAGGCATCCCTTTTTTTTTTTTTTTACAAATAAATAAAACAGCAAAAACAAAGGCACTTAAACTACTACTAAACCAATATGTGGAAATCTAATGATTAATGACGCAGTATATTATTTAATGATGATAAAATGTATGTATGATGAAGTATGTAGTATATGTGTTGGTATTCATCAGCAATAGGGGACAGAATATCATTTTGAATATGAGTTGTTTCAAAAATCTGCTTTATTGTTACATATTTAATCCTACAAAAGGTTGTGTTTGCTAATTATAAGCTTATCTAAGCTTAAGCTTAGCACATTTCAAACAGCAATCATGACTTGTTCCCTTTTTTAAATTTTACTCCAGTCACTAGCATTAGAATCTGGTAGCACAGACCTGAAAATTATTTAAATGTTCACCACATTAGGCCTTGATATTGTGATTTGCTTTTGTTTATACACTAGTTGTTAGGATGACAACCAACACACACACACACACACACACACACACACACACAAACACCTCTAATCTGTTCACTGTACAGTGGGTATTTGAGAGGATCAGTAGTGTGCGACTGCATATTTCTGCAGAGACACATTATTTCTTCCCTCAATTCCTCCTGGCAGAGATCTGAGTGTTTGACCTTTTTAAAATGCAAAGCGATTCTTCTACTCCAGAGAGTGAACGGGAGGCTCATGATTGTGCCACTAAATTTGAGGGACTTAATGCAGTAACTCACAGAGAGGGAGAGCTGTTCTGCACCTGCTGAAGTCGAGACTTGGTTACGGGGATACAATAACATCTCCAAGGGTTATGTTAATCTTTAAAGACGGGTTATTCTTATGCTGCTCCACTCTTTACCTCATTTGAATGAATATTTCACTGCAACCTTGAATCAGTCTCTCATGCTTAAATCACCTTATTGCATAGCAGTTCTTTTTACTTGGTCCTGAATGCATACACTTAGATCTTTTGCTTTATAGTCTTTAATATAAAAATAAACTGTTTTTTATCTTTATTCATTAATCTTTCTTTTAATCCATCAAATCATCAGTTACAATTCAAAGTAACCTTGAATATTTCACTATGGATAACCCAGCTCCCTGTGTGCTGACCTCTCTTGTGATTTTATAATAACGTTACACATATTTCACATCTTTCGTCCTTCTTGAGAACAAGAAGTACAGCTAATTTAACTTCAACATCACCACCAGAGCACTTATGATTATCAGCAGCTAAAAAGTGGAAATCATGTTAAACTGGAAATTTAACAACTTATGACACACGCTACATATGGGATATCGTAATGAGCAGCTCATGGGAATGTAATTTACATTTGATAATGATGTCAGACTGTTGAGTGTGCCATTGTGCTGTATGTATCTCCTCCACTAAGTGTGCATACAGTGCAGCAGCAGAAAGATCTTTTTAACATTGCTTTTGAGAGATGCCATAATATGATTCAAACAAAGCCACACAATACCATTCTGACCACACTCACATCTAATTATATTCCACCACATTAAGGCCTCTGACACATTCATAGCAGCCTTTTAAAGACATTCACGGGCTTATATTTATGCCTCCAACAGAATGCAAATGAGGCAGATTTACCCCTTTGACTGGAGAATAAGTGTGAAAACAGTTAATTAGACTTGTTGTGAGGTCTCTGGATGATTTTTGCTTCTCCCCTTCCTACTACAGGAAATAGAAAACTGTGAATGTTTATGTGAGATGTTAAAGCAGTTTTCAAGGCTGACTACATAAACTATAGATACGGTATGTAATGTACCTGAAAGCAGGAAGTTAGACAGTCGCATCTGAAAACAACAGCAGTCTCTGTACTGCGAGCACAGAAAATACCTTCCAAAGGAAGCAGAATTTAAGCTAAATTCTCTGAAGTGTCACTTTGTTTCAGTTGCACTTGTCTTTTCCAATTAGAGGATGTCAAATGTGACTAACCTCATTCTTCACACACTTTTACATCATTTTTCTTAAAATAACAACCTGCATTTGGTCAAGTGTGCGAGACAGTGTGAAGAAGCAGAACCAGTGGGGCGTGTGGTCTGGCCTCTGATCTGTAAATTGGACTAGATTTATCCATTTTAACTAATGACACTAAAATGCTGTGATGTTGAGGTTATGGAGCAGCAGACTAGATGAAACTAAGAGGTGGAGCTTCTTAAGCAGTGATGAAATACTTGGCAATATTGTACAGATGTGGCAAGCCAAACTGAGCCTCTGTTTGAGCTAAGAAGCGTGTTTCTGAGCGGAGCATGTGCAGCAAGCAAGTGTCCATACATGTCGCCTTAAGGCTGCCTCTGCATTGTTGCCCCCTTACTCTAAATATATGATAAAACACAAGATCGGGAACCCAAAAGACTGATTCTGCTTGAAAAACATGACAAATATCTTATGTCTCAAACGACATGGGACATAAATGAAACAAGTTTTTACTCTTATTTAGTGCAATTTGGATATTTAATCACAGTTACAACAGATACAAACTGACACAGCCTAGCATCATATAAACTGTACATAATAAATCATCCTTGTATAGACTATTTTCTTGTTCTCTCTCGGGTGGGATACTTGAACAGACTGCTGCTTGTAGGTCTTTGTTTACAACCAGCCTAATGTAATTATACTCACCACCTACTCACAAATTAGCATGCAAACTGTGTCGGAGGGTTGAAAAATACATGGAGGAATGTGATTTAGTGCGAGGATAGGTCTGATCTTCGAGGCAATGTTTCTGCAGCGCTGCTCGGTGACCTGAGGTCGTCGGACCTCACAGCTGCAAACGTAGCAAGCCGGCCTGAGCAGGACTGAGGCTAATAAGCTCCAAAGTACTCCATTTAGACACACACGTACAGTGCAAAGACACACAAATACACACCCACGGAGCTTGGTAGCCGAGCTATAGCATTGGAGCTCTTATCTTCGCTGAACAAACTCCTCGAGTGATGGGAATGTTCTCAGGATGTTATCTTGTCCTCTGTGGAAATGAGATAGCCAGCCACCTTTATCACCACCCTCAGACTCTGGAGGGCCTCTGACCATTACTGGAACAAGGACCACTAGGCTGCCAGGGGACACTAACCAACTGGCTGCCTGAGAAAAGAGACTGCCAGGGAATTGTAAGCACTGCAAGTGGAATGATTGGAAACAGTCTTATGGTTAGGTGGTTTAACCCAGCCAAGGGAGTCAACTCTATGTCTTGAAGGCCGTTTTGGACTCTACAGTTGCTATGTGGACAGGATGCTGGATGTTTGAACAAGATGAAATGTTAAACATGAAGAGAAGTCATACTGAGAGCCTTGACACATTATTAAAAAGGATATAAGAAGAGAGGAGAAGAAAATCTAAAGAAATCGGGGAAGCTAGACATTAGTTATAATTGGCAAAAGAATAAACAGAAAAAAAACTTCTTTGAGATATGTGATTTAACCGCAGCATCTCCATGGCAACTCTCTTTTCAAGTCACCTCTTTAATGAATAGGTAATGGACAAAATGCTAGATGCACAACTTCATAACGTCAGATCAGATGCCAAAACTGACGTGAGGAGAAGAAGAAAAAAAGGTAGATTTTGTTTGACAAAAAGTGATTTTGCTGTGCACACAACAGAGTATGTCAAAACAGCACAGCAGCCTTTTTTTGAAAAGAAAAAACACACACACATACATACAATGTACCAGGGCAACACATATCTTCCTTCTGTTGCTGTCATTTTGACTGTCTGGCAAATCCACCTCTTGTTTTCAAAGCATTTTTTTCCCTAACAGGTGCAAAACCTCTCAACTCAACACATCAAAGAGACACATGCACCTGCGAATAAATCACAGCAAATGGTAAGAATCCAGACTAGGGCCTCCTAACACCAAAGAGGTAGGATTCAAAGTGTCTGATTTAATATTCATGAAGTGCACGGCTTTGGTGGTTGAATGCTTGTTTACTGAGATGTGTCTTTTGTCCTTGGGAGAAGGTTTGATATTCCACCAAGGAACTGTATTTACATATACTCTGGGTTTTTGCCTCTACATGATATAACACACATATCTCCCCTAACATGGCACATACAGCGCACACAACCACATACTGACTAATGATTGACACGCCATTCAGCGCGCTCTCCTAAGAGTTTCTCGCTCCCCTGTGAAGTATTAAAAGCTTTACTGCTATTCCCGAACAGAGCTAATGAGAGTTTTTGATTATGAACTGTTGGTGGCTTCCGTGCGGAGGAGTTGTTCAAGTTGTGACAAGTCCAAGAGGAAAGTATAGTCTGCAAACTGCACCCACAGGGACAGAGGTGGCAGACAACCAGTGGAGACCAGACAGAACCAACTGTCAAACATAAGCACAGGTGTTTTTCATTAATAAACACTTACTTCCCGCTCAACCCTTCAACACGACTGCACCTCTTTAAAAAGTGTTTTAGATTAATTCAAGTATGATCTCACCACCAAGAATGTTTAGCAGCTATATACAGCAGGCTCATGTTTCAGTGAAATGGCAAGATAGGGTTAAAATAGAGCTGATAACCTTTTTTTTTTCCCTCCCCACTGTGCACCTGTTTTTTTCTGTTTTATCAAAGGTATTGTCTTTACAACCCCTCGCCCTGCAGCTTGGTGTCAGTCGTGCACCTGCAGGCAACAATGTGTGAGATAATCTCAAAGTGAAATCACAAAGGGGCGGCAGTTCCAGATGGATGTCTCACAGCTCTCTGGTCTTGCTATATAAAAACTGTGATATGTATGTCACCTTTTAAAAGTGAAACAAACTCCCACAAGGTCGACACTGCATGTGGAACAGCTAATTACTATACGGCTGAAAAAAGGCTTGTGAGAAAAACCCATCTCCTCGGTGGGTACTTAAAGAAAGAAAGCAGCTGGTCAGAACGTATTCCCTAGAGAAAACATCAGCTATTGGAGAGAGTGGCTGGGGATACTGTTCTCTTAAGTGCTTTTGTCAGAGCAGTGTTCTCTGTTATTTCGCTCCCATGCTTTCTCCTCTCTTGTATGGGCGGCACACACACACATATCCATCCCTTTCATCCTCAGGGGTGAAACAAACCCATGCATTATGACTCAAATCAAGCTTAATTTATTTCACATGCTCTAATGTAATGTCATCATGTTGATATGCATTGAATAAAAATAGCTGGATTCTTTTCTGAATTATTTCCCCCCACACACTTTCTCCAGAGCATGCACATTACACAGGGGTTTTGGTTATTACATTTCTCACACAACTTGGCTGTTGAACAACTCAGTGGATCGTTAGGCCAACTGATAACTCATGCAGACCTGCTGCCCTCTGCTGGCAAAATTGTGAACTACCAGTAATCTACACAGGGCTCCTAAAGTGGCTCTGACTATGCATGATTGTCTTTAGATGCCTCCATTATGCATTTGTAGTTTATTGCTTTTTTTT
>NW_023339751.1:13788537-13824580 GCF_004916995.1 Morone saxatilis | reverse complement strand
TATTCATAGGTATGTTTTCTTTACTGTATAATCACCTGAATATAAAAATCTTGTTTTTGTTACTTCAGAATGAGATGTGTTTATCTACAGATGCTGCGGGTCACCTTCCATGGAGTCCGCCATGTTAAACCGCCATGTTTCTACAGTGGCCCTGAACAGACAAACAAACTAGTTGTAAAAAGGGCCTTTTGCATTTTGTGTGTTTCGTGGCCACCATAATTGCCCACGACACACTTCACAGCATGTTGTCATTCCCAGGTCATCAAATACAGGCGTGAGCAGTTTTCAGTTTTCAATCTGCAACTCCACAGCTAGATGCCACTAAATCCTACACACTGGGCCTTTAAGTGGATTGTTAACAGTCCACTTTCCAGTCCAATTAGTGTTGTTGTGGAATAAAACCTTGTTTATAAAAGGTCCATATTTTTCCTTTCTGGAATACAGCTCTCAGAACACTCAAGAGCTCTCAAAACAATAAAAAATGCTATCTGATGATTATTAATTTCTTTATTTGACAGCTGGACCGTCCAGAAGTTTCATCATACCCTCTATATACTATGTCTTCTCAATGATACCATCTAGTAAAGTATCTCAGTAGTATCTTAGTCCTTGGAAGGTGCTAAGTAGTTGTTAGCTGCCAGCGCATGCAGGGTGTCTTTGAGGTCAGAGTCATGTCGTCCGAACCACATGAATTGCTCCGCTGCTTGTGCCAAAGCGGCCTCTGCAGACTTCTGCTGGTGGTTGCGGGGGAACCGTCTGGTGCTGGTTGGACCATTAACAGCCTGCTTCACCATAAAGTCAGTCTGGTAGACCGTGACGTTCTCCCTAGAGCTGCTGTCATTTTCATCACGGCACAGGCAGAAGTGGGAGTTGTGCTGTCGGTGATCATCAAGACACTTCCTGCGTCCCACACCCTGAAATATACCAACATGATACAAAAAAAGTTAAAAAAGTGGTTACTTTTTAAAGAGTAATGTGGTGATGGATCTGAAGATTTCTTTTTTTCTTTTCTTTTCATACTCACATGAGTGAATACAGAGATGTTGTCTTTTAAGGAATGCTTGTTGTCATGGCCTGAGAATGGATACTCTCTGGATTCCTGTAAAGAAAGTAATAAAGAAACTCAAACTGGGATAAGAGTATAGTCTAATACACCTGAATACAGTGGGATGGGATACAATGAGATTCAGATATTCTTTTTAAAGAAAGTGCAATGAAATCATTCAGAGCCCTGGGCCATGATTGTACAGCAAACATGACCTACTTTACATACGTACACACCTGCTGAGTTTTCCATTTAGGATAGCGCTCCAAGTTCAAATCCTGAGGCAATGATGATTTAACCTGAGTCAGCATGTTCCCAGTGCTTGTACAGGTCTCACGACTCCTTGTTTCATTTTCTGGTAAAACTGGATGAGCAAACTGAGGGGGGAATGAAAGAAAAGACAATTAGACAACCAAGTCTGAATGTTATGATTTGTAATAATATAATTATTTGATGAAATGAGGATTTTCTTACCCATTTGCCGTCATTGCTCATTGAAGAATACCGCTTTCCACCTTTTACCATTTTAATACAGTTTGAGTCCACTGAGTGGTTTCACCAGTACAACACACAGTCCAACTTAACAACTAATACAAACACTGGTGACTATGGAAACCTGCAGTAAACAACAACCTGAAACGTGATCTCAATTTGCCATGGAGACGTGGAACTAGAATTCTAACAGGAAATGGAAGAATCAAACATAAGAAAAATAAATCACAGAAAGCATGAAAGCATGTTTTCTTAAGCCAATTAAGTATATAAAACTTACATTGTGGGATTTTCCTATCTTTTTTTTAATGTGGACAAAGTACTCAGACAGTATTTGTGCAGGAACTCTGCAACTGAACAGCTGAGGATATATTTGCAGTCAAAATGTTTTCAAATCAGGAGAGACTCTGATAGATAGAGTAAATTATAGCAGACTTTATTTTTTTTTTTACATATAGAAAAACAACAATTCACATTTCTTTAAAATAACATTTAACATTTTCCATTTGAATAAGAAAGGTTAATTTTTCAAAAATTATTTCAAATTATGTTACAAAGTAAGCCTTAACAAAAGGTCTCAGGTTATGAAATTCTTATCAAATACACTTTTTGACCTAGTTAATAAAACATATTCATGATTTTCTTTTCAAATAAAGATAAAGTTAAAAGCTGAAATAGGCACATAGTCACTAATACCAAGCCCTGACAGTACAACAACACCAGCTCCTGCAATTTAAATGACATGAACTACATGAACAGAGGTTGTTTCACCTCAAATGGTACAACTGAAGGGATTGTAAAAATGATTTAGTGAGGAATGTAAATTTGTACCTCCAGATGTGATGAGTTAGCTGGAGTGTAATTGAAATTACTAGGGTTGAGTTTAGTTATACTCTAACAAACTCTAAATTAAACTGATCTTTAAATCAACTTTTAGGTACATTTACATGCAGGTACTTACAAACAAACAGATACAGATAAGAAACCATCTCATCATAACACTTCCAGTTGCAAAGGGTTGTTCCACGATCCTGGCGTCACATATGTGCAATCAATTCTTCCAACTACAAGCACAGGAGAAGTTGACAGAGAGGTAATGCTTGTGCTGAGGATCTCTTGGGAATATTAGACTTCTTCAACAGCTGAAACATGGTTGTGGTCTGTGTGCCCCTGGTGCATCTCTGTTGTATTATTAATCCCTGAGGACAAGATCAGCAGAGTAAGAGTAAGAATGTTGAATTACACGTTTTAGGTTACATTCAACACACGGCTAAAAGGGTACCATCCATTCCTTCCATACAATATTAATTTGAGGGTCCTGACAAGGGCAGCAGCCAGGGGTTTTAGAAATACTGAGGTCATCGGTCCAATTTTATTCCCCAAGATGACGGTCGAAGTGCAGCCTTATCCAGACTGCCAGGGATAAAATTCAGTCCTTTATAGAGCTAGTATCGAACATCGATACTTTAAAAAAAAATATTAGTATTGTTTGCTTAGTCAGACTCTTAAGGTCATTTACTTATTCTTTGATCAGATAGTTCCTGATTTAAATGTGCAAACTTCTCTAACTATGGAGTATATTTTCTATTTATTAAACATTGTATTTTGTTAAATAGAAAGAGAAGGAGTCCAAACATGTTCATATTCCTCAAAGTAAAGTACTGTGTATATAAAATTGGAATTAGCCTCTAAAATACTAAACATGTCTAAGCTTTTTTATTGTAGAACATACCCCGATAATCACGTTGAAGCACCTAATATGCATTAAAATGGCTTCCTCCTCATGTAACATGGTCTTATAGTCGTCCAGGTCGAGTAGCAATATAAACCTCATGATAAAGGAAAGGTACTTGGATGTTTTTGTGAGCTTTGAGCTGATTTCTGCTGAGTTACTTTGGATAAATATAGGCCTTCGTCAGTGCCATCAGCACTTTCTTGATCACATTAACAATTCACCATTCAAAATCCCTTTTTGTCTTCACCTCATCAACTAGACCTTCTTAATTAAGACAATGCTCTTAATAAAGGCTCTAGGTGCCTCTGTGTGCGGCACTGAAATTCAGTAATGGTATTAAATTAAGAGGTGTACATTTGTTTCTACCTACTGCATTGTGAAGAATGTGGATTCTTACTCTGAATGACCGATGGAGACATTTCTGATGGACCACTCCAAGGACTCGGCACTATGGGAACTTGCTCTTTTCCCACTTCCCTATGAAGTTGCTTCTTTAGCTGTTTGGCCAAATGTTGCCACCTGGCGAAAAGCAGTAATCAACTTCAAACCTGCAGTTATGTTATCATTCATATTTTTAAGCTTTGTAAGTCACACAGAGATCACACATTCACTTCTCTTACCTTTCCTGCGTGTCGTTGTACTTATTCAACCTGTCTGCCTCCTCCCTCTTCTCCTCCATCCATCGTTGCAAGAGTTCCTCTTTCTCTCTCCAAGCCTGTCCCAATGCTTCCTTAAGTCCTTTCTGCTCCGCACGCAGGGCTGCCAGCTCTTTGGATTGACACTCTACTGTAAACTCGAATTCTGAAAGGGCCGCCTTCAGGGTATTACTCCCTTTAGCCAGAGTAAGTGCCTCTTGACGGTAGTGGGACACACTGAAACAGCCGAGTGACGAAATGGTGATTTAGTGTACCTTTGATCAGCACAAAGTAACCATATTAATATTCCTTCATTTACTTTGTAACATAGTGATTATGGTTTTCTTTAAAAATAATTGTGCTAGACCAGAAAATATACTGAAAATCCCCCTATTATCTAAAGACAGTACATTAATGGAAAACATAAGAAAATGGTACAAAAATCCAGCTGCTCCATATTCTTAAGAAAAGAGCTGCTAAATAACTCATCCTACTCATTTTTATAAAGTGTCTAAATGTGAGCCAACAACTAATAGGCCAAGCACTAGTTTATTATACTCAGTTTTGAGAGAGCAGGTATTATACTCTGCTGGCTATTCCATGTACTGGAAACTTGAGATTACCGTGACTGCCAGTACTGCAGTTCAGCCTCTTTCAGATACAGGACGGTGGTCAGCTCAGAGACGGTCTGAGACAGCTGGAGGGGGACAAAAAGTGACAAACATGTCACTGAATGCACACACCAATTCATCTTTACCAGCTGTAACCTAGTAATGATGATTTCACAAAGTTAAAGACACCCAAAGCTATCTATTAATGTATTGTATTATGTGGATGCCTGAGTTTTTACTGCTGCTTGTACAATCATATGAGAACGGAAACCTCTTGAATATAGTTGGAGGCTGATGCTGGTGGTGTTTATCATTGAATTCCTCATTAAACCAACCTTTTCAGCCAGGTGTTCACTCTCTCTCAGTTGGAGTTGAAGGAGTTTGGTGTTTTTCCCGACTTCAACTCCACTGAAAAACAAAAACAAAAAAACAATGTCCATTTTTAAAACAAAACTCAAGCTAAAAAGTCAAGCTTTTTATCCAAATCAGCAGAAAGGACAAATGACTTCATTTCTAACCTCTTTGACTGAACATCATCCAATATTTGTTTGCGAATTTCAAACCGTTCCTCCAGCTGAGACACTGAAAGAAAGCAGACACATGTCTTTGGGCAGTGAGGACATCAGCACTGCAAAGGCTGAGACAGAAACATTAACCTTACAGCTAGTGAAGACCCCGACATAGGGCACCTTCTCAGTTTGGTCCCTGTGTTGCAGTCGAGCGCGGACGTGACTCTTCCAGCTCCCCATTGTAATAAACAATAAACACAGATTGGTCGGTACACTAAATGTCCTACAGCGGCTTGGATCCGTTTTCTATCCCCACTCGGTTTTAACGTGCTCGAAGACGAATTGAATTGTTAAAACGTAACCTCCATCAGCACAGAAACTAACTGCCTGCAGCAAAGTTTCACAGCTCCTCCTCCCTGCTCAGTCAGTCAGCTGATCCGCTCCCTGCCTATATAACAGGCCTGATACAACACAAAACAACACAATGCAATACAATGAGCATGTCCATTACATGCTTTATAATTCATTTATACTTTATGTTGTAGTTTTACTTCACTAGATTCATTTGAAAGCTGTAGGAGGGGTACTTTCTAGATCAAGATGTTATACAATCTTGATGTTTTAATTGTATGCCATACCATACCCAGCTACAAACAATAAAAAACAACAACAAATATTATAATATTTTTTCTTTTTGCGTCTTTGAGTTTTTGCTGCTCATATTGCCCAATATAACCTGTTATTACGCTATAAATGCAAAATATCTAACTTGTAAAATAATATTTTTAAATTCTGGCTACTTGTACCAAAATAAAAGCATATTTCCACCCACTGAATGTAATATATATATTATATTATATAATATAATGCACTGACAGGGGACATTCTGCTAATACTTCTAATACTAGCTAATACTAGTTCTTCTAATTAGATTTTCAGTTTTAATTAATTTATACACTTACTACTCTTATGAAAATGTACGAATGAAACAATAATGTACCAGTAGTTTTGTAGGCCATTTTACTGTAAAACATATGCATACCTATTACATATTAAACTAAACAGATGAAATGTCGACACACTTTGTAAGAAGCCAACATGTGAGTGAATTTCATAATAAAATACACCAGAACAAACCAGAAAGTGCGCAACTATTCTAGAAAGCATCTCTAAAAGTACTTCCGGTTCACATATTTTATCAATACTAAAATATTTATAAGCCATTATTCTACGTTATAATCCAGTAAACGCTTCCACGTCGTCTTTAAAATAAAAATAATGATGGTATGATTCTCGAAATAAGAAAATAAGACGAGTTTTGGAGTTCGTCTTATCGTGAAACCGGAAGCTGTTGTTCGCTTACTGCCCGCATCAACGTGTACGCTAACAACAACAGTCTGGCTGATAAAGGAAGAGGAGAAGCTGCAGGCGCATTTAACTTGTTAAAAAAAGGGCTAAAAACCACTCAAATTAACAGCCTCACATGTGAGCGTCGTTTAGTGTCAATTTAACAACCGTGTTGGGAAGCGACACTTTTTTTTTTTTATTTACATCTCTACGGGTCTCTTTCTTGGAGCTAGCCTGTCAAGCTAGCAAACTGGACACAACAGTAACTTTATTGACACAATAGACGCGTCTGGCTCGTTTAACTAGCTAATGCATACATTTCCCACGAGTTGTCCAAGCCATGGATAGGTTGGCTGGTTGTTAAGAAAGAGCCAATGTTTGCCGGGTTGAAGTGAGTGTCCTGAGTCCAGTATGAGCGCGTCAGCTGCGGACAGAGAGCCTGGGATCCCCCTGGACAGTGCAAAGGAAGACATCAGTGGCCCTACCTGCACAGGAGAGAACAGCAAACATGTAAGTAACTAACCGAAGCAAGGAGGAACTGTTACACTGACTGTATGCATGGTTATTAACAATGTGAAATCTTCCTATTCACCAGTTTCAGTGTATTGATTCACAGATCCACCAGACACTCTCAGGTTTATAGCTCCAACCTCCATCAGTGATTCCCGGTCCCAGTAACTCACTTGCACTATGATGTTTTGTTCTGTTATGTTGAAGGACTCTGCAGTATGCTCAGGCAGCAGTGAAATCAAGAGCCGTGCTGTGGTCAAGTACTCTGCCGCCCCTCCTCCCACCAGCTATGCCCTGCTGCAGGAGAAGACGGACCTGAAGCTGCCTCCTGCCAACTGGCTGAGAGAAAACCCCCAGCTGGGCAGCGCTGGCACCACTATATTAGGGTCCAGCAGCAAGAGCAAGCCCTTTTCCAGGTGCAAAAGCATGAGAGATCCTATTACTGCAGCTGATGTAACTGTGTTGGTCTCTGTGGAGAGAAGTTTTTCCTTCGTAAATCGAGTACACTGTAGCCCTGCAGTCTGTAATGTTCAGTTTTTGTTGGAACTGTTTTAATTAGGAGTATTGATTCAAACCTCATGGTCAGTTTGGAGTCTGTACTTTGTGTTGCTGTTGCATTGTATTGTTTTATACTGAAAGATATAATGTTTTAATATGTTGGCCAACCAGTTTATGTCAACTGGGGCAAACTAAATATTAGAAACACTTGTGGTTAGGTTGGTATTTTAAGATGTGATATTAATTTGTGATGACAGTTTGAAATCGTATGTTTTGCTGAGTGAAGATAAAAGGCAGGGTTGGTATTAGAGGCTCACGCTGAATTCTCTGCCTAATTTGCGGAAACCTGCTGGGCAGATGGCCTCTGTTGTTGGTCTGAATGCACTGATGAACACTGATTAGTACTCTGAGGTGTATCTAAGGCACAGTGTGTAATTCTGCCTGTTTTCGTTGATGTTACAAAACTACATCTAGAATTTTACATCTAAGACACCAGTAAGCAGAAGCACTGGATAATTTCTTGCTGCATAGCTGAAAATGCTAATAATCAGGGCTATAAGTGCATAAATCTCACATGTTGATTCATCTGCAAAAGCATTTTCTTGGCCACTGTAAACACTCAGTAGTAATAACTTATTTTTTTCTTCTTTTGTAGTTTTGGGATGGCTTACGACTTCATTGACTGCATCGGGGATGATGTCGACGTGGTATCTGACTCAGAGGTTTGTGAAAAAAAACATTTCTTTCTTTGTCTCCGAGACATGCACAGACACTTTATGTTAACATTGTTTTTTTTTTCTGTCACATTCAGAACATCAAGAAGCTCCTGAAAATTCCCTACAGCAAGTCCCACGTCAGTATGGCTGTTCACCGCGTGGGGAGGACATTGCTTTTGGATGAGCTGGACATTCAAGAGCTCTTCATGAGATCCTCTCAGGTACAGAATGGCACATTCCGTACTTTTATTCTACTTTTATTCCAAATGTGTCTGCCATTGCCACTGTTTCTTCACAACAGTAACTTTTAAGAATGTGGTTTATGCGTGTGTTGTAGACGGGAGATTGGACGTGGCTAAAAGAGTTTTACCAGCGGCTAGTAGATCAGAAGTGGCAGAGGAAAAAGAAGAGTAAAGAGCACTGGTATCAGAAAGCCATCCTGTCAAAGTTCCTCTATTACAGGTGAGTACTTTGAGTTTGGTTCACAGTGGAACTTTTTTTAAAGTTTATGGTGCATCTTTTCCAGTCTTGTCCCATAATAACCTCTTGTGTTTCCTCCAGTATAAATGGTGACGGGGCTGCAGAGCCTGTACAAAACGACCTGAATGAAGGGCAGGAGGAGAACGGGGCAGAGGAGTTCAGTTCCTCATGGCCCACCACCTTCACCAGCACATCGTCTGATGCCGAAGAATCAGATCCTCCCAAGCAGGTACAGTGTATTTAGTAGCCTCTGATTGGGGCAGCCAGACCTGTGATAGAATTAAGAGATGTGTGTGAAATTATATCTCAATTTCTTCTTCATTAGGAATAAATCCTATGTGTCGTTGTCACTCACAGCTTTCTGTAACGCCTGAAATGTATTGGAAAATAACCAGTAATCAGTGTTTTTAGATCAGATGGTGTGAAGCTTATGTGTTGAGAGTTCGGGTTTGTGCTGCTTGCGCTGACAGTATTGCTACTCTTAAATGTGCAGGAAAGTGTTTCTGTAGACAGCAAGTTTGCTCTGGGCCAGGTGACTTCCATACCCAAAGAGCAAAACCTCCCTATGCTCTTCAACGAAGGGGAGAACAGTCAGGTAGTACAACCTCCCTTAATGTTTTCCTACCACAGTTGGTAACTTATGTCTAATGTACACTTGTTTACACTCTTATATACACTTTGATGTCACTTGTTTGACAGGGTTTAAGGAACGACTTTGTGCGAAACATCATGTGGACATTTGAGGATATCCACATGTTGGTTGGGTCCAACATGCCTATTTTTGGAGGTGGTCGCTATCCTGCCGTCAGTCTGAGACTCAGGTTGGAGTCTAAACTGTTTCCTTCAATCACATACATTGGTTCCACTACATTATATTGGCGTAATGTAGCATCTAACTTTCTTCCTGTGTTTTTCAGGGACAACAATAAACCAATTAACATTCTGACAGGCATCGACTACTGGCTCGACAATCTGATGTGTAATGTCCCCGAGCTTGTCATGTGCTTCCACGTCAATGGCATTGTTCAGGTAAATTACTGCTGGCTGTAGTATTCCAAAAGGTATTATTATGATCTGTGGCAATACATTTCATCATTGCTTTTGCTTTTATATTTCTACCTGCAGAAATACGAGATGATAAAAACAGAAGACATCCCTCATCTGGAGAACTCGACTTTCTCTACCAGGGTGGTGAAAGACATCGCCCAAAACATCCTCTCCTTTCTCAAGTCCAACTGCACCAAAGAGGGTCACACCTACTGGCTTTTCAAAGGTGGGAGATAAGTGAACAGAATTTCCCCCCTGTAATAAGTAATATGTCTAATGTACTGTACGCTATGCAGTTTTTCTAGTTTGATGTATTCTAATGTTATTTCTTGAATCCACAGCTAGTGGGAGTGACATTGTGAAGCTTTATGATCTTACTACTCTTTGTGAGGAGGCTGAAGAGGAAAAATGCCAGAATCCCTTCACTCTTCCTGTGGCTGTTTTACTATACAAGTGAGTATCTGGGAAAGACTCGGGACAAGAGTGTCTTTGGGCTTCAGGGTTCCTGCTCTTTTCTGGAATTCAGGGCTGAGAAGATTTAATTTCCTCTTCAAAAAGAGCTTTTTACGATGTCCTGGAGAGTTTATTTAACATTTTAGCTAGAATATCTTTTTAATGAGCTTAAAATATTCGGTTAAGATGGGCAGACCTATAAATGTATAGTTGGACTCCTGGTTTAGTCAGATACCCTAAACTGTTAAGAAATGAGGAAGCCTAAAGGACTACTGTTATATACAAACTAGATATTTAGGTTGTTAAACAGCTATTTTCAACTAGTACTTGTTTATATAAAGTGTGCAAAACTGTAATGAGTTCTGTTTTGTGGTTCAGAGTTGCCAGCAACTTGATGCTGAAGGCGAGGCAGAACAGAAAGCATTATGGCACAATCAGAACTCTGCTCTTGAACTGCGTCAAACTGCTGGATCAGGAGAGGCATCCCCAGGTAAGCATGGATTTAAAAAAGGTTCCAGAATAGTTTTTTTTTCAATCCATAGTTTGACAGCAGGGAAGTCAAAAGTGAAACCACTTGTCTAAATCTGAGAATGCCACCGTTTAGATTTGATTGAACTTGACTCCAGTCCCGATCTCCATCTCCTGTCTGTTCAGATCATCGCCTCGGCCCACTACATCCTGTCAGAGCTGTTCCAGCTCGATGAGCCTCCCCAAGAAGATGGAGAGGAGTCCCTTCGGGCCGGTGGTTCAGAGGACAGCTACAGCGACGAAGACCGAGAGGAAGAAGAGGAGGAGGAGGAGGCGGAGCTGACAGAGGACAGCGATGAGAACAGCTCCTACAGCTCACAGGATGATAGTAAAGCTGTGGCTGTGATCCGCTCTGTAGGGGAGCTGTCTGTCCCGGAGAAATACAAATCCACTCACCAGATCAGAGTGAGTGCTTCTCTAAATGTTTCTCCTCTACGCAGACCTAAGGGGACAGTGTGGAATACACAGATAAATATGTTGTATGTTAACACCAGAGAATAATGTTCCCTTTCTCGATCCCCGCAGCCAAGTTGTGCTTTCCCTGTTTCACAAGACAAGGAGGAGAAATGCAGACACGTCCTGAGCTACGTACTAAAGGCGAGTCTCTGCCTGATGTTTATTGTTATTGTACATGCAATGCTAATAATGTGATTTGTCTCAAGAAATGTGTCATCTACTGTATTAAAAACTGCTGTTATGGACACTACATATAGGGGCTGAAGGCAGTGGATGGCACCATCAAGAAGGAGAGTGATCTCCCGGCTGCAGACCCTAACACACCCATCCCTCTCAAATACGAGGACAGAAGTGCAATCGGAGCCTGCGCTGCTGAGACAGGCATCTCTCTTCTTCTTGAAAGAGGTCAGTCTACTTATTTCAAAGGATAATTGATATAATACCACATGCTAAAACAGGAAATAGGTAAGCATTATGGAATACACTGTGAGTCAGATCTATTTAGTTGCAAGTGTTTACAAATCGTTGCTAAATGCCCAGGACACTCGTCATCATCACTCAACCTCGCTTATGTCTTTCTCCTCGTCCGTGTGTCACCAGCGGGGCCGTTGCAGGCAGATCAGAAGCACCCAACGCGCTCGGGGATGATCCCCGGCTCGTGGCAGCACCGTATAAAACTGCAGCTCTTCCTCAAAGCATCAAAGGCGTACTACGTCCTGTCTGATGCAGCCACTAACCTGCTAAAGTACGGGCGAGCTTTACGCTACATTAAGCTATCTCTGCAGTGTTACGGTAAGGTTATTTAACCATGTAATATACCAGAAACATTGTTAAATGAAATGTTGTTAAACATTGTTTTTAGTATTTTCTATTGAGGCTGTTGCTGACATTTAGCTTTATTGTTGTTAAAATGTGAAGCTTTGTAATTTCCGCCAGCCTAAATTATGATAGTCTTTATTTATGCAATTTAATTTAATGGAGCAAACTACTTTTAAGTTGTTGTTTTTTTTTAAACAGATCAGGTCCTTACATCTGATTGAGTCCGAAACTGTGCTCTGGGCACTTGAACATTTATTTAATATATAACAATAATTATAATAATAAAATAATATGCCGCTACTAAAATTACATTACTGTACAACACATTTATTTCTCTTTTCCCATTTCGTTTTCTTCCATTGTTTCCTCCAGATGCTTATTGCTCCGTGAGCGGTACACTGCACCCACAGGTGCTGCAGTTTCACAGCCAGTGCCTGTCTCTGTGTGGGGACATCCAGCTGATGTTGGCCCAGAATGCCAAAAACAGAGCAGCTTACCTGGAGGAATACAGCTACCAGACTAAAGAGGACCAGGAGATCCTGCACAGCTTGCACAGAGAGAGCAGTTGCCAGGGTCAGTCACTAAGGAGAGACAATCATACAAATCTTTAAGCACACAATGGCTGGCTTTCTTGCTTGATGCATTGAAATTAGGGGTGTCCATAACTGGTGTACAGTGTCTTCTTATCCGTTTTGGTCCCAAAACATCATTCACATATATATTGTGTATATATATAGTGCTTGCTGTACCAAAAAAGTGTCCTATCATTTCTTGCCTTTTCAAGTTGTTCTGTTCAATTACTGATCATTCCATTTGTCAATCATTTTACTCTCTACCCACTAGCTTTCAACATGGCAACAGACCTGGCCATGGACCCAGAGTATCAGCTGTTTGTTAGCAGTAAGTGCTACGAGGCAGCGTATGAACTGCTCGTCTCTGAGGCCTTGAAAGATCACGCCTCGGATCAGCTGGCTCAGGTGCTCAAAAGGCTGGGAAACATCCGCAATGAGATGGGAGTCTACCACATGAACCAGGCAGCAGCCATGCAGACGGAGAAAGGTGTGTTGGATTAATAGACAATAGCCACTAACACCAAAAGTGTACAGAAAACAGTACAATAACATTATAAGTTATTTGTTTTATTTTATAGATAGAGCTTTCTGTATTTATTTCTGTAATTTGCTCAGTATTTCCAAACCTGGATGAGTGATTTTGAAATTGAGATGCTTTGCACTGGAAGAAAGAAAGAAAGAAAGAAAGAAAATCACTTTGCACCATCCGCAGGGTCAGCAGAAATAGAGAGTATGCAAGTAATACAAATGTGTTTCTCCATTGTGCTTACATAATGGCTTTTACCTACCTTTTTGTCCATGTTGCTGTATCTAACTGGCCTTCTCCTGCTCCCTTTTTAGTGAAGAGGTCGGTGTCCATAGCAGAGCAGGAGATGTGGAAAAAGAGTTTTGCCTTCTTTGAAAAAGGCATGAAGGACTTTGAAGCCATTGGGGACAGGACCAACACAGCCTTGCTGCTGTGTAACAC
Source organism: Morone saxatilis (assembly GCF_004916995.1). Taxonomy (NCBI): domain Eukaryota; kingdom Metazoa; phylum Chordata; class Actinopteri; family Moronidae; genus Morone; species Morone saxatilis. The sequence goes on along the minus strand of NW_023339751.1, from coordinate 13,811,160 downwards.
TGGCAGGCTCATGAGAATCTGTGCTCAGGCCCACTGTGCCATCTCTGCCGACCAGAGCAGAGGGGAGTTCTCCCCTGAAGAGGCCCTCTACTACAACAAGGTGCCATCTCAAACTCTTTCACTCACTCATTCACACTAAAGCAATGGAAAATGATTTACTCTTTTGCAATCCTAGTGATCTCTTATGTATCCATCTTGCTACATCACCCTTCCCTGGCTTACATTTGTTTCATTAAATTCTTACCCCAGGCCATAGACTACTACTTGCGGGCTATAAAGTCGCTGGCAAGCCGAGAGAGCCACTCAGCAGTGTGGGACAGTGTAAACTGGGAGCTGTCCACTACTTATTTCACCCTGGCTACACTTCTGCAGGACTACGCCCCGCTGTCCAGGAAGGCCCAGGAGCAGGTGGGTTTGAACACATAGTACTGAACAAATATTTTAAATTAAGTTAAACCTTTATATCCTGGAGGTCTTACCTTTTACAAATTTAAATTGATGATATGCATATTTCAGACAAAAGCCACTATATATGGAAGTTATCAGTTGTTTTGCATCATTAACAGCTAGACATGTGATCAAACTTTAAGTCATCCATCCCTGTGTGTGTGTGTTTTCCCAGATCGAGCGGGAGGTGACCGAGGCGATGATGAAGTCCCTGAAGTACTGTGACCTGCAGACTGAGTCGGCTCGTCAGCCGCTCTACCAGTACAGAGCTGCCACCATCCACCACCGCCTGGCCTCCATGTACCACAGCTGCTTCCGCAACCAGGTGGGAAACCATGTAACATTACACAATTAGATTTTTATAAATATCTGGATTTTTTTTGTACTAATGATACATGTCTGAACTCACCCTTTGACGTAGACTTGTTAATGCCCAAAGAAAAATGTGTTATTTTCTCTAATAAAAAAAAGAACTACACACTAACTATAAATGGTGTTGGGATGTATTTCATACTTCTAGCAGCATAATACACACTGAAGCGTGTCTGTGTTTCTGGCTCTTAATTGTGTGACAGGTGGGGGATGAACACTTGAGGAAGCAGCATCGGAGCCTGGCAGAGCTCCATTACAGCAAGGCTGTCTGTTTGTTCCTCAGCCTCAAAGATGCACCCTGTGAGCTGCTCCGCACCCTTCTGGAGAGGGTGGCCTTTGCTGAGTTTACTATGGCAGGTGAGTAGTCGTTCATCACAGTGACTGTGACTTTTCACATTTTTTGGTTTTGCACTGAGACAGGGGTAAAATGGGAATATTTTTTCCCTACATTTTCATCTGTCATTGTTATAGGTCTGAAGTGATTGTTACGTTCTGCCATTGTAAAAATGTTTAGCCATTACACACACACACACACACACAAGTTATGTCCTAACCTGGTGCCTTGTCCTCCATATTTTTCCGAACCTCAATAGTAGCCTACTAGTCTCGACTCTGCCTAGCTAGGATAGTTGTGGATTACAAATGCGAATCGAGAAAATAGAGAATTTAATTGTGCATGGACCGACTCCTACCCTAAGAGAAAGATTGGAGTAAATAATAGAATTTCTATCTACAGCCTCTTACGATAATGTTTATATTGTGTTTCCACAGGTCAGAGCAGCAGTGTGGCTAAGCTGAAGAGCCTGACTGGAGCTATAGAGATCATGACAGAAACTCGTTATGCTTTCCAGCTGATTCATAATGAGCTGCTGGAGGAGCAGACGGAGGTAAAGTCTCAGAGCCGCACATGGGAATGCTCTCTAATGCTTATTCATCTTTGCAAAGCTTTGGTCAGCCCTTTTCCGGATCACACACTGTAACTGCAACATCTTTTCTTTTCTCTTCTTGTCCTGTAGTTGAGTGAACCAGACCCTGCTGAATCAGCAGAGTCTACTGATGTGGCCAGCGGCCCCCCCTCAGGACTGAACCTCGAGGAAGTGATGAAGTTAATTGGCGTGTTTGAGCCGAGTTTCTCCTTCCTGCTGCTGCAGCTGATCAAACTGATGACGACGATGAAACGGAAACCAAGGTGAGCCAGAACCTAAACCGTTCACGGTATTGGAAGGTATGTATGTATCTAATATTCTTTCATACTTTCATAATGCGCACTGACCTGCGTTTATGTTTATTACAGCAATAAGGACGAGGAGCTGTTAAAAACCTATAAGAATGTGTACTCCAAGCTGCTGCGAGCTGAGAAAAACGCACCTCTCCCCAGCCGTGTCAAGCTCCACATAGAACTCCTGCAGCAGCTGACCTCACAAACAGGAAGTGAGGACACAGGTACGCATTCATGATGATGACATAGCAAGGAAGACAGTCACGACTTTAACTCTGCTCCCTGCACCTTTCCGGACCTCCAAGCTCCGCCATGGGGAAGACTTGACAACTGTATTCTCACAAATGCTGTAACAGGAAACAATAATTTACACTATTATTAACAGGCAGATGCTCAGGCAACACCACCCTGCTCTGAATGACAGTTCTAAAGCTAATTTCACCTCCTGCGCCTTTAAAATGATTCCATCTTTTTCTAACATTTGCATCACAGGTTCTGAAATGTACATTTTTTGTGAAAAGAGTTGTAAATTGAGAAGATATTATTTAATTTTCTTATTGCTTAAGCAGTTATGGGTCGTATGTAAAACTCCTATGTATAGGGTTTGTTGCTGACTGTACCAGCCATCACCTGGATTGCCTCATTTTTCTTACAAACAAAACATACAGTATAAGAAACTCTTCAAAGATGGTATAATCACATATAACTTCTACGCAAAAAAAAAGACTGATTTTAATATATAATTGGTGTTTTTGATATTCAATAACACCGATAATGCTGTGAATAAAGTAGAATGAAGCGTGATTGATGGCTGACAAAAGCTCTAAGCTTGTGATTTGCTTTCCAAAACAAGTGTGCAATAGTTTGGCAACATTCAATGCAAACTCTGAGGCTAGTTTTTCCACATTGCTGTATGTATAAATGTGACTTTATATCAGCATGGTTTGCTGTGACATGAAAATAAAAGGTTTTTAAATTTTATGCATAGTTTCAGTAGATGTTCTTTCACTCTCATGATATTGTACTAATGTGCTCTTGGCCTAATAGACACATCTGATTACCTTTAAGATGAATTAGAAGATGTATTTTAATCAGATAGTTAGGTAACAAATATACAGTATGATGACTATTATTTCCGTTTATTTATCCTGACATTTAAACATCTACTAAATTATCTCATTACATATTGTGCACAGCTGGTTTGCCTTAAAAAGACAATTCAGAGTAAAAGTGGGTTAGGCGACAGTGTACCCTGTGGGTTCTGGCATTGGTCCTTGCTGCACTGTTCAGACCCGGGTCAATGAAGAAGGGACACAATGTTTTTGATGCGGTGTCGGTGAACTGGGTCACCCCGCCGTTACTGAACTGTATCCACGGCAGATGGAGCTGCAGGCGGGCCCAAACTGTCCCTGCACCTCATTAATCAGGCTGGACCCTCGGTGCTGTGGGTGACTGACTGTTGGACAGTGACTGAAGGTAAGATGGGGAGAGGAGGAGCAGGATGTGGAGCCACTGAATCATTAAAATGTTCAGTGGAGACTGAGAAAACTAAATTAGAAACGTCACTGGAGGAGAATAAAACCAAGTATAAGGAAATTATTCTTAATTTAATAGCCATATTTCTCTGTTAAATAGAAGGGTTAAGTAGAACTATTAATAATTTGACACTTAAAATCAGTATAACAGCAATTATTTTATTTCATGAGTGCAGGACATGATATTGTGGCAAACATTTGATTAAATTAAATTATATGATCCGTTTTACAACTACCCAGACAATGTGAATATGTGCAATATAGTGCAGTAAGTCCTACTGGTTATTTCCTCACCACCACTGGGAACAGTGGGTGTCAGTCATTGTATGACACAGCGGTCATAAGTCTGGTCATCCTGGGGTTCCTCTTGGGAGGTTGAAGGTTTCTCCTCTTGGTATCGAGAAGCTCCGTGGTTCAAAATATTTTGGAGGATGTCTTTGCTCTCACTAGGCGGTAGATTGTAGAAATAATACTGTGGTGCCATCTGAATGAACCTAGCAGGGGAGAGGACAAAGTTAGTAAAACACACTCAACGTAACTGTTGCAAATTTAATTTCCCTGTGCAGACTTGTTTTCAATTTGAGCTTTCGTTTTGAATGACAAGACTTAAAGTACTTACAGATACTTACAGTATCTGCTCCTCACATTATTTGAACACACATTTCAGGATGTGGAACCTAAGAAAGCATGACAAAAGCTGCAGAGCTTTCTCTTCCTCCATTAAGCTGCAGCTCCACATTCCCAGGGATCTATGCAATCCATAATCCCCTCTCCAACCAGCTGATACTTGCGAACAGGATTATGATACCTCCCCTCACAACCAGCATGACTAGTCTCAGCTGAACTGGGGCTTTACATCTGGTCCAAAAGGGAATTGGAATGTGTCTTTCTGATTACTTTTAATCTTCAAATGTGAAGATATTAGGATGGTCTATTGGGTTATTCTAAAGACACAAGAGACTGCAGTCTAGTTAACAAGCCTGTATATGGTCATTTATGTGAATGCTAAACAAGTGCACAACTTTAAATGTTAACAAGTGGGGAGACTTACTGCTCTGGTGTTATGTGGGTTACAGTGCGGAGGCAGTTGTCCTCAGAGAAGGAGTGCTCATGAAACAGCACCCACTCAGGCAGGGCCAGTTTTGGGCTCTTGGCTCCATAGCCAGACAGAGGATGGATCTGTGCCACATGCTTATGGGTAAGAATGAAGTAGTTCCCTGATCCATCCACATCCCGCGACACCTGAGGGAAATCACAGCCAGGTACAGTCAGATGGATTTCTACAAAAGGACTGGAGTCACTAACAAGAATATATTCTTTTTAAATAAGGAAGACCAGAGCATCTGAATGCAGGATGTATCTGTAAAGTCATACATTTGATTTTGCCTTGAATTAGTATACCACAAAATAAAAGCCAAAACATAAAAGGATAAATTCTCTGAGGGAAATTTGCAGTTGAAATAGTTGAAATGCTGAAACAGTTTAAGTTGATGCGGCAGAGTCAGACAATATACAAATAGTGACAGAGTTCAAATGGAATTGTCGTTTTCAGTGTAGCTGAGGTAGTTGTTAACGTTAAAGTGCTGAAATGAGGTGAAGGAGGAAGTTCAGGCATCGAAAGGAGTTGAAATGTAAGTCGAAGTGTATGTAATAAACAGGAGCTAGAAGTTTCAGGTGAACTGTAAGTCCTGAAAGAAAATGGTGCCGGTTCATGTGTTTAAACTAAAAGAAGATGGAGTGAAAGCAGTTGGAGTAAACTGTGAATGAACATATGAAGTTAGAATAAAGTTGAAGAAGCTTTTTGGTGTTATTCAGAGGAGAAGACCAGAGACCTGAATGGGTGTGAAGTGTCAGTTAAGTGTAAGCAGTACACTGTGTAAAATCTGACAATAGCAGAACATTCAGCTAAAGAATAAAAATCTATTCAATTCAGTGTATTGTATCGCTTAAAGCGACAAAGTGGAAGGGCTGCACAGTTATGGCTAAATAACAATAATTTATAAAGTATTTAATTGTGATTAATAGTCATAAAAACTACATTTGTAGTCACCTACATTCTAAATAAACATAAATAGTTCTATAAGGACTACTTATAGAAATAATTATACGTGATTAAAGCAGACTTCACATCGCTGCATAAGTTCCACTTAGGGAAGTTTTATGGTCTTCAGGAGGACTCTGGGTGCTGAAATGTTGAAAGTAGTTGATGAATAATTCTTCTGTGTTTTTGTTGCTGTTTCCTGACCTGCATGAAGAAACCTGCCAGCAGGGCTCTCTTAATGTTGAGGGTGTTGCTTCGGGAACCGAAGGCAGGCACTGAGATGGGCAGTTCGATCCTCTTCAGGGTGTCAGTGAGCTCAGCACGAAGAGTGTCAGCCATTAGCAGAGCAGCGTGGTTCAGGTAGAAATCCAGACACCACTTCTCCACATTACAGTCTACCGGGGGAAGAGGGCAGAGCCAAAGAGGATTGTGGGAAGGCAGAATCAGTGATGAAGACATAGGGATGGGAAAATAATGCTTATAACTATATATGTTTAAAAATGCATGTTGTTTTAGTTTTTTCTCTCTACCGTGTCTCATGAGGCAAATACATTTTTTTTAGATTGTTATAAAAATCCTATTATAATTTTAATTTTGTTAATTGATTTGATGATTCTAATCTGTGTGTGAGTTTCCATGATGCTCTCTGAACTCACATGGATCCTGCTGGCACTGTTTAAAGGCCTTGTAGATATTGATAAGGGTGAAGTGGTCTCCCTCAGGGTGCTGGAACTTCATGTGGCTCTGGGTTGCCTCTGGCTTCAGGTCCACAGGAGGAACCATGAAGCAAGTTGGTGCTAAAAAAAATCCACAAGACAAAGTTGATGTTTATAACTTACTGTTTACCTGATAAGATACATAACAGAAAACATGGTTTTGTACATGTATATGGTATTTCTTTGTATATTTATACTAATATGAATATTTGCTCAAATGCCAGCCCGGCACATGTTACCTGTTAGCATGGCAGCAATGATGACCACCTCGCTGACACAGTCAAACTCACAGGAGGCGAGCAGAGTTTTGGCCATTTGGGGCTCCAGGGGGAACTCAGACATAATGATGCCAATCTCAGACAGGTTACCATCATTATCCAGAGCTGCCAGGTAGTCTAGCTCCTCCAAAGCCTGCATTAGGCCTCCAGGATCTGGGTCGGAAAGGTTTTTTGGATTATACATTGTTTTAGTTTTGTACAAAATTAAACCTTAGCTAAACAGAACCAAATCCCACAGAGAACCCAGTACATGACTAGTATTTCAACTAAGAGATGATTAATTACATACAAATACCCTTTAAATAAAACTGTTATGGATTATTTTTCAGTTGTCATGCTGTCTAAACTGTAATCCAAAGTGGTGACCCACTGGGACAATCCCTCTATAGTATACCGGCACCCTAGTGTGCACGCTCGGAGTAAAAAGCCATCAGAAGATTAGGATTTTATAATCCTTAGCAACATCTGCTATGCATCACTATGCAAAATGAAAAACTCTTTCATGGTACAAATGAGATTTTCTATTCTGTTTTTGCAAACAAACATGTTTTTTTTTCCGAGTGAAAACAAAGAGACAGGGACACTCCCACACACCAACACTATGTTTATGCTCTAATCAACTAATGGGAGGCTGAGTGTGTGTGTGTGTGTTTGTGTGTTAGTGGGGGTGAGTAAATCCGGAGGAACAAAAGCACACGGAAGCAGGTCAGCTCTAAAAGGATGCTCGCAGAACAGGAGCTGTCAGTTCAGCTGAAGCACGGCTCACTGCCCTCTGATAAATAAAGTTCCTGTGTGCTGGAACAAAAGGGAATGGACCGACTGAACCCCAAATTACTCTAATTATCACTGAGGATGTGAAATTTATGGAACAAAACAAACCTCCCTAAGAATCTTCCCTCTGTTTATTTAGCCCCTTTATGTAAACGTCACCTGGCCTGTCCATGAAGTCACAGTGGCGCAGTCCGGCGATCTCCATCCTCTTCAAGAAGAGCACGGTGGAAGTGATGTCAGACTCCACAATATGTGGCCGTGTCTCAACAGGAAGCTGTCTGTCCTCTGGGTACAGACAAAAGCACTTTCCTGCAGGACAGACGGATCCTCTTTAGACTGGACAGCAGCAGGGAATCAGCAGCCACAGATTTAACAGTGTTTCGTAACTTTCTCACCTGTTGGACCTGCCAGCTGTTTACGACTCTCAGCTTGACCTTTGCTGATTGGCTGAATGATGACTGAGTTTGTTCTGATCCTGGGGTTGTAAACCTGTAACAGCATGTTGACAATGATTATATACAGTGCCCAAATGTAACTTACTGCATTTACTGAAGCACTTTATACTTTAGTACTTTTTCCTCCATTACATTTATGTGGCTGCTATTACTAGTTACTTTGCAGATGAAGATTTTACATACAAAACACATTATCATCTAATATAATGCATACGGATTAAAGTAGACTTGCTAAAGTAAAATGCTACTTACATTAGTTATTACTGCATCAGCATTAATAAATGAATATATATGTAATAATATAACACTCAAAGTTTCACTTTTCCTCATAAGTACTTAATATATACTCAAGATAATACCTTTGTTCTTTTACTCCACTGATTATATGAAGACATTTAATGAAACATTTAAAATACACAAATCTGCAAGACACATGATGTCAAACACAGACACTGAACAAAAACATAGTAAACTGTGTTATTCACCATGTATTCTATACTGAAAGGTGATTTTTGTATTGAGCAATATAATACATGATGTTACAACCCTAATTGATTCCTACATTATGATTAAAGCAACAGCGCATAAATGCCCTGCTGGGGAGACCCTGAAATGTCCAAGCCCACTTCTGGTGGGTTTCTAAATTGCTTCACTTTAACTCTTATTTCACTTACATATCTTTTCTCAAGCCCGGCATCAATGACAACACTTATTGAGTTAACACCCCAGAAGAAGTCCTCGTTTGGGCTGGATGTGAGGAATACTCTGCGGGTCCGGCCTGTCTCCTCCTCTCCCAGCACTGGTAGATTCCCAGGCTGGCCAGGGTGCACGGCAACGGGCAGGAGCCCACCCAGATGAGGGGGTAAGGTCTGTCCCTCATGACACAGGATGTCATGGGCCAGATCTATCTCCTGAGAGAGTAAACGAACAAGAGAGTCAAAGGATGACACATTTTCAGACAGCAGAATCCATTAGTCGTGCGGTGCTGCTTTTTCTTTTTTACCTGTGCCGTCACTAGAAACACAACCACGTCCCCTTCTTCTTCAGAGTGGTGGATCTCCAGCACCAGACGGAGAGCAGAGCAGAAGTAGCTGTCGCCTGTGCTGCTGTACACCACCTCCCCTGCACCCGGGCTCTCTAGGCGAATCAGAGGCGCCGCTGACCCAGTAAAGTGGGCCAACTGCTTGGGTTCGGGTTCACTGGCTGTGAGGAGGACCACACGGAGCTCTGGCCTCTGCAGGGCGATGTCCTTTAGCAGACCCTGGAGTACATCAGTGGCCACGGTCCTCTGGTGGGCCTGGTCCACGATTACCACACCGTAGCGCTCAAGCAAAGGGTCTGACATCATCTCTCTCAGGAGCATGTCGTCTGTGCAGTACCTGTTGGGGGTGGTAAAATGATTTTTGACGTTGGGGGGGAGCAAATATGTGCACAGAGGCACTTGCACTGTATTAAAATTCATAACAGCCTGAAATAAATCCTCAGATTTCTTTTATTGCAAGCCTCTAAGCTAAAAGAGTGGAACAGTATATTCAGAAAATCCATTCAGCATGCCTCCGAATGGCATCTTAATGAAAGGCACTTTGTCTACACATCAGCTCGGCCCCCATTAGTGTAATTTACTCTGATAATTAGTCTGGGGAGTGGATCCTTTCGTACTTGCAGCCTGCCTGTTTATCTTATCTCCCTCCCCTCAATGTGCTGAGTTTCTTTGTTCCCCAGCTGACTTATGAGGGACCTACATGAGGGAGTGTGACATATGGGCAGACAGGGAACCGGGCAGCTGCTGGGGGAGACCCTGAAAAGAGCCCCCTCAAGCCTTTTGTTCACTTCCCTCCAGAGAATAAGAAAAGGCGGGGTGATTTAGCTGTGTGTGTCAGGACCATGCTTCATTGTAACCCCAAGAGGAGAGAAAGAATCAGATAGAGAAACACTGCATGCATCTGCGCTTGAACATAGGAAGCATTACTGCTTTACTATACCTGAGGACTGTGTCATTAGTGCAACACGTCTCCAAAGGGATGCTGTACCCGACTTCATGGCCAATGTTAACATCCATCTCATCAGCCACTCTTAAGGCGAGATCTACTGCCTGCTGTGCGTGAATCTGGGTACAAACCACCATGCCATGCTGGAACTGGACTGACAGGCAGACTTCAGCACACCACTGGGGAATCTGTTTCAGAATAAGAGTGAGAGAAGTTGTGTACATCACAGATGCTGCCCCACCACAAGTTGATAGTAAGAAGGCTTAAATATCCCCCAGAAGCAAAGTTAAATCTGCTGTTGCTTGAATGTAAAGTATTAAATGCCACACAGTACTCACTTGAGAACTCCTCCCAGTTTTAGCAGAGCCACTGACACAGACAAACTGTCCTTTGGCCAAAGAGTCCATGAATTCACACTTTGCTTTCCACACTGGCAGCTCTTTCCTTTCTCTCAGCAGTTTGTGAAACCTGGAAGAATATGGCAGTCCATCAAACTGATTAAGCTCCAAAATGTCATCATACTCTTTGTCTCCTTGACTCAAAGCATCTGTGTCTGAACAACAGGGGGATTTCCCCTCAAAATAGTCCTCTCCAGTTAAACTGGTAATGTCCTGTGCCATCACAAGTGAGCTCCCAATCTGTCCAGTTTACACTTCATTTACAGATCCCCCAAAAATGAAGTTTGGAAATCTCCAGCTCTCAGTAAACTGTTGGACAGCACACAGACCGCCTCTGCAAGTGAAGCCAAATGAAAGGCTCACTAGGCGGCCAGCCCAGTGTTGTCATGTGGCCACTAATCCCATAGAAGTGCGGTCATCAACAGATGACACACACACACACACACACACACACACACACACACTGATGTGAGAACAGAGATAGATGGGCAGACACTCAGTGGGGTCTGGTGTTTACAATGAGAACTGGCTCACACACAAAGGCCACAAGCTGTAAATAGTGTTAAATACATTTATCAACTGTAGTTTTATTTGGCAACTGATTAGCTCAGTGGTTGACACACCACATATTTATTTCTACATCTACATCCAAAAAAAAAAAAGAAAAAGAAAAAGTGCCAGAAAATGAAGAGGTTAGCACAAATGTTTGTTGTGATCTACTTTCAGCCTCCACAGTGTTAGTGCTCCAACAAAAAGCCTACAGCTTTTCAGTTGTAGGACCACGTCTAAAGAACAAAAGAAAAACTGTCCTTTGGTAACAACATTTGAAATGGAGGCCTGTGGATATATGGTCCATCGTTATTATTTTAACAGTTTATGGCTTCTCTCCAGATTCTGCTAACCCTGAAACAACCTTAGGAACATGTGTTTCTGCTGACAGCAGGTGCTTACAATGACTTACTTCATGCTTAAAGCTAGACCAGAGGTGTATTCCCCACAATTAGGTGATATTTATGGGAATGTGCACATTTAGAACACAGTTTTGATGACTATATTGACCTTTGAATTCATATTTAAAGGAATATATCCACTGAGATAATGGCTGCGACTCCATTTTATTTTGGTTGCTTACTGTTTACTGACTTTAAACATACCTAATTAGAATGATACATTTTCCAGTTGTAGCGGATAGGATAGCTTCCAATGGATAAAACATTACACACAGTAGTCGCTAGTGGCTTTTTAGAAATAAAGTTGCTGAGAGAGTCTGAAAAGTGAAAAGTCACTAAGTTGGCAACCATGAACAATAGTGGGCGCAACCAAGTCGGGGGGGGGGAGTCACACACTTAATGTTTTCCTTAGCAAACTGAAATATACATATAAAAATAATGGGAAATAACGAGAAACAGCGCTCAAAAAGATAGGGCATATTTAACATGTTTTCTACTGTACATTGCTGGGGACAGATACTGAATGCGTGGTTACGCCCGGTAACATGACGTGCCGGATAATTTGGTAAAAACGTTACGCTGGTTGCCTGGCAACTGGTTCAACTCTGGTGTCAAGCATTTCTCACTCAGCTCCCCTCCCCCATGTCCTTAGCGGCACGGCTGCTGGAAGTATACTTCAACTTACCGGACAGAAATGACAGTGGTATAGCAGTTATAGTAGGAAAGACAGCGAATAAACAAATTCCCCAAAATGTCTAACTGTTCCGTCCCCCTAACCTCAGTAGGAAGTGTTGGAAATGCTTTTGCGCTCACTAGTGGCTAATAACTGGCAACCTAACATACTTTTACACACTTAGTCCTTCATTTTTAATATGCCATACTTTATTGCTGCTACTACTACTACTACTTTCGTGGGGAAAAAAAACAGCACAAATTAGCTGTGGTTGCTTTTTATCCTATTTTTAAGTTCACTCTAAAGGACAGCGTTTCCTGTTTTTGTATTCATCCCCAGTAATAGTCTAAGTTAGCAAGTGTTAAAGGGGGATCGGATCCTTAATCAGCACTGAAGGGCAACTTCACCCTGTGGTTTGAGGGAGCACATTAAGGCAAGATAACGAGATAAAGCTGGAGGGAGGGAGGGGAGCATGCAGTGGTTGTAGTAACCAGTGTTGTGTGGCAGGTGGCAGTATTGGACAATAATGCACAGGCTTTCCTGCAGAGTCATTGACAAAAAGATACACACACCTGAAGTGTTGTGAGTCATTTGCTCACACTAAGAATCACAGTTGCTGCTTGCTGGAGGGAAGCATGAGGAAGCATCTTAGTCTAATTGTTTTCTTACAAGTGCTGTGTGTTCATTGGATTTTTAAGTATCACATGTTGCCAGTTGTTCATATACAGTAGGATTTTTTCCAAATAAAGAACATTAAAATGATTAAATTCCTTATTTGCTGACTTTTTTATGGGGTGAGTCACATTTTGCAGAATGACAACAATAACAACAGCAAAACAAGTCAATTAATTATTCATATATCACCATCAAATTGTGAAAATGTGTCCTGATGAACCCTTATTTATCTCTTTAAAAGCCACTTCTGGTTTTAAACAGTTTCTCTCTTCTCTTTTTTTGTATAAATGAAATTGAAATTAAAACAATGTATTGTAAACAGTCATAAAGGTACTTTTATTTGGCTCTGATTTCATCAATAAAATCTCTCATTTGTCTGTGAGTTCTACGTTTTCACCACCCAGTGTAAACGGGGCACGGCGTCGAAGCAGTTCTTACTGTGCTTGTAAAAAAAAAGAACAAAAACAAAGAAGAGAAATGATAATAACTGACATACAATATTTACACTTTACAATGGCTTTCAAACATGTTACAGTTATGCAAATAAACACGTTACATTTAGGATTTACAAATGGTATAAACATCGACACAGCACTGACAAACATTTTCCAGCGGAGAGCAGTTACTCTGACTGTCGAATACGTCTCAAGAAAAAGCGTTACTTTGCACACGTCTGTACACGAATGCAACGCAGGTATGCAGGGCTTTACTGGCTTCAATCGGTCTGCATTGGTGTGAAAACAAGCACTGTATTTGGGTACACCGCAAATATAAAAATGCCAAAGTGAACATTGACACAGGAAAAGTAACAGCGCTGTAAAGTTTGAATCCCTTCTTGTGTAACAGCAAGTCAACAACAAATAACATCAAGGAAATTGCCTAACTCAGAGTGCAACGCCAAGCTCTGAATCTAATGAACGATGCTGTGAATGCATGAATAATCTCAGAGTTCAGGAATAACACAACCGTACAAAATCCAAAAGGAATGTTATGAAGGCAAAAAAAACAGAAAGACGGGACAGATACGGTAAAACATCTCGTTGGACACAGTCGAGGAGGAGATTGGAAAGCTCACAGCGCTGAAGTCATTCCTCTTGGCTCGCGCACTCGGAGACAAAGTGAGCGTAAATGTTAAACATACAAACACCAGAGTTAATGTTGAATTATTTGGTGTTGGTGTAATTCTCTGGAACACAATCAGTCTGTCGAATCTGTTGAGACTCCGCAGCGTCTGCCAGTTATCAGGAAAACATGTTGGGCGTCCAACACATGCCCCGAGCAGTGTGTCAGAGCCAGTCTGAAACGTGTGAAAAGTACTTTTGTACTTGACTGAGAAAGTGAACTTATAAGGGAATAAAGGAGCCTGACTGCGAGACTGTAAAATGAGCAGAGCGGATTAATCCCAAGAAAAGTGGTGTAGTCCGAGGCTTTAATATGAATGCATGTGTTTAATTAATAAAACATTTGATTAATATCTACTTTGTAGCACCGTGGCGACATGAATAGAAAAGATGTGTTTGGTATTCAATACCTCATAAAAATATGAAAAACAGAATAAATAACACTGCTCTATGGCCCACAAGCTACACTGACAACTTGCTGAGCTGTGCTCCATTTCCCTTATCTTCATTTTAGTCCCAAAAACAAACTTTTTTGCGCTTCAATTATTCAAGCGACTTCCCTAGTTATAAAAACATCATATATTTCAGCATTTCATTTGAGAAAAAAGTATAAAAATCACCAAAGAATGCAAAAGAAATACCTTAAAGAAATGTTTCCTTCTTTTCTAAGCTTTTCCACGGGGAAAAGTCACTCTTGATCAGAGTGCTCCGTTCAGAGATTGCTAATATTGAAGTTAAATAGTTAAATAGATAAATAGTTCATTGGTACCTGAGCGAGGACAAAAAAGCACCTTTTAGAGGCGTAGCACCGAGATGTGATGTCTGCCCCCTTTCACTAGAAACTCTGTGATACTAGTGTCCAAAAGGTCTTACAGAGTCTCAGTAATTAGTGCAAATCAAGAAAATATCCCTCTGTTAGTGGACGGATCCACTCCGTGATGTCAAGAGCTCAGCAGTCCTTCTTTGGTGGTCTATAGGGCAACATCGGCACAGGTCTGAAACATAAACAAAAGCATGTTATTCATGTACGTATGTCAGACCTGCACCTTTAATATGTAGTAACACTTTTAACGCTGCACAAGTCTGATGTTAGATTCATGTAAAGGCTACAGCAGCACAATGTTAAACATAGAGAGATATTAAAGGCATGTCTTGTTAGCTTTTTTAAAAGGCAGTGTAATAAATCTATCACTTAACTATCACCACTTATTAAAAGTGGTTCTAATAAACCAGGAAACCATGCAAATATGACAATTTTAAATTGTGGAGGAGGTCTTTCTTAGATTGATAATAATAAAAGTAGCAATAATAATAATTAGACCAGCACTCCCAATGTGAGTCTAAAAAAGAGAAAACTGATGGGATCATTTATTAGGACAGTCACTAGTGAGAAGAGGGGGCAAGTGTCCCTCCTTATGATGGTCATTAATTAGGGCTTCAATGAAAAAACAACTTAAAATCTATCTCTTTCTTTTCTCAAATGCCACCAGGTGCCAGACATTGTGCAAGCCTTGTAACTCAAAGGGCTATAAAGACATGTGATCCCTGCACCGACCTGCTGGGTAAAGGGATGGTGGGTGGAGGCCTGGGCACAGTGGGGATAGGTATGGGGAGGGGTCCATTTCCGAGGGTGTGGACCCCGGCTGCCGTGGCGCTGTGACCGAGCCGAGAGCTCCTCCCTAGTGGGTCTGCAGGTAAGGGTTTCTGGGGTGGCCTGGGTTTCTCCTGGAGAAGAAAGGAAAGTTCAGTCCATTAGGTCAGTGCTGCATATGAGCTCGGTATTAGTCTATAAAATGAAGAAGAATAGAGCTAAAAGTTTATTGTCTTTGTCTATTTTTAAGCCAGAAGTCATGTATTTAAACTGCCTAGTATTTACTGCACAGAGGTACATGATTATGGTTTATGTGTTTTGAGGAATGATTCATTTTTTCTGAATTAACTGATTTTCAAATGCAGATTAGCACTGTATTAAATTGGCATTAAAGAATCAATAAAACAACCTATTTGACATTAATTTAAAAAACACAGCAGAGCACATTACTCTTATCTTGGCTCACAGGAAACCTGATTAATCTAGCATGTCACCGGCTACGTCCCTTTAAGTATGGACTATCTGTTTAAGAGCTATCTGGAGACAAAAGCAGACACGTGTCACTAGAGGGCACTATGTTATCAGTATCCTCTCTGAATTCCACACAGCTAGCAGGAGACGAATCCCAAACCTCCTCCTCTTCCTCCTCCGTCTCCACCACCTCTGTGGCAGTGCTGTGTGAGTGTAGGAAGGTTATCTGAATGAGGTGCCATCATGTGTTACTAATCTACAGCAAGGAGGCGAGGCAGTGATAAACATCTGCTACCTGCAGCCCAGCTACCATCGCACATATGTATACAAAACCTCCACACACCCACCCACACACACACACAGACACCATTATACACACTCAAGAGGAATACATGGACAAACTTCAAGTAATACGAGCACAGAGGAAAAAAGTTTTCCACCTCATGCTTAGGTACGACTTAAGAGAGCTGAAAGATTTAAAACATTCATGAATGCAGCCAGGACTTCAACATACAGACTTACAGTTATAAAGAGTGTTCATTTCTGTGTGACCCAGAGAACTCAAGCGCAGCAAGGTTTCACATCAGCACAACTCTGCAGAACAGACACCAATGTCCACATATTTACATGATTTGTGGCTGTATTTCATGGTTTGAGCCCCTTAGTTCCAATTAACATAAACACGCCAAAGTCCCCGTCAGCACAAGGTCCATAAAGAAATGTTATTCAGAGTTTGGTGTGGAAGAACTTGCACAAAGCCCTGACCTCAACCCCCATCCAACACCTTTATGATGACTTGGGTAGTGCTGACTGTGAGCCGGGCCTTATGGCCTGTCACTCTCATGGGTATATGGGAGCACATCCCTGCAGCCAGGTTTGCAAAATTCTGTGGTAAGGCTTCCCAGAGGAGTTGGGGCTGCAGATGTAGCATGAGCAACAATCACATATAGATGTAGTGTTTGGATCGCCACACATTTTATTCAGGTTTATTCATTTTGGCCATGCAGTGTATGTTAGTGTGTTGTTACAAGTTGAAATAAGTGAGGGAAATGTAAAATAAAGGCTGCAACTTTTTTTTATATTATTGATTAATCCACTGTTTATCTTCTGATAAAACCATTCATTTGGTCTATAAAATGTTCTATATTCTAGAAAATAGGTAAAATCCCCATCAAAGCTTTAAATTGCTTGTTTTGTCAGACCAACAAGTTCTAAACCAAAGAATTGATTATAGAGGACTAAGAAAAATAATAAATATTGACACTGCATTTTTGGTTTTAAAATGATTGATTATGCACATACTTCCCTATCAATTTTTGTTGACTGATTAGTCGCCTAATTGTTTCAACTCTATATAAAAAGTCAGTGATTTACAAATTAAGAAGCAATTTAAAACATAACATATTTCATCCATATAATATCATTTTCATAGTATCACAAGTCACACCATTGGTAGCCAATAAAACGTGCCATACAATATTAATTAGCTAAGGTGCACTGTAGGAGCTCTTAACGGAGAAAAAAATGTTTTTACAAACTCAAAACGTGCAAAACTCTCTGCATAAAACAGCCCGCAGCTCTCCAGATGAAGTTAAAAACACAAGGTGCCCCACAGAGGTTGAAATGTTACGATGCTTTAATCAGATCGAGCTCCGTTAACGGCACAGCAGGTCTGTTTTACTCAGAATCTGTACTACAGTCCCAAATGGATACTGTTCTTACTTGGTGAGAGTTTGGGGGTAATAAAACATACACAGTAGGGGATTCTCGTGATCCCATTAGATGAATTTCACAGTATTTTACAGACTTTCACATACAGTGTACCATCCACTGTGATGTTTAAGCACACATTCATTCCTGACAAACAGATGTAAGTTATGGACAGTTTAGTTTAAGTGAAGAGTAACCAGAAACACAAGATCAGGCTGCTTTTCGAGGGAGTGTACAGAAGAAAACAAAGATGTAAACGGACAGATGCTTCCACTCAAATGCAAGAATAATCCAGGACCCATGTGCATTCTAATGCCGCTCTTGGCAGAAAACCTCACACTGTAACTGGAGTCTTGGTGGTGTTCACATGTCTTAATTCAAAATGAAAGATTGCACTGTCCTCTGCGGCTTGAGAAAGATCTATGAGCCTTGGGCTTACAAGCACCTTTCAAAACCCACCGGAGGAACTGAAAAATGCGTGGTCGTCTGGCCAAAAACAAAGCTATTTTTCTAAGTTCCAGAAAAGATGACATTTTGGAAAGGCATGGTTTTTAACTCCTCAGCAGTGTGATACTGCAGCCTGCTTTTGCAGAGCACCTGAACAGGGTTTGGGCTTATTTGCCTCATATTTATATGACTCTGCAGGTATCTGATATGTATTTTTCCTTCGGGCGAACAAGATAATAGCAAGCAGATCTGTGAACATTTTCAGCTCCCACACTGTTTTCTTTTCATGTATTGCCTCACTGTAATAAATGCAGGATAGGCTTTATTCCCCTGGAAACACCTCAACATTTAATGGGGTGCAGTCTGCAAGCAGGCATAAGATAGCCTGCAAAACAGTATTTTAAAATAAGACATATTGGCACAGACAGCAGGGGAGGTTGTGTCAAGTATTACAATAAGCTTGTAATACGCTTTCTATTTAAAGATTGATGTCCTGTATGTCCTTGCTGGCCCGTTATTAAATCTCGACAGAAATCCCCTCTCCTGTTTCTGACCTACAGTATGTTTGCCGTCGGTACGTGCTCCATCTGTTTCATTACAGCAAAATGAGCTAGTAGATATTAGCAGGTAGCAGGGTTTCATTGTTTTGGCAGGTCAGTGAGCAGCCTATTTATAAAGCAAACAGTGGCCTTTCAGCTAAAGTGCATCTTCAGCTGGCACACGTTCATATCAATCAAGGGTGATACGCTGCAATGCTGGATATGATGCCAGTTGCTTCTGCTGCTCAGTGGTAGATGAAGTATTCAGATCCTTTACTTAAAAGTACCAATACAACAATGGAAATATACTCTATTACAAGAAAAAGTCTTTGAAAATCCTATTTAAGTAATGGGTACAAAAGTATCATCAGCAAAATGTACTTAGTGTTAAAAATGTAAGTACTGGTTCTACAGAAAAATGGTTAATGTTGTATCTTACATGACAGTTAATTGTTAATATGGATTCACCAATATGTAAGCAGCATTTTACTGTTGTATCTGGTCGAGATGGAACTACTTTATATACAGATGATTTATGGTAGAGGAAGGAAGAAGTTCCGCTACAAAACTCTGTATTACATCTTTCCTTTTTTTTTTTTGCAAAATATTTAATCACTTTACATCATTGGGCCTCCAACAGTTATTTATTTGAAATCATCTGAGACGTTCAGAGGATGAAATGTCTCTTTGGTGGAACTGATAACAACTCACAGAGATCTGAAACATGACAAGGAGCCACCAGACAGTGTTTCAAAGTAGGTGATGAGTCTGAAAAGTAACTAGTAACTAAAGCTGTCAAATAAATTTTGTGGAGTAAACTTAAGCTTACAACATTTGCCTCAGAAATATAGAGGAGTAGATGTATTAAGTAGCAGTATAAAGTAAAGTATCTTAAAACTGTACTTAAGTACAGTACTTGAGTAAATTTACTTCATTACTTTGCTGCTGCTCACCTGAATGATTAACCTTGGAGGTATGAAAACTGGATCTCTGCACGCCTCCCTGTAAGTCCTTCATGCTCTGGCTTTACATCTGGGATTATGTGATGCTCTTTATCCGACAAAGAGAAAGTGTCATATCCCAAAGCTAAAGTCTTCCATGTTTTTTTAAAGCAGCGTACATCTGTCAATTACCCGTGCACCCTGCTGCGGCTCACAGAGTGCCGACATCCGACACAACCCTCCTTGCTGCGCTGCTACAGGAACGTATCAGGATTTGGATCCACCACCAAATCCAGCGGACAGATGGATTTACTATCTCCACTGCGTCCAATACTGCTGGCTCAGCCGAAAGCAGCGCCTTACTCAGGAGTCGGGTCACAAGAGGGAGACGGATTGAATTTTGCTTGTCGATATGTGGGAAAGCAAGCCGACTGCAGTGCAGACATGCAGTGAGTTTCCAGTATCCGGCACTTTACCACAGCCTTTTGAAATGACCCTGCAGGTAGCTGTACATGTTTTAGACCATTAACTACAATTTGCATATATTTTACATTACTGGCTGCGGACCGTTTTTAAAGAGTTCCTCAGTTTTCAGATTTATTTCCTACCTTCCATTCCACTGGTTTCTTTTAATTTCAGTAGCTGTGGTGTGAAAATCTTGAGACTTAAATTTTGCTTGACATAGGTAATCCATCACAGTGAGCGTTTCTTCTGCTTTAGTTATTTTGAGTTACATTACTATCATGTGGTAATGCAGTGTGAACAGGGACTGATTTTAAAACTCATCTGTGCGTTCGAAGGAAAATTTGTATTTGTTCCATGTATATTTTGTTTTGTAGTTGTTACAGCATGGTAAACACACATTTTTCCCCCAAAACACAAAAGCGACACGGAAAAATGTAACTTTATACAAGTAACATTAACTTAATTCATCCAATCAATTTTATCTCTACTTTACTCTGCAAACACCCTACATAATTACAAAGCATATTCATCTGCTGAGGAAGATCATGTGATATGACTGAAAGCTCCAGAACAGAGATGTTGTATTAACAGCATAGCTTGTTCTGGAGCTTTTAGTGATATCACATGATCTTCAATGCTTTTTGTAGCAAATTACGTATATCTCAAATGTCAGAAGGCTCCTAAACGCACCACCCAAGACTCACAACAATGCAATGAGAATGTAACTTTGATAGAGAAAAGTAAATCACAATTCACTATTATCTGTTTCAAGAAAGTTTCAAGTCTCAGCAGGTTCACTGTCATACTTTAATATTAAAATCAAATGAAACTGATGGTTGCCTAAAATATGTTGTAGAGAATTAACATAGAAACCTGTGGTATGGTTTAGAGGTCAGGAGTAATGTACAGTAAAATATACACAACTGGAATTTAATGGGCTATGCCATTTATATGGTCCATTAAAGCGGTGGTCTACTAAAATAAATTCCCATTTTAAAGTATTACAAGAAGATTTATAAGCTACAAACCTGCGATAAACATGCGTTTGGAGATCTAAGCAATACCGCCGCCGAAATTATCAACATTTTTGCAAACAAACCTGGTCCACCCTGTACGATGACTGCTGGCGAGGCAGACTGAGAAAAGGTGGCACTCGAGATGGCGAGAGGGACGTGTGGACGGGCAGGACCCTGTGGTGGGCCGGGAGAGGCGGCAGGGTGGGCTGACCCACGCTCAGAGACACCGGCATGGGCTGACTGATGTGCAGGGGCTGGTAGAGGGGCAGTCTGCGCAGGCTGTGAGAGTGGAAGTTGTGTGGAGGGAGAAGTGGCTCCGCACTCAGGAGAGACGGCTGAAAAGAGGAGGAGAGGAAGGTATTCTCAGTGATTACAGCAGTTATGTGTCATCTGTTATGGCGGCAGTGCATGGGCTTTTGTTACAGCAGATGTTTTGACTTGTCATAACAGGAAAAGCACAGGTGTTGCTAATAACGTTAACAATCTCTGTTCTATTCAAGTGTCCTAGAAAGTCATGATAGTGTGACAGTGAGCCACCACCAACAATACCGGGACCCTGAAACTGAAGTATTAAACTGGAACTAAATCATTAACTGTCTTATTTACAGCTTTGCTTTTCAAGGAATCAAGGAAATATAGTCATCATCATACAACAAAGGGATATATAACAACATGAAAGTTTGCAGTTCAGTTCCTTCATCTTACACATGCATAGAAATAATTCTGCAATGCAAAGTTTTAATGTGGGGGCATGTAAACAGCAGTAACAAGATAGTAATGCTATGTTTCAAACTAAATGTTTTCCTCCACTTGCGTTTGAGCACCAAGCATCATCGATGTAAACACAGAGTTCGCCTCCTCTCATTTCCTACTGTGACTTCTCAAAGTTCTTAAGTTAAATGGGAGGGATTTCTGCGTTTCTCAGTTTAATATGATTGTAAATTAAACATGAATTAAATATTTAGACTTTTGGTCAAACAAAACAAGCAAGTTTATCTTCCTCTTTATCAGCTCTGCTTACTCGCTTCGTCATGATCGTCACAGGAGGAAAATCTACTTTTTGGGGTGAGACAGATCGTGAATAGCAGGGAACAATGACAATGACTTTTCGATCTCAGCTGCTCATTAATTGGTGTTGCATCACGCTGCTGCCACTGCTGGTGTTCCTTTTCGGTTTGGGCTGACCGCACTTGGGATCAGGTCTAGTTATGCTCTGGTCTATTCAGATTGTGTCTTACTGTCTTTGGGTGAATTTCGGGTTGGGTCACGCCTGTCTGGTCCTGTTAGATTTTCCACAAGTTTTGGATCAGGTCCAATATTCTGAACCCATGAAGGAAGATGAATCTCAAATGAACCTCTGAGAAATTGCGATGGGCATTTTTTACTATTTTTTGACATTTTCATTGACATTGAGCAAATAAGAAGATGTCAGATTATTAGAATCATCTGCATTTTAAATGATAAAATAATAAATAGTTGAAGCCCTTGTCTTCTCCTTAGATATTACGGCGTAGTGCAGGCATAAAAAGTGAAATTCGACCTCACTCATGAAGCTCTCATTAATGTGAAAAAGCTGATGTTAGAGTCGCTCATAAAATTGGAAAACAACATTATTAGATATGACGTTGTGAAATTGTAAAAGCCAGAGTCTGACCACATGTCCTGACCAGCTGTTACCCCTCCGCTCCAGAACAAAACAATAACACCTAAAATGGCCAGAAAGGATTTGGCTGCTGGACAACACACACACACACACACACACACACACACACACACACACACAGTGCAGATGTATTGAAAGAGA
>NW_023339751.1:13772740-13788437 GCF_004916995.1 Morone saxatilis | reverse complement strand
TGTACGTATGACACACACACACACACACACACACACACACACACACACACACACAGTGCAGATGTATTGAAAGAGAGCTGCTGCAATGCTGACTGACATCTGGACATAAGCGAGTGGCTGAATTGGTGACTATAATAAGAAAGGACAGGCTGTTTCAAATAGTCACTCTGGTCGACTGAATATGATTAAGCAAACTGGATGAACTTCTACACTTAATTATGATATTAGATATAACTTCTATGCTGCATATACTGCACACACACACTCTTGCATATAAATGCATGCAGCTTTAGTTTGTCATACACATCCAAATGATAGGTAATCTCCCTCTGTGCTTATCATTTCCAACAAACAAATCAAAAACTGCGTGCCTCCTCTGCCGTAATCAATCAACTCCGCTCCATTCTTTAAAAAAAAAATGTTTATCACAAACAAATAATAAAGGGGCTGAAATAACAACATCCTGAGTCTCATTTAAATTTAGCAATCTCTCAATTAAACTTTCTCTGCCTCCTGACAACAATAGCACCGTAATTAATATTTCTTCTTCGAGAGAGATATACCGAGGCTGAATCAATTACCCGGCTTGCCATCATCTTGTTTTGTCAACAGGCCGGGGAGCATGACAACTCTAAACCGAAGCTTTGTTGCAGGTTAAAACAGGGCTCCAATAGAGTGCGATGACAAAAAATTGCAGAAACGAGCACACAAACAAACACAGATAGATCCAAACATATTACAGGGAGTGACTCACCTTATAAATGTTGATGCCGGAGGGTGTGGGTGGAGGCTTGCGCTGTGGTGTGGGCCTGTAATGGGACTGAGTCCTGATGGGGCTGGTTGGTCTGTTGGCCTCCACAGATCTATAAGTACAATAAAAGTACTTAAAGTTATGTAGTTTTTTCACCATATACATAAGATTTCTGGTATATTCACACATGCTGTTGCTGTTTCAGTGTAGATGAAAGTGTTTCTCAGCTGATCCTGACTGAAAGTATAGGCCTGTTTTTCCCCTCTCATATAAACAAGAAAATTTAACAGCTTTGGAAAAAAAATCATAGCTTAGCAACATCTGAGTCAAATTGTGATGACCGTTAGTGGGTTGTTTGTTTATGTTGCCAAGCCACTGTCAATCAAATGTGATCAAACATATCCACACAGTCTCTGTGTTAAACTCTTCATAAATGTTATCTAAGGATGTTTTTTTTTTTAACTTTAACTTCAATTCTGGCTCATTTAGTCATGAATAATTAATGTTATGGAGAAATACTTTACCAAGTTCTTAGGGGCTCTGAAAGCCCAAACTACAGCTTGTTTTTGACCATATACATTTATATGATGTATTCAGAGTACATTCGGAGTTTGTAGATAAAAAATACAATTTTTTTTGTGTTTCTCAGGTGATCATAATTAAAAATACAGGCCTGTTCTAAGTTTATAAATATTACTCATATATATATATATATATATTGTTGGAAACTTCCCTGTAGCCAAATTTCATTTTTGTCATTCAAATGTCATTCATTTTGCATGGCATTGGAGCCAAACTGAGGTGTTACTTACAGTTGAAAGATTTGAAATGAATGACACTGAATAAGTTCTTAAGGGCTTTTGCTGCAGCCTCACAAACATGTCGCTGAGCTACAATCAAATCTCACTGGCTCTTTCTTTGTCACCTGAGTTTCTCCAAGGTGCTCTTCCTATTGGTGAAGAGTAGGCGCAGAAGAGTCTTCCTCTTCAGAAAGATGATCACGATGGTTACCAGAAGGCTGACCAGGGTGACCAGGATTGCCACTGTAATGACCACACTGTCGGCTGATGCCATATATGACAACACGCACATTAATGCACACACACGCACATCTACAGCACAGAACAATGACAGGACATAACGCAAAGACTGTTACAGCTAGGCCACAGTCAGCAGCACAGTTTGTGATACACATTTCTCTTCTTCACTCTAAGGACTAAGATTAATTTTCTTTCTCTTTTAAGACTACAGGCTGTGCTGCGTAATCTATTGCTTGGTGGAGTGGAAATTATGTTGTTCTAGGAGAGTTACACTCGAATTCAAACCACACATCAATCCAGTACTGACTCTGCAAGAAAGAGATGTACAAAGGGGCAGCTGGTACGGCTTTGTGTTGTTGCTTATTTCTTAGTTAGTGCTGTCTCTGTCTAGATGAGAGGATAGAAATTAAATCGTCCACCCTTACCTGCCAGTCTCATTGGCCCGCTGTCAATACTCCCACCGAAGCCTGTTTTCTCACAGAACGGAGGCGCCCAGTGTGCTTCACAGTGGCAGTTCTTCTTGTTGTTGCACACCTGCAAACAGGGTAGTTTTACTATATATTACTACACTGATACTTCCTTTCAAATAGTATTTGGCATTTGTATTCTTACCAGCTATCTCCAGATATAAATGATGCATTGCCCTCTACAAAGGGTCTATCCCCAAATAACAAGATTGAAACTGAATTGGTTTATTTTTCATAAATAAGCCACTCTCATTCAGTTAGTCTGAGTGACTTTCAATAAAAGAGGACACTGGCTGTGTGTGTGCACTCGCACAAATGCAAGAGTCATAATAGATAAAACATGTGCATGGGAGAGTCCATCCTGTAAAGCCTCAGGTTTCCAGTGCAGAAGTCGGATCCAGGAGGATTCCCTGGTGAGGTAACGCAGTCCAGCTGTCAGTTGGAGGGAGGATGGAGGTGCAGAGAGAGTTGTGCAGCTGTGGGGGATTTACATTTAGCACAGACGTAAAGTCAAGTGCCTTCACTGCCTCCAGGCCATGGACACTCCTTCGCACTGGGTGACGGGGTTAAGAGGCACTTGGGGGCTCAGAGGGAGGTATGATTTGGGGGGAGTTTTATGTGTGTGTGGGGGAAATTTACAACACACGAAGCAAATACAATCTCTAAATGTTTGTCACAAGGAAAGGGTAAAATTATCTGTTGCTCCTACGTAGAATTAACATTTAGGAAATCATTTTAATACGTTTAGGACAGTAAAAAGATGCAGTCAGTCACTAAATTTTGTTTTAGGTAAACACAATGATCTGGCTCTATCTTGATTTCATATAAATGTATTTGATATATCAGAAAAGATCACACTTCAGATTTGTATCTATTTATTTCTTGAAAATGTCTGACACATTTGCATATATAAAGTTTAAAAAAGCTAAAAAGTTGCTTTTCACCGGGTTAATATGCAAAAACATTGCCAATGCCAATGTTCCTGCACACAGCCAATACATGCCTTGCAAGATAAAGTGAGTTGACTTGCAGGAAAACAATATTCTTTCAGTTTCTACAGTAAATACAAAGAATTACTAAATTTCCAGTCAGGTCTCGTACTGTGCGACGTGTTTGAGAAAATGGCAGACAAATTGATTTGGCAGATACTTCTGCGGGCGGAAAGATGCAGCTCAAGTCCACACTTTTAATGAGAAACAATTTCTCTATACTCCAATTCTATTGCAAAGTAATTTTTATGTGATTATTTTTATTCCAGTGATCAACTGACAGATATGTTTTATTTGTTGTTGAGCATGATGCTATTTTTTTATTGACAGACTAATTTGGTTCAGGAGTGTTTGGTCAGTTACAAGATAAGAGTTTAAGGAATATACAATTTTAGGCTCAGAGCTTTGATTTCTCATTGTATATAATCTCTGCACCATAAATTGCCTTAATTGGCAGTGAAGATCACAGGTTACGGTAGGTGAATTTAGCCCCTGGTGAGTGTTTGATTCTAAAAACTAAACAACAAAGTAAATCAAACATAAAAGCACCCCCTATTGAATTATTGATAAGAAAAGCTGAAAGAGAAAGGTGATCATTTCTTGGCAGGAAGAGTTACTTTCATACTGCAACAGAACTACTGTTATGGTCTCTCCCTGCAGTGCTGCACTGTATCTTCTCTCACTGTACATTCAGAAGATGATGGACAACACTATGCGCAGACCATAAATGATTCTGTTAAATGGGATTGATTTAACCTCAGTGGGACAATGAAGATTGATCATACAGAATAGGAGCAGCTGCCATACCTCAGAGGCTGCACTGTAAATACACTGTTGCTATGGTGCGCAATCATAGGGCAGTAAGACGGTATTCAGTTGGTAAAAAAGCGACTAAACTGAAGGCTACGGTGTATAACATTGAGCTAGTAGGTACTCTGTACTCACCCCACGTCCATTGCACTTCCCAGAGCACTCATGCACACCAAAGACACTGACATTCTGACACTGCCGATTCAGGCACACCTATAAAGGGAAAAACAAGCATCATTAAGCAAGTACATAATTGAAGAGCAAATGAAGATGAATACAATAACTAAGAAGAAGTGTGAACAGTTGTGTGGCACAGTTGGATAATATCTGTTTTGTATGTGCACAGGTTTAGTGTCTAAACCATAAAAGTAGCCGGTCCATGTTCTCTGCTCAAATAGCACTACAGTCAGCTGTTCTTTGTCAATCATAAACAAAAACTTAACAATTTTAATAGAAAATACATAGAATTAGAGAGAAATTAACATGGAAATGGAATACAATTGTAAATGCTACATAAAATCTTTAATATTGACACCAGGTTTAGTCAACTACTGAAGTGATGTTTAATGGACATGTTTACCTAGCTACACCACACATAGCGCAATGTAATTCATTGGATGACGATGCAAAAGCAGGACTACCCAAATATAAATCACAGTTATATATATTTTTTTTTATTTTGTGAGCAGAGTGACACTAAAGGGAGCCTGGGATCAGTATACCATTTTGCAGTTTATCAATACAATACAATACAATACAATAGGTGTTTGATTTTGGCCCGCAGCCCACCAGTAAGTTTCAGTTTTGGCCTTCCAAAGAAAGAAGTTTGGGCACTCTGGTTGCAAAAGGCACACTATGCTGTGTATCCTCTAGAACGAACAAAAACCAGACTAGAAAAAAAGTCAGCTGTTTCTTTTATGTAGAAAATAAGACCCGCATTAGGTTTGCAGCACTCATCTTCTTCAAATTGCAGGTCTTTTGTGGGCCATGTGCTGCCAACTTAATGCCCTGATTGGCATGAAAAAAAAAAACCCTTTTGAGAAGAACAAAGGCCTGTGACAAAGACCCACCTTCAGGCAATCACAATTCCCAGATAATGTGTGGAGCTAACTCACATTCTGCGAGACAACAGCCAGGAGACGCGCTAACCTGGCAGACGGCCATTTTGCACACAAACCTCAAAGGCCTTTCAGCACCAAGGGCAAGTCCCTTCAGGTAAGTGAAAGAACTTTTAAGGACTTGTAGGACTGAGAAACCCAGCAGTTTGGTTCCACACTCTAAAGCTGCCAATATGTTTCTTCAGAACTGCTTTTCAGACGGTCAAATACCTTGTTCATAGCGTGCGGCATTATCCCCATATTTAAACAATTATTGCGTCTCCCCCTTCTCTAGGATGGCCAGATTTTCACTCCGCCTTCAGGGGTGGCCCTTGTGAACAACTACTGATAGACAACATATCGTATGAACTAGTTATTTTCTAACATATAACCCCACCCTCACACATTCTGCCAAATATCAAACACGTAGGCAGAGCTCTGGTCTTTCACAAGCTAAATCCACAGCTGCAGGGGGTTTGGCAAATGCAATCATCTAGTTGTGAGAACTACTGAAGAGGCACCATGGGTATCTGCAAAGGAGCAAGTGTGGTCTGGCCAGTTCTGGGCTGTGTGTCAAAACTTGTGTAATATTTTCAGTATAACAGGAAATGGCGAGAAAGCGCTATCTCCTTCGCAACTGGATTAAAAAAAAAATTTCATCAGGGAGAACCACAGGGTATGGTGTGTGGAGTATTAACTCTAACTGTCTTGCTGAACCTGCACCTGAACAACATTTAACTTGGGACCATAAGGAAAGTATAGAGGCCAGTGGACACTGCAAATAAGTTAAGTTGGCTTCCTGCACTTTGGAAGTAGAGTTGCTTTAAAAGTGAATGTTTACGTATTTACTTACTGAAAGATAAAATTGGTGACACTGCTCATATGAGCCCCATATTATATGCTCTCACAGCCAGTGTGCCATTAGGTAGGACTGAGAACAGATCCTGTAACCTAATCTGGTAAGACAATTAAGGATCCAAGGTCTCCAGTTCAAAGCAAGAGGTCTCTTTCTTGGCAGAAAAAGGCCCTGGTGTCTCCGGTGTGGTGAGAAGGGCAGCATATAGAAGGAAAAAAGCTGAGACACACCTAATAAAATAACTGGTTTGCCATAAGGCAACTTTATTAGCCCCTTTTTATTTAGGAAGGAACAACCTCTCTGGGCCTTGTACTGCAGTACTATTTGCTCAGTGCCAAAAGGAATACTACAGTAGTTTTTTTAAGTTGTCAGCATTCTTTGATCTCTAGAGGACAAATGATGTAGCTGCATCCTGTGGTTATATGGCAGTAAACAACAAGCTAACAGCTACTTCAAAACCTATAGAAAGAACATGTTTATTAACATTGTGGACAATAAGAATGTGTGTATAATACTTGGCCACATGTGATTTAGCATGGTTAAGCATGGCTCCCCCTGTGCATAGTGAGACCAAATGTTGAATAATAATACTGGGTCTTGTCTCTGTATGATTAAGTGATAAGTTGATCACTCACCATGCCATCTCCGCACTTTGTACCAGCCAGAACCAGTCCAGGATCAGGCATGTCATCACCCAGGTAAACATGTGTTCCTCGACACAGAATCCGCCCTCCTTCTTGTAGCGGGATATTGGTTTCAATAGAAACAGCATTTGTTCCGATCACAGGCCGGTTGGCTCCTCCCTGGCACTGAATTTTACCACACTTTGCATCCCTGCAAATGACCCCCACACACACACACAAGCGGAAACACACATGCGTGCACACAAACATTAAAAAACACATAGTAAAACACTTAATTAAAAAAGCCTAAAGCGTAAAAGCCTGTCAATCACAGACAGAGATAAGTATCTGTAGAGAGAGATGAAAGACGGCTGAAGAGAGCTTCAGTGCTTCTGTCCTCCGGCCATTAAAGCAATTACATCAATTAAGAAAGAGCTTGATTACCGAATTCACCCAAAGGGAGAAGATCTTTAGTACAATTAGCCAACAAGAATAGCATGAAACAATTCATGAATACTTTCTTAGAACGTAATTAGCTGCTATCTTTCTCAAATTACATTTTTCACCCATGTAAACTTTTGTTTGAAGATCACATGTCAGATTTCACAACGTAATGATGATTGCTAATGACACCACTTAAACTAATCAGTTGTATTTTGCGCAGTGATTTCTCTGTACCTCTACTGCATCAGTGCAGCTGCACTGTCTTACCTCGCATCACATTTGGCAAAGGAGCCTTTGGAGTCTTTCCCACAATTCCCATAAGGATCCCCTGCAGAGTTGACTCGCTCAAAGCATATCCCAGGGGCAGGCTTGGCTCCTGCACACAAAAACATACAAGGAAAATACAAAAATATAATCACCAAAATGAAGTGAGGGATCCCCTTATGGAAGTGAAGATTATTTACACAGTCAAACTTATCAGTAGCCATTGATTTACCTGGTCCCCACAGGGTGATGCACTGTTGCTCATGAGTCTGGCAGATGCCGTTGTAGCAGTAGCCTTCGACATTGTGGCAGGCGTGCCCATCATGCAGATAAACGTTGGCTGGGCAGTGAGGGTTGGCACCAGTACAGAACTCTGGCAGGTCACAGGAGTTGCTGGACTCTCGACACAGGGTGCCAGCTGGTTTCAGCTGTAAACACAGTAAATACAGTACAGTAAACCCTTTCAAACATAGAGTCTGCAACATTTCTGACTTCATCTATCTTTTAAAGTCAATGCTTCTGGGCTTTGTAAATATTCTGGTTTCATTCAAACATGACAGAACTGTTGCAAAGAGAGCAGCAATGTGTGTGTGATATTTGGCATATGGTGTGCTAGAAGGAGTGATAGCACTGAGAACAGTGATGAGAGAGCGAAACTAAGAGTCTACAGCTACACTAGCAGCTCTGTAACACTGCCGCCTAACTGGAAGCGATGCAGACGAGTGAATATCAGATTGTTTCAGGTTTTCCCAATGAAGATGTCCTAACCTGCTCCGTGCATCAGTGAACAGGCTAAGCAATGTGTCGCTTGTTTGAAAAACCCACCCTGGTTGTGTTTTTGTGTGTCATGCACTTGCTCCACCTGCAACCAAAGTGTGGCATGGTCTGGCTATGTGAGAAAAGACAGCAGTCAACATGGGCACGTGTGAGTTTGCCTTCAGGGCTTTATGATGAAACCATGATGACAAGAGTAATCAGCACATCTGATCCCTTTTTATAAGAATATCCTGAAAAAGGACATGGCTTGAAAAGGAAGCAGCATGTTAACATGCTGATGATAAGCAGGTATAATGTTCACCATGGTCACCATCTTAGTTGTCTTAGATGTTAGCATGACAACATAATCAGCATGGTCATGAACCAAACTATTGGACAGTTTAGAATTTTGACCTGAAGATGCTGGATGAAGAGGATGAAGATCACCACAGTTGGTGGCAATCCATGTAATAAAAACCTCGGTGGCGCTACATGAAAATCAGGGGATCACCCTCTGGGAAATATTAATGTCAGTACAGTATTTCACAGCAATCCATTAAATAGTTTAATAGAGAAATTTCAGTCTGGACTAAACAATGCCATCCATAGAGCGATGCTGCTAGCGAGGTTAAAAATGCTATCAAGGAAGAAAAGTGTTTTCAGTTGTCTGGAGGCTACAGGAGTGATGGGTTTTAAATTGATTTTGCAGTTCAAGTCTTAATTAATGACCACCATGAGTGTCAGAGGAGATTTTAGATTGATTCTAATTTAATTTGCTTACATCCTTTATGTTTTGCTGGATATTTATACTGTATTAATTTTCCGTGGATGAATTTTCTTCTTCTGCCTTGCGCCACAAAGGTAGTAAAAATTAAAAGCATGAAAACACATTTTTATAGACAAATCTTACATGAGAAGAATCTCCTCAACAATGTGAAGCTAACTAAAGTAAATACAGTGCGGTGTGGTTTAGGGCTGTGTGATATGACCATTTATATTGTGTAAGGATAGAAAAACGTCTATTGTTTCACCTATTTCACTGTGTGACAAATCACTCTCTTCTGGAGTCCGGAGTTCATATGAGAGAAATATGCACTTTTGGAGGAGTTGATGAGGCAGGGATGCAATGCAAAGCAAATGTTTCGCTAGTGATTACTCACAAATTACTTTAATCTGCTCACCTTGCTTTATCTCTCCCCCATACACACACGCATACACCAGCAGCTCTGCACTGCTCTGCACATGCAACGAATCTGCCCCCCCTTCTGTTTCTCTCTGTCTCTCTCCAGCAGTATGTTTTATAAAGTCCCCCAAAAAACACAACTCGCATTTCAGTCTGAATCGGGATTAATAGTGAAACCAACGTGGTACAAAATGCTTTACTTGGTCGTCTTCACATCTCTCTCTTATATATCTCAATATAATCAAATATGAATAAGTACCTTTTATTTGCCAAGTATAATTCAAAATGTAATAAGAAATAGGCCATTCCATGTGTCATTTTATATAAACTGTTTACAGAAAATGTGCTTTATAGTGATATATATTGTTATCATATATCAGGATATGAGATTTTGGTCATATTGCACAGCCCTTTGTTGTTATTTTCTTTTCATTGTGATCTACTTACAGTGCTCATAAGAAGAAGACACCAATTTAGTACAATATCTCTCTGCATACTTAACCTTGTGCTGGTCTTGGCCTTGTTAACCAAAACTCGAGCCACTTTGCAACTAGATCTGATCCAGTAAGAAAAGTGACTGGGGGCTTATTTAAATATGAATACATATTTTTCATGTCTGAAATGAGCTTCAACAGGACATCTAGCTTATGTACAACACTGTCACACGTTTTTGTGTAAAGCACAGGGAAGGAGGTCAGAATGAAGGTGCAGAAACATGTAATCATTTAATCATCTTCAACAAATGTTCATTTTCAAAGAGAGGACATCTGAAAGGAGAAAGATTTCCATGTCATAGCAAAAACCACTAATAACTTGGTGAAAGTGAACTTGCAATCTAACTTGAGAGCCTTTCTTCAATTATTGAGGTAAAATATCCCAAGATTGAATCAACTGCCCTGAGATATTAAATTATATCCAAGGTCACACTATTATGAGTCTCTTAATAGCTTACCAGAGAGAATTAACAGGCTTTAAGAAAGTTTTGGGTCTTGCAC
This sequence comes from Morone saxatilis, assembly GCF_004916995.1. Taxonomy (NCBI): domain Eukaryota; kingdom Metazoa; phylum Chordata; class Actinopteri; family Moronidae; genus Morone; species Morone saxatilis. The sequence continues at coordinate 13,778,162 of NW_023339751.1, read as the reverse complement.
TTAAGTCTAGAAATGAAAAATGTCCATCTCTGCAGAGTAAAGCTTTGTGCAATGTTCAAAAGATTGAGAAAAGAGAAAATACAATTTCAGAACTTTTTCTGCTATGAGAATGGCATAAAGGCATTTAAATTGGGAAAAGAAGTGTCCAAAGTAGAAGGAAAATGCATGAGAAAGGTCTTACCCTGCAGTCTTCACAGCACTGTCCGTGGGCACACACGGCATCTCCCTTAAGGGTGCATGTGGTGGCGTTGCAGCATGGGTTCATACATTCCTAGAATAAAAAGGAAAAACACAAAATAGTTAACAACATGTGGACCTGATCACCGCTCTGGAGTTCCTCTGTCAGCTGGTCCCTGTCAGATCAAGACTTACAGGTCAGCGAAGCACACTTCCTGTCCGGGGGATTCATGCTTTGCTTACCCTGACCTGGAGACCTTTGAGTGGAGACATATTAACTGAAGCTCATATGTTCTGGATTTGGGAATTCTCAAGACCATTGGACTTGCAAAAAAAGAGGAGTGTGTTTAATGCGGCGGCCCATGTAAAAAAAATAACTGTGGGAATGTGAAGCAGAGGAGGGAAATCAGGTTTAGCAATTGGGGTGGGGTGTGTTAAAATCTTCAAATCTGATTTGATGGAGATAGCGGAATGGTGTGGCAAGAGTTCACTATTTGGGTATCATTGGCAGAAGCAAGAGTGGGATTTGAAGGCCCTTAAGAGGCACAGATTGTAGCCACTTCACCATGATAACAAGATCAGCTGGCCGTTGGCAGAAACCGCCGAGATAGGGTACGTAAGGAGTACTTGAAAGAGAAGTATTGTTGTAAAAGACTTCAGGGAGGTGTTGCAATGTTTATCTTTTATTGGATGCCGAAACACATCGGCTTTGTTTTCCAAGTAGTGTCACGCATCGCACTATCGCGCTCTCAATGTGGCTGTTTTGCTTGTAGGCCTCTAAGGTAATGACAAGACTTGGTGAAGGCTGGGAACTGGATGGTTGGACGTCTAATTTTCATTTGATGTGTGGTTTTATGAGACTGGCTGTTTACCTCTTGGCCCTGACGTAAGCCTATTGTTTAGAGAGGAGAGAAAAAGTGGCTTTCATCTCTAGGTCTAAGTGGGCCAGCAAATAAAACAAGCAGGCCCTCTGTGGTGATATCATGGGGTTATGGAGGGGCAAACTGGCAGAGATTGAGTTGGAAAATGTAAATTATACAGTTAGTTCGTTGGTGGTCAACACAATGACTCCACTAAAATACTACCAACAGTTGCCTCTAAATGATGGAGTACACAGTTTAACTAAATAATCAAACACATTGTTGAGTCAGTTTTAAAGAGTAAGTTCGCCAAAATAACACTACTCTCAGGATTAAAGAGGATGCTAACAAATCACTTATCAAACCGTTTCTCTCTTAGTGAACCAATGTTAGATGGCTCACTTTAGCTGACGCTGACCGTCACTTTCACCGGTTACAAAAATCATTGGCTAAATAACGGTAATTTGGTAATGGCTAAAATGAAACTTGTTGGATTCATGAGCTCACAGCAAGCTAAATGTCGTCACACGCAATGATGAGCTGGCCAAGGTAATGTACCAAGGCTGAGTCCTTGCTGCAGCGGCGGACGATTCAAATCCGACCTGTGGCCCTTAGCTGTGTGTCATCCTCTCTCTCTTTCCCCTCTTTCCTGTCACTCTTATTGGCTGTCACCATCAATTAAAGGCAATAAAAAGCCCTCGAACCCCCAATAATTTCATATCTCCTGCTGATCTCATTTTCAGGTAGTAGTTTTTGGTTGTGAATATTAATTAGACTGCCACTAGAATCCATAGCTAACAAAGGTAGATACTGATCTGAATCTTTAAATGTATTGAATTATCTACTATTAACTATAGTTATCTGCAAATAGTAAAAGCAAAATTTTATCATATGCTGCTTTTCACTAATTTACATCAATATAAATTAATAATTTATGGGTTTTAGATGTAGGTTAGACAAACAAACAATTTGAAGAATTATGAGGGGCATTACATTCTAAACGAAATCCATCAACCTTGAGAGATTTTGAGTGATTTATCATCAAATCTCCTTTGGTTTTAGGCTTTCTGAGACATGCAACTGCCTTGGCTGCAACTGAGCAATACATGCTTCGCACATGTGATTCTCACCTAACAGTGTGTGTTAGCGAGAAACAATGTATGTGTGTCTGTGTGGGCGTGTGTGTGTGGCTGAATACATGCATCAGAGCGTGCCTAGTTGTTTGGGTTCCACAGCCAAAGAAAGCTTATTTCAGCGACTCGACCCGATTGCACTTTTGTTTGTTTCCTTTGTCACGCAGTTGGACAGTGGTTTGATTAATGGGCCTTCAACAAGGATATGACATCAGCGTGGCGGCCTGTCAGAGCACTGTTCAGCACATGTGGGAGAGAAGGTGTGATGTAAATAAAACACTTATATTGGAGGCCTCGGGTGGTTTGCTGAGCTTTTAGGCTATTTTTTGAACAGCAGGTTTCGATGCTTTTAAGCCGCAATAACAACATCAATGTCAAGAGAGTTTTTTACGTGAAGTTTTTTGTGGTTCTCTGTGATTGCTAACAGGACAGTTACCATTGTTTTCTTTGGACAATAGGTTTTGTAAGGGGAATATGAAGTTGGAAAGGTGCACGTTTGATACTTTTGAGTACATGCTTATTTGTAAAGGCAGTTTACAGTGAATAGAAATGAGAATCTGAAGATAAATCAGGCCTGCTTTTTTTTTTTGTTGTTGACATTTTGGGAAAAGGACCACCCACAGAATTTTTTCTAAAAAACATTAACCACACTTCGCAGAATCGTAATTCACCAAAGACTTAAAATTGATTTTCCCAACTGATTTTGTGTTTTAACTTTTGTTTCTCTCCCAAAAACATTTGCTTTTTTCCGCACCATTTCACATTCACATAGTTACACAGAGCTGCCCAGTACAACCACAGTGTTGGGAGACTGATCCACTCCAATGAAGCAAGTAAAGATGAAGGCCTTTGCTCTCAACCTCACCTCTGGCTCACCGCAGTCACACTCTTCTCCCTCTTCCACGTAACCATTGCCGCACTTCTGGCCACCATAGAGCACCTTGACTTCGGGCATGTTGTACAAACACATGCCAACGCCTTTCTCCAGACTGGCAGCAAGGTCCTTCTTACTGCATGTGCTGAAAACTGTTGGGAATGGATACCTACAAGAAGAATGGAAGAATCAGGTTGACTGAATTGAAAGAATGAAGAGACGTGATATTAACATTTTTTTTTTTACAAATTTGCCTGAGACAGAAACAATCCTGCTTCATGTGTGCTTTTATTGTTCAGAAACCAAAGTGATCTTAAGAGAAGTGGACTCAGACAGAGCTCTGTTCAATCTGCTCATTCAAGAGGCCTTTTCACACAAATTTAATGGTCTACTGACATTGTATGAGCTCCAGTTCAATAGATTTGCAATCCTACTCAATACATAAGCGGGCCATCAAATGTTCAGAGAAACATTTTCTCTGGCAGCTACATTTTCAAGAGGCATATCCTGGCTAGACCGGGACAATTTACGCAACTGACTGGAGGGAAGAGCATGAGGAGGGGTTATGTTGGATGTGGATGACTTGTGTGTGTGTGTGTGAGCACGTGTGTATGTGAAACCTTGATAATATAGCAGGCCCGAAACCACACAATTTCTACCACATTAATTTCACTCCCTGGTATCACTTACCTGAAGGGCTGACTAATGTCTAATTTAGTGAGGAAAGAAATTGGACTTCGTATTGAAAACGAGAAAATGTTATGACTTTAAAGATGAAACTGTGCAATATGCCAATAACAGCTGTGAAGCCCGGAGGAATGGTCCTCCTGCGAGAGTGAGTATCTGCGAATCTAAGAACCAAAAAACTGAAATAAATAGGCAGAGAGAGATGGAGAGTGAAAAACAAAAGTAATATGCAGATATGTAGGAGAAATAAAGAAAAGGAAAAAAAGAAAGGAAGAAATTAAATCATGGACAGAATAATCATAAACTGAATTTATATAGCACTTAACAATGTTACAGAGTGGTGTACAGAGGAAAAAATAAAAACCAAGCAAGGCAGATAAAATGACAATATGGAACATGAGCACTGAAGTAATAAAACAATGGAATGAGTAACAAATAAGAATAAAAACATTACACATAAAAACACATCAAATATTTAACAGTGAGTGATACAAATTTTAAATCAATCCGAAATTTAACAGGGAGCCAGTGCACTGGGGTCATGTGTTTATATTTCCTTGTCCCAGTAACAAGTTGAGCAGCAGCCTTCTGTACCAGCTGGTGATACCCGAGTAAAATGCATTGCAGTAATCAAGCCTAGAATAAACAAAAGCATTTACCACTTTTTGCAGATCACGGGAGGATAAAAATGACCATGCAATTGTCTCAAACAATAACTGGTCATAATTTTTGACTTGCTTGTCAAAGCAGAGGTTTGCATCAAATATTACCCCTAGCAGCCTGCTTAACATCTTGCTGACCACCAAGATTAGATGAGCTCCAATTTATCCTAATTAAATCTGAGAATAAGTTAGGTAAATTGCGATGTTTGCTAGGCTGCTGGGATTTGTGGGTTTTAAGAGAAAGTATAACTGAGTGTCATCGTCATAAAAATTGTAGAACAAATAATGTTTTTGGATAACCTGGCTAAGAGGCAGCATGTATATAGAGAACAGAATGGGACCAAGAACTGAACCTTGAGGGACACCACAACTCAGCTGAGCCACAGAGGAAGAATAGTTACCCAAAACAACAGAGAAGGTTCTGTTGGAGAGGTAAGAGCGTAATAAACGAAGATCTGTGCCCTTGATGCTTATCCAAGTCTCCAGGCGTGGTAACAGGACGCTATGATCGACTGTAGCAAAAGCAGCACTTAAATATAAGAACTAATATGGTGGATTCACGTCTGTCTGCAGTCAGCAGTAGGTCACTGGTAACTTTAACATGAGCTTCATATCAGCTAACAAACAAGCACAGCCTCACAAAAGGACTGGCAGAGAAAAGCAGGCTTTGGGGTGCAAAATGAGTATCTCACAGCTCACACAGTCATAGAGGGACATTGTCTAGCTTCAAAAAGAGGATGTGGAGGATGTGGCAGGCAGCAATGGCTAGCAGAGAGGATTGGCAGACATGGCACAGAGAGAAGCAGCTGGCACCGGATGCCTGAAAAGCTTGACTTTAGACAGAAACATGTCATACACATACTTATGTAGCGATAGACTGACTGGGGTCTTCAAAAGCAACACGGCGTGGAGACTGTCTGCAAAGCTTGCTGCTTGACAGGGCAGATTTGTGAAAATTCAACATTACACAGAATATGTTTGTGGAGCCTGGCACTGGACAGAGGTGTGTGTATGTGTGTGTGGTGGGGG
>NW_023339751.1:13767730-13772640 GCF_004916995.1 Morone saxatilis | reverse complement strand
TTTTTTTTTTTTTTTTACCAAGAGAACACAGATTTCCCAAGAACACAGAGCACAGAAAAACATCCTCTTCTAACAGCCACCCTTGGGTGAAACCGCTGTGTCCACTTCATTCAGACTGTCTATAATACTGTCATAATAAAAAAAGACTGTCCACCTTTGAGTGTCAGCTGCATTCATCTCTCACTGACCAGAAGCCAATCTACCGGGCTCTGTCTGCCCTTGTCTGCTCCCATAATCCACTTGTTCGAGTCTTTTACCACTATAAAACACACAAACAGGGCTTGGCAGCTCTGTGTGTGGAGACCCATGCACAACATCAAGGGTAGACAGACTATGCAGATCATACTACAGCACGGAGCAGACCAAACCATTCGTAAATAGCATGGGCTGCCACTGATAACAGAACACAGGCATGCTTTACGATGTGCATGAGGGGTAAACAGAGTCTGTTCTCAATAAACTGGCATTAATGGTAAAAGTTGGGACAGTTGTCAGTTGGAGATTTCTTCACTGAGGAAAATAAGATTTCTTTGGACCAAATTAGATCCACATGGAAAGTATTAGCAAGATCCAGTGGATACATGTATGTAAAAAAACAACATGAAAGAGAGATCTGAGCGACATTGCTATGTATACGGCCATGCTTTGTTTGAGGCACAAGTAGAAGAGAGTATATGTTTTGAAGGGTTGACTTCCTTTTGCAGACTGTTTATTGATTTATCTTCTAAAACACTGACAGTCTTTGAGCATAAAACAAAAACACACTTCATTGTCAGGATTTACCTGTCAAGGATGTGTCCACTATGACCACTAATATATTTTACAACCCTCCCATTGGTTTCATGATGTAAAATAAGAACGATGTATACTAGTAAATGTCTGCCAAAGTTGGGTAAAACTGAATTTGAGCAATTAAGATGTGCCCTGTCATTTATTTAAAGTAGAGGGCACCTCGAGCAGCCTAGGCGGGAGCCAAGAAATCATTCTAAATTATCTGCCTTCAGCTGATGTCCAATGTGGCCAGTGACTGTGTATGAACAGGGCTTTGATAATTGAGCTGCACTGCTCATTTCCAGCTGACATTCCTCCAGAAAACAGGTGCCTACTCCATCCTGGTAACAGATGCAGTGTCAGCCTCACAGGGTGTCCAGGGATGCTGCAAGAATATCTAACTTCTCTGTCACCCACTCCCTGGTGCAGTTCTTAATGACAATGAGCAGATACGCCAAAAGAGTTTACTGTCCGGATGTGGGTGAGCACAAATGCATAATCAAGGACACAATATGTAGTGTTTTTGTGCCATTGGCTAAATGTCTGTGACTTTCAGGGGAAGGACAGAAATTAATTTATGTGAACTTAAAAAGACAACATTAAAGGTCCAGTGTGACACATGAATACCCCTAACTAGAGTCAGTGTTTGGTATGTCATTTCTGGGCTACTGTAGAAACATGGCCGTTCAACATGGCAACTCCATGTAAGACGACCCAGGATTCCTAATTCAGGTCATCAGAATCAGAAATACTTTAATAATCCCAGGGGGAAATTATTTAATCATTATACACTAATGAAGATGCTACCTATAAATATTACGTTCCATTTCTGCCAACAGAGCCTCCCAAATATTACACACTGGACCTTTAAATTACTGTCCACTTGGTATGTGATAAAGATGCAGATGAATTAATAGGGATATTAAAATGTTCCACATTTTTCTGGGGACCATAGGTTGAGAACCACTGAACTAGACAATGGCTTTCTGGCAAACGCTAATATATCATAAACTGTATTTAAAGCCCATGAAAATGTTGTTTCAAATCTAAATGATTTCTCTCTAACATTAAATATCTATTACCAAAGACTAAATAAGCAAAAATTTAAAAAAAGGTGAAGTTGGGAAGAAACAGCTGTAGTGCTAAAATCTAAAGCTAATTTACTTCATCAAGAGGGCTGTGTGGGTGCAGTTTAATCAGATTTGAGTCCGGCCTACTTCAAACCATTGCTTCAATGGCAGAGAGGTCAGTGAAAACAAAAGTACAGAAACCATAATAATAAATAATCCAACCTGTTCTAACCGTGGCAGAAATTTGTGTCGTCATGTAACAGACCCCATTGCTCATAAAAAAGCTGATTGAAAAGGGAAAAAAACATTATATTTATTATATAATTATATATAAAGTTATAGGTAATACCTCAGTCGAAAGAAATGAAAAATGTGAAAAGTCAAAAACCAGGAAAATAAGTCACAGTTTACCTACAGAAAGACACACCATAAATGAGCAATGCATAATGTAGGAACAGCTCAAATTAACAGATCTCAGTCTGCAATAGACCCACATTGAAGGTGTATATTATCACAGCTGAGACCACACGGCTGCTTTGCTGTCCAGGAAATTAGCCGAGCAGAGAGTGTAGGTTTCCCTGGATAATATTAGCATAAAGCTCTGCACCCTCTCCAGGTGTTGTTTGCTGGGGTGGAACTAATTTGGCTCTGCACAACAGTTACATAAAATCTAACTAGTCAGCTCCTTTCTGGCTATTGGTAACGTCTGAAAAGGCAAATATGTCATTCACATTGTAAATAGCACACAGTTAAAGATCATAGTCTCATCATACAGCCTTATACATCTGTGATACTGACTGGAAAATGTGTGGCGATAAAGAAAACAGGAACCCACTCATAGAAAAACAGCTCCATAGCGCTACTAGAGTGCTGAAAACTCTATAGGGAACCTTCAAACCTCCATTACATGCTTTACTGGGTTTAACCATCTATTGTCTGAGCTGCCTATACTTTCATGATGATGACTGCAGACACGCTTTCTCACAGAACGAACAGTAAATGTACTTTGGCATTAGAAAACTTTAAAGGAGATGAAACTCACCACCAGCTCTACCACTACTATATACCAGCAACTTGCCTTTTATTTTCTCTGTAGAAACATATCATCTGCTGAGTACAGGGTGAGCTAGACCAAAACAAAGCTTTATCAAATATCAAACAAATCATTAAATGACGATTTTTACTGCTGACTATAACATTTTATCTACAGGCCTATGTGCACACCAGAGTGCAACTGCTGCAGAGGAATTTTACCCTTAAACCCCCCCAACTTGACAATGTTATATACCTGGTTTTACAATCTTCAACACCACAAACAGAACAACACAACTGCCCCTGTTCTGTGATTTGTACAACACAACCAACTCAAATACTGGCCTAAAATGAAAGATGTATGTAAGGTGATTTAGTATTGCATTTCCACTAAGTAGAAGGACTCACAAGGGTCAAAATCAAACAGCAGAAGTTGAGACATAATAGATTTTTGTCCCTGGTATGCTCCAAAAACACTGAATCCTACATTTTCCATAATGCAATAGCATCTTTCTCAGATACTCCCTGCCTCCTAAATGCAGATGTCTTTCAAACCCTACATCTCCAGTTTGTCATGCAGTTATTCTGTAAAAAAAAAATCCAACTCTTGCCCGAGCTGAGAGCTCTGCTAATGATGTGTAAACTGAATTGTGCAAAATTGGTGGAATGCCCCTTTAACTCAAAATGTTGGGAAAGCATGGCCTTGTGGAGGCTTTTCATAGTGACTTACAAAGTGATCTTGTAGCATTAATTTAAACCTTTACAGTGTACTGGAATGCAGAGATACAGTCTCTTGTGCACCAAGCAGCTTTTCATGGATTTACAGCCATATGTGCAGTGCAGATGATTCTTGTCAGTTTGATCATCTCAGCATGTGAGGCTGGTGTGTTCAGAGGAGGAGGAAATGTCAGTCTGGATGGAGAGTGAAATGGGTCTGCAGACAGCAGAGGCATTGGTCACATGAGAGCTATGAAGGGCTCTTCTATTTGTAGGCTCTCTGAAGGACATGAAGCTGTCTCTGCTGCTCTCTAAGCCGCACTACAGACTGACATGCATTTAGTCCACACTAAGCAGGAGAGACATGTCTGACCTTTCGGGAAATGTTAGGCTGCAACACTGGCAGGAGCCTATGGTGATTAAATACCAGGACGAAAAAAGCAAAACACAGGCTACATTTACTGCATTACATTTACCCACCAGCAGCCTCACTAGCTTTCTCCCTCCTCTCCTCAGATAATGACATTTTGCACCATCTCACCTCACTTGCACTCTGTCATTCCGACAAGAATATAACAAGAGTCACAACCCCATATTGTGTTGACAAAGAATTCACCTCTGGCCTCAAAGTCCAGCCACAGCTACCTGCTGGGTTTCATCTTTCTGCCTGGAAACACATATTGACGCAGAAAAGTACTTTTGAGCCTCTCCCCACGTTCATGTGATGCAATTCTTAGCACAACTTCTAAAAGACATCCCCACTTCAAAATGTCCATGTAAACCTCTGTTCCTCTCCTCTGTCCCTCCAATTTCCTCTCATAGTTATGACACAAATCTCTCGTGGCCAGCCTTCATGGCTCACATGCCTGTCACAGATGTCAATGTGTAGCCAAATAATTCCTTCGTTGTCATCTTTCTCCTGTTTGTCTCTCACGCTCACCTCTATCTCTCTTTGTGTTTCTCTTCCTGCTCTACCACTGAGGGAGATAAAAGACAAATAAAAGCACTGCTTCCTCGCTCCGCCTGTCTATCCAGGCATAAAGCACCTCTCTGCGGATCTCTCTCTGTGTGCCCTGGCCCTGATTACAGCTGGCAGCGTCACTGATAATCATGTCATTTAGATGCAGCCTGTCCTCTCCCCCATTAGCAAGTCTAAGCTGAGAGTATCCCAAACACACAGTCAAACGAGCTGCACTGCTTTACAACAATGTGTTTAACATTCTGAAGGCATCTGTGCTGATGGTTAAAGGAGGTTTTATACATATATATATATATAAAGCAGTGTGTGTGTTTCTTATCTGGTTTCTTCATATATATATA
>NW_023339751.1:13733203-13767630 GCF_004916995.1 Morone saxatilis | reverse complement strand
GAATCATGTCCATACTTAATAAATCAAATGCACAGCAGTAAGCTGTGCAGAAAGGGGTAACACAAAAAATTACAAAATGTACCAAATGTATTCTTAAACACCATTCTCTTGCCTAAAAGCTATACTGAGAAGATAGCAGTGATAAACTTGTTTTTCATTGGTAGCCTTTGAGCTGCATTAATCTTTAATCATTAAATCTACAATTTGAGGCAGAACTCCAAAACAGCTCACAAATATACAGTTCTGACAAATTATCACATTATAAAGTTGATATGGCCAATATGTTAGCAAAGAAAAGCTTAATACACATTCAGCAGACTTTGAGTAAAATTAGTATTCATTTAGAGTCATCTTTCTAGCTACCTGACAAATGTAAGTCCAATATCCACTCTCCTTTTAGCTCTGTTTTTTGTCTCCACCAACCACTGAGGGTTAATTCTGGCTCTTTAGCAGCTAAATGTTCCATTATGTTCACCAGCAAGTTGCTAACTTTGAGGTGTTTTGCTGCTGCATGAAATAGCGTTAATGAGAGCGGCAAGACTGAACCAAACCAGTTAAGTTCAAACCACAACAATGAGCTGAAAGATTCTAAAATGTTTTTTAGATTTACGGTCCAACAGTTTGCCAAAGGACTGCAGTTGAAAATTAGACAGCTGGGTAACAATGGCACATTGATGGAAATGTTGATTAATGTGTGTTGTCCTTATAAACAGAGAAATGAAATGAGGGCTGAGTCAGTTTGTCATTATGAGCGACCAGGACACATATTCATTTGACCAACTGGTAATACAAAAATATAGCTCTAAAGATTTCCCGCTTGTAAATCAACAGACTTTCTGACACACTAGCGATAAAAACTGAATCTGATGAGCTAACTGAAGACCTACTACTCAACTGCACTACTGACTTGTTAACACACTGTAATATCTTCCAGTGTTTATTGTGTTCATCTCACTTCCATATTTTTTAATGCAGCAGCTAGAATTGTCTGACTGACCAACACCATAAAAAAAAATCAACGTATGTACGTATTTTTGTATCCAATTAAAATATTAATAATTAAATAGGGAAATATTGATACTTGGAGTCAGTGTATCAACACACAATTGCCAGGCAAAATAAATGTCCCGGTATCACTGTGTATGGATTTATTCCGTACCCTTTACTTAGCAAACAGAGGAGCGAGTTTCAGACTGAAAGGTCACTGATCACCTCTCTCAACTATTAATGTGTCTAATCTCATAATTATGTAGCAGAGAGTGTTGAAAAGGAGAGACTGTGCTTCATTAACCTATTAAAAAATTAAATATTGCCGTGACTCATTCGAAGCCCATTTAGATCATGCAGTCATTTCTCTAAACTCTCTCATGACATCATTAGATATCTTTGGCCTGATGACGAGCTAAAGCAAAGTCGTCATGTCGGAACACTGAGTGTGCGTGTAAAAGCTACACTGCATAAATCCAGTGGTGCTCGGTGTGCAATATACTTTTATCTGTTGTAGTATGAGAACAGCAGGATGAGCTCACAGCGGCTGCACAAACAAGCACAGTTTATGACAGCCCCCCCCCCCATCTCTTTTCTATTTGTACAGTGAAAGGTCATTTAAGTTTCTCTGGGACAATTGTGGTACATAGAAAGTTATATTATTTATGTGTTTTCTAGCAGATTTAATGGCCTTTTTTTAAGGATGTACTCACAATTTTCTTCTACTGTGTCTTCTGAGCATAATTGAAGCTTTTATCTACTTTGAATGTCAGTATTTAATGACAGTAGCCACAACTAGTGACAGTAAAATCACACATCCACAGGGACAGATTCTAATGTGTCTGCTCATTGCTCTAAACTCAGATGCTCAGCTTTTCAGATTTTAGCACATCATTGTTAATGCAGTTCTTTATAGACTGATGCACTGCACACTGTTGTATTCACCTTTTTTCTACATTTTTGTACATTCTACTTTTCTGTAAACTGAGCCTGTTCTCGTCTGTTTGTCCAAGTTTTTCCTCTCTCGTGTCTTTCGTTTATGCAAATGTTTTTTAGGCCGACACAGTTTGAGAACTTAAGCTGTGGGTGTGATCCGGGCACCTACAGCCATATGTTTTGGTCTTGTCTGCGGCTGGAGGGTTTTTGGATAGGGATTTTGATACACTTTCAGGTGCACGTAGCACAGTTCTTAATCCTAACCCTCTGACAACAAAAATCACAGCTAACCAAATGGAACAATATGGCACCACCATCTCATAAACACTGGCTGGACTAAGTAATGGCACACCTCAAACTCAGCTACAGAAAACTACTCTTGGCTCAGCCAGAAAGTTTATAAGATCTGGCAACCTTCCTGCTACATTCTCAAAATTGGACAAATCCCCATGAACATGCATGATTTAACCCCCACTGATATAATTAATGTGTGGGACAGATGTAGGCTAGGGTTGATGTTGATTTGTATGCGGTGGTGGGGCTGGGCGGCTGTGTGAGCAGTTTCTTTGTTGATTTGTATTTTGAAATAGTAACAATAGTGACTGTGTCTTACTGCCTTTTGTCTCTTGTCTTCTTCACAGTGTTGTGAAATCTATCCTGACCACATTCATCTGCAGCTTGTGGGACTCACCATCAGACAAACCAGACTGGCACTGGACCAAGGGTGAAAACTGGTATTGTGCTCTCGCCCTTATCTGCTTGCTGTTTACTAACAGTCGCAGAGTCCATCACTTGCAGCAGCGCTGTTATCTCAGCGACCCAGGCAACATGAGTAGAATGCTAGAGCCGCTGTTTTAGTCTCAGGCCAAAGTGTGTGTGTCAGTGTGTGTTTACATGTGTGTTTGTGTGCGTTTGAGCCCCTTCTCATACAAAAACACAAAAACAATGGAGCATCACGCACAGATGAAAATGATCCAAACTGCAACTAGTGAAGCCTAATCAATCTTTTGTTTTACTTTTCATGTGCAAAAGAAGTTGCTAATTTATTCAGAAATGTTAAGCTGATAAACATTTTAATCCTGTAGCTGTGGGAAACAAGGCTTTTAAAGGGTAACTACTTAATGGTTCTAAACCAATGCGCCCACAACAAAAAGAAACAGCCCAAAGGCCCAATTTTAAACCTTTGTCTGAGCTTATGTTTTTAAATCTGAAGCCACTTTTGCCAAATATGTTTAGAGCAATGATTTTATTGTAAACACCACAAATTGAAAATTGAAGACTACAAAACTACAATCTAAATACATATATAGCACAACTGACATAATTATTGCAATCAAATGTGGTGCAGTGGACACATTTGTCTGAACTTTTAAGGTTGGGGCATTATAATCTCTTTAGGATAGAACTTTGTATGAGAAAGATCGGCAGAATCTCACCCTGTGGAGGGGGTCATGATGCAGCCTCCACGATCAACAGTCATCCTGCAGCCACAGCCGCGCTCTGGGGTGTCGTGGTTCATGCCAAAATTGTGTCCCAGCTCGTGTGCCAAAGTCACAGCTGCACCCAGTGGGTTCTCAGAGTGATCCTGTAATGGGAAAACAGGGGAAACCCAGATCATGAGAACATGTAAACTATGTATAATCTTGTATATTTGACTATGTGTAAAATTCAATCAAAGATACCTAAGCAAGCTTTGAGTAAAAACCAAGCCATACTGAAGTGCACTGTCACTCACAAAAAATAAAAAAAATAAAAGAAAGGAAAAACAAAAAGTTCAAAGAAGACAATTTTTAAGCTGCAGATTCCCAAAACAGTTCTGTAACTGTCCGATCTGCCCCCTCATCCTTCTTCTATTACTTATTCTCCTCATGGAGGCCTGAATTCATCTGCCATTCCATTACCCCTGCAGACCCAATCATACCCACTGCTAGTGGAAACAGCTACTGCAGTGAGCTCTATAAACCTACCACTGTACCACTCGCTGCATTGATAAGCGAGACAACTGTCCTTCCTGAGGCAGAGAGAGAGGTGGAAGTTTTAGTTTTACCTAGTTTTGTAGATAGACAGGATGAGCCAAATGAGTTGTCTAAGTTTTAGTTTTTAAACATTTTACACTGACCATCCATAATTTTATGTGCGATTTTGCATACATTTCCCCTATTAATATCCGAAAAATACTGATATTGTGACATTTAAGTAGGGGTGCCCAAACTTTTTGCCTTGGAGGGCCAAAACTGAAACTTAGCAGTGGGCCACAGACAAAAGCAAACACCTATTGTTTCTATTGTTAAGATGCAAACTGATTCTAGGATCCCAAGTTCCCTTAATTGACTGCCTTAACAACAAAATCCACCTACCAGCACCTCCGAAGCTCACTAATCAACATATGTACTGAATATACATCCAAATAAAGAACATGAAGCACAGAGAAGTATGTTCCAGCCTTACCACAGATAAATGCTGCATGTTAGTTGCATATTTAACAAGCCTGATCGATATAACAACCCCCCCTCCAAAGATGCTTGTAATTAAAATCTTACTAATATGCATGAGCCAGCATTTTGTATCTGGCAACCCCTGAGACAGAGGTCGCCCACGTAGCTACTGTCTATCTTCCTTGAATGTTCCCTGCTATGGACATGAGAAAATCACATGCTTCCTTTGAAGGCGGGGTCATATGTCAAAGTTGAGGGCAAGCCTATTTATATTTTCTGCACTGATTACAGAGCAGCATCGTGGGGAACTGCACCCTGCCTTTTAACAAGAAGGATGGGAAAACTTTCCCCTTCTTCTGTCATGTTTATCAGTGTGTGTCTCTATTTGTGTGCGTGCCCAATTCATAGTTGAGTGCTTCCTCACGAAAAAGTGTAATATCAAAGTCAGCAGAAATGGATGAAACTCTTGGAAGCCACAGTCATTACTTTGAAGCAGCTACGTATAAGCCATTGTTGTGATGGCGAGAATTTGATAGTGTTGGTTACGAGGAAATGCTCTGATAGTCTTTCTGATATAATTTCTAGCCATATGAGAAAATAACTCCCAGACAAGAAAAAAAAAGTGGATATAGTTTGCTGTCACAGTTTAAACCTAACCATTCACATATAAAGACCCAAGTGAGTTTACTTGGAAAAATAAATAACATTACGATGTATAAACTGTGAGAACATGTGGACCAAATAAGAGGATTTGAGGCTGATTAACAGACATGGCGGGGTATGGTTTGAGAAATGGTTAATGTCATCTGGCCGCCTTCTAACCAGTTACATTGCCCTTTAATCTCGGTCCAAACCATCTTGCCATCTGTAAGTAATGGGGAAGACAAACATCTGGAGAAGCCTCACCACAGCCATGGGCAGCAGAAAACACATCTATTAATGGAGGATGCACATCTGGACTGGGGCGTAATGGCGTTGGCCTGATAACCACTTTGCGATTTGGCATGGGTGTCAAGTGCTACAGCAGGCAGAGGAGACCAACAGGCAGCTAATTTACTATGTGTGATAATTGTGTGTACCTGGGGTGATACACAGTTATGTGTAAAAAAAAATAATAAAGCATTTTGATTCAAATGTGTGGCATAAACAATTTATCACATCTCATAAAAATGTAAATGTGGTTTTGTTTAAACGCTGTGGCCTTTGATTTACCCTGTGCCCCACCAACCCTTATAGAGATGTCACAGGAAAGCCTGATTGAATGACTTCAAATGACCTTACAAGGGCGTGCGTGTCTGCACTCCAATCCTTCTGAGGGTATATTTTTACATATTCCTTTGTGCACATGAGTGTTTGCAGTAATGATGAGGGCATGAATGTTGAGGGAGTGCCAGCACAAATATCATTATGTTTAAAAGCATGACTTCCTGCCAGACCTGTCCGTAAATGTGCTTCCAGCTAACAGCGAACACCTTTTCTGTGTAAATCACGTCTGGGTTGTGTTAGCTGGCTGAATGTGAACAATATCTGGCTGAATACTGATACAATCAGGCTACACAGAGGAAGAGGAGGGTGGAGGCATGGTGGGAGCAGCAAGGTTTTGTACTCACCATGACAATGCCTCCAGACTGCTCAACTGTACACATGCTCATAATGGGTGCCATGCCAATGGTGGTACCCTGGAAGTAAACCCCGCTGTAAAGGACAGAGGACAGAAGTAGAGTGGAGAGTAGATAAAGATGTTATGGGAGACTATTTTTAGCTTGTTACCCACAAAGTGTGACTCCATTATTGCAGCTGGTTTTCCAAATCCAATTAATAGTTTAGATTAGGTTTAGATTAATCTCTTACTAGGTTCAGATGTAGTGTATTAACTTTGTTCAGAAATTACATATAGTTTTAAAATGATATTATCTGCATTCTGCAATCAAAAAAAGCATGTTCTGGATGTACCCACAGTTAACAAACAAGGTAGATGAAGAGAAGTCAAGAGAAGTAAAAACACATGGAAAAACAATACAGAGCCATATTTCAATGGAATAGTAAACTAAATTGAAGGCAGGCCTAAAACATAAATAAACAGAATAAGCTTTAACTTTCTTTGCATTATGAATTCAGATATATTATTAGTAGTAGTAGTTTGTTGATTGTACTGATTGATTTGTACCTGCCAAGGTGACAACTAATGGGAATCAAAATAAACAATGTTTTTAGATAACTGCAGTGACATTAATGGTAAACAATGGCTGACTAGGTAGGAAATGAGTGTTTTGTGTACCAATATGAACAATTGCTTGTTAATTTGTGGCCTCAATTTCTTCTGGTAAATTAATTTTCCACCTGATGAGCTGAGCATTGTCGTGAGGTTTCTGGGGCAGCAGTTTGACTTTCCTCCAGTCTAGGAACTCGTGCAGGGTGGTGAAGGGATCCTGGGTGATGGGACATTTATCAGAGTCACTCCACACCTCAAGACCCACCAGGGCCACCCGGATGTCCAGGGCCCTGTAGAACTGAAGTGGAGCATGTGGATAAGGAGAGAGTGAGTGTGGATAGATAGGCCAGAATATTGATAAGGCTTACATTACATGAATGATCAAAGCACCTTCAAACAGATGTGTGAGACACTATAGCCTTTTATCCTTGCTTCAATTCGCTGAATTACATTACATTTCAATTCGCAGCCCTCAATCCTCTCCTGTGTGCATCAGCATCATGTTTTTCACATGATCAGAGCATGTCTTTTCCATATCTCTATCTATGCTTTCCTTATGCAAATCCATCTGCCTACTGTATCTGCGAGCTATAGATCCACAGCCCTGGCAGAGGTTTTAGACAGACTAAAAGCAGCTGTTCTAGTAGGACATTAATATATCACAGAGTCATTCCATTAATCTCTGCTGCCAGCGATTTTTCTATTTTAAAAAAGTGATTTATCCCTCCTGTGCAAAGGGGAGAGGATGTTTTACCTTGTCCACATAATTGGCTATCTCTGCCAGTCTCTGTTTCACCTTCTCCACGTCCCTCCCGTGTTTCTGAAACTGAAAACAAAATTACATGTCATCAGTGGTAGAAATTGGAACATTTCACAAGTAAGATGTGTTGCATGAAGACATGAATGATACTGTAGTTAGTCATTTTTAGAACTAAAAAGCATGAAACAACACAGAACCCCCACAAAGGCAATACGTTTCACTGTTTGTTAGGCAGCTTGTCAAGCTGTGACCATCTGGATCTAGAAAAATCTCCCAGTGTTAGAGAGACGAATGGCACGGCCGCAGGGAGCAGGTATATTGGCAGTTCTTACAGCCTGCAAAGCTTTGGATCCAAATTTTAGCAAAGTCAGACCCTCTATTTCCACCCTACTGTGCATCCACCTGTGTTCGGTGCTGGACTTCTGGAATCTGAGCCTGACAACATACTTGATCCCTTATCCCGTTTTTTTTATTTCATTTCCATTCAGGTCGGTGGCACTAGGAGAGGGCCGCCAGGAGGAAACCCCACAATGAGCTCGTCAGTGCTTACGGGAGACTCTTCTGTATCCACATGGCTTTTTCCGGTTTCCTGTCTAGTCCACTGGGGAATCGTTCAGCACTTCCCGTCAAAACGGAGCCTCTGCCACAAGACCACACTGCTTGTTGCACACTGACCTAATTCTGCGGCCCCAGCGGGACCTGCTCTACTGTTACTACAGCTTACCCTGCACTTTTTTTCTGCTTATACCATGAAGGATTAGTGTGTTGTTTTCTGTTGTTCAAACACTGTATTTGTAAATGGAAACAAAGTAAGTGCATTACCTCTCTGTTGTCCGCAACAATGATCAGCTCTACATACTTGGTTGTCTTCTGAGCATGTCTTTTATGCTGAAGTAAAAACAGAAATGTTGCATGTTAGAAATGTTTGTTAGAAACAATTTGTCCATTTGATCCTCCTGAAGATCTGACTTCACATTTCAAGCACTGGCAAATATCATAGACACACAACTGATGTACTATTGCTTGCTGTGGGCCTAAATTAAAACCCTTTCAAGCGTGCAATACCTACAAAATCTTTCAATACACTTATTTTGCTTTCTAAGAAAAGAAAATACCAATCTAATGCCTGTTAAGGTAGAAATGATCTTCTAAAAACTTGAAGCCCAGATATTACTCAGGGGTCATTAGGTACTGTATGTTGGTAAGTTTCGCTTCCTGAATCAAATGGAGATTTTAATGCTGGGAATAGTGGCAGATGGATGCTGCACCTGCTCCATGTAAATCATTGGCCAAACCTGCATGGGCCCTCGACTTTGGGCTCTAAGCACAGATAAAATGTGTCAAGCCCAAAGCAACACCCTCTGGATCTTATCCAAACTGGTCGGCTTGCCAATTTGCTGATCTTCGGTCAAACACCAATTTATCTTTCATCAAGTGAATATTAATCTTACCTTTCAGAAACGTTTGGCATTTAAATACAACAAAAGAAATGCTCAAATTGATGACAATATAGGTTTGAACTGTGATACCCACTGGCTCTAACGCAAGTTTTGCAATAAAAGAAACCCATAATACTAATCTCACCCTTGTGTGAAAGGATTGAAAAGGGTTTTTGATGTGGTTTTCAGGGGCAACAGAGGACATGTTGAAGCCGTGGCCACAGTCTCCTGGGGTCAGTTTGAGTTCTTCCACTCGGTATATGGAGTGGGTACAGTTGCCATGGCCAGACACCGGCTCAATGATGAATGTCTTGTTTTTAAGCGCGATGAAGCCTCTGCAGGGACAGCAGCACAACAAAGTCTGACAACAAAGCTTCAAAGCATAACCAATCTCTCAAATGCAGAATTTGATTGAATGAGGTTCTCTCTAATGGAATATTTGACAGCCCTTTTTTCTTCTAAAAGCCAACTTTTAGTGAAGCCCAATGAATCTATGAAACTTTTTTTTTGTTTTTATTTTGGCAATGGCGCCAAGTCACCCAGAGCTCCTAAACATCATCCTTGTTAGGGTTAAAACTCCAGGCTCTTTCAAATTCACAAATGAGTTCAGTATTATTATATACAACAATACCACTACAATATTAAATACATACAAAATTAAACTCTAATGTTCTTTGTCATTAGCTGTTGATAAAAGGTTGTCATGGCAAACTAAACATTTTCTGTGTCCAAAAATGTTTTCTTCCTGTTTAATTAGGCAGAAGATGGCGCCATGATGTGTTATGGCTTTTACTGATGCACAAATCTTCCAATTGTGGTTGGTCATTAGCAACAGCAAGATGCCAATTACTGCCAAAATGAGCACAGATATTTACTGGACGCCTCTGTGGACAAAGACAATGAGGTGTGACATTTTCTCCTATTCCTGCGAGTCACACACAAACTTACTGACAGCGCGCTTAAGGGGCTTAAGAGCGGTGGGCTGCTGTGCAGACTGACTTAAGTAAATATAAACATTGCAGTGGCAAATAGCACTTAAAGGGCAGAGTTGAGATGCTGCTCGAATACAAAATAATGGTTATGTTTCTTACCGAAGGCCTGAGCAGGTGCTGAGGGTGACATCAGAGTTTGGATGCTCTTGAACTTCCCCATGGTAGTAGCAGTTATTCTAAAAGACATTAATTGTTCACTTAAAGCTAGGGTTGGTAATGTATTTCAGGAGCATTTTTTGTTATATTTATTGAAATTCTCTTTACATCCCAACAGAAATCAATACATGGTAAATATTTGTTTTGTTTTGTTTTAGGGGGGGATTTGGTATTTTCTTGAACAACGTAGTACATAGAACTAAGTAGGTCCTCTCCCCAATCTCTCATCTCGACTACTACTCGTCCTCCAGCAGTAGTCCAGCACTGCGTTTTAATGTGTGTTGGGGGAGTGGTTTTGCAGGGAGACGTTTGGATGGATACTTTCAAAATCTCTGTCTCTGGCGTCTCTTCTCCTAATGTGACCTGTCCTAGCTTTAAAAGCCTTTATATACTGTAGATGAAAACAAGATTCACCCACTGGATAATGTAATTAAAAATGTATTACAGTTTTAAAAAACACAAACGCTGCTTGTCACTGCTCTTCTCTGACATCAAAAGAGGACAACATACAATGCAAATGAAGTTATTTTCTTTGAAATTAGCATGCTTTGTAGAACAGTATTTTCCTCCTATCCTTCTCCATACAAACAGGCCCTTTTGAAAAATGAATGCAACACACACACAGTTGAAGGGAGAACAAGGAAAACTGACACGGATGGGAGGTGACAGTTATATGGTAATTGTTTTTCCTTCGTTATTCTACCAGAATGGAATAGTACAGGGCGTTTAAGGTTCCTCAGACACAGTGAAAACTCTGTTGTCTGAGCACAAGGAGAGCAGAGGAAGTGACTCTCGTTAAAAGGGAATACAGACCTCCGTTTACTGTCCAGCAGCACTCCAGTCCTCTTAAATCAACTGTCATTAGTCACTATGCTGACCATTTATCATCCCCAAATATTGAACTGAAGGGGGAAATACTGAGGGGTGAGGTTTTTGCAAAAATACAGTTGGTTCCAACGTCTGTTTGATAAGTGCAATACAGCACAAGTTACAGAGCCAGGTGGTGATGGAATTTTGTAGATTCATAACATTTAGTATAAAAATAGAGCAGCAACAAAGGGTCTGTGCTTAGGATGTGCTTGACCTAGATTACTTCACCTTTCATACAAGAAAACATCAGGCAGCAATTGTGATCGTCTCCTCAGTTATCCTAAATGTGTTTGTGACTTTTAAAGTACCTAAATGCATTCAAAGTGAAATATTCAGCCAAAAGCTCATTTCCTGAAGCTACAGAAAAAGCTGAACAGAGATGGAATACACCTTAGTTAACCCCATAAAAAACCCAGTTTTACAAGAAATTCTGTGGGCTTCAAAAAAATTATTTGTAATGACTGACCCACCGCCAAGCTACTACTTATTAAGGAGTTAATTAATCACTTAATTTATAGTTCCTGCTTAGGTTTTTTTTATAGATGTTGACCTGTATGCTAAAGGAGCAGCAGTAAAATCATTATATTTTCACAGTTTCTGTTCTGTCTTATGAGATAATTCTAGACAGGCAGAGTTTATTTACAGTATATGTCTCTCCACTGATCCCTGATTAACACATGCCTGATTGCTGAGTTCAGTGACAGCAGGTACTGGAAGTGTGCAGCTGTGTGAGGCTTATCTAAGACAATACAGTATGTCTGTCTGACAGCCTGATGCAACATCCTCCCACTCAAAATTAAAGGAGTGAGAGAGAGAGAGAATGGAAAACGCTGTTTGCATAACTTTGTGGGATATAGACTTGTCAGTCATTGTAGAGTTACCAAACATCTCTCCTCCAAGCTGTAAGTGACCTGTCAAACTGTCCGTGCCACTGTTCAATTAAACAGTGATTCAATCTGAGTGCCGCAAAAAGGCAAGGGACAGTTAACTTTGTTAAAAAGAGAGTAGGGGTGTACTGTAGGTACCGAGGGTGCAATTCTTCCAGACCTGACAGCGCAGCATATACGCCTACAAATACTCTCGCCGGCCAATAAATGGCAAAAGAAGAAGAAGAACATGTCAAAGACAGCGACGAGTTCAGCTATACAACTGATTCACTCGCAAAACTTTTGTGCACTCTCTTGTCTGTGTGAGCTCCTACTCTGGGGCGAGACAGAGAGTGGTGGGAAGTCGCACACTCGTCACGCCACGAATAAAAAGCAAAAAAAGAGTAATTTATTAATGCAATCCACGTAAAAGATGTATAGACGAGGAAAATAAACACTCAGCAGAATACAGTACATTTAGGTAACTCAGGTAAAGGCTGCACTGAAGCAACAAACTCTGCAGGACACTTAAAAAGGGAGAAAAAAATTAAACAAGACAAGACAAAAAATATTACAGGGACAGTTTGTTATACGATATTTTATAGTCTACTTTGTTTATTAATTATATATATAGGCTATATTAATATTAGTACATTATATATAAAAAACATTAAGGAACAGTTTGGTTGCAGGGAAGTTTTTCTTAATGCAATGCAGAGCTATTAACTGGGACTCAGTGTCATCTGATATTCAATGTTAAATGGGGATTGGGGCAAAAAAACTACTTGTTTGGGACATTTTTACTGTGGTATCAACTACAACATTTCTGTTATTGTTATCCCTCCTCTTCAATGGCTGCTGATGACAGTGAAATACTCCTTCTACCAAAGTGGAAGTAAAAAAGTACCTTCATGACAGAATTAAGTAGCAATTATGCCTGAATTTTCTCTTGTGAGCCACATACACAGAGCCACAGTGAGTGGCCTTGATAAGTACTTGAAATTCAAAATGAAGATCAATCTTTTCTTCATTTTAAAAAGAATAGCAGATGCTTTGCTTTACACAGCTACCGTACATGTACACGCAGAATTAAAAGAAGTAGCCAGGAATAGATCAGCTGCTAAAAGGGGATTCAATAATAAAATCCTGATGGCAATGTTGGCTTAAAAACAGCCAGCATAAAATACAGCTTATCCTCAAGTAGGCCACAGGCTAGACGTCCTGTTCAGCAACAGCCAGAAGCTTTCAAATACACACTGGTCACATTATAGATTGATTAAAAAAACAAACAAAAAACAACTATCTAATTTCAGTCCTAAATTTGATTAACTAATGCATAAGATACAGTGTAGATCAGATATAATACCGATCCCCTACAAGTAAAAAAACATCTGTCTACATGAACGTTTTTAAAGGGTCAGTTTATACAGCGTGACTTCGTAGCACCACTGCACGTCAATTCGACCATAAATGTCAAAAGCACTCCAGTGCCACCGTACCGTGAAGTTGTGAGCACCGGTGACTGCACTTCCATCCTCCCGGTAATGTGTCTCAGTGTAATGGCTTGCAAAAAGACCCCTAAGAAGAGAGCAAAAAAAGAGGAGACACATCAAACACCCAGGCATTTTTTTCAACAATCTGAATAGAAAAAAGTTTGTCAAAGACAACTCTACCCAAGAGTTGATTTTGTATGGGCATTCAGTTTTGCTTGTGAGGATTTTGGGGGTTAATGCTTAACATTCTGAGGCAAGGAGAGACTTGATTTTCTGTGAATTTATTAGGTGATTTGTACGTGTCCTTGAATCCCCTGGCATTCAGCACGACTTAGTAGAATCCCTGCTGAGGTAATTATTTTGTACATGTGCGTTCCTGTGCACATGGGTGTCTGTGGACATATTTTAAAGAGAGTGTCAATGTGTATGTGTGTGGGTTTTCCTCTCAAGGCCATGAGCAGATGGACACAGTGAGCCCCACCCCAAGCACTGGCAAAGGAGCAGCAGGAACACCCATCTTTTGCAGCTGCATAATCACACTGACATCAGGCAGGATGATCTCAGGATGTGTGTGAATGTGTGAGTGTATGTATGAGAAAGAGAGAGAAAGTGTGAGAAGGTAACAGCAAGTGAAAAATGCAAAAGAGTGACAATGTTGTCAATAACTCTGTATGTGACATGATTTAAGATTCCTGGCCAAAATAAAACAAACTCACCACACCATGGTCCAACAGTAAATATAATGCAAAGTAGTCAATTTAAGTCTGTGTGCTGAGTGCAACTGCCATGTCAACACTAAAAATGTCAGAAAAGTATCACAAATTGGTCGACTTTTTTTTTTTTTGCAAAAAACATGGGATTCATAAAGACAGAAGGGGAGATCTAGAGGATTTAAAAAACTGGAACGCAGTGTTTGTCCAAATCACAGTGGGAACCATTCATATCCCACAGTGCTCTGCCATCCCACACAGCTTGCATGGACAACAAACCCTAATTAGATGAGAGTGGATAAGCCAATAATTGACTTTTTCTTAACTTCAGCACCATTTAATATCTTATCTGTACATTTAAAGTTCATTTTTTATGACCTGTTCAAAAAAAGGATCAATCCTCTGTGGCCCTAGCCTGGCCACATTTAACTTCATTAAATACTTATTATCACTTTAATGTGCCTTATCATGCCATTAGCAAGCTCTAAACCAAATCTGAAAAGCCAACGGCCAGTAATCACTTTAAAGAGCCCGGTAAGTCTCATTAAAAATGGATGACACATCAAAGGGTAGTGTATACTTAATGGAAAATCCCAAAATATGTATCTTTATACTTAACTTGCAAAAGCAGTGTTTAAAAAGTGAAATTGATAAATAGCCGCCTCCCACCGTAACACCAGCATGATACTATAATGTTTTTGTTGAAAGGATGGCAAATTCAAAATGCTCTAATAAGGGATGTTTTTGCAGTAAAGATGGGATTTGTGTCATGTGAGCGGTAATTCCGAGCAAATGCTCCCGTGCTGTGTTTTGAGGACATGTTTGGGAGAGCCAGCTTAGGGCAGCGTGGCCCCCGGTACTACGACACATAGTGTATTAAATCTGCAGATTTTACATGATGGAATCTGCCTGTAATCAACTCCTTGGCAAGAGTTTTTTAGGCCATGAATGTTTACTGTGTGTTGAGGAGAGTTTCCTCTCCGCCCTTGCTGGCTACTTTAGCTCTGTGGCGTGGAACTGTGTATGTGATGATCAGATGGCCTTGGTTGTGGATGGATGTGTCCCTCTTTGCCTTTTTAGCTGTTGCACTGACTACAACTTTAAAAACAGGCCTCAGTTTAACTTATTCCTGAGCACATTCAAAAAAAGGTTTTAACTCGACATTTTCATTGAGAGCCGAAAGAGAATGTCATTCTCACTGCCCCTAAGATGTGTTGGGTCGTGTTTTTCCACTAAACCGTAAGCAATGGAGGAGAGCGAGTTTTTCTCTGAATACCAGAATACTTTCATGAGATTATACCTCCTTTCTTAGCAACAACTACCCAATTCCATTCCTATTTTTGTCAAGAGGAACATGCAGCCAATCAAATGCAATTTAGATGGAGTGCAGCAGATGAGAATTGGCCTGAAAATCGCCTCAGTTCTCACCAGAAACCTTTTCTATAAGAAAGTACTGCTTTCAGTTTTCCTCACTGTATAAGAGACAGGTGGTGAAATTTATGAATGCAAGTGAAATACAGAGCCTCTGACGGATGTGCTAAATGACTTTCTATTTTAACATGCACCTTCGCTCCACATGAGTAAAATGATGATCTCAAACTTTCAATTTATTACGCAACTGCAATTTTAGACAAAAGTGTAGCATGTTTTATGAGCTGCCCTGTGAAGTGGTAGTGTGTGTCTTTGCTATTTTACTGCTTGATATTAAGATATTCTTTTTTTAATATACTTTTGAAAGAAAAACTTTCAATATTTCTCTTCAGAAATGTTTTATGTATAAATCTCCTGTAACTGCTTGAGTCAATAACCATTGATTCAATGCTCCTACGTGTGTGTTGAGATTCATTAGACACAGTCTAACATCTAATTAAAGTTTCACTAATAGTCGCCCAGGTTAATTGTGATGAATGAGGGGCTCTTTAATAGCACCTCAGGGAGGCAGAAAATACCGCTATTTGTCCTAAAAAATAATCTCCCATCTCTTCAGCATCTTATAAAGTGCTCTTCAGAATTAATTTAATTTCTCTGAAAATTAATTTACGGCATGAATTATTGATTGTTTCTAAAAGCCAGATGAATAATTTCCACACTTCCCCTAAAAGCTTTGTATTTTGTCGGTGCTTATATTTTGTGATGAACATAATTAGGAGTATGGTTTACTAGTTGGAAAAGGTGTTCATGCAGATCTTTGTCAATCCTTTCAAACTCCCTGATCCCTATTGTCTCAGATTAACATATGTTCCTGTTCCCTTTCCATTTCTTGACATAAATGGATTGCCGACCTGTATCCTACACAACAATCAATGAATGGCTGCCAGAGATATGACTAGCACAATGCAGGGACCAAACACACAAGGACACAGCAGAAAAACTCATTACAGTAGACCATACAAAATCCCTCTTCCTTTTTGTGCTGCATGAAAAAACGGTCAGATATGAGTTTCTGTCATATCTGAAATTATGGGAGGTGGAACTGTTGTCGCTGAACCAAATATGTTTTGGTGGGTCTTATTTGAAAAGAACAAATCAAACCTAGCAGACACAGACTCACTAACGCGGCATAATTGATGAAGCCGAAACAGGATATGTCGAACGTTGTTTACATGAATCAGTGTTTTTAATTTCATCCTTTTCTCAAGCATCCAGAAAGTACAGTGTTCTGTGCAAATTTAAAGTGCTGAGCCTCATTTACATATATGTGACTCCATGCCTCATGTAATAATTCACCATTACACAAAGCCCTTGAGCATGAAACCATTTGAGAGAAATGTGGCTCCTCTTGCAGTCTCTCTGCTTCCTTTGAAGACTGCTAACTTCAGTGATTTCTTTTAATCCCCTCTACCCCACGAGCCTAACCCTAAGCCTTCCTTCCTATAGCTGCTACTTATGGTACTATAGGCCTAACTTGAAAAAGGAGCAGACTACTACAGAAAGAGAGAGAGATGAAGAAGAGAGGAGGAACTAAAGAGGTGTGGTTGACAAGTCTAATTCTATTTCCACATACAGATGCGTTCCAAATTGATTTACATACAGCTCAATGTCCCTTCAGCTTAGGCTTGGCTGTATCGGGTGCACTGGAGTGTACAAAGCCAGCAAAGACGGAGAGACAGAGATGAGGGTGGGAGGAGTGGAGGGAGCAAAACAGAAAAATCCCCTGAACTGCAGAATTATAGGAGCGCCTTCCTTCACTCTACTTCTCTGGCTTGGTAAAACATTACTCACATACATTTGTACTACTCCCGGTAACAACACAACTCACAAAATTAATCTGTTCTTTATAGGTGTAAATTTTATCATGTTAACTATATCATCAGTTTGGTAGCAGGCTTTCCGGTATATCTTCGTCCTGAATCTGGTTTCAGCTAGGTTGTCTCCCTGAAATTTAAGGTGTCCAGCCACACTAGTAGATATCTGAGACTATAGACTAAACACTAAATGTATTTGAGCTAAATGCTAACGTAAGCAGGCTAACATGCTCTCGATTATAATGTTAACATGCTAATGTTTAGCAGGTATTTAATGTTTACACTGTCCACAATCTTAGTTTAGCATGTTAGCGTGCTAGTACAGTTGAGACTAATCTGAGAATGTCATTAAGAGATAGATTTGTCATTTGACCTGATGGTGATGCTAAATAAAATGTCAAGGAAACACCCAAGATATTACTATTCATCCTATGGGGAACATAAATGTCATGCAATCCTTCCATTAGTTGTGGAGTCATTTCAGAGGAAAAGTCAGGTGAGCAGCGAAGTGTGCCAATCCATCAAGCAGACATGGAGATATTTCACTAGAAAAATTGTAAATCAATTGGTACACACAGTGTCAATGTACAATGTCAACGCCAGATTGATTAGGATCCTTCCCTGGGGACCTTGACTGGCTGTAACAAATTCCATGGAGGTCAGTAAATTACCAAAGTCATTAGGATTTATCCTCTGGGGCCCCAAGAATGTCTGTACAAAAGTTCATGCCAATCCATCCTATACTCTGAAGTGGTGGACTGACCAACCAACTGACCGTCTTTGTCCTGCTGCTGGTATGGCTGAAAAGTCACATTAATGAGAAAGCAGACAAAAATTGTCCAATAAAAACGTTCCAGTAGGCAGCAGCCCAATATCAACCAAGCAGGCGGACGGACCCAGCCTATTTAAATATTGACTGACCAAAGCAAAGATAGCTCCTTAATGAGTCAAGATCCCTCTTTGCTTAGATAGAAGTCACAGAGAGAGCAGCTCACTTTTAAATCATTCTGCAGTGAGTTCCCGAAAGCACTAGATGATTTCCCAAAATAAGATTCTCATCATAGGAAAAAGAAAGACAACCAAATGAGACAATAAATAGCAATCTCTGCAGAGAGATGGTATATGCGAATGCACCAAAAACTCAAAGTGGTCAGGCCCAAAACTTACAAGCTATGAGTAAGGGTGTTATAACTTGCTGTAGAGTTGACATTCGGTTCAGATTCAAATGAAAACCCACCTTTCTACCATTCAATCACCAAGAGGGTACACTCATTCAAACAACATTCTCTGTCTGTGTCCCTCACCTCAGGCTTCAGAGCTGTGTGTGTGATGTGGTGCCCAAGGCGAGTGAAGTCATCACATCAGTAACAAGCCACAGACGGAGAAACAGGGCTGTCTGCCCTAGAAAGCAGTTGTGAATGATGAATCATAGTATAGTGATACAGTTAGGGGAGGCTGTCTCTCTCTCGCACACACACTCTAAAATTAACAAAATCATAGGCATTCATGTGAAAACACAATGCCCGATAATATATTTAAATTACATTTTCCTGTTTGAGCTACATCACTGACCATATGATTTCCTTCATGACTGCATGACTTGTTACCAATAGAGAATGTAGGCCCCATGAAAGATAATATATGAGTGTTGACAGAAAGTAATAAGAGGAAATGATAGCAAGTGACAGTGAGGTCATATGATTTTTCTCTCCTTGAGGGGGGGTAGGAGGCTTATGATGGTCAGCATCCCTCTAAAAGGAGACATTTTGATAACAATGATGAACTGCTGGTACCTATATTGGATTGTACCACTCTCCTGATGACTTTACAGCGCACAGTGTAAGATGAGTGTGAGTTGTATAAGATAAATGCCTTAAGATAAATCTAGGTATCCACAGTGTGGGATTGTGCATCAATTGTCAGACATTTTTCTCACAAGTGAGAGTCTCAAGAACTCACAGATCACTGGAGTCAATTTATTTCCTCTTGATATGGCTTCCCCCTCTGACATGTCTTCTTTACATCTCCAAAGGGTTTTATTTTCTTATATAGCACGCCTATGGTAACCTTACCTTTTATGCTTGCAGATAATTCTTCTTTTTACCACCCATTGCTTTTTACTGGCTCTACTTTTTACTACCGTAGAGCCTTAAAAAGCCTTCAAAATTGATAACAGAATTTGTGTAAAAATGCAAGGCTGCAGGTGCAAAACAAGAATTAGAAATGCTGGGGGTGTCAAATCCCAAACATTTTTATACTTATAATGACATACGGCGCACGTCAAGTGGGTGTGAAACATTGCAATTTGTGCTGAAGCTATATTAATGTGATTATTGCCCTTGTTTGTGAGCAAAAGCAACCACCTCAGCTAAGAGCAGCGAGGTACAGCAGAGCTGTTAAAGAATGAACTGTTTCATAGCTGCTGGCCTACACGTCCGGAATATTTAACACCATAAAATGATTCCCACACTAAACATATTTTTCCTCGTAACTGTACAAAGAGCATGATGTCATATTCCCCCTGCACCCTTTAAAGAGAGTAGTTTGTCGAATCAGCGGGAGGGAAAATGCGCTCATCTACAGTACGGTAAGAGTGAACCTTGTACATGAATCTAACTTCTCTCTGGGCACGGCCAGCTGCTATAATGCAGGCTCAACCTGTCCATCTTGTGCAAAAATAGCCGTTGGCGTTTGCATCCTCTCCACTTATTGCACCACTGAGGCTGTTTGTTGTAATTAATTCTCCAAGCTTTCGCAGCTAAACATGCTGTGAATGTGAAATGTGTGGCTAAAGGACTGTTTGAATTCTTTATTACTCTAACCAAGCAGCGCAGAATATTTCTGGGCACCAGATGATGATGGTATGAGCGCAAAAAAGCCTGGAGGCAAAATCACCACAACTACAAAGCAGTGAACCATAAACAATTTCTTTATATGGTAATATGCGTTTATGTTCAAAAACACGCTTGATGAATCTACTGTGGTTTAAGGAGAGCTTGTACTTTTTCTTCAAACACTAATCACCGAGGAAGAGTCCATATCGACCCTCAACCTCCTCCTGGCTAGAGTACGTCATTTCTTCTGCAATTAGACAGAATTTTACTTACATTGAGAGGTTCCACTGACGATGGTATTAAACTATTTAACATTTTTTTTATTTATGGCATTATTATTTAACCCTCTTATTCTGTAAATATACAGACTACATGTGCAGTTTTAGTCCATATTACAAACCTGTAAAACACATCTCACATAGTTTATGTAAGCCTCCGTAACATCAGTGTTTTCATTTAACCCATTTGAAAATGGTGGGAAGCAAATAAAAAACCTAGCACACAATTTCTGAATAATCATGCAGCTGATAAATCTTCTAAAATGAATTACTACAAACAAAATACTGAGAACTTATCATACAGTAAATTGTATCTTTTGAATAATGTTTCCAAAAATTTGATTATTTGCATGTAGACCAAACAGAATACAAAAGGCTATTTTAGCTCCTCTGCATACTGAAGCTGATATATGGATAACAAGTGTGTGCGGTAGCATCAAATCTTCATTAAAAGTTTGCGAGAAAGAAGTATTCCAAACAACCTCTGGAAATAGTTTTTGTATGCCTGCCCAATACTGAGATGAAGTGTTTTTTTTTTTGCTTTTGCTGCTTCAATATTCCCATCCATAACAAGCTACACACCGGAACTAATGAGTGACTAGGGATCTTCAAGGGAGGTGGCCTATTATTATTCATTGAAAAAGAGTAAACAAATGCATAAATGTTAATGTCAGAGGGTTCCTATCTGTCCAATTAATCTATGGTGGCTCCCCTGGGCAGCCTCATTGTTCAGCCATACTTTTTTGTCTTCAGGGGAAATATGCAATTAAGAGCTGAGCAGAAAAAATATTAAAGATGTTTTTTGTCTTTCATTTTTCTTCCCTTCCCTTTTATTTTTGTCTTACTCCATCATTTCTATCTTCCTGCAAAAAACATGAAATAACTGGTGCATATCAATATGAATCAACCCCTGCTCTCCCACATTCACGCCCATCCATACATTTGTTCCTTTCTGAAATCCTAGAAGTTGATGCAGACAACTTTAAGCTTCAAGCTGTAAGGAGCACTTGTGCTGCATAAGACGACTGCTTTAATATAACATGTTGTCGCTCCGCTGACTGCACACATCCCAGACCATCAGCTCTCCAGTCCCAGACCCCATGGAGCATTTCTTCCCCTTCTCTTAAAAAACGACTCACGTCATTAAACCCACTTTTTACACTTTCACGGATCCTGCGCTGATTCTCCAATAAGATAATAGCATACAATCTGTCATTCTCCACCCCATTACCTTGCAAACATGGTGGAGATGGAAACTTTCACTTGGCACTGATGTATCATTTTAACATAAGGATCAGGGTGAGCAATCTGTCACTGATGCTGATGCTGTGTAACGTGAGTCGTCATGGCTGCTGGGTATTGAGCGGGAGATGTCAATTATTGGACGGGCTACGGGTGGTAAAACAACAAAGTGCTTTTAAGTTAATCAGAGCCTTGATTTTGGGTTTCTAGCTGTGAGACACTTGACATTTCTCTGATAGCTACGGCCAGTGTGAGCGGTCTGGAGCCCGTCAATGTCCAAAATACAATAATGTACTGCTTCTATCAACCTGCTGAGGATACATAAACCCAGTGGTCTCTCAATAGGGTCCATAAAACGGATTGACAAGAATGTCACTGATCTTCAAGAGTTTAAGCTCAGGCAGTATGTGCTGCATCTTGAGGAGAGGAAGCCTTTAAGGATAATTCAGAGGTTTGGGTTTTGGTTAGGCCATCATTCCTACTCACTACTAACATTATACTCACCAAATAATGGCTGAGATCTGGGAAAGATCAAATTAAAGAAAACTTAAGAAAAAATTAAGATGAACTGTAAAATCAAACTTTTTCTTGTAAACATCAATCACAGTTTACAAACTGAATTTTGAGTGAACTTTGAACTCCTGTACTAGCCCTGGTTGTGCATTCATACATTACATTTCAGCTGTGCTTACTTTCAGATTTAAAGTGGTTTATAAACTTTAGGGTTCTTGTTGCTGTCTTATTATTTGCCTGCTTTTTTCACCGTCAAACTCAGTTGTAGCAATGGTACCATGTTCCCTGATCTCAGCAGTTACTTTGGTGAGTAAACTATTATAACAGATAAAAACACAAAAATAACAACCCAGGTTTTTACTTTTATCAGTAAAACTTATTTAGAACATATTTATCACTTTCAATATAGATTTATCTGCTTCTCTGCAGATTTGTTTCTCCAACAAATCAGCACGAAAGCGTAACTGTATTTTTCTCTATAGAAAAAAACCTCCCACTAGCTTCTGTGTTTATACACACAGCCTGCAGAGTTATTGTGCTGCTGCCCCTGTTCAACATGGACCCAGAACAGCAAAAACTTCCCCTCTATCAGTGATGTCACATGATGCACTTCCTCTCTACCGGTTTTCCAAGGCACATCTGGCTTTATTGTGAACACACACTTCCTCTCATCATGTGCATGTGTGTCTGGAGCTACCGTATTTGTGTGTGCGCTGCATGTAAACACTCCTGACCTTTTGAACGGATGACTGCAAGCCTTCTGATCGCTGATAAGGCTGTTTGTCATGTTGTGCTGAAAGGCTGCCGTGCACACAGTATGTCATACGTGCATGGTGATGCAGACTGAATGGATCAGGAACATACATAATACCGCAAATCTTGCTTTGGCTCAGGAGTAATCTCAATAATCCATATAATGTAAATCTTATATCACCTGTATGGGTTGATAGCATGGTGAGCAATACTGCTGACATTAACCATATCAGATAAACACCAATGAGAGAGTGCGACAGCTGCTGAGCTGTGGTGTCTCAGGCAGAACAGTCCTTATTTCTCATGGGTCCACTACAATTGACCCATTCTCTGTGCCGTGCTGAGATACAGAGGAGGATGTGAATCACACACAAAGCAATTTCTACTTTGAAAAGGATTTCTCATTAAAGCTTTTATATCAAGCTTTTATGGCTAAGAGTTTTGGGAGGTTGTGTGTGAAACATGATTATAATGCACTCCACTACGGTACATACTGATTCCCCGGCCTGGTAAGAGTAATTTGATGAAAAATTGTACACTAATGGCTGTATCCTGTCATAGAAAAATGTATAAAAGTGCATTATAATGTACAGTTCACACATGCCTTTTATTATCTTGAGAAATATATCTATGTACAGCATGGTAATGTAATCTCTCATGTACCACGCTCTCCAGAATGTGTTTCCTGCTGATGCAGATAAATGATACCCACGATAAATACAGATATTATGCACCATCAACATCTGTAGCCCCACTCCACCATGTCAAAAACTCCAACGCAGATAATAGATTTTCTACTCACCTACACCAAGGCGATAGTTCACTCCACTGACACCATACTGAGTATATCAGAGTCTAATTTAAAACAAAAAGGAGCTTCAGCCTTTTTTAAAGAGTTTGTAAAAAAGGCTGCAAATGCATCACCTCTGTGCTCTCATTTGGAGGCTTTTACTGGCTGTGAAGTGCTCAGAAATGAAGCAGAAAATCGCTTACGCTCACAGGATCCTAATTGTTCTGCAAGCCAGCACCCTTGACAGGTGACCCACTCTGTACAGTATATATAAATTGGGAGATGTTCCACTTAATGTTCCCTCGCATGAATGGGAAATGAACATATACAAAGAGAGAGAGACACACACACGCATACACACACAAAACACAACCTGACCACATTGGCTAAGTGCTGTGACAACACCCTCACTATCCTCTCTACTGCTGCAGGCTCCTAAAAATAGGTCTGTAGCAGTGGACAAATAGATAATGCCATATGCTGACTACTGCATTAGTGCATCAATGTATTTATGTTTCATCGAAAGAAAATATAGGGCAATATCTGGAACATAATTTTTCTAAATGATTACTCAAAAAATCTGTGCTTAATCTGTCCAACTACAGTTTAGTAGTTCTAAATTCTAATAAACAAGTTGATTTCAGCTCCAAAATTACATAAATATAACGTCAAGCAGGCACTTTATTACAGGTCAGAAGTAAGTGATTTTCTTTATGGACAAATCAACTTAAACTATTGCTTAGTTAAAAAAAAAAACTGGCTTAACACTGATCTTCCCCAGAGATCTCTGGGGTCTGGAAAATTAATCACACTTTTAGGGAACGAGGGAGGCAAAGAGAGAAAGTGAACCTAAGATAGGGAGAGACTTAAAGAGAAAAAAAGGAAGACTAGGAGATACTTTAAGCTAGTTTGGCTCTGATGCCTGGCTCTGATCCCACCGGTCAAAAAACGACCACTCTAATCTTTTCCCCAAGCAACACCTAAGACTCTCTCTCTCTTTTTCTTCTTATTGTCCTTCAAGACCGGGCAACTTTCCCCAAGGGCGATTTGCATTATCCACAAACTCTTTAGCCAACTAATTAAAGATGGCAGGAGGCAAAATGTGATTACTATGTGCTTTTAGCTTAGCAAAAACTACAACCACAATGTCATGTGAGCAAAAAAAAGAGGGGAAAATCACAATTGGATCAATACTCAAACAGACAGCATGTGTAACAGCTCACACAAGATGTGTGTTTTAGGACAGTTGTCTCCACACAGTGTCACAAGGGAGTTGAAGTAGATCTGACTGCCAAAGTATTTTGTTTCTCGACCTGACAAAAAGCCAGCAGCAGGTAAATGAATGAGAGCCACTGCAGTTAACTTTTGTATAAGTTTGGTGGGGATTGATATTTCGGGTGCCAGTGAGACAATTAAATATGATCCTATGATCCAGGAAGGAAGATTTGAGTACCAGATCGATGACTTTGAATGCTTTTCAAACGCCAGAGCCCTGCACAGCGCTTTATAATACTATGAGAAAGGATTTTAAAACTCTGGAAAGTAATTACAGTGGCAATTAATTTGTCCTTTCACAACAATCGCTAGGTAAACAATGGAAATGTGACAGATGGCCCTGTGTTTTTTCTTTTTTGCCAGAGCCAGTTAGCCAAGCTTAGCACTAAGACTAGGGATGTCATGATACCATAAATTCAGTAGTCAATATCAATACCAGTGAAATTCCACGATTCTCGATACCAATTCAATACCACAGTAAAAAGAAAAATTTTCCCAAGGAAAAAAATTTCAATCCCCCATTGACATCTCTAACTAAGACTGAAAACAGAAGCTAGCCTTGCTATGTGTAAATTATATCCAATTTATTTTGTACAAGAACAAAGTACAGCTCAACTATTTGTTGGGTCTGAGCAGTTGCTAGGCAACTAGCACGGACTACAGGAAGCTACTGGTCACAGCCAAGAAACAGAACAACACACAACCACTTGTAAAATGGCGAACTGGCCGCTGGCTGTTGCCTCATGAACAGACATGAGAGTGTGGTATCAATCTTCACATCTAACTCTCCGCAAAAAGCATTTTCAAAATGTTAAAGTATTCTTTTAAATGAATGAGGCAAAAATATAAAGTACACCACTGGACATCTGCTATACTGTATCATAACAGAAAATCTGAATAATTGGCATACACAAGTGCCAAACAGCCAATGGAAACCCCTTGCTTGTAGGTTACTGGTATTTAACCTTGTAATAATGTGTGAATTGATTGTGACAGGCAGAGCAAAATGCCTTGGCATCCAAAGAAAAGTCACACAGAGACTTGGCACCAAAGTCCAAGTACACGTGCGCTGGCACCAGACAGCGGCCTGAGGTCCAGCGTTCCCCACTGGTGCCTTTGACAGGGTCTCAGGTTGCATGGTGAAAGAAGAGCTGCTCGGTGAAAACACAAGCATGCATGTGGAGAGCGTGGGAGGAAGGGATAGGAAGGGACAGCAAGAGATAGGGGTGTAGAAAAACCTAGATATAGACAGTAACAGCGAGACAGGAAGAGAGCATCAACAAGCAACAACTCGATCACAGACGTGCGGGAACAGAGGAAGTGGGAGTGATGGAAGAGTTGGTGCGAGAGGCAGCAAAAGAGGAAGTAGACTGCCAAAGTC
The DNA here is from genome assembly GCF_004916995.1 of Morone saxatilis. NCBI lineage: Eukaryota > Metazoa > Chordata > Actinopteri > Moronidae > Morone > Morone saxatilis. The sequence goes on along the minus strand of NW_023339751.1, from coordinate 13,741,463 downwards.
TTCCTAGTGAAGTTTGTTGCTGCACTACATCCAGCATCCATCTATTTCCTGACCTCATACGGTCATTAGGTCAGTACAGGTTTATTTAGACAGCATGGAAACCTATCATTACTGAGTAGTTACACATACAAAAGCTCCTTTTACAACCCTGATTAGGCATCAGAGTTGACAGCCAAACAAGCTAGCAGCCAGTTCTTTTCCACATAAATAGTGCCGCTGAAAGGCAGAGCCACATACAGTTCAACTTATCTCATAGTCCTGACAGATCCAATTAAAGGAAACCTGGGATCTTTCTTTGTCTGTCCTGACTTGGTAATAATATGCCTTCTGTGTGGCACTACACATTGAGAGAGATCTTGGCATTGTCAGCTGTGTTATTGAAATGGAGTGCATCTTATTCCCCACAGAAAACACACTGAGGATGTTGCTATGGGGATTTTTTTTTTGTCAAAAACATAATGATGTTGTTTAAATGTGGCCATGTGTTCCAAAAGGGCTCTTTTCCTCTTTTCTTTCCTGCCATAGAAGAATGAAAGGAAATGTTCTCACTGGGAAATGCACGGTCTTGTGCAGAGAGCTACTTAGACTATGAACACATCCAGCTCATTATGTTTCAAATTTTGCAAACCGCAAACTTGAATGGGACTGAAAAAAGCTGACCCAAAATGACAATACAGTCTTAAAAGTAATGGAAGTATATTGTCGACAAAAGATTTGAGGGGGGGCAAAACAAATTTGAGCGCTACTTAAATGACCAGTGTGTAGGATTTAGTGGCATCTTGCTGTGTAGTTCAGGAGATCGCAAGTTGCCCCCTTCGAAGCGCGAAGGAGAAACTATGGTAGCCGAAAAATGCCGCGAAAAACGTGAATGCTCCTATCTAGAGCCAGTGTTTGGTTTGTCCCTTCTGGGCAACTGTATAAACATGGCAGTTCAACATGGCGGCCTTCACAAAAGGCAACTGCGGTCTGTAGATAAAAATGTCTCATTGTAAGGTGACAAAAACATAAAGATTATAACATACCTATGAATATTATATTCCATTTCTGCCAATGGAGCCTCCTAAATTACACACTGGAACTATAAACTTTGAGAGCGCACAAGCACATATTTATAGGAGTAGAATCCGATTTCTGTGGGAGAGAGGACTGAAGCATGAGCATAACAGATGATTTTTTAGCAAGCGGAATCATGTAACTATATTTGAGCAAGAAATAAGGATTCTCACGCTGGTAATGATCAAAACTGAATCCCTTGAGCTCAAACTGAGGGTGTCACCTGTTCAATTTGATCTGAAAGCGGAAGGGTCATTCTGTTAGATCTTGCCTTCTACTTTCGAAATAAAAGCTGGGAAAGTTTAACCCACAGGTGGAGACAAAGAGCAGCATTTGCTGTCTATATTATTTTAAAAATTACACTGACACTAAATGACTAAAATCACATCCAATTTGGATAGAATGTAAAGAAGCATATCATGAAGTGTTTCTGTGTTTGTATTACTGTTCTCTCTTTGCATTTTAATATTACTGTTTTTGGTACAAATCTATATGTATCTATATGTATCCAGTATTGAAAAGTGTCAACTAGCGGAAGCTGGCTTTAAATTGATTCGTAATCTTGTTCTTTCTGATTTTGATCAAAATTCTGTTAGTTTGAGACTTCTACTATTTGGTTTATTGGGTGAGACATCATTATTTTGAAAGAAGAAATAACACATTCTTTCTCTTAAAAATAAAAAGAAACTTACCAGCAACAAAACACACAGTTGCTAAACTCAATACACTACAATACACAGATTATTGATGCAACAGCCTTACTTATTGAGACCAATAGCTTACGCTGGTTAATTCTAGCTAATTATATTGCTGGTTAACTGACTCTACTGAGTTTTTGGACTTTATAACTCTTCTCTACTTCTTAAAACTAAAGGAAGTTTTTGTACTTACCTCTATCCCATAATTGTCACTTGTGGCCATTGTTCATTAAAAGTAAAAAGTTTTTAAATAAGATAAATCAAACAATAATGGGCCTTAGAAGAAACCAGAAATTAGAATACTAAATGCAGAAAACTTAAGTAAGTGGGCCAAACTGTACATCTTTGACACTTCTTTTCCCCCCTCTCTCTCTTTCTCACACACACACGGCGCGAGCGAGCGAGCGAGCGAGGGGCGGCACACACACACAAGCACCTTGGTCCCCCAGACAGTGCTATTGAAGTCTTTAATCAAGACTAATGTGGAATGTCCCATACGACCACCATTAATCATTTGAAGCTGGCCAACTGTGCCATTGATCAATGCTATACATCAAAGCAGCCGCTGCTGGCACAAGTCTGAATGTCTGTCCAGCTCTTTTTGTACTGTACCACAAGTCAAGTCTTAAATATTGTATATGACACGGCCATTCCCATTGCTCTTACGAAATAAGAAATGTGACAGAGTAATGGGAAANNTCAACCATGTTAAGCTACTTATTTTAACTAAACTGGCATGTAGGACAAAGAAGTTTATATGAAATGGCATACAAGACTGTTACAATTGAAATCAAGCAGAGACCCGGTCTAAGTCATGTCCCAATGTGCTGCTCGGCTACAGAGCTGACAAAATCCAAAATCAAAACTAACAGAGAGGAACTTTTACTCTGAACTGACTTTTTCAGCACAGACATTCACAAACAGGAACACTCTTGAGGTTTCCAAGGCTCTTCTTTTAACTACTGTGATACAATTTTGGTGGTACCTTGTAAAACACAAAATTTAAGAGACTATGAAATGCAGAGACTGCCTATCTTACACAGACCAAGGGGCTGGCAAGGACACAAACGAAGTGGCCTCTATCACCCGGGGAGATAAAATCCAGTCCAAGCTTTCGTGCAGTGAACGCAAAATGTACAAGGTGGATAAAAATAAGGAGACTCTCTTAAACACACACACAATGGAACTTAATTTAGCCGTATGCCACCTATAGAAACTTTCCTCACACACACACACACACACAGTGCACCCCGCTGATTTCTCTCCTTAGTAGATCTGTACTTGTCTTGCTGTAGCCAAGTTTTCCTGGGACAGGGCCCAGCGGCTAACAAACAGCAGTTTATTAATTGGATCTGGTAGCGTGTTTATATTGGTGAGGACTGAGATCATTTCACACTGGCCTTGGAACAGGTGTGCTCAGCAGCGGTGCCAAATGAGCAAACTGCATGGGCTCAGCAGATTCAAGCAAAAAACGGATGAGCCTTCAGAGGAAACCCACAATAACTCAGCACAAAGAAGCAAAACTTCCTAAGCTCTCCCTGCATTCATATTTATTCACATCCACAACACATAATTGTTGTTCTTTTTCTCTTGATTCTGCAATCTTTCATCTCTAAAACTCTTAATGTTTCACCACATTTCTCCTTAAGTAGCATTAAAGTTAAATAACTCCCACACTGTAGTGCTTCCATGTTCCTCACCTGCTTCTTGCAAGAAATATTCTCTTCTATAATAGATACCATGCTTACACAGACTGAGATGTTTTTTGGACCATTAGATTAAATCAAAACTGCAGTGTTGGATATAATTTAATGATTTGGACTAGAACTGAAAATATTAAAGCATTAAAGCCTTCGGAAAAAAAAATGCAAGGAAGTTTTGGGACCTGTGTGCCATTCAAGCAGCAGATGTACTTCATACTACTTGGCACGTGCGCATTTTTTGAGCGGCAGTGCTGTTTAACGTATTTCTTTATATACGATGAGATTTTGTTGTCCATACTGATGCTCAAGTTCGGTATCCAATCCAGGCAATTCTTTATGGATCATCAGTAAAACCGTGACCGCTGTGCTTCCTATTGAGTTCTATTAAAATGCAAACCTATTCCACACAGCCTTGCGGCATTAAAACTGTGGAGTGGCATTAAAAAGTAAGACGCTGCTAAGAGTAACATGAAGATATCCACTGTGACAGCATGCGTCAGCAAGTAAAGCGAGGAGGGCAGCTTTGGGTAGGAAAAAAAGAGATTTGCTAACCTTACCTCCAAAGTGCTGTTATTATGAAAACTGCCTTTTAACTTTCATATTTTGTTCTTGCTGGAGATGAAAATAAACTGATATTCAAACCCTAAAAGGAACCACTTTCGTTAATGCTGAGCAATTCAACTATCAAGCATATCTCAGCGACGTTGGATTGGTTCAACTAACTTTAATGTACTCGAAGTGTGCAATATGTTACATTTAGGGAAATATATATTGTGTATTGGAGTGGGACTGTTGTTTCCAGATACAAAATATTACCGTAAATTAGCCCAAAAAATATCAAAGCATCCATACATCCTTAGCAGTTCCCTTTCATGCGCCCTCATCTGTCATTCTGCCCCAGACTGAACGGTTACAGCCGGGGCAAAACAGACCCACATAGAGGTCAGAGACCACCTGTTCTGATTTGGCTGAACTGGTGAAGCGATATCAGAGGACACATCTGGCCTGACAGGGAACAAGCCGGATGGGAATGGCAGCATGCTCCTGGGCCTGGTGACGGATGACTCACAGCTGATGCTGAGGTCACTAGAGGTCACATGGAGAACGGTGAATGGAAGAGTCAGCCGGGACAGTGTGTTTCCTAAGAACGTGCTATTTCTGAACAGGGATGGGGTGGTTATGGTTTTGGGTTTAATAGTGGTTTTAGATTTGCAATATTTCAGAGCGGTTTACAGTTATATGTCACATGTATAAGAGATAATAAATGTGTCAATTAAGCCTGGACGGTATCAAGGTATTACGATATACTAGGATATTTAGAAATCCTGACGACATGATTTTCAATACGGTCAAAAAAGACGCTCCTCTTTCTGGTGGATCGATGGTTGGTTTTGAGCGGGTATCTTTGGTCAAAAGAGCTCTGTGCTTTGTCTCTTAGCGTTTGTTGCGTTTCACATTGACGTTTTAATAATCGCCACGGTCTGCCTGTGTTCTTTTCGGCGTCTACTTTTCTCATTTTAGAGTGCGCCATGTGAAATTACTTTTTCAGACTTGCTTATTTCTCCCACTGTCTCTTATATCGTCTCCTTTGTGTCACACAGGCTATGATTATCTCACACACTGAGTCAAGTTGCAATGCACATATTTGATTGGCTGAGTAGTGTCATGTGAGATGATTCTGGTCTGCTAAAAAGATGTTAAAAAAAGCTGCTACAATGACTTCAGCTTTCAAGGTAGTTTTTTTGTTGTTGTTTTTTCTAACCAAATACCATCATATACCATATACCCCGGTGAAATGTCAGTAAGGCATGAAGATATGAAAATGTAGATACCGCCCAAACCTTGTGTAAGTCAATATTACTGAACTTTGACAACAGCAGTCGTTTTTCATTTTGAAACTCCGACTAAAGGTTCTGCGGTATGAAAAGGGGAAGCAGCAAGAAAATCTCAGCAGTCCCATTTGTGTTTGTTCTAGAGTTACCAGAGATGGAGGTCTGACCAGTTGTGGACTAAACCCATCATTCTAGTGTCAATATCTGTATCCCAAAGAAGCAGGCTAAAATATTATGTCTCCACTCCCTGAATAAGAAACATTGGCAGAAAGAAGAACTGAGACAGCGATGTCATCATTATTGTTAGACTGTAAATTTCCCCGGACATGTAACCTTCATGCACTTTTTCTTCTGGCTTTACAGCAATCTTTTCTCTTTATAGGAAACACTTTGTGTGTCTATCTACATATTTATGAACTCCAAGTGATCCCCACCCCTCGTTTCACAGTTCACTGTGTTGTTTTCCACAGTCAAGAAAGGAGTGGAGTGATGAGAGGAGAGGGAAAGGAGGGGAGGACAAGCATGTCCTCGGAGCTCTCTTCTGCATTATTCTTTATCAGCTTTCATCTTTAGGCCCTTCAGAGAGACTGAACCATAAAAGAGTCCAATCACTAGGGGACATATTATTTTCTCCCTCCTTGAATACACTATATTATAGCCCAGACCCATACAACTTCTCCCCCTCTTGCATATATAAATCCAGCCAGCCATAGCTGGCAGTGTGGGTTTATCTATTGGCTCTGTGTGTGATTATAATAATAAATATGAAGTTCTCTCTGTCCTGGTGAGTGTGGAAAGAGAAATAAAATGAATCAGTGGAAAACTCACTCATTTTTCTCCAGCAACAGGATCAGCTGTTCACCTTCCGCTTGTACCAGCAGCTGGAGTGACGCAGGATGTCTCTGCAACACAAAAAGTTGAGTGTCGAGGTGGTGCCCGGATCTCACCCATCCTGCCTGTGAATTAGCATTTGTGTGAAGCCTCACCTTCCTTACACAGGCTGTGTACCAGGCAGGATATGGTAAGGCACAATAGTGTTAGAGGAACAGGAAGAAAGCTGCCACATCCTACACTTCCCAAGTCTGTGCACGTCACAACACAGCCTACTCAAGTTTTCTATCTGTACTCTGTCTCTTTAATGATATAATCCTTTTCTTTTCTGAAATAGTGATTCAATTTATTCACATTCAGTGATTACCTTTATAGATATTAGTTTTAATTATTAATGACAGAGTCTGCAATTCCCTCAATGGCTTCAAAATGCTCTTCTACTACCTAGACTAAGTTACTGCTAATGCTTTGGCAGACTGTGATGACTTGTGTGCGTATGAGTATTTCGTGCCACTAATTCATGGCTGCCAGAACCCAGGAAATGAAGGTGATGCAGGATATTTTGCTCAAAATGTCAAATGCCTTTTTGAGATTTAATCCTAAATGAAATCTCAAAATATTTCCCAGCAAACAGCTCTAAGATGACTTGACGCCTTTAAGAAAACTTGTATTATAAGAGTGCCCTTGCAGCAGGACAGAAGCAAAGTGTATTCATGCATGAGGAAATACAACAGAAAAAACACGAAGAAAGACATCTCAATGAGTGAGGAATAGAAATAAATCCATGTTTCATCAGTTGATATTTCAGACGTACTGTGACATTTCTTAGATCTGCTGACCAGTGCCTTGAGGCCAATACTTTGCCACCCGGTCTGCAGCTCTGTCTGAGAGTCAGGGTGTCTATGTTTGTGTGTAAGAGTTATGTGTGTGTGGAGAGTGGATGTCACTGTAAGTAATGACTCTGCAATACTTTACGACTGCTTGATAACCCTCTATTGGCACAAGGAGCAGCTATATAAATCTGTTACCCGGGAAGGTTTAAGTCTTAGTGCAATAAGACAATCAAGCAGCTGCCCTAGCGGTCAGTTTAATTTGGGAAGGGTCAGTTTGTAGATAGCCCACTGTAAAAGCACTGTATCTCTTCAGTGCCTTATGGATGCCTTATGTCAGCAGTAGCTGGTGGTTAAACATATTTGATGTAGTTAAAAACGGGATGCTTAATTAACTCCATGAAGCTAAAAGTTGCTTTTTTCCCCTCATGCCTATGTGACATGTTAGTGATAACCAATTCAGCTAATTAACATCACTGCCCTTCCCCTACTGACTGAATTTGAGAGAGGAGCATATAAGGCTACTCTCAAATGGTGACTTCCCTGCACCAGGAAAAAATGTTTGATTGCTCAGGGAGTTCTCAACACCTACGCATTTCCCTCCTCTGGAAAAGTTTCCTTAAGTTGTGGTGGGGGATGCCGAATTTCAAACATTTTCTTTTTTCCAGCAGTAGTAGGTAGCCTGAGAACACAAATCCAGAGAGTCCAGAGAGGGCTGATTTGACTGTACATATGTACGAATGGAAAGAACACATCTATAACGTGTTGTAAGGCTACTTCATGCTCTCAGATATTTCTCAGTGTCAGGTTCGTGAACTGCTGACTTGTAAAAACTGTTGAAAGGCTGGTGTGCTTCAGGAATAATTTCACAGCATGTATCGCCTATGGGGCAACCGTGTATTCTACAAACAAAAGAGGACGTATTTAAAAAACAGAGGAGAGGGAGTAGGCGAGGAGAGAAACCACAACAGGATAAACAGAGCTGAGGAAGGGACTTTCTGCTGAAGAAAAAAGCAAGCAGGCGAACAGGCAACAAGGGAGGGAATCATATACTGTGGTTATGTCAAACAAAAAGCCACACATCTGTACTTGGCTGAGCTCTTGGAAGCACACTTGGGAGCCAGCTTATTAGCATTAAGCTAGTACTGCTACATAGCCTTGAGAGTATTTACCCCGGCTGGGAGCTGGCAGAGGGGTCTGCGCTCCTTGCCCTTCAGCAGTAGCGGTACGGTGGTCCCATAGCGCTCTGTTTTGGTTGCTTCCCCTCGCTGTTTAGGCTTGTCTGAACTACTTCCTGTAAAAAAAAAAAAAAA
>NW_023339751.1:13718064-13733103 GCF_004916995.1 Morone saxatilis | reverse complement strand
AAAAAAAAAAAAAAAAGATAATTAGGGCAGATTAAATAGTTGAATAATGAAAATTTAACATCACACTACAAACATCCTACAAATGCTTATACAGTAGACTTTGTTAAACTGGCATGCAGACAAAGGGGTCAGCCATATAGGTCAAAGCTGCTCTGTAATATCCTCAATAATTCAAGCACACCAAAAATGCTTCAGATAGAGAGAGGGCCTGTAACAAAGGCAGGGGAGCCTGAGAGGAGATGTGCTGTCCCCCAAAGGGCCTCTGCAGTAGGACCACATTCACAGACACATCAATAATAGATGCTCCCACACAGTTTATGGGGAAGTCAGCCTTTACAATATCTCCAGACAGCAGTGGAGTTAAAAAAAAAAACAACTGCCAGGATAAAATTGTCCTTTCCACTTCTTATTTTTGTTTCTATCTTTGCCTCTTTCACTTTTCACTATAGGTCAGAAACTAGCGCTGCAGTTTTCTGTTTCCTCCTTCTTTGCACTTTCTCTCTTCAACAAATCATCTTTCTCCTCTTGTCACTGAAGTAAAATTAGCAAAGTTGAAGCCAATTATGCTAACAAGCTCTTAAAGATTGCTCATTTGGGAGGCAAACAGAATGGGATGTGTGTGTATATATATATATATATATATATATATATATAGCATAGGATGAAATATAATAAATCGGATCAGTGGCTTCAAGCTGAATGTGGGAATCGCAGTCACAATTCCCTCTACTCTCTCAGCTCTCATCTCTTTTCTCCCACAGACAACTGAGGCTGTCCCTAATGCTCCCACAGCCTTACTGGGCATGTCTGCGCTATAGCAGGCCCAGCAGGCTTCCTGTGAAGCCCAATAAATGTTACAAACCCAGAGAGGACCTGTGGAGATAGAGTGGAGAGGGAGTGTTAGAGGGGAGGGGAGAGGTTGTTTGAGGTTTCACACTCCTGCTATCACCAAAGGAAGACCGAAAGAGCATGCTGTGTCTCTATTTACTGTACGTCTAAGGTCTAGTCCTGCTCCCTAATCCCTTGAGATACGCACATAAAGGATCTGTTTGTCTGCATGAGCATGTGTAGCGCCACGCGGGGTACAACAAGAGTTCAGTAGTACACTGAAAAACGATACTACTGTCTGACATATTTTGTTTACTCTTCTTCCCTCTCTCCTCCCGGCTGGCAGTGTCTTCATTTTCAAGCACTCTGTCTCCTAAAAGCCTGACGTTACTTTTCTTTGAAGGCGAAATTCAGCGAGGACTCCTGCACCACCACAAACTGCATTTCTTACATCTTCAAACAGTCTGTGACAGCGGTTGCTCTGCGCTTTCACTGTGGCCCCCGACTCTCCTTATATCCACAGTGCATAATAAGCTAACAAGGGCATAAAAGGGACCTCCTCTATTTAATAGGGTATTTGAACATGTGCCGATGGTAGTTTGTTGGTTTTAGTGGTGCATGAAAACCGCGTTAGACAGACGGAGCAGCATGACTGAGACCACAGGCTGTGGCTAGAGTGCCATTAAAGAGCAGCTATAAAAGGAAAGTCATGCAGACGTCTTGCAAATAAAAGACACTTCCACTGATGTCCCTCGCAAATTCATTTAGATCTCTCAGATACTGAACGACTTTGTTAATTGAATACCAATGCACAGAGGAAACTGAAGCAGGGGTATGCTAGGAACATACTAGTTCATACAAGATGTCATCAGACCGACTCTGAGGGCCAAAGCGTTTATAGATGTTCTGAGTGGTCACACTCGAAAGAAAGAGGAGGGGGGGCTGAAGCACATGAACTGCACTCTTTGGGCAATCTTTCCTCAAAGGCATTCATGCTGTTGCATTTGTTTGTTCACAGAGTAAGTGATGGAAGAAGTTGTGTGAAGAATAATAAGGAAATCTTGAGAGAGAAGTTACATTTTTGCCTTCTTTTCTAACTTCTGCACACTTGCAGCGTGAAGTGGGTGGCCTTGTCGATTGCTGCTTTCTGAACATTACAAAATTCAGGGGGTTTCAGAAACTGTTCAATGGTCTGACAAGCACTTTGTTAGAAGCATAGTGACCCCTTTAATGTGTGATTTAATGTTTATGTATGTGTGTGCAAGAGAGCCGAATGCTGTATGTGAGCTTGTCAAGGTTTTTGTGTGCACCAGGGCTCAAGCTGGATGAAGATTAAAGTTTATATAGTTTATGCTGCAACACCCGTCATTGCTCCCCAAAAAGAAGAACTCCCTTCAAACAGCAAAGAAATGTGACATTCATGATCATTCTCATGGGCTTTATCCTCTTTGGGAACCTTTGAAATTCAAACTAAAACTGGGTTAATCCCATATGTTTTCTGGAGAGTATCTTGATTGCTAAGCCAACCACAGTTGTATCCCCATATTGGACACAGGGGAAAATCAGCTGCGGGTCATACATCTAAAAAACACAAGTCTGTTTGGCAGCCAAAAACATCTTTCCCCGACTCTCTCTTTAAATAGCCTCAAAAAAACCAAAGCTCTTTTAAAGCGAACTCTATTTGGACCATCTAACAAGGATAATTCGTTTCTGCCATTTTGGCATTCCACCCCGGACATGAGTGTATTACTAATTAACTGGTAGGTAATGTGAATTCAAACAGGGCCTGAAGTCCACTTTACTCAGCAGGGAAGTGACACGGCCAACAATATAAACAAACAAAATGAGCTGCAATTACTTCAAACTGAGGGCGGTGCGGACAAAAATCAAGCACATTACGCACACATATTTTACCTGCTGCATCAGAGACCTTTACTGATGACTTTCACATTTATTTGTAGATTTATTTATTCATCTTTTTTGAGGAGAAGGGTGCATATATTGTGGGGGTGATTAAAGCGAGGCAGCTATACATGCATAATTAATGTGCTGAAGAATGCATATGTGCAGCATAATCTGCGTTCCCTTTAGTCTACAGCAGAAACAGAATACACCGCTTTTCATTCACAGCTAATACTGTGTCTGCTCAATCAGCAATGTTAACGTGGGGTTCCTCTCTTGAGATGAACAAAAGAATAAACAACGTAAGGAAGGTCAAAACAGGGGGATGAAGGACATGTAGTAATCTATAGGTAATGTGCTGAGGGAGTACAAGAGAGCGTGAACATCACAGCGGGACTTAAAAAAACCTCCTGCAATCTGATTATCCTAAAATGGCATTTGCATACAAACTATGTGTAACATATGGTGTATTTTAGAGAAATTGTTACACCCTGCAGGTTTAGATTCTTTAGCATAGAGAATAAAAACACTACTTTTTAATTGAGTTTACTCTTGAACTTGGAAAAAGCAGTTCTCACAATCTATCATGTAATCAAAAGCTACCAAATGGACTTTGTGAGTGACAGTGAACTGCTGTTTTTCAAAGTTATGAATTAACTTTAATGCTTTGTTTTCTCTATGACTTATTTGATGTATAAAATAAAAAAAAAACATAAAAATGTCCATCACATTTACCTAAAGCCCAAGACACTGTATTCAAAAGGCTTGTTTTGTCCTACAAAAATCCAAAGGTGTTAGTTTTACTGTTGTAGAGGAGTAAGAAAACCAGGAAACAAATAAAATATTAAAATTTTAAAATATTTATTTTAAAAAAAAATGCTTTATTAAATTACTATTCTGTTGTAAAAAAACTGATGCAGATTATCTGTCAACTAATCAGCCTATTTTTTCAGCTCTATTGTATAAGTGTTATAATTGCCTTATTGTACAATATTCATCATTACTACTTAAAGTATATCTTTGCTGCTGATACTCCTGAAATGGACAAACAGAAGAATCCTAAAGTTAAGAGCTGAGATACAGTAGACAACAGGAGAAATGATGAAGGCTGGTTAGTAGTGTTAAAGCCTCCTGAACCCTACTACAAAAATACTGGTATCTAACAAAGTCAAAATCTGATATTTTATGTTGCAAATGCAAACTACATCTGTCTTAGTTGCTCTTAACCACACAGGCCTTATCCCTACAGCTTTCAACTGAGGTCAAATATAAAAGCGAGGAAACACAACATGGCCCCAGAGACGTGACTTTTTAGTTATTCCTCCACACAGACAACAGACCTTTAATAACAGCGGATCAGAGGATAAGAACTCTGATTATGGATTTGATAATAGCAAAGATTTCATGTTCAATATCTTCACGGCAGCTGCAAACCAAGCCCTCCAAGACTCCAATCAAACCCCTGTGATGCTCTCAAAAGGGGTATCTCTGCCAATAGTGACTCACTGGAGGAGTCTCTTTAAGAGAAGAAAAGGAAAATGAAGGTTTCACGATTATACACAAGGACAAGTGTCTTGTGCCAAAACGCTGACAAGCAACACGCAGCAGAGGTGAGTTCAACTGCTGCAATTGGATTCGATGGAAATCTGGCTCTAACCTTCTAATCTTGTGGGAGTGCCCACTGTATTGATCACTCATATTGATCACAAAACGGCAACATATTGAGCCAAGCTGAAACCACTGCATGGACGTGAGCTAGGTGGTATTATCAGTGTGTTCTTTTTTAAAATGTTTTTTTCCTTTACTGACGTGTTTGAAATATACATGAAATAAAATATATGAGCACCTTAGTTCTGCAGTGTTTTCTACCTTTGTGAAGCTAAAACTTCTGTTGAGAGAGGTTCAATAGAGGATTGATTCAACTACCAAAGATTCATATAAACAAATATTGGCTATTGATTGTTTAACATTATGTAGTGTATGTTATGTGGCAGCATTTTTACCTACCCTTGTATATTTGCAGGTTTACATTTACAAAAAAACTAAACCTGCCAATATCCAAAGCAATAAACTAATATTTTGAAAATTACATTTATTCTTGCTTGAATCTAGAAGGGAAGAATTATATCACTCTCATATCCGTCTGTTAAATGTGAAGCTACAATCAGCAGCCAACTAGCTTAGCTTAGCATAAAGACTGGGGAACAGGGGAAACAACTAGCCTATCTTAAGGCAACAAAGTATGTTTATCATTGCCGCTAAAGCTCACTAATGTTAATATATGATTTGTTTATTATTTACAAAAGCTGCAGTGGATAAACCGAAATGACAATTTGTGGGTTCGTGAGAGGTGACATGCTCAACTGCTTGTTGCCTGGGTGCGGAGACTTCCTGAAGTCTTGTTGTTACCATGAGGTAACAAGGCAAATTTCCAGATTAGAGTGGTATTGATCTTTAATTCTAACGCTAATAAATCACAGTTCACCAAATCCCAGGCTTGGTGTTTCAATCCCCAGTCCATATGTTGAAATATCAATAATAAGATTGTGCCTTTCACGTTTTTGCGCATGTTTTGCAGATCCCATTGTTTCTCCTATGTGCTTGGAAGGGCAGTGTAATGTGCAACTAGATGCCACTAAGTCATACACACTGTGTTATTAGTCATTAGTAGGTACACTACAATATTATACACACATTTTTACTTGTGAACATACTTGGGGCTGCACATGGTATAAGAATGAGAAAGAGAGGAATAAGAGTAAAGAAAGTACAAGAAGAAAGTGATGCTTAGTTCACTGATTTAGTGAAGTCTTCTGGGTTTTCTTACTTCTGCCTCAGATGCTCCAGGTTCATTCTCATTCTCTTACACAAAAATCTGAGGATTAAAGATCCTAAAATGTTTTCATCTTTTGGGTCAAAGTGGAACAAAGGAGCTCTACAAACACATTAGTGGAGCTTTCTGTATACATCCAATTACTGATTCCGTATGAAAACACCACTGACCTAAATACAGCAACGGATGCTACACCTACAATGTGCCCTCGGAAATAAAGAGCCCTTAACAAAGAGAATTGCGAATGAGGCCGCTTTGAAACACGGTGCAGCTCATGACTATCTTAATAGAGTCGTTCCTGGAAGTAAAAATGGCATCTACCTTTGAAACATCAATTAGAACTTGATACCTGTGAGGTTGTCATGGCATTTATTTAATTAGCACGTAGTCACTCAGAGAAGCAGAAAGACATCAACATAGTCTTTAGGACTGTCTGCCATATTACAGTTTGTTAGAGTGAGTCTTGTCACAATGTGAAACTCAGCATTAAACAAAAAACCTGGGTTTCCTTTCATAACAAACACTCTTCCTACCAGCACATCAAAGACACATCAGGCATTTTACAGTTCCTCTTGTTAAACGGCCCACGATGAATCCTTTTTTTATAAACAGTAAAAAGAAAAAAGCCCTGCTGCTGACACAGCTCATCTTCAATATGATGTTCCTAGACTAATAAAAGACATACAAAAGAAGACAGCATTGTTTAAAAAAAGGAGTACGGCTGTAGATCTCTGAAGTGCTAGCTACTTTGCTGCATATGAATTGATGTTTGATGCTAGAAGCAACTTAAAATAAGTCATCCAGTGAAACATATGTATAGGCTTCTATTCTCTGTAGAGAGCAAATGCACAAATGTATTTTTCATGTCTGTGTTTCATCTCGAGCAGCATAATGAACTGGCTAGCTTTCACTATGTTAGTTCATGTTCTCCAGCAATAAGATGGAAATTACAGTATATTCAACAAGACACTGGCCAGAGCTGTAATTTCCAAGCACTTTCAAGGTTCAAAGACAAACTCTGAAAGCTGTCTTCAAAAATGTGTAGATTTATTTAGAGATGACGCTGGAGGGGCACAAATATCAAATTATGTTTCTGCCTCAATCCATGTCTGCCAGCCTTTTAAAGGGGTAGAAGATACAAGCTTTTTAGCTTTTTACTGTTGTACGTTGTCGATTCTAATCTGATTTCACAACGAGATGTCTTAACATGTGGTAGTGCTGATGGCAATGTCTTCCAAAGTAATGGATACAATTTCTTTGGTAATCCATCCCATAGTTGTTAAAAAGTGGTGGACCGATCAACCGACATGGCCGGCCTCAAATGGAGCAATCTTGTTGTTTTTATAAGTGAGTAAATTTCCTGTGTTTTCAGCAAAGTAATAATATCCTGACTCAAATGATGTACTTTTTCCACAATTGCACTCTGGCTCCTCTACTATCAGCGTCTTTGTACAAGGATAACAGAAAAGGGTCTAGTGGATGTGAATGAAATAGGTACAAACAAAAACAAAGAGATGGTGGTTTTCAATATGACTCCCAATGAAGAACAACATCATGAGCTTATTATTTACAGTGGGAAAGACCAGGCTGAGAAACAAAAAAAAGACTCCCAAAGGCTTTTGGAGGAGCTGAGAATTTGAGAGTTCCCTCATTGCCTGATTTCAACAATCCCTCCCTCTATCAACTCCCTCATTGCTCACTTTCCCCTATGATGACACACTGGAGTAATTAGCGCTGAAGTTGAGAAGGTGTTAATCCTGGATGTGGGACCCCCAAGATCCAATCCAAACAGAACAGCCCATTATTGGCGTGATAGAGTAAGTTACGAGGTCAGCGACTCACAGTGAAATAACGGTAATAGGAGACTTCTTAGGGTGGGTTAGTGAGATTTGCTTGTGTCCCGTTCCCATCCGGTGGGAGCAACAGTGGGAAAGCCAATTCCCATCTTGTCTTGCACAGATTTGGGCATTATGTCTCAGAGCTCTGGGGATGTCATCATGGAGGATTTGTGGATTAACAGAAACTTATCACACATGCTGGGTCACCTAGCAGCCATTTGTGGGGGAGACGGGGTTCCAACGAATATGGATTTTTAACAATGCTAGCGGCACAGCTCTACGGATGGCAATGTCGATCAGTCGGTTGGGATTGGTGGGTTAGATTGCCATGGACTTTTGTGCTGACATTCAGGGATGAATCCTACTGACTTTGGTGATCCTTTGCCTTTTCCCCTACGGCCATCATGAGATTGACAATTATGGTGAATGAAATGTCTCAAATACTATTGGATAGATTGCCCTGGGATTTGGTACTGATGTTCCCCTCAGGAAGAATTGCAATAACTTTGGTAATGCTCTGACGTTTCATCTAGTGTCATCTTCAGGTTGAAATTCAGGTAAAATAAATGAAGAAATATAAAACTAATAGAATTCCCCATTGGGTTTAGGCTAATGAGCACATGCTTGTTAGCATGCTTGCTCACATTAACATTTAGCTCAAAGACCCAATCCCAAAATTTCTTTGCATTCACATTAAACCAAGATCTCCAATGGATTTTAACATTTTGCATGATTATTTGTTTGAAGATACTTATATTTATGGGCTTCTTTCCCCGTTTCATACTACAGTGTTCCAGTTCACAAAACATTTTGTATTTGTCAGGATTTTGTAAAACACGCAAGGAAAGAAATTTAAGTAGTTAAGTAGGGGCAACCCCACAACACACATGCACACATACACATATTGGGATCAAGAGGTCCCAAATTGCTGTGGGCAAAGCACAACCAACCTCTGCCTCAAAGGTCTTTCTTTACAAAGGTGTTCACTCTATAATAATACTCTCTCAGCAGCTTCTATTCCCTCCATCAAAAACTTCCACAATATAAAGGCTGATGGCTTAAGAGCATGGCTGGACTCCAATCAAGAACGTCTCACAGTAAATACACTGACACAGAGGTGTGATGACCTTTCTGTTGTGAAATTATTGATGAGGGGCGACATGGTGAATCAGCCCGCTGTGCAACTGTGGATTATATTGTTGCATCAGTCCACTGTCCTTACTCTCAAAGCGAAAACCTAATGTTTCTTGAGAAGGGCGCTCTGTCAAAGGAAAAGAAAAAAAACAAGCAACTGCTGCTCTAAAGAATTTATATGTTCACCAGCTCCTTTCTGCACGCCAAAATACTCCATATTTCTTCTGATATACCTCTGGCCTCTCATTCATTTTAAACGTGAGAACTGACAATTGCATGCTTGCCCCCCGCGCAAATCCAATATCTGCTTTCATTCTGTGTTCTAGCATGATTATTAGCCGCTTGCTGTTCAGATATGTTGTAAAAGCATTGACTCTATGTTCCATTCCTACTCTTTCTAATCTATTCATTATTAATTTCTTCCTCTCTTTGCTCCACAAAATTCCAGAGAAAATTGTCTATCCCACAAAAATATTAAAGTTTTACAGAGAGTTTTACACATTCAATCACTGCGGTAAATGGATGAGAGAGGTAGGTGACTGCCTTTGCACCTGTCTCCGTGTCTCTTTTTGTTCTCTGACGGCCGATGCAGGGGGTGGATCGGGAGGGGATGTACCCACCCTCATTTATCCCACCTATGACTGACGGCTGTCTATCTATCAGGTGGTGGTCTCCAGCTCTGTTGCTGTCTACCACCCAGATTTCTCAAACGTTCACCATACACCTCTCACATATTTTTTTTCTTTCCCCTCTCTGTCATCATCCAGTCATGACATCTGGGATTATTCAGAGCATTATTCCATGTGTGCATGTTAGTTTCTCAGATTATCACACAGCAGTAAGCATTTCTGAGCCGCGCATGCCGCTGGTTTGTATGTCGTGTGTTGTGCTGCCGTCTCATAACATCGGCTTATCTATTATATCTGTGATCCTGTCATCCTCGGGGCAGAGCGGCACGTGGTGAGCTGGAAGAAGCTAAATCACAATGATGGCTATAATGACCAATGATGCTTAACAGAGGGAGACGTTTCTAACTGTGTCTGTCATTCCCTCGTGGCCAACAAATCAATGCCAGCCTGGCCTCAAAATGTCAGGCGACAGCCACCCCAAGGGTTTGAAAGACAGACCAAAGTGAGGTTATTTCCTGAATGGTTTTAGCAGAAAGCGGTTGTTTTAACCCGGATCGCAGCCATACGTCAGTGCTCTACCACAGACTGGAGGACGGGTGTTGAGTTACATTTAAGGAAACTGTTCTGAAAGGTGTGCTATGCACCTGAGAGGCCAAAGGGAGTGTGCATGAATTTGAAGTGAAGTGTTTCAATGTGCTCAGGGCAGATCTTATTCTCCTCTCTGCCAGTTTGTTTAGACAATACAGACGTTCTAATCTTTCTAATTAATTCTGTCTGATGCTGCGGTTTGACCAGATAATATCCACAAATCTAATCCAGGTCATTTGGGTCTGTCTCTAATTATTTATTGAGCCTCTACCCAGAAAATAGATCAGACTCTCAGAAAACCAGTTGATATGCAGAAGAGAGACAAAAAGAGACAGAGCCACAGAGCGATTCGTCAAAGATTTGTAAACACAGCCTGCTTGATTCTTGCCCTTACGGGACTTCTCTTAGTTTTGCTTTTAGATTTTTTGAAAGCTAATGAGCAGACAGCCAATTCAAATACTGATCACCTGATTTTAGCTTTGCAGATTCTTTCATCATTTAATTACAGCGACATTTATACAGAGGAACATCTTTTAAAACAGCTTTGAACAGGAAATGTGTTACTATTCTAAGATTCACTCAAGAAGCCATCAATCAACCTTTTGACAATTTCAAGTATTCTTTCTGATGTTAAAAAAACAGGGACACACAAAACCTCTCCTTTCAAGCTTTGAGCAAGAGGAGATGAACAAAATGACAGCAAAATATGGAAATTCATATTGGATCATCATTTGCTACAATGCCATATATTTGGTAAACAGCCTTTGTTTCTCTTGTGGTACACCAAACACAACTCTATGCTTACAGGGGGAAGTGTGATTAAATCTACCTGTTAACTTGTACAGTGCTTCCACTTGTTGAATTCTTCTTAAAATAATACTAAGTAGTGGAATATCACTGGCTTCAAGTGTAGGATATACTTAACATAACACCTACAAATCCCTGCAGAGATAGCCCTTACTATCTGATGCATCACTTAATTCAGGAACTGCTAACACCGCTTAGTTTTTGAACTCTATCCAGGTAGCCGATTGCAGCTGATTGCTGCTGTGCTCAGAAGTACTCTGGCACTGGAGGACTCAAATTAGGAGTTTTTGGGGGTGGAGACTTCGGTTGATTTAGGCTGCATTCAGGCTAGCTTTGGGCAAGTGTCTACCCATGGCATCGGCCCAAGTTCGGCTGATTTTGGCAGGGCACTCATCACAAATCTGGTTAAAGTCAAGCAACCAGTCGTGTCGGATTTAGCCCACTGTTGAGCCAATCCATTTAGGCAAAATAGATACCTTCCAACCGCTTTACACTTAACATACATCCTGAGCTGCATATTACGCCCAGGCATCTTGTTTTCCCTGCTGATGAATACCTGCTGTTCCTCTAATGTGTAAATTCATCTTTCACTACTTAATTTCGTTAACATTTGGCCAACGTGATTGTCAGTAGCAAGTGGAAAGCAAACAGCTGTGTTCTGTGTCAAAGTCCAACATTTTCCCATTCAATCACCTCTACCTCCTTTCTCTGTGGACTCTGTGGCTCTATACCGAGTCGCACTATGTCATAATTGTTACAGCCACTAGAGGGATTTGTCACTTATACATAAATAAATGTAATTTTGGGGAATTTGCTGAAATAACAGATGCTGTAATTGTTTCGGGGGGTAAGTCTGAAGTTAACAGCCCCAGTCATCATAATACGGTTTTTGCTGTGCTATGAATATTTCTCTCACATTTTCACTGTTTTTACACTACATTAATCTTTCTTGAATGGCATGTTGTACCAATCCACCTCATAAACATTTACATTTAGCAGGCAAACTAGAACATCAACAAATTCAACAGAATATTCCTGGGGCTAGTTTGTCTATCGACAGCTCCTTTTTTCCCAAACTCCATCAAAAAAACAGAAAAATCTGTAGAATTTCTGAATTGAAAAAAATGCTTTGCTACATCCATTTACTCCGAAATAAACCAATCCAAACAATGTTGTCAGAGAACTGAGGGAGAGTCTGCCTCAAGGAAAACCTCTCTAGCTTCTTTCTGCTTCACAAACTACAGCATCATAAAGCCATTGCAGCTTGGTCTCCACCGAGGTTGAGGGAGGCCATGACAAACATTTCAGAGAGAAGTCAATATCCTGCTGACATCAAAGAGGTGGTATGTACTGCCCTATTTCAATACTCACACAACCCCTTAAAACTATTTTTACTCCCTGCTTTCATATATCAACTAACCCTCTGAGTGAGAGCTCTAATGACCCCACATTGAGATGATGTGTGCCGTAAACATGGGTAATTTTCATTGAAGCTTTGCTGTAATTTGTGAGGTACTATTAATGATGCACCCTCAGGCTTCACGTTTGTTAGCACAAAATCAGCAACAATGAGCAGTACGTGCGTGTTTTAAGAAAGAGAGCGATTCTGCATTGCATTTAAATTTCGCTGGCTGAAATTCATTGACGATATGACTCAAACTTCTATTTTTACCATTAATGTGGACATTTCTTAACTTTATCTCCTCAGGACTTGTGAGCACTGTGCACCTATGGTACCCTGTCACATTGTGATGATGACATGCAATAGTGTTTTAGTAGTACACTCTACAGAGTCTCTGTCTGTATGCACTGGAGTCAACTGAGGTTAAGAGATGAGTTATTTAGTCTTATCTATAATCTATGATTGGTTGCCAACTTGTCAAAATCCACAGAAAACAGTTTGACAGTCCAACACATGTAAAACTTAAAATATACAGTACCCTGCTGTGGTTTGCAATGAGGGGGGCTGTTTTTATCTTTGCCACGTACCACATACAAACAATCTTTATCCTGGCACACAATACGTAGTTATTACTGGCTTTTTTTATTCAGAAGATAAAAGATAGATGAAAAAAAGATACAAGTTTAGCTTCATAAAACAAACATCCTGTTCTGTTTATATTTACAGCCTAAAGATGACGCTCTATCCTCCTGGATGTTAAACTCATCTGTCCACGCTTCCTTTTATTGTTCAATCTGAGCAGAAAGATGGATCTAAACAAACAAACTCTTTGCCCTTCTACATTTCCCAACTGTGAGAGAAGAGCTGCACGAGAAGAGAAATGTCAAAAAATGGTCGTATTTAAGTGTCCCATCAAGTACATCTATGAAAACGATGAGATTAGTCCTTTGACATATTAGTTTGCCTGTAAACTACAACAAGATAACCCTCTTAAAAAGGTACATTATGAAACATACATGAAATCAACTCCAAACATGCTCAGTTGACCAAGATTGGGGCTCAACATCTGCAGCAGTATGTGAAAACAAGCCAAGTGACTAAAGACAGACATCATAACAGCCATGTTACCTACTCACCCTCCTGGATACTGTGAAGCATGCTGTCAGCATTTTCTGTTGCCGTGGACAGGCACCAGACGCGGAGAGCGAAGATCAGAAAGGCAAAGTTCTTCCGCCGCCTCCAGGTTCTCATGATGCCCGGGCTCGGTGGGGGTGAAGCCGGGGAGGGGGAGAAAGCGCTCCGGTCAAACTGCGTTATTAATGCAGCACGACCAGACACTTCACACAGGGGACAGGATGGAGGATACAGGTCAAAGCAGTTCACGGAGGTGTGTAGTGGGGGTTAAAACGGGGGGTTAAGAGGCAAAAAAAAAGCTTCACCACCAAGAGTCCAAGATGCGGCAGGCTGTCATTTCAAAAAAGAAGCTGTCAAAAACTTTTCCTTCCTACCCCAGACGTTTGGCGGGCAACTGTCTGGGGGGAAAAACGTTCAAACACATGTGTTAGCTAAAGGGTTTTTGTGTGTGTGTGTGGAGGTGTTGGCCATGTGATAGGGTTATGACAAGGAGCGGTAGAAAAGCCAGAATGAGAGAGGGGATGTTGAGTAGTGAAGCGGACCTACCATCCCCTCTCGTACCGGAGCAGCCACACTTTGCCATGTGCGCCTCACACTCCGCTGGGTCCTAAAGCCGGACAGATGTTGACAAATCCAATTACCTAGTTGCCAAATCCAATCTTTTCCTCATTTGCCCACCTAATGCGTGTTAGTGCGACGGAATAGCTATTCCACATCGAAAGCTCAAGTCTACAGTACACCGAGAATCATTGAGGGTGTGTTATTATCTGCCCCCCTGCCACAGCTAGCAGAATAGAGCTAACGTTACTTGATATAATGTTACATTAACAGGGAAAGAAGACAACTGTCAGCTAACTGTAGTCAGCTAATAAAAAACAACAACAATGTAACACACGGTAAATAAATAAAAAATGTGTTGTGCAGAGAAAACGCTAGATTGTTTACAGTATTATTTATTTTTACCCTATGTGTTTGGGCTAGTAGGTTAGCCGGTTAGTATACTGCCAATGGAAATAACTTTATTGAAAGAAGGAAACAGGAACAGGAAATATTAAAACTACCGGAAGCAGAAAAGGAAACAAAAGGTATGCAAATCAGATAATATATACATTTAGTACTATAAATAATCTTAATCTATATTATTTAATTGTATATTAGGCGTTATTATTATATATATATATATTAATTTTCAACTTACAATTACATTATTGTATATAAGTATTGTGTATATATATGTATACACATTTATAAATAGATACTAAACAATCACAAAATATCTTAGCAGGAGAGATGTCTGCAAGGCTGTTTAAAAGATAAAATTACAGACATTTTGTAGTACAACACAAAACATGAAGGTGAAAATTCAGGTATTGTGTGATGCTGTGTTTTCCCAAGAAACACAATCATTTTAGTAAATAATGGATTTGAGTGTTGTTAGACTCCACATTAAAAAATAACACCATAAATTGTAGAGAGGGAACAAAACTTTATAACTTTTCCCGGAAGGTAAACTTTGTTTAAGTACACGTTATTGATAAACATTTGTTGTTGTTGTTGTTGTTGTTGTTATGTGGTAAAGTGTAAATGACTTGTATAGACCAGTCTTTTCTCCAGTCTTTTTCTTGTGCATGGAACACTATGGTTGTATAGTTGTGTAGAATGAAATCTATGAATGTACGCTGATGGGATTACAAGTTCACATTTAGACAAATGTTAAGCTTTTAAACCTGTTGATTCCCAGTTCCCACAGCATTCATTGTCATGAGTAAGGTTTGTAATGTTGCAATGAAATAAATGCACTTTATGATTCAATTTCAGTGTGAATATTATATATTTTAAATAGTATTCAGCGATGAAAATGGTGAGTCACCCCTGATTTTGCAATACCCCTGGGATGAGATCGTCTCTTCCTTTTCTCTATCTCTGTCCACACACACACACACA
>NW_023339751.1:13682278-13717964 GCF_004916995.1 Morone saxatilis | reverse complement strand
TCGGTTCACTCCACTGAGGCTTCAAACTGTAAAGAAAAGGAAAAATTGCAGTGCTTTGCTTGAGCTGACATTGATTTAGTTATGTCCCTAAAATCCCACAGTGTCTTGGTATGTCTGTGTATCTTCATTTTCTCTCCGGAGGCTTTTATTAAAATGTACACCCTAAAAAACACAGTTATTTTTTGTTGTTTGTTACTACTGAATTAGTTCTCTTTTATCTGTGTTTTTGAGTGACTTCCTGTTGCTAATTTCAAGGCCCGCATACAATTAATATTGTAGACTGTAATTGGCAAGGCTATTTGTATCGTTGTTACAATCACAATCCTAGAAAACAGAGCCGCTGATAGAAAGAGATGTCCATAAGGCCAAGATATTCTGATGAGTGGCGGTGAAATGACTAAACACATACAGTGGCACTGCTTCAATAGACACAATTAGTCCTATAAAGTCAGCTAGTGTTCTCCTTTCTATGCCAGACATATCAGCGCTACCCTCAGGGCATCTGAGTCATTCAAGGCCATTGGGAAGCCAGTCGAGGGGGCCTCAGAGCACATAGTCCACATTATGCGGAGATAGCAATGTGACATACAGACACATGATGCCTCAGAGAGAGAGAGGCTGACTGACAGGAGCCCTTCTCCTCATATAAAACTGCCTGTCAGTCTCTGCTTATCATCTGGAACTGGCCTACATGGCGGGAGAGCAATTTTCCCATGTGGATTACGCTTTAAAAATGGCCTTTCCTGGCATCAGTAAAGTCAGTGTATAACAATACCGTTTACTACATACAGTATGTTGCTTGCTGGATGCATGAACCTTGCAGTGCATGGCAGCTGGTCCATCATTTCCATACTGGAGGAGAATGAACAGCAGACTAAAATTCACCCTGTAGTCAACATTTAACTTAGCATTTTGTGTGGGATTTAAAACACTGTCAGTATTTACTCTGCTCGTCAAAAGTCTTCCACAACAGTATGTATTTATACAGTGAGTTTGTCTGAGACCTGTGGCACATGTCCTTCCCCTGTTCCCTCCTCATCCCAACAGGCTCTGTTTAAATGCCACAGAGATGTCAGTCACCTTTACGGGCTATATGTGGACTGCGGTCCCAGGCAGTTCTCAGAAGTCTCCTCTCTTATTACAATGTCATCTCTGGTTTAGAGCTCTGTGACAAAGGCCCCTTTCATAGGCACTGCGTGTCTCCTGAGTTCGATTAGCTTGGAATTCCACTGTTCCGGATGGGAGGCTACAGAGGCCTCAAGGCAGACGTGAAGCCAATGACGAAACATGGTTCTCCCCTCTCCCACTTTATAAACACCTATAGTACTGTACCAATGACAGAGTCAAGGTGCTTTGCTCAGAGCACTGAGACTCAATTTCCTGGAAAATGACACTACTTCTACAGTGAATGTCCTTGAAAAAACCTTTATTTCATTTTGAGGTACATTAGAGGGAAAATGAGATTGTAAAGAATCAAACCATTAGGAAAGAAATGAATACAATTATGTGATTAATCTGTATTTAATCACTGGGTGAAGACAGATTACAATTGAAATGCTTTAATAGATAAACTGCCAAACCATTCTCACTTTTTTATTATAAGTGTGTTGGTGGTGGATGAGAAGGTTGGGCTTTGTCAGTGTGTGCACACAAACAAACTTAATATCGCCTTGCGCATGATATAAAATTTTCATCTACAGAAAAACTTTTACAGTATAATTTGCAAAAACAAAATTGCTTATTTTGCTGTAGTATGCCATTGGCATAAGCGAAAATATCTAAATCGTTGTTATGTGTCAATCAAATATACATAAATAAATACTGGTGAAAAATAAAGAAATTTGCTTTTAATGTGTCTTCCTGTCACCCTGCAAAAGCTTATTGACAATGTCAGCAAAATCACATTTTTTTGTTTACTGTTGCATTTTGTTGCACTGTAAAGCAGTCAGGATACAATGAGCAAACAGGATTTTTTTTAAAGAAATAGAAGAAAATGAATACATATGCACAGGCATGGCAATGATTTGCAAAGAAGATTAACTGAATTAAACACACAGTCATGTTTAATATACATGGAGAGAACTGAAGAGCCAGAATGGTCAGTGAATTAACCCCATTTGCCTCTTATTGTCTCCTTATCTTTGCAGGATCTGGTCCAGAAGTCTCTGCAAAACAAGAAAAACAACAACGGTACTGAAAACTTCACCCCAAAAAACAGATCAAAAACACATTTATCTGCACTTAGATCTCCCCTCCCTCAATCTCTTAAGAGCAGCTCTGCATCACACAGGAGCAACTCCCGCTGCTAAATTGGCTTTCACTTCCATCAGCCTCACCCCTGAGGTATCCAAGCCCAGGTAGGGGGAATAATTCTAGCTTCCTATCTGACCAAACACCCCGCTATGCAATCACCCTCCTCTTTACAGTACTACCCAACAGCTGGAATCTAATTTCAGCCAGCATTCAAGAACACCCACCCTGTAGCCTGCACTATCAGACCCCACTGTGACTCTTCTCTGCGCTCTACCTTTCTGTGTGTGTTAGAGACTTTCCGACAAAAATGAGGCCTCTAAAGCACACACAACTCAGTGTTTATCGGGGAGGAACACACTCCTTTTCTCCCAATCTCACTGTGGTTGAGCCTGGCTAATAGCTTCATTTGAGAGGTGGCAAGGTCACACTGGCACGATAGCAGCCGCGCCTGCTCCATTTCCCCAAGAAATAAAATATTCTCTCACAGAGACATTTGAGGTCACACTATGCACTATAGTTGCTGGCTGTGTCAGTAAACCACATAATGCTGATTTACTGTAGATTCACTGTTTTCTTAAAAATTTAAATTGTCGAAGGCCTGAGGCAGAACAAGAATCATCTTGAGATCATGTTGAATAAAATGTTGGAAAGAACCCACATATATTATCTCTCTCTCGCTCTCTCTCACATACACACGAACACACACACACACACTATCTATCTGAAGACGCCATCATTGTGTAATTACCTGCAAGAGATTGGACTACTACAACACTTCACATTTTTCACATCTCACCTGACTGACAGGGAATTCATTGTTGTGGTTAGGTTATAATGGGCGAGTGAGTGATGGCTCACTAGAGGTGAAGCTGAATGGATCTCTCTGACACTGCATGTCCTAAATATATCATTCATTTACCACATGTCCCTCACTGTTGGAGGACGTGGATGCTGCTTGTTGAATCAGGTCTTATGCATCATGTCAGTAGGTTGGTTTCTACAGTGCTGAAAGCCACAATCAGGCTGTGGTATAGAGAGTGAAATAGGCTTGTGATGAGGTAAGGGTCTATGTTTGGCATTAAAGTTCTTCAGAGTTTCCTGGTCTGATTTTGAAGTAAACACCCATCTTTGAAAAGTATCAGATTTCACATAAAATATGAGGAACACGAATGCACCTAAATGTTGAATGCACATGTATTTATTGATAGATGTGATAAATGACAAAGGATCTGGGTTTAGCAGTCAAACAGTGACCTCTGCTGGACAATGGTCAAACCATCTTTCATTTTATCCTCATGAATGATGCTTACATACACAAACTCCCCTTTGAATTACACTTAAATTAGACATAATGAGTATGTGTCATCTATATTTAATTTGATTACAATAACTGGAAAAATTAAGAGCTAGGGAAAAACACCAAAATAAATCAAAATATGCACTGTATTTTTGTTGCATTAGGTATATCGGTGTGGATATTTGTGTTTAGGTCTAGTTTTTTGTTTTTTCATATCTTCATATCATATCATATCCATTTTGTTGATCTATAAATAAATCCATTCAATTACAATCACAAACAACCAGATATATTGTTGCCATAAAATATACTGTGCAGACACCTGTTATGAACATTTCTTATCCTCACCAAAAATTATAAGACGGCTATTGCTGGCCTAGTTTAGTGGAAGCTGAATTGTCTCAGAGGACTGTATTATTGTTTTTCAACACTAAAAAGCAAGTAAAAAATAATAAAATGTTTTACCTAACCACTGCCCACCTCCTGGGTGACAAATGAATGTGAGGAGACCGCAGTGACTAACATCTACAGCTCCAAAAAAAACCTCCTCATCAACACAATTTCTTGCAAAAAGCATTCAGATTTTAAAATGAGACCCTGGTCCAGTGTTAAACAGCATGAGATGGTTTCAGAACACAGTTAAAGCACAGTGTTATAAATTGATTGTTTTTATGTTTGGGATTTTAAGCTTCTTTTGTTTCAAGGTTGTTTTTTGAATATAATTGCTCCCTGTTCTACTGAATAAGTAATCAGTGTTTTGAACAGATTTTGTACTAAAAATAGGTCCCATCTACCTTTTTAAAGACTTCCGCTCGCAGTCTGTTGGTCTGTGATACAGCCCTCTTTTTCTCCTCCTCCTTTTTCTTTGTCACCTCCGGCAGCTTGTTGTAAATCCTACAGACACAAAAAAGGCTAAATTCATACAGGGCAGGGAAATATGGAATCAGAAGTCTGAGGGTGGCTGAGCTATGCCAACAGATTGGCATACTGGAGACAAGGTATTATCTAGTGAGACCACAGCCGGCAAAAACCTGGATCCACTGATAAACAGGTCTCACACAGACTCCTTTTTCACTCCCACAACTACAGCCAATTTGTTAAGAGATCCTCCAAGTCAGATAGTGTCGCTTTTGAAAAAAATTACAATGGGCGGCCATCATCTGATCAGGTGTGCCTTTCCAGATAAGGCAAGAAAAAAAAGAAGAGATAAGGTATACAGAGGGTAGCTCATATCTCCTGTCAAGACATTTGGACATCAAACATCTATTGTATCCATACAGTATGTGGGTGTGTGAACGCACATCGTGTTTGTGCAAAAACCCACATGCATGGCAGATATGACAAACAAGCTTGATGGATTGTGCTGAATAATAACCAAAGAGCGAGGAGAGACAGAGTGACATCGTCTGGGAAACTCACCGTCTGGACCTCAGCTGCATCTCTCTGCCTGATATAGACCTCTCTCTTGGCTTGAAAAGGTTATCTAGGACACACACACATACACACAAACACACACAGACAAACATGCACATACACACACAAACACATATGAATAACAAATAGGAATTAATATGTAAATGAATCTAGAATATGTTAATGAACACTGAGGGCTGTGTGTGATCTCTCTTTTTCAGACAGTTGCACATTTGAGCATTGACACACCTACACTTTCACACACACACACACACACACAAACAAACAAATGCATGGACACATATCAAACACACAAATACACACATACCATACATAGCCATATCCAGTCCTATTAAGTCTGACTATTCTGTCTCTCACAGATTGAACTGCAGTGAATTGTTGCTCAGCTCAACAGCACCAAGACTCTTTTGAGAAGACTCTTTTGTTCATAATTAGACTTTAAGCTTCAGTCAGACACCAGTGAGAGCTATTCAAGGCTCCTAATTCCATGACTCCCCCATGACCATCCAAAAGCAAGTAAGAGCCCTTCATTTACCTGAAGAATTGTGCCTCCCGTCTTTATTAATGTTTTACTACAGGGTTGAGCAGTCAAATGTCAGCTACAGTTGGCTTGCTGCAAAGAAAAATTGCTGTAAACAATCTTCTGTGATTAATGTGTGAAAAAAAGTGTTCATGCTGGTATAATCAGAAAGCCTTTAAGAAATTCTGAGATCACCAAACCTCTGTAGAGAATCAGTCAAATTCCCTGTTTAGCTTTTAAAATCCCATATTTTCGCAAAGCAGACAAAGAATCAAACTGCTGAGAGAAATGTTGGATGTGGTGTGTGCTCAACTGAACAAAGCCTTGTCAGAGTTTGTAAGTCTGACAGCTTCAGTATGAAACAAAGATGAGAAAGACTCTGACAGTGTTTACACTGAATATATAATAGCATTTCATGCACAGAAATTATAATCTGCACCTTTATGAATGTCAAACGATATTGCAAGAATTTTGAAAATAACAAGTAAGATACCCAATGATGCAGAAATGTACTTGTGGATCGTTTAATATTTACTTACTTGGTTGTTTTCTATGAAACATCTTTACTGGCAGCCATATAATTACAGGCAATGTTTATACATTGCTGGATAACATTTTTGACAATTGCTGGTTTAACCTAGGCATTTTGCATATAAATAGGGTTTTCATAACCAGTATACTGCTCTTTACATCATGTCTGGGTCTCAAGTCTTCATTTAGGTGTGTCTCTGTGCTATGTTTGATTTTATTTTATATGTATTTGTGAATTTATGTGTATGATGTTGTCTTTTTCCTATACGACAAATGCTTGTTTGTTGCATTTTGACCTGGTTCAGTCCGTGGCTGTTTCATGTGTGGTAAAAAAAAAACCTGAAACAAATTGAAAAGAAAACATCCAAGGGATTATTATATTCTAGATGGTCTCAACTTGAGTGTATTCCCTGCATACAGAGCTTTAAGAGAAAAATGCTTCAGCTGATCTGCAATACTAGATAATGGCCACCAGAGAGCAAAGTTGGATAATTGCCACTACACTATAAGGAGAATAATAAGTAAAACCCCCCCTTTCCCCCAGAACAGCTGAGGTTGTTGAGGTTAACATAGCTTATTTGAGAAACAGTCCATAGTCCATGTTCATGTTCATTTAAGCCAACATGTTTCAATATGACACGACCACAAGTTCCTTATTTACATATTTCCCAGAGTATGTGTCAGGTTTTACTTCTCACTATAAAAACCTTATACCAGGAGCTTTCATCCCAACAATCCAATGATTGGATGAAGGTGTATGTCCCTGCAGAAGTGATGTAACAACGGCACACAGATGGTAAAAGATTGATGTTGAAGATGGGGGCCTGCTTTGGACTGACTCCCAGGAGGCTATCTCAATGTGCTAGACTGTGAATTGCTTGCTGTCATGACTAACGTGGATATCACACTTCCACAATGCCCAGTATCTTTTATCATATAACTTAGAGCTGTTTGTATGCTGCTGGTGGTCTGACAGCACAACTGAAATCTTTTTGTTGGTAGTCCATTGGCCGGTGAGATGACATTGTGTTTTACTTAATGGGCTACTTTTGCTTTTCCAGGGTTTGGCAGAGATATTCAGCTGCACTTACCACTAAGTGGATCCGGTGTGGTGCAGTTCCTCTTTTGTTTGTAGTTACTCTCCCTAAGGCCTTGCTCCAGGTCTGGATTGGAGTCCTGAAGCGTTCTCCTTCTCAGAGCCCTCTGCTCCAGCCTCCTCAACCGACCCTGAGATCGGCTGATGAAGTCTGGCCTGAAGAGCTCCAAAGCCTCCTGGGGTGGGGAGAGGGATATATACAGTAAGCTGCTTGTTGGTGGGACGATTGCAGAATAACTCATAGACACTAATCCTTGTGGAAAGAAAAAAAAATCTTCATTGGGTTAGAATATCCTTAATCTATTCCTTAACCTTGGAGAATCCTCTTCACAGCCTTGTAATAGCTAGGAGGTGTAGGCAACATGGTAATATTATGCTCAGCTTTAGAGGGGATAAAGGTAAGAGAGCTTTACTCACAGGGGGATTCTGAATCCTTTTGAAAGCCTCACAAACCTCACTGGATCTTTACCCCTCACTGCCTGAGATCAAATGTTTTACATGGGATAAGTGGGTAGAACAAAAAACTAAAAAAAATAATAATAAAAAAAGGAAGACGGAAAGAAAAAAAGAAAATTGTGTAATTATTAAAGATTTTCTTTCAGTCAACCCCCTCTAGGTAGAGGCTGTGACAAACACCAACTAAAGCAAAAATGTGTAAAGTGTAAAAATCTCCCCTCAAGAGATGCTTCTGTTGTGATAATGTTTATTTCAAGAGTAAACACATTGAGATTCTTTGTGTGGGAAACCTTAATTGAAATAGTCTAATATATAATTCTAAGGTTATTAAGGTCCCATATATATATATATATATATTCTATATCCATATCCTATAATAAAACTGTTGCAGTTGCTCTTTATAAGTATAATACTAAACAGCTTTTCATGGCAGTTTCATGACTCCATAATTGACCTTTAGGTTGTCAGTCGGTTCTGTACTTTGTGGAATCATTCTTTGTGGTACTTGCATCCTAAGCCGCTCCACTGAATCTTTGATAGTCCTTAATTTTGATGGATCAAAAGCAGTAGCAGTGGGGGCTTGCATAATTGTCTTATTTGAACCTGCATAAAATATAATGTAATATGTTAAATATTATCAGTAGGAATAATGAACTTACTTAACTTAGCACATTGTAAATTCTTAGCACAAGATCCACTTAAAGGTTGACTCTGGGCGCCTGGTTAGCTCAGTGGGTAGAGCTGGCGACCCATGTACCAAGGCTGAGTCCTTGCTGCAGTGGATCAGGGTTTAAATGTGTCCTGTGGCCCTTTGCTGTGTGTCATCCCCTCTCTCTGTCACCCTTTCCTGTCTATCTCTATCATAAAGGCAATAAAAGCCCCAAAAAATAATACTTAAAAAAAAAAGTTTTTACACATCAACATCTGTTTAGGTTTAGGTCTTGGGGAGAACTACTGCACATGTAAAGATGTAAAAAGCCTTTGCCGCTCCAGAGGGAGCAGGACAAAATCTAATATATTGCCTCAAGTGATGTCACTTGAGTCAATGTCTTTTTAAAAAAAAAAGAATTTACCAGACCTCTGTAGTCTGCTCCTCATCTATGCATGAGGCTAGCTGCTAAAGGCTACATTAGCTTCTACTAACATAACACAAGTACAAGTATCTCTAACAGAACTGTTGGCAGTCGAGTTGCATTGTGGGTAATGTAGGTGCCAGATTTTAACAAGGAAGATTAGTGTCAATTTTCGACATTTGAATGATCGATTTAGAAGAACAGTCTGCTGTGAGAATGACAGTGTTATAGTATGTAGACGTGCAATGCTAAATCAATAGACATTTTATGGAGCTTTCAGTCAGATCCTGTGACCTCAATTACATTAAATTCAGTTTGCTCAGTTGTCAGGGAGTCCATCCCTAAAGAGAGACAGGTTACAACCTCCCCCACATATATGCTCATTTGTTATTCCGGTCCCATGATAACAACTGATCTATTTCCATGACAATTTAGCAAAGCAAATCTGTTGATGAAGGCCCAGAGATGTGGCTAAAAGCTACAGAAAAATTCCAGTAAGTGATTTTCAACCTCAAGCTCAGGTTTGATTTGGGATCCTTTTGCTTGATCCTATTGTGTAGGTGATATAAAATAAGTTAGAGTAATATTTTAGGAAAGAACCCTAACAGAAATATGAACTGAAATGTGGCTCCTACTTTGAGGCTGAGAGTCTTGGTTTTGCCGTCCAGTGAATCCGCCTTCAGTTGGGAAAAGGTTTTGTCCAAAGCAGAGACTTTTTGAGGCTCCGTAGAACAGTTATGGTCTTGTCGTTCCTCTGTCTTGTCACTCCCTGCTCGCTTGCTCCATGTTCTAGAGTCCACTTGAGAAACACAGAAAGAAGAGAAATGACTGTGACATTTGATTGCAAAGGTCTGTTTTTGCTGTTTGTTATGTATTATGTGGTGTTGATACTGTAGATGTAATCCAGATGGATGTATTCTTCCCCTTTGAGTTATAGCACAATTTTCACAATTCTCCGAGTTCCATCTAAGCTTTTATGATCTGGAGAAGCGGGAAATGAACAGACCTCAAACTGACCCTATAACACGCACCCATATGCCCATACACACACACACACTACCCCCACAACTCATAGGGAGAAAAAAACCCAGAGGGAACATGAGTGTGGCCTATGAATAATGTATAAGATGACAGTGCATCCATTCTGCACCCGTAACCCCATTCCTCTACCTTCTGTGGAATATATATCTCCACTGAATAACCTGCCATGACCACGTGGCATGTAGACAGAGCACCATCACCTGCTCCAGGAAGCACACACAAAAATGTAATGTTGCCATGCTGGGCAAGCTATTGCCACAGGATATGTCTTGCCCTTTAGGCATCACAATAAATGAAGTGCCCAGTGAAAGAAAAACAAAAGTTTAAATAAGAAAACACAGGAGAAAAATCTGTCGGATGGTGCAGAAAATGTAATGAGTGGAGATAGTGGTTTAATAATTAAGTGTTGCAGTTGTTTTTTTTGTGAGACGGCCCATGTAAGTGCCTTCAGGCAGTGAAATCACATTTATTGAGTCCTCTTGGCTGTGAGTCCACTGCCAGTACTGTATAGGTCTACTCACTGCATGTAAGGTACAGTAGCCATCGTCTACATTCTGTTTAGAGACTTATGGCTTCATTAAGCTTACCCTTGCTGCTACACTACAACTTAATATTAAAGAAATAAAATGCTATTATTTGCTTTCTTGTGGAGAGTTAGATGCAAAGATCGGTACCACTCACATCCATTCGTAAAATATGGAGCTACAGCCAGCCCTAGCTTAGCATAAAGAATGTAAACAGGGAGAAACAGCTAGCTGGACTATTTCTTGGCCAGACACAGTGACTTCCTTAATCTTGTCATCAGTGATTGTCATGCAACCAGGAAATCACATAAACTTGTGTGAAACCATACTTTTCATTTGTCTTTTTCTTTTACACTTTTCGAGATATAATGTGTTAATTAGTGAGTTTTAGAGGTTCTGGTAGCTGGGTTTTGTTACTGCTGGAATGAGCCTCTTTCCCCCATTTCTAATGTTAGTGTTCTAAGCCAAGTTAAGGTAACTGCTGCAGGCTGTAGCTTCATATTTAGCATACAGACATGTATCAATATTGACCTCATCATCTAACTCTTGGCAAGAAAGCAAATAAGCGTATTCCCAAAACTCTGAGCAATTCCTTTGAGATGGCATAATTTAATTATTTAGCTACCTTTCAGAAGACCGAACATGGACTGCCATATCCGGAACTGTTACTTTAGGACTACTATGTTTTGTTAGTTACCATTTATATCCCCCCAAAGAGAGTCTGCCACCAACAATTAATCACTGAAGCTCCTCAGTGGCACAAACCAAATTATAGTTCTTAATACAGCCCTCATATAACCTTAATCTTTTCCTTACTTGTAGATCTGGAAAAAGATTGTTCAAAATCATGCAAATTCAGCCTATCTTTAGATTAAGCAAAACAGTTTTAATATATACAGTTGCAGTTGCTAACTTAAGATTTTAAATAGAAGTGTTGGAAGTCAGAGGAGGATAAATCAAAGTGCTTGTTCTTTATTTTAGTCTACAGCTGGACTGAGTGTATATATACCAGTTGGGATTTATTTTAAAGAGTGTGAATGTACAGTGAGAGAAGTGTGGTGGGTGGGTGTGGTTCTATTAACAATGCATGGTGTATAAATCAAAAAGTGAGAGTGAAACAAATGAAACTTTAACTAAGACCACCTTGGCACCACATTCAGATTGCTGGTACGCCTCGGAAATGTGATCTTATCTACAACAGCTTAAGAATATATTGGTCACTAAAAGGAATATACAGATCAATTGGTGTGGGTCCTTTAGATTTTCACTTCTGAAGCAAAGTGATGAAATTCATACCTGGGCCTATATTGGAAGTGTGCTGCCTGTGTCTGAAATTGCTCCGTGAAGGAAAGGCTGCCTCATCTGCATTCCCCTTCTGCCTTCCAGCCTTTGTGTTTGAGGGGCTGGGCCCTCTGAATGACAATAATCCCAAAGTATTGCTGTGGCGCTGTGTGTCTGAATCATCAGCATTGCTGTTAACACCATGAGCGGGTGCTATTTGCTCGACCTTGCGGCCCCGATGCTTTGATAGAGGGCCTCCACAATGACCCAAACCACTTTCTCGACCATTGCGTTTGTTATGGCCTGCTCTAGGTCTCCTGTAACCCTCATTTGTTTTTGCTGGTTTGTTATCTGTAGAGGATCTGCGGCAGGATAAGACACCAAGGCGAACAGACAGGGTGGACCTGTACGAAGTGGGTTGACCTGCACTTCTTCCTTCTAGTTCCACAAGGGAAATAGAGAGGGACTTGTCCAAAAACACAACAGAGCTAGTTGACCTCAGAGGCACCTCAAGATGGATACACGACCGGTAGGAAGGCTGTGAGGACAGGTTCAATAATGAGCCACCTATCACGTCCCACTTTCTGTCGACCTCTGTGTAGCTCAGTCTGCGTTGTACAAGTTGTTCTTTCCTCTTTCCTCGATCTCTCACTGCCAATCCATCAGCTGATGAGTAGGCCTGTCTGACCTCATTTGGCATCACAATCGTAGGTTTCTGTCTGCACACATCCAGTTGAGAGTTTGACACTCTCATTGTTCTCGTGGGTATGGATGAGGCTTTTCCTCCAAAAGTTCCTGATAGTTTTGGTTGAGGTGATACCTTCACATGCTGTGTTAGTGTGGATGGATACACAGGGTCCTGTGAGGTGGAACGTGATGGCAAAACCTTCCGAGCTGTAATGGTAATGGAAGAAAAAGCTGGCTTTGGACTCCTTCCCACCACATCTGGGACACTTGCAGTCCTGAACAGGTTGGAAGCGCCACTGTAAGTTCCACTATCTGCAGTCTGAGAGCAGGCAGCGTGTGTTATTGCTTTAAGGGACACACTCTCCTTCTCCTCTTGCCCCCACCACATAGCCCGTGACAGGACATTCCTGTGCAGTGAAGCAGTGATATCCTTACTTGAGGCCTATGAAAAGACAGAGAAAAGAGAAAAAGCTTCATATCAGTGTTGTGCTCAAAGTGTGCAATTGAATCCTATGCAAACTTAAAGATTCTGTAACTCCAACGAAACCAAGAAAGAGTGCAAATACAAAGATATTAGCCGCTGTGATGTGGTTAGAAGGACTTGTTATCGGCTCTCCTGCTTGACTTGTTTCTTGATCTATTGCTGTTGCCATGACAATGTGTAACTTGATGGGCAGCACTTGGGGACAAATTATCTATGACATTCAAAATGAACAATCCAGATTTGTCTTCTCAAAAAAAAAAACACTACCAGTCTACTATTTTGATTTTTCAAATCAGAATAAAATTAAATAAAATCAAACTTTGAACACACAGTAGATACTAGATACAAATATTGAATTAAACATACTTTCCTGCTGCTTTTGTTCACAGGATATCTTGTTGGTTTACATTTTCCCTTTCTCCTTGTTTGAAGGGCAAACAATTAAACATCTTCCTCAAACAGCTCTTGTGTTGGCTCACATTCCCAAGACCCAAATATCAGGAGAGTTTTACGCAAACATAATTTGGCTTAGTGAGTAATTTTGTCTCTTGCTTGAATGTAAACCGGAGTGATGGAAGTCAGAGATCAAACATCATATAATTATGGAAGAGACAGTATTTTGTAGCATATTCAGACATACAGTTTTTACATAATTTGTATTATTTGTATTTTTAGTTGACAGTGATGACAGTGAAAAAGATTTCTGGCTGAAATATACATAACAACAATCAGTTCAAAAAGCAATTTGTTCAACAAGCATTCTCAGAAAATGTAAAAATTAGAATGTCTTCTTCCTTGAGGCAAAAACATTTGCATCTTCAAGTAACGAATAACATAAGTGAACTGAGTGCAGCAGTGTATCCACTCAGTATCTGCAGAAACAGTGTTTACTAACTTTCTATGCCATAAGACCTTATGTAAGCAGATAAGTGCAACCTGTTTACCTCATTGATAGGTGTTGATACGCTTGGAAGTGTCCAACTGTGGAAACCCACGGACATCAACCAGTTGTCTTCTGCTTTTTCATCTGTCAGTTTACAACATAAAAAGAAATAATTGTACATTATTGCTTAGCACCTTAAGATTTTAACTAGGCTGCACACACCATACATGACATAAAAAGGAAGTGCACTTCAAAGACATACTCAACTTGAAACACAATTATCAGACTTACCTACTCATCACAAAACTGCAGCTATCTTGTCACTGAAAATAGTCTTTCTGCTAATACTTCAATATCACATTATTCACTTCACTTTATCATTCCATCATTTATTCCATGCTTAGAGCCATGTTCATTCCCACCTATCAGCACCCAAAAGAAAAATCTCTCTCTCTGCCTCTCTGCTTCTCAGCTCAGCTGACGATGACTCTCCTAACATGGTTATCTGTCCTGCTTGCCTGGCACATTTTGGATAATTCCTTAACACCAAACAATAGCTTAAATGTTTAGGCCTATTGTTTCTGAAGACATAGGAAGGGGCTTATCGACTCATTTTATTCACCACTCAGTATAATT
The DNA here is from genome assembly GCF_004916995.1 of Morone saxatilis. Classification (NCBI taxonomy): domain Eukaryota; kingdom Metazoa; phylum Chordata; class Actinopteri; family Moronidae; genus Morone; species Morone saxatilis. Next base: position 13,703,768 of record NW_023339751.1, on the reverse strand, counting down.
CAGTTTTTATAATCATGATACACCAAGTGCGCTGCTCTCAATTCAGCTGGTATAAAGCCCAGTGTAGCTATTGCAGTCAATAAAACTGAGATTATAACAAATGGAGGGACAATTTACTGTTTAAATAAACTTGTCATGCATACAGAGCAATTCATTCTGTTTTATACAATGTCACAGTGAGACCTTGCAAATTGAAGTCATGTCGTTGGCCTGTTAAGATGTTTGCATGAATGGTACAGTGTATATAATACAAGAAAAGTAATTATGTTTACCCTGTGTGCTCCACTTTGAGGTGAGTCACATGGGACAGGAATGCGGGCTTGAACAACAACACTGAAATAGAAGTTTATACATTCACAGTTTCACCCCATTTTTCCTTTGATTTATTTTTGCCCAGCCAGCAAGTGTAATTGGAGGAACAACAGCAAGTTTTATAATATTGCACTCTACAAAAGAGGGTTGGATAGGAGTTTGTATTGTGTGGGAGAAAGGAACCTGAAGGACGTTTGGCTTAAAATAAGGAATCAGAAAAAATATCTATGAACAATGAAACTGAGGGTGAAAACAGTCTTTCAGCTAAAACACTTATTTAACATCAAACAGCAGATATGCTATAGTATATATAGTATATATATATATATATATATAGTATGTACAGTGTGCAAACGAATATACTCATATATATAAGTAAATATGCATGTATTGTATGTGCATATATGAATAGTGTATAAAGGTTAGTCTATATTAATGTATAAAATATAGACATACAGATGTGCAACAAATTCAAGGATAAACCAGAGCAAGAAAACATACTGAAAGCAGATGCTTCTGTATTGTTTAAATACAAAAAAGAAAAGTAAAATCATCAGCTACTGAATACATTTGGGTGTTAAATAGCTCTCTATACCACTATCATCAAAACACAAAAATATCTGTTGGAGGAATTGTGTTCATCCCTCCAGTAGAGTTCAGAGACATGTCAAATGCTAAGGAGCACCAAAGCTGTTACAGAGATTTGTGGTGAACACCTTACTGTAATAGGAAAATATTATAATTTAAGTCACGGTCATGCAAGTCATGTATGTATTTGTGGCCCTTTAAAAAATATATTTATGCCATTGAATGAATGGGCTTGGGTCTCGACAGGGAGGGGAACTCGGAGAGTATTAAAAGAAAGACGCATTGCTGCTTTTGGTCTTGTCTTGGAATTTGTTGACATAAAAAATAGAATAAAGCCTATAAAAGTAAACCTTATGCACCAACTTACAGGTCTGTGAGAGACAGAGAAAAATATGCAAGAGGATGAGTATGAGAGGAAAAAAATCGCAACAGAGTGGGAATTGTGAGAGAGACAGATAGAGTGACAGCACACAAAGAGCGGACAGGGTTTTTACTTGGCTGATCTGGCCATATGTTTATTGTTGCATGCATGGAAACCAGTGATTGAGTAAACCTTTGTGCTCCTGACAGTGCCAGGAACAGAGAGGGAAGCCATGGGACCTGCAGCTGGTTAGTAAGCAGGCTGGCTGTGCAGAGCTGTGGGTATATGAGAGATAAACCCATCAGCACAGCCAGTGTCGAAACAAGGCTCACTGAGGGAGCTTTGGGACAAAATGCTTGTATTCAGATGTGTCATACGTGCTGGTGTGAGCTGAGGTTATTTTTGTCATGGACTATAGTCTTATTATCTGGGCATTTTGCTTTATGCTCACAATGTCTTTCATTTCTCTGCACACTGTCCTTTGTACCCCCGTTCAACAATTCTTTAATGAAAAGAAACCTAACCTACAGGAGTCACCTAATGAATTGAATTTGCCTCTTGTATGAGGAATATTACCTTTATATTTCAGTTTCAAACGTTGATGCAAATTACTTTCTGAACACACATTGTAATTGGTCAGTTAAAACATGGACTATAAAGATGACACACATGCTCCTTATTACTATCTGCAGCAGTTACATACTGGGTTTCTGTATTGGAGAAATTTGTCAGACTGAGTCAAGCGTGCTGTAATGGTCTTGACTGTGGGTCACTGGAATGTGGTCACATGGGCCATAATCTGTTTGAATTCACAGTAGGAAAACATACAAGTTATACAAAGATATTCAACATTTATCCCCACCTGAAACAGCAAGAACAGACTATTAATGTTAGAGTATTTATGAACTAACTGGTGCTGAAAAGTCTGCAGCTTGGTTTTGGTTTTATATTGATACTGCCTGTGAACATAATGTCCAAAATAACTGGTATTCATATACCTTTGCCATTATTATTGTCCTAACATTATACCCTAACATTTATTATTTTTAGATGTACATACAGTATATTATATCATTGTCGTCATGTTTGTCTTGCCAAATTATTACAGAGAAAAAAAAATAAGCATAATCTATTGACATAATCTACTGTCCAACCCTGATAACAAATATTGTGGCACCTTCTTACCTGATAAAGCAGAGCGACAAGGCCAAGGCATCAACTGTTGCTCCTCTTTTTGGAACAGATATATCAGCCACAGTGCGAGCTCTCCTGCACTCAGCCGGGAGTACAACACATTCCTGCAGTTACCCAGTAGCTGAGAGCACTCTGAGGTCTTTTCACAAGCCCCAGTGAAAACTCCTTTCAGCTGACAGGGGATCAAGGAGCAAAGCACAACTCATCAACTGAGTCAATATGTTGATACAAATTACCCTGTAAGCGTATGTTAGCTGCCTGGGAAGTTAAGAGCTGATTAAAATGAAAGAGAAGGCGAGCTGGTGTCCTTGGTTGAAATTTAACAGTGGACACACTTCAGTGGATCTTGATATTTCTAAGTCTATTCATTCCCCTCCACACGCCTCAGGTTTAGTTATGCTGGTTAAAAACACCCACCAGGGATCTCTGGAGCTTCCAGCAGTACCCAAGGCCTTATCCATATGAGTTTAGTCCTGCGGGCAGGCAGCTCAATGAGGCTGTATACCCTTCTTCTCTTCTCCTCCGTCCCTAGAGCCCAGGCTCAGGTAGCAGAACAGGTGACTGGCTCTCAGGTTTCAGGACTTGCATAATAGGTCCCCACTGCACAAGTTATTAATGGAGTCAGAGGCTCCCAACAGCTCCTGCAGTTGCCTTACTGATGCAGCAAAGACAAAAAAAAGTATATATATATATATATATAAATAGATAGATAAAATAAAAATGATGCTGTTTGCTCCTGCGTTTACTCTTTCCAGTACTTACTCAATAACAATACTTCCCAGCAAAGTTCTCCCAAAGCTTCTTTGAAAAGACACATACATCTTCTTGGAATAGGTAGACCTGGGTGTGGACAAAAGAACAGAGAGAGTAAAGGCAAAACTATAAATAAATGTCTAGATATGGTACAGAACTGAAAGTGCTGAATATTCAAGTTATTGTTTCTCCATCCTTTATAATACCCAGCTAAAGTAGGGTAGCAATAAAAATCACAGTAAAGTACAGTAAGTTTACACTTTCTCCATGATGAATTACACGGTTACTCAACTAAAACAGTATAAAAATGAGGTATATTTCACTCTTGCCCCTTCTCATGACCCAGTGTTTATGCTGATATGAATACTGAATGAAGCAAGGTGATGATCAATGACTTATATCTCCAGTTATTTATCTGAGATATATACTGTTATACTTCTTAATAGCTGTAAATATGGGTTTACACAGTCATCATTTTATAGTAATGAATAATGTAATAACATGGTTTTATTAAACGAAAATAAGTTCCTCATAGTATATTATATATAATGATAAGTTTAATAACACTAACACTGGCAAAACATAATTCAAAATATCAGCAGTTAAAATATGTAAGTTTCCTCACCTGACAATCACTGATCCATGTATTAAACAATTGATTGACTTTGTGTCATTTTGACTTATTGATTAGTTGATGAGACATTAAGTGTAACGTTACTCTGACCTTAGTTCAGTGCTGACTCATTTAGATTTGTACATATATTTCATTGCAGCGAAAATGTACTTACTCAACAATTCTGGCATCTGGAAATAGCTTTTTCTTTATAAATTAGCTTTTCTTGCTTCATAGGTTCCTTCAGTTTGTTCTTTGAAGAAAACTACATGACAATTGTGGCTGTTGTGTCCGGCTTCAGTGCATCAAACTGAGCCATGTGTTTTTAAGTCATTCGTGTACCTCTTCCCACCTCAACCATTTAAACCTTTTTTTATTCCAATTTGAAGTTTTGCTATGGGTGGACGCACTACAAGAGCTCTTGAAATAAATATAAAGTTGCTGTTTCACTCAAATATTCTAGTTTGAGAGCTCAGAGAAAGTACCTGAGAAAACTGTGAAATGGGGTTTTCTCACCAAAATATGTGTAGGAGAGTCTATTCTGAGCTTATCCTATTAAAATTCTCATGTCGTACAGTATGTCCACCCTAAGTCTTCCAGCAATGTCACTTTTCATTTGACTGCCACTGTTTCAAGTTTCATGGGGATTTGTGCAATCAATAGTGTGCTCTAAAGCGAACTATGCTCATTAGACTAAATCTAAGCAATTTCTCTTCCCTCTTACCCAGAAGGATGCTTTGCCTACATCAGAAACACCATGGGTATACTGCTAAAGCTCTCTGTAGCCCTGTTATGTTGTTTTTTCACAATGGTAAAGTTGGATATATCATTCATAACTGGTTTGGTTTAAGGCCACTGCTTGGAAGAAAAATTATGCAAATCTTGATCATAAGGTATATTGTACATGCATAAGTAACTCCAGCTCTATCCAATCACAGAAGGCCAGCCTCTTATAGCTGGAATGTGGCCTATTTTCTTTTTCTTCTTGGTAGACAAAAGCTACTCAAAGCACGTCTACGTGTTCAGATGATAAAAAGTGGACTGGAATGACAAGTGTGAATTCATAGATCTGCAATCGGTGTTATATATGAACAGTGATACCATGGCTTTTAAAATGCTAATGCTTAAAATAAATAAAGGCACTTTTAACATAATAAAGTAAATTACATTTTGAAGAAGGACATTCCCTCAAACTTCATCACATTTCTGTGCACTGGTAAAATATAAAAGCCTTTTTATAACTAATGGAGTGCACTCAGTAGAGTATAGATCTGAACAGATGGTGAAGCACCTACTGCCACCACAACTATGCAACCATGAGATTTGAATAAGGTTTTTAGTACAGCACAATGTCAATTTCTCATTTACTGCAAATGTATGCAAATGTTTTAATAAAGTGTTTTTGCACAGTATAGTCTCAGTTTTCTGTAATGTGCATATAATAGTGTAATGGAATAGAGTCCTGGTTTGCCTAACTGTATAAACCTAATAAGGAAACAATAAACAGGAGGATGAGTCCAATATTCTCAATTTAAACATTATATATTTAGAACAGTCAATGAAACACACATCACACAAAAAAAAAATCCTCAAAGTCGCTAGCAAGATTCTTTCAGGCTTGTTTTTGTGAAACCTTAAAGTCATTCATCAAAAGCAATGGATGGAGTAGTGCCCAGTTAGCTGCAGAGGCAGAGGACACTATTTTCTCTATAAGGTTCCCATGTTTGTCTTGTAGAACAATCACTGGGGTTTGTTTTTCTTTGTCTCATGAAAATAAAGGCACAGTAGTGTTGGCTCGGCTTAGTCAGTTCTTTCTTCATCATCACAACATACTCTTTACATTTCTATGCAAAAAGTCCAGCTTGCATTTTAATTTTCAAGTTTAGGCAGCACATTTTATACTAACATGAAAATGAATGCAATGCAATGAAAATGTAAGTAAATTATAATTATTCTCCTTCAGTGGTTCTCAAAGTATTTTCAAACAGGCTGAGGGCTTTGAGGGTAAAAAGGTAGGTTCCTTCAAATTTCATTGATATCACATCAAACTTGTTGCAACTGAACATAATGCTGGCAGAGATTATTAGAGATTACAAAAAACAGAACTGGGAAGACAATTTAATAATATATAAATGCAATTTCTAGGGGACAGTGCTGAAGTATGAGAAATAAGGAGGACAGAAATGTCAAAAAAGTTAGTCCATAAATCCAAATTCCAGATTCTGACTTCTGTTTTACACATTACCCTGAATGATATGTCTAAAATGAAATAAATGAAATAAATAATGTGGGAGTATTACAATTTTGTCTGACAAGGAAACTGTGCCAAAAATGTCTTCGCCTAAAGTTGCTGAAAAACACAAAGATGAGGAAGTCAACTGTCTCCATCCATCTCAATGATACGTTTGCATTGATTTTCTGATGAAATTTTGAAGAGGAGGCAGCTGGATTTTGATTAACTTGATTTCACAATAGTTTGCCTGATTTTACAATTATGCTGAAGTAAACAGAAGCAGCAGAGTAGCATAACTGTGTGTCATGTGGAGGGCCAGGATTGATGTTGGTAGCAGCTGCTCTAATGAAGTGTCCAACAACAAAATGGGTTAGGGTTATCAAGTTGAATGATAGCATCAACAACCCAATGATTAGATGAAAGTTTCTGAAGTTTTTTGTTTGCTAAATTTATAAAAATGACATGTTTTAATACGTCTAATTCTTGAATTAGTCTGTGTCAAATATATATCAACTGCAGTGAACATTTGATCCTATAAATAAATAAAAAAATGCTTATGGATGATAGTAAATTGCTCAAGTGCAGCTGCAGCTCACCTAAAAACAGAGTAATGTTGCTTGAATGGACACACACAATGACTGAAATGATATGCATGTACTTATTAAACCATTTTACTTTTTACCCACTTTTTCATACTAAATGTTACTGTTGTCAGAACCAGGAATTCCAAAAAAAGTGACCTGAGCCTTTAAGTTCTTAGCATGTTAAAGGTCCAGTGTGTAACATTTAGGATGATCTACTGGCAGGAATTGAATATAATATTCATAGGTATGTTTTCATTTCTGTATAATCACCTAAATATAAGAGTGCTGCATTTTCGTTAAGTTAGAATAAGTTGTTTTTATCTACAAATGCCGCTGGTCGCCTTTCATGTAGTCATGTTGAACCGTTCTCATTCCCAGGTTGTTAAATACAGAAACAGCATTCAGTCTACTACAAACTACACCACTAGATGCCACTAAATCTTACACAGTGGTCCTTTAAAGGATCTTTAATCCTTAAGTGGCATCTAGCGGTGAAGTTGCAGATTGCTACTCACTTGCTTCACCCTCCCTTTCCAAGCGTGGGGGAGAAACACACAAAAAACATGAATGGCCCTATCTACTCAGTGTTTGGTTTGTCTGTTCTGGGCTACTGTAGAAACATGGCAGTTCAGCATGGCAGCCTGCACAGAAGGTAACCTGTGGCGTCTGTACATCTAAAAAGGTTATTCTAAGGTAACGAAAACTGCCAAAGGATCTTTCTAGTTGTTTTACACTGGAGCTTTAATTTCTCTGTAAAACATTAGACACTCATAAAGACACTATCATCGTTTGATTGTTCCTGCAAAATTTTACAGTAAGACGACGGATTTCATTATTGCAGTATCCCAGGAAGTGATTATGCTGTCATCTGTGAATAAGAATCCCCTTAGACAACTCGAGCTTGCGTTTGACAGAGCAGACCAGAAGTACAAATATTATCCTACGAGCAGTGATCAGTGGATATAAATTACTGTTTGTATTTTGGAGTTTGCACAAGCATGAGAAAGAGGTGAGCAGAGAGAAAAAGTTGTATATTCTGTTCATACTTTTATATTTGAGTCTCTGTACGATGGCAAAATATTGAATATCATTAAAACCTGGCAACTCATGGCATATCATGAACGTTAGTATGGGAAAATATATTCTCAAAAGTATTAGCTGTCAAATTGCCAAGAAGAAATAAAGTGTAATCAGTGAAAGATCGACATTAAGTCGCGAAAACCAAAAGTAACTTGAAAGTTGTCATAATAGCAACACATTCACCTCTGACAGCTAAATGTGCTTTCAGACAGTAAACGGATGCAGCCCGGCAACATAGTGCTACCACCTCTGATTTGACTAACTGCCTATACCCTTCACATGTGGTTCTCAACTTGGCGTCTAAGGAGGCCCTGGGGCCCTTGAGCTTGTCCCCAGAAAAATTGAGAATATTAATAATTTCACTCTTATTGCATTGACTAAAAATGAGCCCAATGAGAGAATGTATAAAAATGACTACTGTTCATGACTTTTAGCCTGCTGTGTGTTAATTTGGTTGAGAGACACTGCCATACACCTCAGGCTGCTGCTATCCTCCTATGATTACAACAGTCTCATCTAAAAGAAATGGTTAACGATATGACTCGATTAATACATTTTGGTAACTAATATCGTAAGTGTTTTGCAGTGTCTCTCTGCTTTGAATGACAAAATCGTTACTATATCAAGAGAACAAATTATCAGTGTGAGCGAAAGCCCCTTACACTTTGTCACAGACATTTACAGAATGTGTCCTGGAGAAGATACTGCAGAATATTGATCTTTAACAAACATCTTGCATTTTGCCTCTGGGTTTCAGTAGAAACACAAATTGGACAAGTGACAAATTAGATGAAACAGTGACAAATGATGCAACAAAACCACAAACTCATCACATGCAGAGTTGTTGACAGGCAGAAGGACATGAACTATTGTTCATTATAATATTTGGTGAAACCTTTTTTTCTTTGGAAGCTGCAATAAAAAATGTAACAGTAAGGGTAAACCATGGTCAAACACTTCAGTTGTTTCATCATAACAAGGAGCAAAGAGTGATTAAATAGTGTGAAGATGGCACTGTAGAGGTGACTTTATAACTGCTCCGAAATGTATTAGAAGCTTTTCTGTAATGATTAGAGAATGAAACAAGTGTCCTTTTCAACTGCAGGCTTGAAAAGGGGTTTGTTGCTATTGTTTGCACATGCAATATATTGTATCATAGAAAAGTAAAAGATTATTCATCTGACTTTCTATTCCTTTTGATTTTATATTGTGGCACAAAAGATACATTTAATTAATCAGAAAACTAGGTTTGTCACACTTTTACGTGCAAAGACAGGTGTGTGGGGGAGGACTTGGAAGCCTATGCAAGATGCAAGCATATAAGAGACTCCAGCTTTGAAACAGTGACAGTATTATTTCAGTACCACAGCCAAGATGCTGGTATTCTAAGGTTTCAGGCATAGATTAGAGTATTGCCTTTTACGTTCTTGTATTTCAACCTGAACCTAAAAAAATGCTTCTTTTTTTTATCCTCTGGCAGCAATCAAACTCCTGGGTGATCAGACGTCTGAGGCATTCATCAGATGTATAATTCAATGATCATTTGATGATACAGTGTAAATATGAGTGATTTTGCTGTTTTGTACAATTTGAGCTAGTGAGATCATGCATAAATTCAGTAAAGGGCCGAGAATCAACCCTTGGGGTACTCCTCCTGTCATTTTGGTCTGAAATATGTCGTCACAGATAACATATTCTCTCTCTAACGCTCTGTTTGGTTACTATGGTTGACTACAGCATTATGCACAAATGATGTTTTGCCACAGTCAGTGTTTAGTTGAATGTTATTTTAAAGTGTGTTGTTGTTGAAATACAGCATTTGTTATTGTTTTTCTTTTGTATTTTGACAGGCATAATGAACAACTGAACTAAAAAGCAGAGAGCCAAACCTCCACCAAGGCTGCATAAACCTCCAATTTGTTATTGCAATCAAGATTCTTCTTCACCTTTAATCCAGCACCTGGTTAAATTTGATAGGCTTTGTTTGAGAAAAACTTAAAGGACCAGTGTGTAGGATTCAGTGGCACGAAGTGGTGAAACTATGGTGGCTGTGAAACTTGCAAACAACACAAAAGGCCCTAAGGTAACGAAAACACAACAGTTCTTATTTTCCGGTGATTATACACAAATTAAAACCTACCTATGAATATTATGTTTCATTTCTGCCAAGAGACCCTCCTTTAATGTGTGTATGTTTTCATTTGTGTGCAGAAATTCCTTAGAAAATACTAAAAATGTCCAAAAAAGCCCTATCTCACTATGATAATAAATTAAAGTAGAGTCTAGATCCAAATCAACAATATAAACGTGTCACCTGATCACCTGTTCTTGACCCATGGCTGTCTTTCCACCAAATTTAATTGGCTATGAAACAAACAAACAAAAAATACTGAAAACACTGATGGCAATAATGAAGCTACAAACACAGACAGCTTCACTGCACTGTTGACACTTGAATTTAAGAGATGAAAAACAGCTTACTTCAATCTCCTGTTCCTTGAAAACTGCACTAGGATTCACACTTTATTAAAAAAGGATTAGACAACTGCTGTGAATTATATTACAACGTTTTCTATTATTTGAAGGGGACATTGAAGATAAAGGAAATATTGTTGTACATCACTGTTGTTGAAAACATGAATAAACACTGGGATTTGTTTTACCACTTTCTTATACCATGCTGTTTATGATCACATAGAAGATGGTATTACCATTGGATCCTTGTTCTTGTGATATCACTGCCTTTAAAAACAGTTTTTTCCTCAAAGTTTACCAATAATGAGAGATAGCACATTGCTTTAGTGGTCTTTCTACATGACATACTTCAGGAATCCTGTACCACTTAAAAAGCCATCTATGTATGGATTGATTATTTTAGCCCTAGAGATAATGAGAGTGTTGACAGGGAACCCTATGTAGAAACAGTTTCCCAAAATCAACATTTTGTTTGTCTCTGTCTCCCTCTAGCAAAATATTGATTAGAGCAACCATGTCTTTCCCCCAGGCCCTCTGTGTGTGTTTGTGTGTATTTGTGCAAGTGTATATTGCAATTGAAGGTAGTCAACACACACTAACATAAAGGTCTGCTCACTTGACCCTGTCAGTGTATTTGGGTGCAGCAGAGACTCATATACTGCTCACTGCGCTACTGTAGCATTATGGCTGAATGCATTACAACAGGATGAATCAAAAGGATGAAACAATGACAATACATTTTAAACTGTCAGTTCATTCATAACAGTCTTGGTGCATATACCCTGCATTTTGATGTGGCATGCCTCTCAAATGTGAGGGTTTGCCGCTGATTGACAAAACACGTAATTTGAAGACATCACCTTATTGAAACTTATGGAAGGCAATGTCACGGACATTTCATACACAAAACAATTAATCAGAAAATAAAAGAAATATATAAAGTTGCAGCCATAATCCTCTCTGTCTTTTGACCTGCACAAAGATGTGTCTTTCTTGCATTTATTTTCTTCCTTGACCATTTTTCTCCTCTCTGCTACACTTAAGGATGGCTCCAAGAACTGACCACATTGCATAGCACACACTCGGATTAGAAGAATTAGAATTAGAATTAGAAGTGAGGGTACAGAAACCAAAATGTGTCGATTCAGGAGGAAACACCTTTGATAAAATGGTTGCTTTTCTAGAGCTTTAACATGAATCAAGATGTTGCCAGTGTGTTGGATTTTAAACTGAAAACAATGATTTGAAGTGCATCACATGCTGTGGGCTACGATGCCTTGAGAAGTGTATCCTGTCCCATAGAAAATGAATAGGGGCAAGCTTCAGTGTGTAGTGATATCAGTGGGTTGCTTCTGTCGCTGGGCCAGACAAAGCTAAAGTTAGCTCGCTTTGTACAAGGCAACCTTACTGTAGCTTAGTTAAACAGCAAATCTTCAAGTAACAGGAACCGCAACCTGTTTGCATCACAAACGTGTGGTCAGGTCTTACATCGAGGGCATATGTGACTACGATTTTAACATCATCAAAACTACACAAACAAACGGGTGCCATCATTTTCATTCAGTAAGGCGAATATCACTGAAAGTGGATGAGATTTCTGCTATGGACCAGGAATCTTTAGGCAAGCTGTACATCATGCAAATCGTGTAAGCATTTTAAATAAGTCCTGGCACTGTCCCTGGCTGCAGGAAAAGAGAAAAAGGCAGAATTTCTTTCTCTTGAAGTGAGTCGATGGCGTCTGGGTATGGTTTGCAAAATTACTACTTGGATACCTACTATCAGAAAGATATGCTTAGCGGATTTTATACATCGCTACACTTTTTCAACCTTAATATAAAACCTGATGTGGGGGTACACTGGTTTAAATATCATTCATTTGCTCTCCATCACACAGGATTCTTGACAAAACAGCAGCTATGCTAGATAACAGATAATGGAAAAGTTTCTTTTGTTTGACTGACAGGCAGGGAGGAGATACTGCATGAGGCTTCACTGACCTGACAACCCTTGCAGAGCTTATGAACTTTCACAGGGAGAAACAAACGTTGGTGAAAAACACACATAGCAATTAAGAAAAGTAAGGAAAGCCAGCGTTGATGTAATTGCTTCCTGGCTTTGCCCCCCGAAAAAATCAGTAGAGCTATATTTTGGACAGCTCATTGATTCAAATTAGTAACTCATTACACATGTATGAGCCTTTGTAAAAAATACAGTTTTTTCTACAGTCATTGACTATTTTGTTACATTTTGCATAGTCAGAAACAATCAACCTTTTTTAAATTGTATGCAGTATTTCTATTCTGTTCGCTCGTTAACTAGTGCTACAGTAATTGCTTTAACTCAGCAGGTTAGACATGGTACACCTTCTAATCTTTGTGGTGAGATTGAGCGGCTGTTGTTAACACAGATAAGAGGCGTGACACTTTGAGTGGCTGACAGGATTGGCTGTCATGCCAGCTCAAATCACAGGGCATATACATGTGTCTGAATTGGCTAGACGAAGGCTGCTTGTTACACTCCTCACCTATGACAATCATGCCTACAGCATGTGGGAGGGAGACTCACGCTCCAAACACACACACATTCACAAACACCTCACTCAACCCTGACAGTTCTCTGGTTCATTACTATTATTTTCAGTAATACAGTGATTCTCCACTTTTGCCAACAGTTGTTTTTAGCAAAGGTTGGTTTGCATTGTATTGCATTTTTCATGAGAACAACTTCGAGACTTACCATCTGTTCTTCTCCCTTGCCTGTTGTTATGTTCTAATGCAGCATTTATTCTTTGCATCATAAACTTCAACTCTCATGAAAAAAAAAACAACAGCAGTAATTGCTGGTATCATACATGGAAAAGCTCTGCGTGTATTTACTCCAACAAACAGTCATGAAATGTGAAATAAATGAAATGTTGGATGTACAATATTGTTACTTTGCTCATTGGTGATATTCTTAAATTTTTACAGACCAGAATCTCTACCAAACAATCTCAATTCTAGAAAGCAGTGAGTGAGTGCATACCCCTGCCAAGGCTGCACAGCCCTCTAGATTTGTTGTTGTAATTCTCATGTCTGTCATAACATTAGTGTTTTATTTCCTAGTCAAATTTACTTCCTGTCTTTGTCTTGTCCCCTCCAATTTGATTGTTTGCCCCACCTTGATGATTTTTACCTGTGTCTCGTTGCCCCTTCCCCTCACCTGTGCATTTAGTCTTTGTGTTTCCATGTGTCAGTTGCCACTTCAACTTTGTACCTAGTGTCAAAATGTTCCAGCAATTCCTGAATTCTTTCTGGATTTGGGCTCTGCCTGTGCCCTTTTGAATCTGTTTGTCATTAGGCTTGTTCGAGATGAACTGCACCTCACCTGGAAAGTGGATGAGATCAGGCTGCAACAGCAGGAGGCGGTGACAAAAAGCTGCAGTCAAGTCGGATAGTTTCCACTTGAGCATTGCATTAGAGCGAGTCAGCATCAAGTCGGACACAAATCTAACCATGCAGGCATGCATTGTGCGGCAATCGCTGGTGATTGATTCTGTGCAGGCCTGGCTCTTCTTGAATGAGTCGATTATTAGACCTCTCTGTAGCTCTGGCAAGTAAAGACTGTGTTTTACATCAAGGTGCGGTGTCTTCTGTCGTGGATTTAGTTCCGACCATTTGTGGTTCTACTGGTTGTAACAGTAATAATGGAATGTGCGGGATGTGCACCGTAAGAAAAAAGCAGAAAAATGGCCAAAGGTGATGCCTTCCATTATTAAGAAATCATTTCACTGATATCTGTTTGAGATACTCTGCTAACTAGTGAAATGACAAACAAACAGGACTGCAAACATAACCCCAGTCGCAGGAGTAATTACACTGAAGGTATAGGGGTGGCAGGAGAGCTCATAATCAGTTTGTGAGCCTTAATAAGACCTTGCTCCTGCTGAGAAGAAGTAATCTACTGGAAACTGATTTGACTGATGAACATCCAAATAAACCACCAAGCCAATGAATCCGTCACATTATGCAGTACATTATCCCAGTGTTATTATGGTGATCACAGAGGTTACAGTACAGAACCTGTCTGTCATAAGTCTGGCAGTTTAGTCAGTGATAATATTACATTGTAAATAATTTATGACTCAGGTACTGGCAACAGGTAGTGGTGAAATTAAATAGGACACAATGAGCTCTTTAAAAGTTACTTCTTCGCTAGATCTACATCCAAAATAAGTTCAAAAACATTTGTAAGGCACATTTTTGATTTTTTTTAATCATATACAGCATTCTTCTTGTGAAGGTCACTCAGAAGTGTTTATATATATATATATTTCATTCCAAATTCAATGTCCTTTCTGTCTGGTTACTGAATAACAACTATACTACAACTATATTTACAGAGACTGCAGACATTGAGCCTTGGCCTCAATGAGATAAAAGATTTGGAGAGTTATGTTTAGTTAAGTTGGCTGAGTTAAGAAGGCTAGATGATACTGTAATATTCTGAATAGCACCACAGTAATTGTTCACCCTTTATTACTTAAAGCATTAGAAACACACACACACACACACACACACACACACACATTGTATATTTTGGCAATGATGGGAATCTGCTAATCATGATTGCTTTAACCCCATAATGTAGGGCACACTGACAGAGGTTTCACAAATTAAAAGATAGCTGAATGTGCAGTGCGACATGATAAACATGCAGTAAAGGGACCATCTGCCCATATGGTTTGCAATTACGTTACAGCTTCAGCTTTATAATGGTGATTGAGCAAGAGAGAGCCATAGATACACCGTGCATGACAGGTAAATGTCCCATGTGGTCAATATGTTTTTACAGGATGATCCACTGTAGGTAGAGCTTTTCTCTCCCATGGAAAAAGTGTGTTCTTTTTCTTTTCAAACTACAGATTTATAATACATTTGCTGGCCTTCTTTGGAACGCCTCACATTGAGTCTTAATACAACAGTCTGCTGCCACACACTGAGACTTTAATGTTTTCTTTGCAGAATTTTGGAGGGGCCCGTTGTATATGCACACCGTTGGAAGACATGCCGATTTTAGTGAATGAGACTCATTAGAATGAAAGTGTCATGTGGCAAATCGTGACAATTGTTTTGCACAGGGAACAGTTGCCCCTGTCCTGGCAGTGTTACACAGACTGGCCATCTGCAGCCCACATGTCAGAGAGCAGCGGCCAACATGGTGGCAGATAATTGTTGAGGGAGGAGGGCTGGAGCGCGAGCCTGAGTCTAAACCTGCTGAAATCAATTTGCAAGAGCTGGACTAACAAAACGGTCATAAACACATTTGTGTGCATGTGCGCACACCCATAAATGCTGGGTGTGTGAGCACATTACCATTTACATATCCTCCATGTATTTTGCAGTATATGGGAGAGCCCCTTGGATAGATTCACTGACTGTGAAGGTCTCTAAGTTATTCATGGCCTGAGGGGGGCCATCATTCTTATACATTTCACTGCACCATTTGCTTCCATTTAACATCACTCATGTGAGGTAATGACAAAAGTCAATATGTACAAAGAAACGAGGAAGCGCTACTGTTGAATGACTGTTGACTCAAGTACTGTGTATTCTTTTGCATTTCCATGGTGTTTATTTTGCAAGTCAGAATAACAGCCCATAAGGATAAATAATTGATTACCCATGCCATATTGAAATGGACTCATCTCTTGTTCAAGGGGATTTTCTTGGATGCAAGCGGTCAATTTGTTGGTTGACTTTTTTTTCAAACACCACACATTTGTTTTTGAGGGAATATTCTCCGACGTTGTACTGTGAAATGACAACACTGTCCCAAAATATCCAGAAACAAACACACACAGACACACGACCCACGCAGGCATACAAAAGCTATCACATACTGAATGACAGACAATCTGTCAAAACTTGCGTACGTCTCATTTGTCTGGGAATTAAAACAGGAAGACAGCTGAGAAATCTCAGACAGCAATCTATTCCTCAGACAATATGCTTCCACCACTTGTATGAGCCAAATGATTATTTACAGCCTGCTGTCAGCACAGAACGTATGAATAAATTCATGTGAGTGCTTTGGACTGCAAGAGGCGCAAGAATCAACTTGCACGTCTTCCATGCATGAATTTGAGTTATTGATTCACAGATGAGAATCATGTTCTGTATTCTCATCTGCCACTGATTCAGTTACAAGTGAAAACACAACTTTTATTATTTAATATTTTTGGCTGTCTTTATTTGTTTATTGTTTATTCATTTGTCATTTCATTTTATTATTTTATTTCTTTAATTTTTTGTCTAAACTCCTCATCATGTGTGTCTTTGAAAACAACCTGGAATTTCTATTATTTACAAAATCTTGTAATCTCATTAGTGTTGATTAATGTTACCTGTTTGGCAGCACTGCAAGTCTGCTGTTGAAAAGACAACACTACAGTGTTTGGTCCAGTGCATCTCTAGGAGGCTTTATGTCAAAGATGTCAAAACTGGCTTCGAGTGACCAATGCTGACAGGTAAACTGTGATTGCAGAAAACAAGCTTTCATCATCCAACAGCTCAGGGTTGTTGTTTCCTCTAAAGACAAAATAAGGATCAGCTTGCCCACCACAGGTCAGTAAGTATGTCAATAATAAATAAATATTCCCTTTTTCCTCCACATTTAATCTAAATTATTATTCTCGCTTTCCTTGTGTTACTGAATTATTTTCTTCTTTTCCCCTTCTCTGCATAAACATAAAAGGAACAGTTCCCCTAAACTCATTTTTACAATCTGTCCAACCACATACTTTTCCTTTGCCTTGCTGCAGTAAAGTTGCTCACATGAATGCTTAAATGCTGAAATTATGTTGTGAGCTTTTTCTTATATCTGCCTGGATAAAGACAAACAGCACAATTTAGTAGAAAAGCAAAACCTGTTAAGTTAAGTCTGGGGATTATCATGTGTGACGCTGTCACTAAATTTGGAAAGATGCATTACTGTTGCAGATGTAATCTTTTGCTATAACACCACAGACCAGATGACACTGAGTACATTGTTGTATGGAGATATATATCTCCAAATTTAAGCAAATAAAATCAAAACCATCTGGATGAACAGATAAGGCTCAAGGTGAGACTAATGATACCTCTAAATGTGCTTTTATGTCACATTTTCCATCAAGGTCATTCAGAGATGTTTCACTCTAATAGCTCTTTGTATGCTGTGCTTTTGCATTATGTTCTGTTTATGCTGCAGCAGCTATGCACATTTTTGAAAGTCAGCCAAAATCTTGTTGTGTGATGTTTGCTTTATCACAGCCAGCAGCCATAAGATGGAATATGTTTGAAGCACACAGAGAAAGAAACTTATTTTTCACATTGTGGATTACAATCAATGCTGCACTGTGACTTCTGGATGCATTAATCAAATACTGTTAGCACATCAGGGAGTTTATTCAAGGGCAACTATTAAGTCTGCATTTATCAGCTGTTACAGCATCTCTGACTGTCCAGATGCATTTATTATATATATACAAGTATAAGACTTGTACCCATACGCATTTATTGTTTTTTCTTCTAAGCATTAATTACACATGACTTTGAGCTTTTTAGTTTTTTGCCTGCAGAGCCCCCCTTTGGGCTTTCACACTGTCATTAGCAGGTTACCAAACAATATGTTAACTGGGTGGGATTATATTTTTCTTTTATTAAGGCAGACTAGCTTTTCCTGCTAGCATACCCGTGTATAAAAGATGAACTGGACTGGAGATTTGAAGGTGGGACATTTAAATTACTACAAATATCAGTATTGTGGAGACTAAGGATGTGTGGTGCAAGATATTCATGTGATGCAAAACAGTAGATAGCTTGAATGTGTGATGCGTATACTCATTTAGGATGCTCTTTTTTAGTATAATGTAAGTTCATAACTGCCTAATGCGTCACAAGGTGTGAAAGCCATTGGAAAATACACAGATATTGTTAGCTATAGCTATAGCTATCATGACCATAAATTACTATTACATACATTAAACAACATAAAACCTTACATTTTAGTGAGGCAATAAAGAATGCAGGCTCACCGTGTAACACAGCAGTTAGTTCACACATCTTACAGCATCCCATAACTTTGTAGTGACATCCAAGACAGGAATGAGGGCATTTAAGTTTAAAATCCTCCTTTTACATACTGTAAGCAGTGGTCTAGTATAGAACATCCCACTAATCAATGGTATCATAGTCAAGTGGTACTATGAGAAAGGTACCATGCTTATAATGCAAAGGTCAACATCTGACTGCTTTATGCAGCATAAGCATTCTAGAAAAAATGCGCAGGAATCAGGCATTGCTAATGGCACTGTCAAGAGGAATATAAACAAACACACTTAACCTTTTCACCAGTACTTGCCTCAGTGCCCCCCCCTGCCCAAGCAATGTTATGCTGATTATCCATTGAGAAATGTGTGGTAGTTCTACCCCTCTTGGTTTGAGTGGTACAGTGCGACCCTCATAATCTAAGATCTAACCCTAAATTCAGCCTCTGTGCATTGGTTACCCTTGTGCTTTATTTAATGATAATTTTATGGTGTATATGGAAGTAGTTGCTGACTATATTACTGACCTCCTAACCCAAAATGAGCCTGAGTGCAGACTGAGATCCTCCGGTGGGTCCTTGTTAGTGCTTCTGAGGTTGAGGCTAAAAACCAGAGACCAACCTAGTGAGCAAAGAGCAACCCTTTTCTTTTAAATCTTTCTTTATTGCATTCTGATTATTTATTCAGCTCATCCAAATTATATCTGAACATTGCTTAATGAGTAAGGTTACAGATTGGTTGTCTTTGGTTGTCCCATGGCTTGAGTCTTATATTTCCAGGTTTAGCAATTATTCCTGTTACACACGTTTGCAGACATTGACAAATGACGCCGAATGAGAGATACCGTAATCTACAGAACTGTGAACCTTAACCTCCCTGGAGCTTATCTGGGTTGTTCTCACTCTGTCTTGACTCATAAATAATTTACTTAGGTCAAATATCAGTATTAATTTTTCTAACTGTGCTCTCGTCCAAATATTGAAATTGCACAGTCTTTATTTAATTCATTCAGTGGTTACTCCACACTTTCTTGTTATACAAGAAGCAGCAGTGCCAGACTTCATACTGTGACTGACTGCTTCCAGGAGTGCCCTCAGCTCTGGGCTCTCTGACAGTTCAGTTAAAATATGGTTATAGTTCAAGAGGGACAGAAAGGGGAGGCCCTCTGTGTCTGTCCCAGCGTCAGTTTTGTACTAATACAGAAGGGGCCGGGCATCCTGCTCTAGTGCAGAATGAATAACACACGCCAACTCATCCTCTGCTTTGACTTAATAACCTTCCGTTTGCAAGGCTGCAGCAAGTGGATGTTGAAACTAATGGAGGGGGTGGTTTAGAGGGTATGTGTGTGTGTGTATATGAGTGTGTACATTCTTGTCTGGTGAAATGTGGAAACTGAAATTACAAAGACAGATGACGAGAACTACAAATGGTTGTGTTCTTTATATAAAACATTTAATCTTTGTTTTCTTTCTCTGTTGACATGTCCCATATGTTAGAGGCATGACCAGGAGCAGAATGGATTCGGTACTTGTCTTATGTGACAACTTCAGGAGATATACTTGGTACAGTGGACTACAAGGGAGACTTATAAATTGGCTGTCATTAATTTGCATCGTCCTCGTTTTCAACAGAGTCATAGTTTAGAAGAAAGACACAGCATGCATATTAACACTAGTTTAAAAGTTCTACTACAAAATAATCTCAGTTAATAATATGGTTTGAATAATAATGCAAGAACATTCTTTATGTCTAATGAATGCTTTGGCTAGAGCTTTAAATTATTAAAGAAAGATTATATTTTAAAAGAATACATTATTGATACAGTACATAAGTCTATATTTTATTCTTTATATAATAAAAAAGAGATAGAGCACAGAAGCTCTGCTGTTGCAGTGAATGATACATATTCAGGTTCTGAACTGACCCTTTGTTAACCCCTTCCCGTAAGATCATCCATTAATGCAACAAATAGCAAAATCAAGCCTTGAGTAAATTACTTAGCTTCAAAAATGCTTGCTGCAAACTAGACATACTGAGTGTCAGGGTGCCACAGTTTTCCCGTTCTTCCTGCTGATGCCTCAAGTCTGTTTCCGCTTTTGCCTCAGTTTTTTGGTTCGGCAGCTTATAAAAACGTAGTTCTGGGTTCTTTACCCTGTTGGCAGTACATCCCACCACACAGCAGCTTTTGGTTATTTTTCTGTTGAGAGATCAATTGTTTTCCCCTCCATTGTGGGTGGGACTTAAATATGCTCTGTCTCCCTAGGCACAAATACATCAAACAGTATCTTGTTACATAGTACAAATGCTTGCTCATCAAAGGTATAAGAATACATTACAAAATACAAAATAATATGATAAAATCTGTTTAAATAGAATACAAGTAATTAGAAAATTCAAAAAGACATTATAACATTTTAAGGATGTACTTGCCTTAATATGGGTCTGACCATAACACCCCCACACTGTAAAGATAAACTACTAATTTCACATATTTGAAGTGGTCAATCTGAATATCTTGAAAGTGGGAGGCTGTGAATTCAGGGGTGCATGGTGGGTGGTTTCTGTCTGTCAAAGTGATCCAGTGACTGACTTAACAGCCAGCTAAAAATATAACTTGGGGACTGAACATTTAGGCCACGGTAATGCACTAATTCTTTCAGGTGACAATAAGTCTGGACGTTTAGAAGATGCCTTTTTAACTAAATATAAGTGCGTTGAAATCTTCAACATTGAATGAGTGCAAAACACACAACAAAAAGACACATTCCTGCTTCAATCTCAGATCTGTGGACACCAACCTCCTCACCCCTCAAACCTGGTCCAAGCACAGGATATGGTGGGGCGGGGGTCTTCTCCATTACTGCCTTCTCCCAATGTGATAAGTCTTTGATCCCTTTATTATGTCATTTTATTTGAAGGGGTTGGTGAAGACTATAGGCACTGGAAATGATGAACTGGAGGTGAAAGGGAGGAGGGTCGCAATGCAGCAGACAGCAACAACATAATTGGCTGGAGGAGATTGTGGCTAAATCTGATTGGATTAACTGAAAGAGTAAACGACCATAGCTGATTAGAAAGGAGAATGACAGAACTGAACATAGAAGAAAACATAATGACAAGGTCTTCCTTACGCTGACCATTTTTTCTGCTTCTACTTTCAACTTGAAGACAAAATGTTCACATGCTGCCTAATATATCCCAGTACCTTTTAAAGCGCTATATAAAATAT
>NW_023339751.1:13646116-13682249 GCF_004916995.1 Morone saxatilis | reverse complement strand
TAAGTAATTAATTACTTGTTTTAAATACATTAAATTGAAATATTGCCCATCTCTGAGCTCAATTATATGAACTAAATTATACAAATTGGTATGCTATTGCAAATACAAAATCCTTACTGACTTGGTTCATTATAGTTATTACAGTCTACTCCACATACAGTAAGATTTTTTGACATCTTAAGTATAATGCATTGTCTGACAAAACCCAGTTTAGCCCTAATTAGGCGTTCCTCTGCAAGCTAAAAAGGTTGAGCACTAAATCTCAAGCTCTCATAGGCTTTCTTAAAATACAGCGGTCTTGAAAACCTACCCAATTATTACATGCAGCTTTGGAGTTTGATGGGTTACTAAACTTGTTTATTTCCAAAAAGCATCAGCCAGTTTTTTTTGTTAATGAGCCCCAGTGCAATAAAGTATGGTACAGAACTTTCACTACCTATTTTCACATAACATGGTTAAAGCCAAGTGAAGCAGTGTGTAGGAGTGAGTTGCTGTGAATTTGACTTTGTTATTAGTCCAACTGTGGGTAAATAAAAACTGGAATTAGGCAACATTCGAAAAAGTCCCCCTGAGGAAAGGGCTGTCAGACTTAAACAGGCTTATGTTTGACACTTGGATAGCACATCATTTGACACATTTCATAGAGAACATTTAGACAAGTCCTTAACCTTAGTTTCATTGCTTAGCTTGCCTACAGCCAGGATGACTGCATATGGGGAATTATTTTGAATGAATTACAAATAAGGCAATTTGCAAAACTCGCCACATGAGATGACAAAGCCGAAGACCTTTTAGACTCTGGTTAATTAAAATCAGTGGGTTACATTTAAATAAATTACGATTAATTGTAAATTTGACACAATTTCAAAGAGAAAAAATATACATTTTAATCAGACAAATACTAGATTTTGCCTACCTCAATGGCACAATGTTTTTTGAATTGAACTAAAGGCAGAAGTGTTCATCATTAGCAACTTAATTTTCCCAAAAAAAAACAAACATGTTGTATAAGTAGCATGACAGGATCAGATGCTAGTATATTGTACATGTATATGGTGAGAAAGACTTAGACCAGTAATAGTATGCATTACTTGATATTTCTTCTAAAAATGTTAATTATAGAAGATAATAACCAATTTATACTGCATGCTAATAAAATTCTTTTTCATCCTGTAACACAACTAACACACAAAAAGTTGATGTGCCAGTTGGATATCCTTCTTTTGCTTGCAGACAACGTGGATGTGGAAGAGGAATATATATATATAGAAAATAAAACACACAGTGCTTAACATATAGTATAAAATACAAACATAAAAATAAAGTATAAGTATAAATACACAAACACATACATACATGCATGATACATGGACGAAAATTAAAGCATATGACTGTAACTTGAAATTAATTTGAGCACCACAGCTTTCATTCCTCCTGCTACTCTCTCCCCTATCCTGTCTGTTATTCCTTCTGCTTTGGAGGGTTAAATGATTTGAGAGATTGCTGGCAGTGGCAGTAAAGCATGCTGACAGTGGGAGGCACGAGGGCTCGCATGATAGGTGGGGGCAGCCGATTGCTCTGCTAATGTTGCTGTGATGCAGCCGTTTGACAAAGCACCTCAGATATGGGTCTCAACTCCTGACCTGATCAAATCCCAGAGAAATAACCCAACACCTCCAGATGACAAAGGACCAAGCAGCGTCTGTATGAAACTGGTTTACCCACTAAAAAAAAATCCAGCAGTTTTTTTTGTATGTATGCAAAATGCATCATGAAATATAATTTTAGGTAGGATCTTGCGGTGTATCATACAATTATACAATCTATATGATCATAAACATACAAAAACAAGCACTTCCTATGCAATATGGTAAAACAAACACACATATTCATTTATAGTAACTGGCAGAACAAAATATTTTAGTAGCGGAATCTGGTATTTTTCTGTCAGAATGAAAGAGAATGATGCATCGATGAAGCCTTTAGGAAATTCTGTCTCCCAATGGGATGTTTTTACATTGTTTGGACTAAGCTTACACTGATGTGTAATGCAAGGGAACTGGCACAACCTTCTCAAAGGCTCACATTAGGTATATAGCCTTGGTGCATTTATCAACATTACAAATTTCACTTGGCATCTCAGTGTACCCCACTGGGCCTTGATTGTAGAGCTATAAGATGTGAATTTCAAACAGAGAAATCACAAAATGTGCCAGGCAGGAAGCGGAATGGAATTGATGTGTTGTTGAATGTGTTGATTATAAAATCCCAAACAAATGTTACTGGGGATCAGAATTCTCATTTGTTTAATTAAATGCTGTAATAAATTTATGACAGTACATAAAAAGTTAGTTACTGTGTTTTAGTTTTTCATATGAGCTGCAGTGAGAAGGCAAAAAAGCCTTTACACACCTGGTACGTGATGAATAAACAACACGGAAATACGGAATACTGGCCTGCAAAAATGTTGCATCCAAGCTATTCATACCGGCAGCGATATGCGAATTTGTGACCCAATAAAATAGAAAATTAAATCCACACACACTTACCGCAGACTAAGCAAGACAGGGACTTGTGAAAAAACAGCTTGCAGATCTCCTGGGGGTCTCGGGGGTCTCGGGGGTCACACAACACTGCAGCCCCAAACGGCTCATGGATAGAGAGGTCACATTCACCGGGTCCATCTCTGTCCAGGGGCTCCAGTCCGTAATGATGTTAAAACACCAAAGTCACACTAACAATAACTCTGCACTCTGAATATGAGGCTGGAAGCTGGGGTAAACAGCTGGCCTTGTACACTCAGAGTTTTAAAAATCAGTCTAATCGCACCTCTAAAGCTCAGATACAATATTTGTCTGCAATCAATGTAGTCTGTGTTGAAAGATACTATTTGTGCTTCTTGGAAACATATAAAAGAACACTGCAACCTTTGTGGTTGTGCGGGCTCATCAGAAACAAAGATAGCTGACTAGAGTCACAAAGGACACATGGAAGGGATTGAAATCCTGCAAGATCACAATTAACACAATGCTAGTTGGTTCTAAATGTTTTTCTTTTTTTCATTAAATAAAATAATTACAGTAAAGGATGCAAACATGACTTGAAGCATTCCAGCAATTGTGGTCTTTAGACCCTGTAATGGTAATTTTTAAGAACTTATTCAATCCTTTGACCTGGTCATTGTAAAACCATATATGCATATAACCTTTAGCCTTTAGTTTCTAACAACACTCTATGTCCAAGTAAACAGCAGAATGTTGAGCCTTTACTAAGAAGCCCAGACATTATCATTGCACTCCACTATGAGTGACCACTGTTAATGAGCTGGAAGGACGGGGTTTAACTGTCTGAGGTATCTGGTTTTTTTCTGATGTTACAGAACATGTTTGAGAGTCAAAATGTTTTTCAGCATTAGCAGTTTTGTTCAATAATTCATCACTGAGTGATTCATTGAGTTAATAACAGACAGCAGTTGTTGTCTGCAGTATGAAGTCTTTTTCTTATTTGTCTCAATAACCAGCTCAAATATAATCATCACTATTTTAAAGGTTGGATTTTTTTCAGTTTGTTTCATCAACTGCCAAAAATGGAAAGACTTCCTTTATATTGCATAATGTACAAAACAAGAAATTCAAGCTTCCAGTGAACTATTGACACTGCAGTACCAAGAATCTGATTGGCTATTTGTTGGGAGTGTGATAAAAAGGGAATGTGGTAAGGTAGTAAAATAAGGCTCATAGCAAATTTGACAATTGATATCTGTGTATCAAAAGCACAGAGTGATTCTCCTCTCAAACTACTGCAGTAGAGTATACAAGGCAGAGCATATGGAGCCTAACAGCAAAGAAACACTGCAGGCAGACTTTGATACATTTGATATTTCTGAAGAGCTTGGATTTCTACTTAAAGAGCCACTGGTAAGTTTAGTATTTTCTTTTCTAACAGACATTCCCTGACTGTATAGTTCCTTGTGTATTGAATCAAAATAGATCTGAGAAGAATAGAAGATGTCGTAACAAGGCTCTACATACTGAACAGACAGAGACATTTTTGTTTACCTTTGAGGAATATTTTCTCTTTATTTATTGCCTTTGTTTAAGTAGTTAGTCAGCAGTCCCTCTGCCCTAAAACAGATTAGTAGGTTTGTTTTTGAGGAAGGTTATTGATCCAGTGAAAGTCTGTCTCTTCAAGTTTCCATTGAGCCATTCACATGACTGAGCCTGCTCCCTATACATTATACAGTTCATTACTCTTCACAGAATCACAGATTCTTTTATGTATTAGGAGACATTTGGTAGAAATAAAACAGTATTATGGTCTCTTACAGTCTCTTATGAAAATGATGGATTTGTAAATGTTGCAAAACTTACATATCAGCATTAGCGTTATTTAAAAATTGTAAAAAAATGCAAAAAAATGTAAGCTGAAGAATTAAACATTGGCATTAAGCACAGCCTACTTGTCTGTTTATACAGGGATTTCCCATCTGGGCATCCCCTGTTTTCTGTTTAGCAAAATTCCTCAGTTTTCTACTGCCTCCTTGTTGAAATTGCTTTCTCTCTCTGATTGATAGCTCCAGTCATTCCCTGACATGCAGGTCAGGCACCATAGCAAACATGAGCTGATGATATTACTGATTAAACTCTACATGAAAATCCCCCATGCAAAAAAACAATCAAAAATCAATGGGCAAGTCATTTTATTCTTATTATCATCTAGAGTAACCTTCCAGACTATTATCGGGTGTGGATAGACCTGGCAAATAATCTCACACATCTGATAGAATCACGTAAACTACGGGATCTGGTTCATAAGGTGAGAATGAGTAAATCCTTTTGAATGCAAATACTAAGCGCAATCAGAGTTAAGAACCCGTGCATGTAAATGTGGATATACAGTTTTATTTGTAGAAGCCTTGATGGTGTTCACTGTTCCTGAAAACGGAAATATAAAAATAGAAAATCTGATCACAATACAGATGCTGGTCTTGAGTCCCCATCTCTTGAGTAACCATCGGGAGCTCAGGCTGGCCCACCTAGCCCTGGGATTCATCAGCATGGGATATGTATGGCAGGAAGGACAACACGCACCTGCTCAGGTAAAACCCAACAGTGCAATGGAACGAGGGATTGTAAAAATCTATGATGATGTATATGTATGCTAGCGTCTCTGTGAGGCTGTCCTTGAACTTACTGCTAATGTCAGCATGCAAACATGCTGGTGTTAAGGTGTAATGTATACAATGTTTACCATCTTAGTTTATATTGTTGGCACTTAACACAAAGTACAGCTGATGCGGATGTGATTAGCTTTGCAGGTTCTGTGTTTGACCATTAACAAAAGTGATGGAAAAATTAAACTTTTTGACCTCATGATGGAGTCCCAGGATCACCAAAGTCATTAGGATACATCTAGGGATGGGAATCAAGAACCAGTTCCAGCTGGGAACAAATTCAAAATAGTCAAGTCCAACGGAATCGTATCCTCCATGCTAATCAATTACTTTTATCAATGCTGGCATGTTTTTCTGACAGCTGCGTAACAATAATGTCAAACTCATATGTCTACGCTGCTGGAAGCTTGCAACAAGAAGGAAACATGGTTAGGGGTAGAAACGGTCCACAGCGTTGCTTCATTTCACGAAGAGAGATGACAACAGTGCTAGCTGTAATGTCTGTATAATGATTCTGATGATGCCATGTATTTGAAACTCTGCCACTGCTTCCCAACCAAGTAGCACGTCTATTACTGAGGGTAAATATGTTATAATAACATTAGCCCCACAGTAAGGCAGCTGTGGCAGATTTTTTCTTTAACTAAGAAAACTTAGATGAAAACAAATACTATACAAATGTTCTCTCATTTGATCTATTTTAGATGATGGTATAAAGGTTCTGTCATGCATCCTTGTATCCTACTCTGTTTCTTTTCACATCCAAAGATAATACAAGAGTTAAAATATTATCAATTCCCATCCCAGATGCTCAGAAGTTTAACAGGTAAGTGATAACTTGTGACCAACTAGTGGTGCATGATGAACAGTCAGGGGAATCAACAAATTCAGTAGGATTCATCCGCTGGGCAACAAAATTTCATCACGATTCATCTAGTAGTTGTTGAGATATTGCAGTCTGGACCAAAGTGGTGGACTGGCTGAAAGTGGTGGAAAGACAGCCATTGCCAACCCTGGAGACATACCACGCTAGCTAAAACTCTCTGAAATCTCAGCAAGGCAGCACTACTGGACTGAAACTGTACTATTATGGTTGTTTGACAGATTCTCCCCAAATCTCTGGCCTGGCCCTATTGGCTAGTGTCTCGTAGGCTCGGTCTTCCACCCATCCTGACTTATGCAGACTCAGTTTTAGCCAACTGGAAACTGAAGGATCCAACAGGGTGAGTAATGTTGTTTTTTTTGCCTTATTTGATGTCCATTATCCACATACTGTCCTTTATTATAATAGTAAACAATACAATAAAAATTTACAGTATATCTAAATTCACCCACATAAAAAAGTATTTCTTTCACCAAGAAAACACTTGTCCATCTTTTCTTTCATTTTCATGTTAGGGATATGGAAATTGAGTGAGTAGAAGGCGTTATTCACTAACGTCTCATTTGCACTTTCACATGATTTTTGCAGTCACACAGTCATATGATGTCTAACTCATATAGTTTCAAAACATTACTTTATTTTGAAATAGGAACATGGACTTGATATTTTCCTTTCCTGGTGGTGAGAGTTGCAGAGGATTTTTCATAGTGTCATTGTTGGTCGAGATGGCTGCCAGTTCAGGCATAACGGTTAGTATTGGCCGCTCTTCCTCTTTTTCATGTTAACTCTTTCTGAACCTCAGCCTGATGATGCTGTCTGTCCATTTAACCCCTTCCTTTTCTTGTGTCCCATCCACATACTGTGTGTGTCCAGGGGGCTCTGGAGGTGATGCGTGCTATGAAAATCTCGGACCTCATCGGCATACAAAAAGGTCTCGTCAAAGTAACTCAGTCTTTGAAGAAGATGAAGGAAACTTTCAAACTCATGCATAGTAAGTTTGAATTAAACCTAGCCCAATCTGAATGTAATCAATTTACACGCTGAGCCTTTTATGAAAGCAGGGAAATTCAAAGTAATTAGAATAACTGATTTTGTTCTCTTTCCAGATCATGTGGATCCAACTGCGTTTCATGGAACATTTAGAATTTTTGTTTCAGGGTGAGTTTTAGAGCCGTTACAATTTCCTGCATACTGAAGGTATTAATTATTTTGATAAAACAGAAGGGGCAAAATTCCTTCTGTTTTTACTTACTGCCCTGTATGTCTAACTGGATAACATGTAAAATAATACCATGTATTTCTGTGTATCTGTGGTTATTTATGGTTTTCTTAAATCACCCAAGATGGTGTCGTGGATGGCTGCCTCGGTACTGCGCTCTCTGGTACTTTTTTATGTTAGTGTTTATTCGTTTAGATTGCCTATAAATAATTTATTTTTCCTATAAATTATTTATTATTATTGTTTAAATACGCAGTTTTAAATCTATGCCTGCTATACATGCTGTATATACTGTTATGTTCCCCAGCCTCATCTATGTAAAGTAACCTGCTAGATAAAAAAATATTTATTCCAGCATCCTTTGCACTCTGCACCATTGCTCTATTAATTGGAGTCAAATTCCTTGTATGTGTACACATACCTGGCCAATAAATGATTCTGATTATAGTACATGTATGTATGTACTGTTTTAGGTGGCGAGACAACCCCATGCTTCCAAGGGGGCTGCTGTATGAGGGTGTGAGCAATGAGCCAATTCTGTTATCAGGTGGAAGTGCAGCCCAGAGTTCAGCCATTCAGTGCTTTGATGCTTTGCTGTGCATCCAGCACGAGGATGTGACAGGTAAAGATACATTTCCTTTAACCTTTGACCCCCTCAGATGCTTCCCAAAAATGAATCACACTGTTTGTGCAGTAGGTTGATTGCTTTGACAGAAAATGTCTCCAGGAAAGGTTGTTATTTCCTTTCTTTCAAAGTGTCTTTTCTGTTCTCTTCATTGATTCACCCTATCTAGGAGCCTTCCTGACACGCATGAGGGATTACATGCCTCCTGCCCACCGTCAGCTGATAGAAACTCTGTCCGTCTGTCCATCTCTGCGAGACTTCATCCTGTCCCAAGCCAGCTCTGATCTTTGCCAGGCCTACAACTCCTGTGTCTCAGCACTGGTGGATTTACGGAACTACCACCTCAATACTGTGACCAAGTACGTCATTGTGCCTGGTAATCAAGCTCGCGCCATGGGCTGCCCGCTCAGAGGTGTGGGCACTGCGCTGAACACAACAGGGACGGGTGGATCCAGCATAATGGTCTTCCTCAAGAGTGTTCGTAACACCACCCAAAAACTACTGATTTTAGAAAGGCCATCTACTTCAAGAGAAACTGAAATGTAATTTATAGCATAATATGTACAATATCCATTTTACACTATGCTTTTGAAGTTGTTTATACGAAAGGTTTACAGAAACATAAGCATCAACAAATTTTGCCATCGTTATTTTAATCAGACAATTTAATTTGTCCTTTTTTAAAATGTAAGTCTGTTTTGTAAATTCACTTGGTCTCTGATTAAATTAGAGGAACTCTTGGGGAGAGACCTTTTTTCCCCTGATGATTTTAGCTGACAAAAACCACTGCCATACTTTGCAAGCCCATTTCTGCCAGGGTAAAAAAATTCAAAGTTGACTTACTATCGCAAACAAAAAGTTCTATGTATTTTATTCCTTTCTTGACAAAAAATGTCTTCCATACCACACACTCCTTGACATCCCTAAATTAACTGCACTTTGACTTTATATAATTCTGTGAAATGATTGTAAAAACCTTTACAGACCATGCTACAAAGATTGTCTATGTTCAGTATTGCATTTTATTTATTCTGGTTATATATGTACCCCCAACTACATCTGTACACCCTTGAATTTTAGTATTATTTTTGATATAAATGACTTCAATAACATTTTGAAAATATTTTATTCAGTATTGATAAATAAATATTCTTATCTTATGTAAATATTCTTATCTATTACTATAACAATGCCTGATGTGGTTTTTGACCTGTTTCAAAACCATTTGTAATAACAACAAATACACATATACATATAATGATACGAATAGTGCCAACAATGGAAGAAAAGCATTTTTCTAAAGTGCATTTGATCAATAAACTAATTTGGCTTTTGTAAACAGAAACTGAAAATGGGAACTCCTACGTGCCTGAAAGTAAGAAGCAGATGGCAGAGGAGGAAGATAAATGTAGAGAGAACCATGAGCTGTGGAAAAAATAGAGGAAGGAAATGCTGAAGAAATCAAATGATAGAGGACATTAGTAAAATAAAAGAGAAAGAGAATCAGCTGAGGACAATGAAAGACAGACACAGTGGGGGTAATCAGGGCAGAGGGATGGAAGTGTGGGATCGGGTCACTCAGTTTGATGGACTCGAACCCCCACTCGCCTCCTGGTCTTGACTTGAAGGTTGCGTCTCTTCTTGCCATAGAGGACTAATCACATTAGAAAATAGAAGAAGGGGCTCAACTGCACTGCTGCTGAGCCATGGTCATGGTCCAACTCTGCTTCACTAAAGCACAAAAGATGTCAAATGTGGACTGTTTGACACCGGGTGAATGCCGCTCTGGCTGTCACTACACCCAGTGCTGGTGTAGTTGTCTGCTGTCACATAGAGTTGGGAAGTGGGAGGGTTTGCTGGCTCTGGAAGTGTTTTATGGCATTCTGTGTTCCCATTTCATTTCTCTCTTTCAACGATATCCTCTATGTTTCTAAAACAGAAACACAGGACTCTGGATAATATAACTACCACAGAGGCTTATGTTGTGGCCACAGGTTCCTGATAAATCATGTTTTATCCAATACTACAATACCCATTAGCCTCAGCTGCCACTATAGAAGAGCAGGGGAGAATTAAAAATGCTTTGTTGCAGGTGTTAACAAAAGCAGTTGTTGAATTCAATCATTATTGACACAAAAATTAAAAGTGAAACTGCATTTAGTGTGTGATTGAGCCGTGATCGAATAGTTCTTACTGAAATGCACCTGTAGTCAAAGGTAAAAGAAAGATATTTTCTAAGGCGGTTGTTAGCTTTTGAACTGATGATTCAATTGGAAGAGTTTAATGCTGATGAAAGCTGTAGAAGTGTTCCAACTGTGAGTCAATTAACATTGTCTATGGGAAAAATTAAGAGGACTACTTCTAGAACCAGGAGTTCCCAAAATAGCTCTTTGCACTTTGCAACTCTATTGCCTCTAGCATTCAGTAGACATAGCAGCACACTGAATCACCTTCAGTTGAAAATGTTTTAATTGAGGTGTAGAAACAGTAGAAAAATGCATAATATTGCACATAATCACTAAATTGCACTTTCTCAAGGTACAGATCTTTGCATGGACATTGGTGACCTGAATCATGTAATCTACTGCGTACTCTAAGGATGGGAGGCCAGTTTTTGTCTTCCTGACGTTTCTTTGATATTTAACAGTACCATAATCTACATAGCTGCTGTTATAAAATGACTTTAAGAACTCAGTAAATACCTGCTTTGTAACAGCGTGCAAGTTCAGTATCATTGCTACATCATCAGTGTTTTTGTTGTTTTGTACTTAACCAAAGCTGGTGGCTACAAGTCTTCTCTGCTGTGAGATTGCTACCATACTCCTTTAGCACTGTATATAGCCCTTCTATTCTCGCAAGTTCAGTGCACAGTTGTTTGTGTGGGTTGGTAGACAGATGTTTGGTGTTCTGTAATTGTCTTCTGTGAAAAAAGTAATCATTTTACAAGATGAAACTTGCAGTGGCAAGATAAATCAATATTTCAACACTTCAAGTGTTAGCTAACTGGACATGAAACAAATGACTTAAAAATAGATTAAGTTCACATCAGAGCTTTGCTGTGACACAATGAGTGACTGAGAGGCAAGGCAAACTCTCAATGGACTCAAAGAGAAATGTCAAAATAGCCTTTACTTTTTGTTGGAAATACCCCCCCCCACACACACACACCTCCCCCCAAACAAACACCGTTTAAGTTATCGTAGAAAATATACTGCCTTAGAAGTAGTCAAAACATTATATATGTTGTTAAAAAAATCAGACCTAACCCAGGAGACTTTTTTTCAGCATTTTCAATTATACCTGCTTCAAGAGGAGGGGCCCAAACATATATCCGTTAAAATTTCATTTTACAGTACTTAAAAATATAGATTCTAAACATTATGTGTCAGTGTAGCCAACAGAGAAGGACAGGATGACTGAGGCAAAGTTGGCTGGCTAGTCGGTTGGTTGCACAGTGGGCTAAATGGAGAGATAGACAGAAAGACAGAGAGAGATAAAGGGACAGAGTAACAAAGAGAGGGAGGAGGCAGGGGTTATTAACAAAGGCAGGCAGACGTTCAGTCAGACAGACAAACTGAGCAGGACGTTAACAGATAAGGAGGAAGAGGAGAGAAGGGTTATAAGAACAGTGCTGACATACTGCCATGTACTGTACTGTGTTTCAGTCTTTTACGCATATTCCTCTCAATAGTCAAATGTTTGTGCTTTGCTGGAGGTGGGGCTGATGTCCATTCAGAGATTATAGCTTCAGTCATAAAAGGCCCTCCACATGGCGCCTCCTCTTGTTGCCAAGCAATATGCTCTAAGGGGAAAAAGACCAAAAGTGCATTGCATTGGAGGATGCAATAAAAGACATAAATATAAAGTGAGGGGTGCATTTACCCAGTATATAAATAACATCCATCTTTATACAGCTTTAAAAATACATGTACAAAAATGCATCCCAAAGCTCACCTAGTTGTTGCAGGTGTATGTCGATCCTCTTCAGCAAACATGCCAGAAAAAGGTTTGACAGAATTTTAAATGTTTTTGTCTCTGCTGTCCCCCAGCTGACTTAATGTGCAGTCTCAACTCAGAACCCCAAATGATCTGGATTCTGTCGTTATCCATACTCCTTCATCCATTTTGCGATCAACAGGGGTATTAATGTGCCCAATGAAAAGGCTGTTTCCAAAGGCCTCATGTTTTATTCAAAGGAACCAGAGTTTCCAACGAGCATGCTTTTTGGACTCTGTTTTGGACTTGCGTTTTGGGGTGGATGTGAACACTTCATTGGAGTAAGGCAGAGCAGGGCATTGTTGGCCATCCAGGGGGCATAGTCTCTTCATCAGGGGGTGTAGCTTGTCCTCCTGCAGCTTGAAGTCCAGTTCGACACTGTAAGACAAGTTTAAGAGGTAGAATTTTAGAATATTTAGATTATTAAGTTCAGTATTGTACTTAGAATACAATGATTTGATTATAGATTCAGGCGCATTCATCTGAAGGTTTTTAAAGTTGTCTTTTTGGTGGCTATAACATTTATGACTCAATTTTTGCCTTAGTTTTTATGTTAGTAATCCACCAATGTCCAGATGGAGGCAGGGAGGGAAGCAAATGGTTCAAATGCACTAACAGACACCCTGGCAGCACATATCTCTTGCAACACATATCCACATTTCAGAGACTCGTCCGAGTAATAGAGTTCCTTTGCATCATTTCTGCATTTTTTATACATGCAGTCAAAGGGCTTTTCCTGCATAGATTATATTTGTATCAAAAACGAGCCAGAATGTGGGTTGCTCCTGACATCAGACGTCCACATCCGCCAGTATAATCCCAGGCTGGTCATCGTCTGATTTTGTAGTTGAACTCTCTCTCCGATTAAATCTCTCTGGGAGAAACGTGGGGCTTAATCCCATCCAAATGAAACCATCGAGAGGCCAAGCAGACCCTGATTAACTGCCTGTATTCAAGCAAGGGATAAATGCATTATTATACACCATCTCCTTTCACTTTATTGCTATTGATTTGCAGTGCTCTGTTAATGTATTTATTCCTGGGGTGTGCAATAAATTTTGTGTGGAAATAAAAGAGAATGAATCATCTGCTATTTTCCTGCCAAAGTGACACTCTTCAACAAACCATACCTGATAATAAAATCATCTGTTGATTTTTGGTTTGGAGCATTTTGATCCTCTTTGTTTTTTATTATTTATCGCCAACATTACTTAACACTCTGGATTTAAAAAGCACAGTGCATACTACGACTTACAAAGCTTATTCCTGTCATTCTAAGTCTAGAGGATTAAAGGTGGAAGGGAGAGCTGAAGCTACCAAAAGAGATGACATCTGGCATGTCAAGGTCAAACATGTAGTCCTCTCTTTGTCTGCAGGCTCACAAATAGACGTTAAGGTACAAAGCTTTGCCTGATGGGGTAACCGCTTTGATGGGCAGTGTAATTAGTTCGCTGAAGGATATGCTATACTCAAAGTGACATAATGAATCCTGGGAACTGTCCTCACCCTTAAGATAAGTGTCAGTTAAGAACGGAGCTCTATTAAAGCCTTCAGGGGAGAAACCGAATGGACGGCTGG
Organism: Morone saxatilis; assembly: GCF_004916995.1. NCBI lineage: Eukaryota > Metazoa > Chordata > Actinopteri > Moronidae > Morone > Morone saxatilis. The sequence goes on along the minus strand of NW_023339751.1, from coordinate 13,668,775 downwards.
ATAGCAGTTTTTTAGGCTGGGACTTCCAATAAATCAATATGTTTGATTAAATAAAGTCTTAAATGTACAGGAGCCTGGGCATATGGCTACTTCAAACTCAACATCATTATTGATTTAAAAAGGGATTTTTAAGCATGTTTGTGTCAAATCAAAACCTCTTGTTGCACAGGACTTTGCTTGCTAATGTCCTATTAATGCAGAATCCTGGACCAAGAGAAACTCAGTTTTATGGACAGACTCAAGTCTTGCCAGAACGGCTGTTTCTTGCAGTATGTGGTGCACTTGCTTTACAATCTCAATCTCTTTTCTCGTTCATATCTATTGTTTAGTTTGCTTTTCTCTGTATTTGTATCTTTTGTTTTATGCTAAAATCGTTGTGTCTTTTACAACTGTTGTACAAAAAATGTTGAGTTGACAGAAAGTGGAGCAGAATCACAGCAGCACAGTGCAACACAGAATAGCCTCAGCAATTAATAAGCAATTAATCACTTGGCAGATCACTGCAATTACTGTATGCTGTGGACAAATGCCTCAGTGGGAAGCCAGAGGCAGCAACTGTACGATGCGGGTGGCACTGGGGAGCAGGTGCTTCAGCAAATAAAAGCCCTATATCTAAGATCATCTCTGTACACAAACAGATGAAGCGGCTGGAGACAGGCAGGCTTTTCTAGGGCATTCAGCAAAGCAGATTAATCATCTCTTTAGCTATGCAGTGTGAGTAGCTGTTGCTGTGATCAGTGGCGAGCCGTTTGTTTGTCTGTGGTCGTGGTGTGCTGAGCACCATTCAATGATTGTTGCTCCTGGGAGGGATTTTGCAGCCTGTGAGATGTCTTTTTAGCACATCATACCCTATTCATTCCACAGTGTATACCCACTTGCTACTATTCTCTGTTCTTGCTGCTGCTGGCACCTTTCAGTGTAAAGTCATTCCTCCTCCTGTGATTTCCCCTTTGGCCATCCACATGTAGTTCAAACCCTCCACTTGACAAGATGAGTGGTTCAGGCCCAGTACAGTGTAACATCTACAGAACTACATGACGGGGCATAGTAGATTAAATCACCAGAGAGTGACAGTTATTTCCTCCACTGACAGGCAACAGTTGAAGCAGAAACTCCCCACAGGTTATGTAAATCAGATGCAGAAATTCTTCCCCTGTCATGTATATCAGATATAAAAGCCATTGCCATCTATTACATGGCTCTCTGCCTCACAGAAAAACCCAATCTCATTAATGAGAACAAAACAGAATAGGCAATCTTGACAATTGTCACCAAAACAACCACAGCTCTGCCATCTCAGCGTGGGACACAAGCACTAATTAGCTCCTTGCGTCTCATCACATTGCATTGCAGTTGCAGTTCCCTGAACTTAACTGTTTTTTAAAGTCATTGTTAGCTCCAAATTGGAAACACTACATTGTATGCTTTGATTCAAATGCTGGTTCTTATTCAACGCAGCATGGTAGGAATAAAATCCTTTAATGCTTTGATCTCAGAGTGTTTTTTAAATTGGGCTTCCTACTATAATCTAGGTTGACTCAGTGGTAGACAACTGATGCTCTTGTAAATCTTGTTTGAACTATACATCTAAGTACAGCAAGAACATAAAAAGCAGGAGGTCTCACCATGCTGTCTCCTTCTTTGAGTTGAATGTTTTGTTTTTTTTAAAAGGTTAGTTTGCCTAAATAATAATAACAATAATAATAGCAATTTTCCATCCCAATGCAATAAAGGTGAATGGAATTTGTTCATAGCACTGAAAATTTAAACAGTGGTCCCACTAGAAAGTGGCAAGTTAATCTGTGTGTACTCTGGTAAAAAGTTCAATTCATTTTTACCATAGAGAACATTACGTGACTCACAGTTGGAGCACTTCTGATACTTGTATGGACATGAAACACTCATAAGTAAGTCATTACTGAAACGATTAAGAACTCTGTTTGAAAATATCTGGTTCTTTGATAAAATTCAAAGACACCACCCTGTGTACATAAAGTACAAAACTAAAAACACAATCTGCAACTTTGATCAATTCACTTAATTAAGCAACTGTGTTGTGACTGTGTTTGTTTTGTAAGTTTTGAATTCTATAAGTTTGTTACATCTTTCGTCAGAAGTATATTAAAGATATTGTGTAAAGGTCCAGTGTGTAGGATTTAGTGGCATCTAGCGGTGTATTTCTTCTTGTAGATTGCAACTCCCTTGTTTCACCCTCCCTTTCCAAGTGCAAAGGAGACACAACAATGGTCGTCACGAAATGTGGCCCTTTCTAGAGCCAGTGTTTGGTTTGTCTGTAGAAACATGGCGGTTCTATGGCAACAAAAACATAACAATTCAGGTGATTATACATGAAAGAAATCATACTTATGCACATTATATTCTATTTGTCATTCCTCCCAAATGTTACACACTGGACCTTTGAATGGGAATACAAGATTTGCGAAAAACACTTCTAGAACCAGTGTCTCCTTCCACTTCGCAACTGTATTTTATTGTGGTAGCGGCAAAGATCACAGAGGTGGATCTCTCAAAACGTGGGCAGATAAACCCAAAAGTGTCTGCGATGCTATACCACTAGAGGCAGGTTAGGTTTTCCCTTGATGTAATGGACAGTGTCTTTATAGTTATTCCCCTAATTTATCGTCCATATTCAGCCACTCTTTCCCTCTCTCTTGCCATATGTATGCCCTATTTGTTGCAGTGATGTATGAGATGCTGCAGTAAACCGAGGGTGGAGAGTCAGGGGAGAGCTGAAGTCTGGATAAGACCCATAGATTGACTACCTGAGGTCAGCAGCTGCTAGAGCCCTGAATTTATCGGACATACTGGAGATGCTGGAGTGCTCTGAAATTAAGGGTTACATCTCAGGGGCTGCTAATCTTGGTTACAGTTGCACAATGTCGTTTCTGTCTGAATTTGAAGGGTCCTCTGGTTCCAACTTGCTTTTTTTTTGGTTTGTTCTTGGCTTGTTTAAATTTACCTCACTGTACACAGGCCTCCTCACTAGGTGTCACACAGAGTGGTTGGTCGAGCAAGGTGATTACTGCTACTCTATCAGCAGTTTAACTCACTGGATTGATAGACTATTCTAATAAAAAGGATGCTGTTGATGGGATCATACAGCAGCTTAGTAAGTGACTGTAAAAGAAGTACAACTGAAATAAAAAGCTGATATAAACAATAAATAGTAAATATAAGTCAGTCTTGGAAGGTGAAGCTGGATTTTGGTGAAGAATATTAAACAGCACTGTTTGCAGAATTTAATATATTTATGACAATTGCTTTTGGAGAGATAGATAGGACTGTTATAGATTACTACCCTGCTTGCCAACTACAGCTGTGCTTTATTCAACAACTGTTAAAAACCAGTTGGATGAACTGAAATAAACAACTAATGATACAGATTTTCCCACTTTATTAGTACTTTGCAGAGTGCATCTTCATTGTGATTATATTACCATACCACGTGCTTTGGTTTAGTGACAACAGATTGAAGTCACTTTTTTGCCACCAGAAATTGTTCAGAGTTTGTTAATTAAGCCAAGTTGCTTCACTGACACAAGGAGTTGTCTTATTAAGATAAGATCAGTGAGACGAAAAAAGAGAAACTCAGATATAGGCTTTAGGACTTTTCTTTGCTCCTCTATGCAGTAGACTTCTTGCGTCAGTCTTACAAATTATGTTGCCGTTACATCTTCTTAGATGGAACCTAAATGTACTGCATTGCCCCATTTATCAGCTGTAAGAAATAAGTAAACTATAGGTGCAGTCACATGACACAAATAATAGCTTTTACAGGCTCATATGACAATTTATTTACATAGTTCTCACATATCCACTCTGCTTAAACCCCCAGATTGAAAGCCACACTTACTTACAGTAATGACTAAACCCATGAAAACAAATCAATGAAAAGGCCTTGTTGATCAATAGGGACACAAATCAAAACCCACACCGGCACACTGCAGTATTCTGGTTGTTACACAAGAGAGCACCTAGAGTATATTATTTGTGATCCTTGCATTCATGATTCATGGAAATTATGATCACGTAGAAATTAATGAAATATATTTATTTGGAGCCCATCGGTGTGCATACGTTTTCTCCTCTGAGCCCTGCAGTGATATTTTTTTTATATATTTTTGCTTGAATGTGAACACTTGGTCCCTCTTCTCATGTAGAAATTATAATCATGTACTGTAGAATTATCGTTTATTTTCTGACATTTGGAAATGTAACTAAATTGTTTTAAATTATTTTATGTCTATTCTGGTCTAATTTTCTAATTTGCTTCACATACCCAAGGGATTGTGAATTATTTACCATTCAATATTGTTGCCTGTGACACACAGCACCAATTTTCAGGAAGGGTTTACTAAATTCATTACCCTGTTTATGACTTTTGTTACTGTGGAAATTATTTCTTTAACTGGAAGATGAGGACTGTTCATTACTTTGTCTACAATGTAAGCTAATCTTTGCAGTGTCACGTGATCTCATTTTCTACATGCCTGTATTCTTTAAGGGCAAGAAATTACATTTAAATCAGACTAATTATATCGTAATTTTTACAAAGGTTTGTGAACAGTTCATTACAGTAATTGAGACATATGTGAACAAAAGCAAATTAATACATTTTTACACTTCTCACAGAAAGTGCATTGCAGTGTTCTTTATGTGATCAATAGACATGTTAGTGATTTATAGTTAAATTTTAATTTAGCTATCAAAGATCACTGCCAGATTCTTAGCTACAGATTAGTACTGAAATATTTAGATAGATTTTTTTTGGCCTGTGTCAAAACCAAAATCTATGTTTTGTCCTTATTTAGCTGAAGAAAATGTCACCACATTCAATTATTAATTTCTGAAAATGCTATTTATAAGATTGTCACAGACTCAAGTTGTCTTGTGAGATACAGAGCAGTGTGTCATCTGTGTAGGAATGAAAACTGATCCTATATTGGCAGCATTTACTAACAGAAAAATATGGGGCCCAGGACTGAACCTTAGGGAACACCACAAGAAATATTTTCTTGCTGAAACAAAATTGTATCCTATAGATTAATGAGTCATTAACTGTACCTGAGAGATTAGGCTAAACTGTACCAAATGCAGCACTGAGATCAGGGAGTACCATTATAGATGTTTTTCATGTATCTGAAGCTATTCTGATGTTGTTTACTGCTTTGAGGAGAGCTGTCTTTTTTATGTCATCAGGACTAAAATGAGTAGAAAATTAAGCATTTGTAAAACTGGTGCAGGAGAGAGCATGATCATGCAGATAATAATTGTTTTTTATATGAACAGCTGGACAAGACAGTACAATTCCGCTCTTATCACCAACCTTGACCTTTTTTACTTTGACATCTTTAGGAGCGGTATGAACAGCAGAATGTAGTATTGTGGTTATAGGAGAACAGCTTTTAATAACATCATTTAGTCTCAGACATGTACAGCAAGAGTCTACACAGATTGTTAGACACGATTTGAACAATCCTTTTTAGTTAGATTAAACACCTGGTCTCTCAAAGCTTTTTTTTTTTTTTTTACTGCTGACACCCAATGTCTCTGGTAGCAGAATAAAGGCCAATAATTTGGTGTTGTTGAGTTTGTTTTGCCTTACTAAGGAGTGTCGAGTCAGATTTTCAGTTCTTGCTGAGGACTGGTGATCTCCCTTTTGCCTTGGTGTAGATAGTTGTTGAACATTATTCTTTGATGGCAACTCAGGCACATTCTGTAGAGGCTTAAATCTGTTTTCTAGTTTTATTGACTGCAGTCCAGCTGTTCTCTGTTTTGCTATGGTTTGGAGGAGTGAGAGTGGCTGTCGCTTTGCAGCACTCTGACTCTGTTATCTTGTTGTGTTTTTGGAGAGATATCGATGGAGGAAAGCCTTTTGTTTCTATTTGTGCTTATAGACCAACATCAGCCCACAGCTCCTGTTTGGATGCACCAGCAGTAGTAGTCAACTTAAACAATAGTAATAGGCAAGATAGCGGCTCATGTCTGGGTCAGTTGTGTTCATATCCAGTAGGTCTTGATTAGTGTGCTGCACAGATCAGTGATTATGCCATCAAATACCCCAATGTGAGGTGCATTGTGTTGGTAAGTTCAGTCCATTTTCCACTGCTACTCCATCTACGTCACGATCCATGACACTGTGAACATAAAGTCAGTGGCCTTCACACAAGAACATTTTCTTATTCCTAATCTCTTTTACTTTTTTCCTGAGGCCTGCTTTAACAAGTGTTCCAAATTTTACGTGATGAATACCGCTTAAGTAGGTGGGCGTTGATCATTTGATTATTAGCACAATCAAAGAGTTTTTAGTCCTGTCAGACAGCAGAAGACAACAAAAAGCAGATTTGGAGAAACAAACAATGAGAACATATTACTAGAGCCATCATTGCATGCATTGACAGAAATGAAGAAAAGTTTGACGTGAATTTATATGACAAAAAAATAACTTTCTAGAGCAATGCAGTCCATGGGGGCGATCAAGGGGACGTGACAGATGGACAAGAATGCATTTCATTCTTTTAAGTGATGTTATACTGTTGGGTTTGTTGTTGATGTGTTTAAACTCAAAACTCATTTAGATTAAGGCATTATAATATCTAGGTCAAATATGTTTCTCCCCCCTGTGGCAATACATGATTCGTATGACACGCCACTTCTATTTGTGCCTAAGAGAAAATTATTAATATGTATAAAATTGGTGAATGCAACTTTGTTTATTTAAGTGGTTCTTGTGGGAGGCATGAGGATTTCTCACCCCCCTGTATCTGATATGAAATGGAGATCTTGTTCCACAATGGTCTTACACCACAATCTGGGTCAGCTTAACATAACACACTCGTCAAGGAAGAGGACAGAGGAGGCATCTTGAAAATGTTATATGAAATGAAAACCCTTTTCCAGGACAGGGCAGCTTTTCTTTTCTTTTCAGTAAAAAAAAGAATATTCAAGGTGTTGTAAATATCTGAAATTCATCCAAAATAATTAAAAAGGACAGTACAGCAGACAACCCCTGAACATTCTTATTCATCTCTATTCTAGTGCAGTAGCTATCATGCAAAAAGGGAAGTATAAAGGAGAAGTTGGGAAGAAAAATCCATGTACTGCAGAAAAAATTCCATATTCAGGAGGGACTCAAAGTTTACATCTATCATTTGTGATTTTGTGTTTTTTTAAGGTTGTTTCCCACCGGCCCAAACTACTCAGAAGGCCGCTGTACATGGTATATTTTCTAGGTTTGAGAGTATTTTCACATCAACACATGTCTATTTCCTGTTTTATAAAACAAGGGTTCAGCAGTAGAGGCTTTTGGATTGAAGTGACAAATGACACAAGGTTACAGCTTGAGTGGATTTCCCACCTGCTTCTGAGCCCCTTTTCAGCTCAGAGCATATCAGAACAGTTACAGCACAAAAAACTGTTGCAGAAATAGTGTCTTTTAAAGAGGGCTTCAGTACAATGCTTGTCAGTATTTCTGAGACTGTATAGAGCTAATCCAGCCTTTTTTATAAAACCTGTTTTATGTGACATGATAAAATTCTAGGTCCTCATACACTTTGTGACAGGGTCAACTGTATTTCCTATTCTGTCTAATTTACTTCCCACTGCTGTGTATGATTACTTATGCATTACAGTGAGGCCATACATTCCCCAGGAACCCTTGCGAATGATATTGGCGATATTATTTATTTCATCATCCATTATAGAAAAACATGTTATGGTGCAACATCCAATATACTGTATTCAGAGCTGCCAGTAGCTGCACATTTACTTCTCTGAGTTGTTCTTTCTATATACCTGGTGCTTATTTTATGTTTATTTTCTTTTGGATTCCATTTACTCTTACACACAAAAGCTCAACATTTTTATTATTATTACTATGCCTCTGTCAAATCACTATAAATGCAGCACCCTCCATATACTACATCTTCTTTTACGTTCTTTGCAAAGAAAAGCACCACTGCACCAAACACCTCTTGTAAGCATCCCTTTCACACCGAACCAAATTATCATACAGAAAACAGCATTTAATGCAGCATTAATGACATGCTGGCAGTGAAAAGGGCCCACCTGTAAATGATGCATGCGCTGTTCCGACAAGTGTCACAATTTGCTGTGTCTTGTCCTGTTCGGTAGGAGAGCCTGTGAACAGAGAGATGAAAAGATATACGTATCTCCAGTGGCAGACTTTAGCTTCATATTTCAACACCTGTGGGCATCAGCTATCAGCCAGATTTGTTCAGCTTGGTTTTCACCTTGTGTTGTTTATTCCTAACAGTTGAAAATGCAGCAGGAGCTCTGATCCTGTAGTCCTCTCAGATTTGGTTAATAAAGTGTGTAGACTTTACATAATAGGATTACCTCTCTTTGCCATGACATAGTTATAAAATACAGTATGTTCTGTGTCTCTATTCTATAGGCAATAGAACTACTTAGCAACTAAAATGCTGCATGAATCATGTGTAATGAAAAATCAATGTCTTTACATTCTGCGCTATACAGTACATATTTTTTTATTTTTCATCCAACTCAATTTGCTGCAGACAATGAGCATCAAGGATTCAAAGAAAGCAGTCAACAAGACAAATTGTATCTGCTCTGTTTATGGCATAAGTACACAGCCGCAAGGATCTGTTGTCTTTACTGCGTAAGAGTTGTAATTTTTTATGTTGAAAGACCTTCACAAAGGACCAACTTACAGTAAACTATCTCTTGGGGCACAACAGAAGCTTATGTGTACATATGTCAAGAACATTTTGTTGGTTGTAGAAGTCTCTATCTCTCATATTGGCAGTTTTTGCCATTTGAGTTTACATAAGAATGCAGGTGTACATGTTGTTATCTGCACTTAATGTCACTGCATGTAGGCTGCAGTGGTATGGGGATGATGGGAGGGGCTGTGTTAGAGCTGCACATGTAATTGATTGCTGTCACAGTAGCCGTTCACCCTGTTGGATGACATGTGGAGGGGTTGGACCTCAACTGTTCACCATGACATGAGAGGTGACCTCATTCGGGGAGACAGAACAGCTTCTGTGCGATCGAAAATGCTGATGGGAGCTCAAGGTCACTAAGTTCATCCATCCTGCCCTGTTCTCAAATGAAGTCTCTTTGAACAGCTGTGAGCAAGGACAGTAACTCACTGCACAGACACGGTCTATACTAATGCTTTCCTGCCTGTCTTTTCATGTACATCCTTGTAATTTAAAGAGCTTTGCTCTAATAATCAAAGTGTATTAACCTGATTTCATAATCACTCTGTGTACTCAGCACAAAAAACACACTTCTTTTTTCTCATTTAGGGTAAAATGTTCATGACCCAATATAGTGGCACTGTATTAAAGAACAGAATGTCACAGATAATTATTTCATAGTTGTTTTATGGGGTGTGTGTGTGTGTGTGGGGGGGGGGGGGGGTCTACACCTCTGAAAGTCATTCTCTAAGCTAACTGTTTGTTGGCACAGATTCACTGCTGTGTTGTTTGCCCACGTCAGCTGTGTCCTGGGATATGTCCTGCCCTCGTCATTCCCGTTTCACTGTCCACACCCCCTGCCTACGTGCCTGCTGATCTGCTTGCCTGAGTATTGCATAGTATTTTGTGCTTTGATAACCTGTGAACAATCGCTACTGTCAGATCAGGCCACATTGTCTCAGGTCAGGTGGCATTCAATGCGTTATATATGATGTAAATAGTGGATGTCATTATACATGTTTTGTACAAATACAGACACAGCAGATACCTGCAGACTTTATTTTGTGAGTAACATTTACTGACTATATGATGCTGTACCATGACTAGCATAGGTAGAGACATTCATGTTTAACAGTATTATGGCAATGCTATCAATACAGTATCAACTACAGTTGGCATTCATCACACTAGGACTGTTATATATGAGGTAATGCAAAAGTCTGTCTTATCACTTATTTACAGTCCCGTTATTATATAATGTATAAAAGGGTTAGGGTTATAAGATATATTCTATTATGCTGTGATTAAGAGACTAGAACAACTGTAATATTTATTTATCAATCATTATCAAGTGTTAGAGACTCACTTTTTCTTACGTTAGGAAAAAGAAACAGATGTCATGCAAATGCACTGTTTGTAGTTCCTTTTTGCAACAATAAGTGTGACTTCAAAATTGAGATGTGAAACAGATGACAAGCATGTGCATTATTTAGAGTTCCTGCCGTTTTTGCAGGAAAAAATTGTCATGTTTGTATTATTACTCATTATTATTACTGACTCATGGGACATGTGAGGGAAGGCAAGAAAGAAAATGAAGAAGTATGGTATTTTGTAATGTTATTTCCAATGTAAACAGTAAAGTGGAGATAACCCCGATAAATACAATGCTTTTCTAGAAACATTGTGCCTGTACTGTTGCTGGACCAGTAGATTACTTTTGTCACTGAATGTTTACTAAAAGCAGTTGCTTAAAAATCACTAGAAATCACACATTTATTCCTGGTGAGGAAAGGCTTTTAGTTGCATTTGGTTTATCTCAAAGTATAGCATTAAAGAAGGTTATTTGACTGTCCAACCGTGCAAAAAAGGAGTGAAGCCTATTTGGGAATGTACTATGGAAGGCAGGCTTTGCGTTGTGTAACTGCACCTCTCTAATAACGCTGATGGAACACAACACAGTGGAGGCACTATAGCAGGCACAGTTTTGTGGAGATGAAAGGCAAAGTTTTATGGGGCTGCACTAATTGGGCCTTTAAAACCAAGTTTCACAGAGCCACACTAGGGTGCCTTGTTCTCCACTGGATATGGATAAGACTTAAATGTAATTTGCTTTGTGTTGCTGTGGGTTTTAGAGATGGAGTACATTTATTCTTTCTGTTGCGCTGTTGTAGGAGTCTGGCTGTACACATGGCTTGAGAACTTTATGAAACTTGTTAATGCGTTTTCTCCTTTACAGGTTTTGTATGTCTCTAATGAGATATAACAAATAAAGAGTTATTGGAGGCACAGTTGCTCTTCCATCAAAATTACACAGGACATTACTAACATGTATTGTACTATGTCTTTGAAACGCCCCATTAGAACTTGATGTTTAAATATCATAGGACATTAATAAAATAGTAATCCTCAGACCTGTGTCACCAGCAGATTAGAGTTTTCATTTATTCAGTGAACATTTACTTCATAGTTTTGCACCACATTTTGCTCAGATATTTATGGTTCCCAGAAGATGAAGCTTTTGATTTTGGTGATGTTTCTTCCAGTGCCACCTGAAGTTGACTTTTTTTATTTTACTTTTACTGAAATATCTAAACAACTGTAAAATGGATTGCTGTAAAAACATGTACATACATCTATGAGATACTGAATATGAATTAAAAAGACTTTGATCCCCTGACCTTTTATATAGCGCTATCATGAGATCAAAATGTATGTTTCAAGTTTCAAATGCAACAGCCATCAGCCTCAGTTGTACTACCCTAACCCTGTATTTTTGGTGCTAATTAGCAAGCATACCAACAAACTAAACTAACATGGTAAAAAAAATACCCGCTAAATATCAACATGTTACTGCTGTAAGTCAGAAAGTACTGCTGTGCCTAAGTACAGCGTCACATTGTCACTTGCCTGGATGTAGGCTCATTAAGCATAATCCCTGTCTTTTACAGTTTAGGCCATCATTGTAAATGCGCTTACCAAGTTAACTGCTGAAATCGGAGAACACAGTGATATTTCTACAAATAAAATCTGATGAGGCAAGAAACACCAGCAGTCAGACAATCATACAGGTCAAACGAGCCTCTAGATTATAGCTACATTTATCTGAAAGAGAAACCAAAAACTGCCCATTGTAAGTATCCAAGTGTCCAAATTCCTTTGACCTACTATATTTGTTGTACTTGTGCACACAAGTTTTCCTGTTAGATGAAGGATTATTACCTCGGTGACAGTGTTGCCTTAACCAATAGAAATTATAGCTACAAAATATGTTGCAATAAACTGATATTTTCCTGACAATACACAGTGAAATGTGCATAAATGTACAGTGTATAATGTATGTTTGGTTGTAAGTACTGTAAAGCTTATTCTACTCACCCCTCTCTATGTGCTTCACCTTTCTCCAGCTCCTGAATAACTCCAAGTAGGACCTTGATGGTCTCCTGGCTCGAGCTGATGAGGCTCTCCATGGCCTGCAGCTGTGCTTTGATATCCTTGTCTCCAGATAAGGGCATTATCTGCTGGCTGCTCCCCATGCCTGGGGCTCCTGTGTCTCGTGGAAGAAAGCCCTCATTCCCCCCAACTGTTTGCTGGAGTTTAGAGGAGGCTGACACATGCCTTGTCCGACACTGCCCTAGTGACTGTACAGAACATTTGGCACTATGGGGAAGTGTCTGTGACTGCTGTACGTTTAGCTGCGTACCCTTTTTCCGTTTACAGCTCACAGACGGGCTTCCTAAAGACTCCACCTGTGTCAAAGAGTTCCACGCAACAGGGCCAGTGCCCTTTGACTTGTCCTGTGAAAACTCTAAGTTAGCCAGCTGGCGCTTTGAGGAAGGGCCAGCATCCATGTCTTCTTTGGGTAATCCTTTGTGTTTGGTCCTTGTCCCACAAACCTGGTACTCTGGTTCTCTTTTGGAAGGAGAGCTGCGTGGATGGCTCTCCTCCGAGAAATGTGAGTCTGGATAAGAGGGTCCATCCACACAGTTGGCACTGGAAAGCAAATCCTCTGTATCACTGCTGTCATCAGTGTGGTGAAGCAGTGCTTTTGTCTGCCCCACAATCTTACCCTTATACTTAGAGGACTCCCCAATAGGTTGTCCATCCTCGCCTCCCGCTTTTATATCACTCAAAAAACCATTGTTTTGTCCCCTGTAATCTTCCACCAAAGCGGTATGTTTAAATGTATGTCCCTTTTTCCTCTCGAAAGGGAAAGTCTTGTATCGCTTAGTGAGGTCCGGTGAGGTCTGGACCCCAGTACTCTTGGTTACGTTTGGAATAGAGCGTCTGGCTGGCATGGTCATGTATTTTCTGTGTGTCACTTTACAGGAAATGGACCTGGAGCGTCTTCCCCGATGCTCATTCTGAGCGTCACAGATATCCTTAAAACGCACTTGTAAGGCCTTGTTTCTCTTCTTCACCTGCTGCTTGCCTGATTCTGGTCCAGACTGGGCATCAAGACTGTGTGATGGGCCTGTCTCTGAATCTGATTCATCTGAATTTGAGAGAACAATGCATTTGGTGTCCTCTTTGCTCACCATATTTCCTGAAAAAGGTAAAAGAGAAAAAAAAAACAGAGCCTGTATGTTACTATGTTATCCAACACTCCAGCAAAATACTGTAGCAGATAATCTGATTCTATTCTCCGTATGAGACCACAACTTCTAATTCTACAAATTCTTACACATTATAAGCCTGTATTAAAGGAATGATCTGTGATCAAAAATTTAAAACACAGTATTTATTAATACACATGGTGACAAATTATTGATTGGGATGTTCTGGAAGTGTTTTTTCCCCATTCTGAATTCATCCATTTTAAATGTCTCTTATAATGATATCCTCAGTGTTGCATAACATGTAAACAAAGGACTGTCCTGGATAAGTATCTATAGGTTTATGTTATGGCCCCCACTTTTAATTATTGTAACCCTTTTTCCCCTGAGAAATTATGTTTTGTCCGTCACTTTAGCATGGCAGATGGTTCTACTACAGAAACCCTGAGCTATTGTGAAGCAGCCAGTCAGAGTGCCAAATGACAGCAGTGGTTTCAAAACGCTTCATTGCTGTGAACAATACACAACGCCATAGTCGCAGAATTTATATAAAATTGAATTTAAATCAATTTAAGCTGCAAAATAATCTTCCACCTGCCTTGAGCTGTACACATAACAGAATTTTAAGCTCTGGATTAGATGTTTCTGGACCTTTGACTTTTTTTGTACACAAAAGCTTGAACCTTCAACTTTTTAATAAAAGAACCAGACATTTACTAACACAGTTGTTCACATTTTTTTTCTTTACTAATGATTCAAACGTTGTTTGAGTGTTTTGTGTTGATTCAAGTTGTAAAGGTCTACCAACAGTGAGTCACTTAACATCGTCTATGTAGAAAATGAATGGAACTTCCCTACTCTCCCGAAGGAGCTCCTCCCATGTCAACTCTAACTAACTCTGCCAACACTCGCAACTGCTTGTTATGTACATGCCTCCCAAAAGTCTGATAATTTGCTTCTGGACATAATTATGTCCGGAAGCAATTAAATTTTGTTTGCACTTCGCTGCTACATTCACCATACATCGACTGTTCCTTGTATCAGTTGTCATCCTCAAATACACACCTCAAGCTAGAAGCACAGTTCCAGCTGCTAGCATTTGTTAGTTATGCTAACATGTGAGTTAATGTTGTTGGTCTGTTCAGGAGCAGTTTGTGTGCTCGACAATATCAAAACTACAGGAATAACAGGGCTGATGTTATTACTCTCCCGTAGATGTGATTGTGAGTGACAGTTTTGAGTAGCAGACCTCATTTTTTTTCTGGCTTTTGCTTTACAAATACATTGTGACACATTTATGTTATTGATTTATGTAGTGGCAAAATAGTAATACCCGTGTTTCAGTATTATCAGCGTTTGGGGCCCAGTTGTTTTTGTGGCTTATTTCCCCCTTGGCTGAAGTCATTTTTTGGGTTTCCTATTGGATCACTACAAGCTTTGGTCTCTCTTGGAGGGTAATTGTGCACATTAGCTTTTGTGATTTAAACACGACTGCTGCCGTGCACACAGCCATTTAGCTTCATGGGAAAGTCTCTTTGGTCGCTCGTAGGAGAGTCACATTTACATTTTGTTCACACCATATTCAGCTATACATTAGGGAAACGTTCAAACTTAAACAAATGGGTTTATGTGACAGCTCGCTTTACTGTTCTTCATATCATAATTACATCTGAACTGCTGAGCTCCTGTTCACTGCTCTGCACTGATACACTCAGCCGCAGTCATTGCCAACCTTAAGCTACTGTATATCCACCCACTTATGGTCATCTCCTTATCAACATAACATTTCCTTAGATATATTTTTGTAAGCTTTCTGCGATTAGATTTCTTGACAGTGTTTTCCACACAATGGTTTGTTTTGTTAAGGAATAGCCGTGGGGCGGTTGGTGCCTTGCCAACTAGTAGAAAATGTTTACTATATAATATATTCCCCTTGTGGTCTGAGATTCCTAGCAGAGGAAATGACCACACAGCATTTCTGGCCCACACATGCTAGACTCTACATAAAAGCTGGTGTTAGGCTCCTCCACCCGCATCCACCTGTAGGCTCCCTAGAGGAAAATGTATTATCATCGCTCCTCAATCTCTGCTGTGATGAGGTCAGAGCCTAGACACAAAATATAAACTGTGCACATACTCCCATCATAAATCTGTTCCACGTGAGTTGACTGACTGAACTGACCTTAAAATTTAAATGTTTCAGATTACTGTTACAACTTTAAATTAAAGGCTGCAAAGAGTTTGAGAAACAAACAGCTCACAAAGACATTTTCTACCGTAAGTAATTCAATATGAATGGCATGAAATCACTTAAACATATCTGCAAATGAAAAACACTTTTAGTACGGGAGTAAGTAAACTTTATTTGTATAGCAGTTACAAATTGCTTCACAGTTAATAATAAACATGCATAAGAGTACACAGCATGAAAACACTACTTTAGAGTAGGAGTGTTAAAGTCTCCAAAAAGTGTTATTTTCTAACAACTGTTTTAGCATACGGTTTATATTACCATACATGTACAGTTTACAAAACAGTTTAAGGGTAGAAACTGAAAACAATGCTTTGACGCATCTGAACCATAGTTGTTTATGATCACCAAATCATTCACAGATCCTTAATAAAATTATAAATTCTTGTGTTGCACTCTGATGAGAATTAATGTGTTTTGCTTATAAGACATTTACCAACATACTAATGATGCACCAATCAGTAAAATATATTTATGTTTAATTAATCATTACCATAGTTTAAATCAGTTTTAATGTCATTATTACAAAGTCTTTACGTAATTTTTATATATTTCCAATGAAATAGCTTGATTTATATTAAAATCAAATCACATCTGTTGTCACATACACAATCATAAATTGTATTGAAATGAATTCCCTGTAATTAACCTATCCTAATCATCAGTGGGCAGCCTTAAGCCTCTAAGCCTTGGTCTGGGGCACTGACATTACCTGGCATACATGTTTTTGATGGTGGGGGAACAAAGCCCCTGTAGGAAACCCACACAAAGAGTGGAGAACATGCTGCCCCAGCCAGGATAAGAACGCAGGTACTTCTCACTGTGAGGCAACAGTGCTACTACTGTGTAATAAATCACAAACTGCTTTGATCACACAAAGGAGCTAAAAATTACTTTCAGAAATGTTGTTTGTTTATAGTCACTCTCCATGCAGAGTTTCAAATTAAGGTCCATATGATCAAATGAGAAATATTGCATTTTCTGTCTCATCTGCGATGAAACACATTTCATAGCTAGAGCATGAAATATATCAAGCAGCACAAGGAAATGAAATGATGTCTGATATCATTGACAGGAAACATCAGAAAGAGCTGGTTAATCATTTTCATATGACAAGACACCATGCAATAAATAAACTCCAATGAATCATTTATTACCACACAAAAGCAGGCTATTCATCGTGTCGCAGCTTTTCTGAAAGTAATCATGTTTTATCATTCAGAGACATTGTAAATCCATCAATGTGATTGTTCTGGTGGGGAAGTTTATACTGAACAGACATTTCCTTACTGTCAGTTTCTCTACTCCCATGAAATTTGTGAAAGGAAATGCATGGGTAGATTAGATTAATGTTAATTTCTGATCTGCAGTGCTTGAAGAGTTCCAGTGACGTAATGACTAAATATGTAAAGTGCACAAAAGCATGAGTAACTTGTAACATGAATAGAATAAGCACTTTGTAATGATGGCAAAACTGCGTTTTTGTTTTTTTTTGCATTTCAGCACTTGTATGTATACATGTTTGTATATCTCATCCTCTCATGCTCTTAGAGTATTAGTGTGTGTGGGCCTTCTTGTCACCTTTTCAATTGAGAGGCCTTGGCTAGCATCCTAAGGAGTGTGTGCACAAACAAAGACACACACACACACACACACAAACAGCAGACAAGGACTGATAATAAAAAGCATGCGGTTGTATTTCACGGGAGTCCTGCCACGTGTTTCACCTTGCAGACTGTCCACTGTAACCTCAAACTGTTGATGAAATGGAATATATTTAGGCAGCAACAGTGTTTCATCCAGCTTCCTATTAAAGCTTGGAAAAAAACTGCACGCCAACAGCTAGTGTCACTTCAGTCACTGCAATGCATTCAGTGCCAGATGAGAAAAAAAAACCCTGAAACAAGCAACTACTAGCTCAATCTCATTATACACAAACAATATGGTACGCTGTGTCATGAATTTACACACAGTTGTTTTGGATATTTGGAGCAGCTGAATTTTATTGGGGGTGGTATTTGTTCTGAAACATAGCTTAGTATGCACTTTGATTTTAGCGTAAGTTGTTTGTCAGAAGCGGCTCCATGGATAAAAAGAATTTGTTCAAGGCTGATTCACATGGGATCATACTATTTCACACTCAGAAATACCAATCTCACACCACTGAAAAGGTAATCACATCTGCAGGAAGTCTCCTCTAGGCGCATACAATTTCCTATGCAGTCATGTAAGGCATGTAAAGCAGCTAAATTGTAATTCACACAACAGCTCTACACTGACTTATTATTGTTGGAAGTCAGATGCACAGAGAGTGAGAGCGAGACGAAAGACAGGCCAACAGAGAGACTGATGTGACACATGGATATATTCAGATGTTTGACTGTGAATCTCTTTTGCCTCGTCGTCTTCTTTCTCCTCCTCCTCCTCTTCTCAAAGCGAGCTATATCTCTGCTAATGACCTGAGGTCCTTCCCTGATTTGGCCTCAGCTATCCAAAGGATTATGAATAATGCATTGACTCTAAAATTGCAAAAGTAATCCTCTGAAATCTCCTTATGTACCCTGGCAGACCACGTTGTCGGTTGCAATTGCCCTTCAGTTCTTCACGCTAAAATGCTGCATGTATGAGCAAAAAAAAAAGCACCTTTAGCAAGAGTTTCATGATTGATTTATTATGACCACAATGTTGTAGAAACGTGGCTTTTTGTAAAGAATGTTAATGGGGGGGGGGGTTGGATGCAAAAGCGAGTCTACAACACTGCTGACTCATGATTTACGCCCCATCGCAAAGCAGAGAGAAAGAGACGGCTTTGCTTAGATTCTCTTACATCCTTGTCAGCCAGTGTCAACGCAATAATTACTGAAGTGCATCTGTGGGATATTTACATAGGATAACACTGTCTAGCCACTCTCATTAATGGTTAAGTGATGTTATTATGGTGGCCTCCCACTCCTCAAACATAGTAACCTCCACTGCACCATCAACACAAACTGAGTGCATCATAAACATGGAATGTTCTGGTACAGCTCATCATTTTAGTAAAAAAACAAGGGTGTTTGCTCTTCGTTATAGGTTGATGCTACGCTCATCAACATGCATTCTACTGTATGCATTGTTACTGTACATTGTATCCACATTCTTTGAGGATTGTCTCCTCATTATTTGCAAGTGACATTGCACCAACTATGCCTTCCTTCGCACAGCGTAAAGGTTATGTGATAATAAGGTATAACGCATAAGGTTATGTGTGTGTGAAGTCATATGCATTCCTGTACTGCGCAGTGGTACTGTGTAGGTTCAGCCCCTACACATTTTGTGTTGCAGTAATCTTTCTATCAATACACCATGAAGCTCTTCTTTCTGCAACAATGTAAACCCCCTTGGTCCAAGATTTTTATATTGTCTTTTGTTCCATTTTTGAGAACAATCCCAGCTACTCAGCTCCACAGTCATGCAAGACACACACATACACGCACACCATCTTATTCCAGCTGTCGTCCAGAGCTATCTGTATCTATTCGGGCTGCCGGCTACACCTGTGAAAGTTTGCTTTATGACATTGGCTTAAAAGATTTATCACTGAGCAGCACTTTCTGTTACGGGGAATAGTTGGAGGTTTTAAAAAAGCTCCCATCCCTGTATCTCCTGGATGAGAGCACTGGCTGTGAAATGGATCCTTGGGAAGAGTACGTTTGGAGAGGCTGATATGCAGAAGGGCATTTTAAGTTTTTTTTTGTGATCAGAAGCTCTCTTGCTAGTGTGGATCTCTTTTGTATAAAATAATGGAGAAGACAGACTCAGTCTTTAACACTTTAGAGCTCACATCCATAGTGCATCACCCTGATGAATTCATTGATTAATAAGGGGTTGGGCTACGGGCATACATGTGTACTCAGGTTGACCTGATGATTAACTTGGGTGTAATGGAAAAGATCATTTATGTGTGAAAAGTATGCTGAGATAGACAAGCTACAGTGTGTTTGGCACCTTACAGCTGTACCCCGTCTGGGTTTCCTGTAAATTCAAGTAGTCAAGGAATGACGTGTAAAAAATAGAGGGACGGGGGGGGGGCACCGACTGAGAGCAAATATAAGTGCAGCTCTGTATGTGATGCAGTACCCTAGAGCTTCCTAGATCACACATGTCATTAGTCATGATAAGTCTGAATCCACCTTTCATCAAATTCAGTGCGGACATCACTCATCTCATCTGAATTTATTATATATTCTACGCCAATTAATACGATAGGTGTTTTCCAATAAATGATCATCATTCCGACAGTCTATTACAATACAATATACAATATGAAATAGTCTATTAGTGGGCGCTCATCAATATTCTTCACTACTGAGCCCAGACAATTCACAAGTACAGCAATCTCGATAATCAGTGTTTGCCTCATCAGATAAATACTGCATGCCAGTCAAAGGCTGCAAAGACACGCATTATGATATAAGTATATAAATCAAAGTCGAATTACATCAGCATTCAACATTCATTTTCAATTGTGACAAAAAAAACACCTTTGACGTGCTCTCTTATTAGTCATTAAACCTGTCAATGCTTGGATGCAGAAATGCCCCCTCCCTTATTTATCCATATCTAATGTATGCTGGGATCATACACAAGCACGAATCACAAACCTAAGACTTTTAACAGTATTTTATCAGAATTAATGCATGCTTCTGATACCCACTTTGATTCAATTAAGACGTGAAAAGGCAGACCAGATGAATCCCTCAGTCTTTTTGCAATACCTGTAAATATGTGCAACTCCAAAAAAAGGAAGCATAACTCTTACCTTGAGAAACAGATCAGAGGTGCAAAGGACAAGAAAGCACAGATCCCCTGTAGAGCCAGTGTTCATCCATGTATTCAGTGGGTGCCAGGGTACCGTCCAGCCACTGGAGCAGCTCTCACAGGCTGCAGGAGGACAGAGAGACAGGCAGCCGGTGCAGTGACAGCTGGAGTAGTTGTGACACATCCGGCAAAGATTCAGGTTATCGGGATGGGAGAGGGAAAAAAGCAGAAAGACATTGCCTCAAAACCTCATCGGGTCTTCACTGATATCCTCCTTCTGTTTTTTTACTCTGCTCTCTCCCCCTCTTCTCCCTTATTCACCTCATTCAAGCATCCCTGACACTCATTCGCTCTTGTCCCTGCACTCACCGGGAATAGGCACTCACACACGCAGCGGAGATCTCCATCTCGCGGTGCTGCTGCTGTTGCTGCAATCCCTGTGCATTCGTGATTGTGTGTATGTGTGTGTAAGAAAGGCAGGGAGAGGGTGGGCTGGTGGGTGGATGGGTGGGTGGATATGGCAAAGGGAGGAAGAAGGAAGAGGAGAGGGAGGAGGAGTGAGGGGTAGTACGCAAGCTGCTGGGGAAAGTCCAGAGTCGCTGAGCTGCATCATCGGCGAAGACCCCCTTAACTTGTCCTCCACAGGCTGGCTCTGTTGACACTGAGCTGTTATATAATCTGAAGGGCTTCGGGAGACAGCAGAAAGGGGGAGCTGTAAAATAATAATGCATTGTGCTTTTAATTGGATGTCTCCTGCCCCCCCGTTACTTTCATACATCTTACACATTGTTTATGAGAGGTGGTGAAGGGGGCTGAATTGAGCAAAGGAAAAGAGAAGAGGCTCTGTAGCTGCACAAAGGGGGGAAGAGAGGAGACGAAGAGCCAACAGGGCAGCAGTGTTAATGAGAATCTGAGACGAGAGAGAAAATGAAATGAGGAGAGGGAGTAATAGAGACAATGAGATAGAGAGGCACAGAGAGGAATGTGCACTGGAAAGCGGTGAATATTGATTTTGTGGATGTCTTAAATATCTAAGATTGCTCTAAATTTCTTAGAAGTTCATGGCTTAATGATTTATAAAGTCCTGTTATAACAGAGAATGGACATTATAATAAGAACACCTGTACTGTCTAATGCAAGCAAGTTATGCAATACATTTCTCAAGGGGGGAGAAGGTGACCTGCAACAAAGAAATTTGATATCACATTTTTATCTTGTGGGTATAAGAGCTATACGCAAATCAAAAAACACACAAACACATAAAACAAATCCAAAAGATTACAGCCAAGTGTTTAAAAAAGACATAAAGGAAAATGTAACGTAACTCTCCTCTCCAAAACTTAGCCAACGCGCGCATTTGCCAGCGTTTCTCATTCGCAGGTCTGTTTTGTTGTTTTGTGTGTGTTTTGAAATGTTCGCCAGCCATTTTTTCTTTGCAGCATCTTGTGTTTTCGTGCGCGCCTTTGTAAGTCTTAGATCTTTTGGCATGCTCGAAATCTTCTGGTTCTGATGGAAATGAGTGCAGTAGCACATATTATCCTGGTAGTGCTCTATCTGTTGCAACCACACTAAGGAATTGAGGATCTGTATTTCAGTATGATGCTCGTAGCTCTGAATGGGCCGGAAGTGGATACTGCGGCGGGAGCTTCAAATCATGAAGTATAGTTCGTGAATAAGCAAGAAGTTGTGTCAGTGTAATTAAGCCCTGAAACTGAGCTAGTGGGTTGGATCAAAGCAAGGCTTACTATTTTGAAAGAGCCTCATTTACACCGAATTTGAGTCGCTTTCAGCAGCAACCAATGCTCTGCAGTCAACATAAGCGATATTACAAGAACACATGGTTTTTTGTTAAATGTATCGCAGGTACACGGATATTGACTACACCTCTCTTAGCCCCCCCCCTTGTTGTTTTAATACAGAAAATGCTTACCGAAAACTGTAGCAAATCACGAAACACGAAAAAAAGATCTGGGGCCGACCCACTCCTTGGTACTATCTAATGACGACAACTCAACACATAACTTTTCTAAATACCGCCCCCGCCCCCCCTCCCCTCTTTCTTTTCTTCCGTTTTTTTCAGATTTTCTCATCTCTTCAAGTACTCTACGCGCGTACTTTATTCTTCACTTCTTTTTCTATTCCTACCTCACTTCCATTTTTCTCGTGCGAGGGTCATTAAGGTGTTTCATCATCAATCTTCAACTTCACCACCTCTTTCTGTTTTCTTTCTACAGCATGGGCCGTGGGTGGGTGCAGCGGATCCACTTTCGCTCTTCTCTCGCTCTCACACCGCTCTTCCTCCCAATATATAAAAAATCAACTATCCGTCGCCTGCTGTATACCG
>NW_023339751.1:13643193-13646091 GCF_004916995.1 Morone saxatilis | reverse complement strand
TGTATATGTATGTCCATGTTCGGATGTTTGGACAGGGGGTTGTGTTGTGTCATGGGTGGATGTTGTACAAAAATTCAAAAAATTTCTTTCTGTACAGTGATTGTCTTATACATACTTTGTCGTCAATAAAAAGACCATTGAGAAAAAAACAAAAAAAAATCTGTACTGGATACCTTATATTTTCCCCAGTTATTTATTCTATTTCAGATTTACAGTTTGCTTTATTTAATGCTCACGTGTATAGGATTTGGAGAATATAGTGCAAATACAGGTTTTGTTCAAATTAAGTACTGAAAGGCTGCATCAGTATTGATAAAACCCCAAAACCTATACTAATTTTAATGGTGAAGAAAGTTAAGCAGTTAGCAAACCAAAGATACTTAGATAATCTCGGGAGTTGGCAGACTAAATAAAGAGTAAACCAAGGTATCCATATAGTTTTTATTTGTTGTTTTTATTTTGTCCATGGGCAATGTATCCCCTTATATGCATAAGCTATATGTATAATATGTATGTGTGTGTTTTTATGTATGCATATATATTAACCTCACAAGTTGAAAAGAGTAAGAAGTAACTGTAAAACAGCTGGCAGTAAATTCAGTGAACTGATACCTTTAATTTCCTGGGGAGTCATACCGAGTTTCATTGTTTGGCACTCTCCTTCAAAAGATTGCCCCAGAGATTGAGAGACTGCTATAAACTAAATTCTTGCCAATGTACCTTTTACAGTAATAGTTGATTCAAGACCAAATTCTAGTCATTTACTGCAGAAAGAAGATTATAGAGCTCTGAAACCTTGAGTGGTGTTTCAAAGTCGAATTCATGTATTAAAGCGCAGCTGGTTATGTCTGTCTATCTAACTTTAATTAACTTTAATTAGTTTAATTGCTTTGGAGTTGGTTTAAGCTTGGATAGAGACACCATAAGAAGACTTCACCACAAGACCAACGTTTTACAACTCTTTTCTTGTGTAAGCAACCTGAAGCTGAATAGGAGAAAGGCTTTTTCAAAGGAGTTTTTTCTTCCAACATGGTGAGCGGTAGCCGGTGCAGTGATCTGCTGACTGCTGTCTTATTGATTTAATTGTCTGTTTCCCTCCCAGCCCTGCCTGTTCATAGGTCTATGACAGGTTTCTGACTGTGCCCGCTGCATGCTTGCCGATCCAACCCGCCAAGAAACACAGCTCCCCCTCAGTCTCAACACCAGCTTAATCTCAATGTGCTTAATGAGTGGAACAACACACAGTTGACAAGTAGGGAAACACCACCCCTTCGCTACTTCCCTCAATCCCTTCTCTACTACGCCGTTTATTGACCTGCCAAAGGCTGTGATGGGAGTGTCCAGATTTATGCAAAAAAGCCCTCACTGCTCGCCGATGACTGTCAGCTTAACCATGCATAATGGTTGGATCCCTAAGGACAGCTTGAGCCTCTAGGCCACTGTACAAGCAGAGACTTTAAAGTGGTCATACCCCATTGAAATTGGTGAAATGTGTGTTTCAATGAAGGGAAAGTGAAAATGTGCGAATGGGAAAACAGCAGATGTTGCATAAAAGACTGAAGGAGAATGATGATGTTCAGACACAAACACTATTCTATTTCTTCTGGTTGATTTCCCAATCTCTACTGAGTTTTCCTAAGTCTCTAAGGTGAGAGAACTGTGCACTGTCAAATGCTTCTTTCAGATCCACAGAGCATCCCTAGGTGAAAGAGAAATGTTTGCATTAGCATATGAAACAGCCAAAGCAGTAAACATACATTTTTATCTTTTATCTAAATTATTCATGAGTATTTTCCCACTGTATGCAGCAAACACTTGGGGATCAGAACAAGTACGATCACTGGATATAACCATGAATAAACAAGGACTTTCTCACTGTGAGAGGTTGCTTCACATATCCTAACTGCACCTACTGAGAAAATTTTTTGGTGAATGATATTTGGAGCCTATGGGACAAGTTGAACAGCATTGAACACCTATATTCTTATACTTCAAAGATACTGAACCCAATGAGCACATTTGATGACATCAGATCAAGTGATCACTGCAGTTTTTAGTCATGCTAGTGAGGGATGGCAATGTGGGCTAGTTGGTTGGTCCACCACATTGGTGCAGACTAAAATGTCTCAACTATTGCATGAATTGTAATTTGTACAGAGATCTTCAAAAGGATAAATCTTATTGACTTTGGTGATCTCCTGACTTTTCCTCAAAGGAAACATTTGTGACTTCTATAGCAACTATTGAATGGATTTCCATGAAATGTGGTACAACTATCCATGGCCCGGAGAGGATGAATCCTGAAAACTTGATGATCCCTTGTATTTTCCTCTTGCACCACCAGCAGGTGAAACTTTTCACTTTTCCTATGAAATGTATTAACATTTACTGGATGGATTGGCACAAAATGTGTTGCTGATGTGCATGGTTGCCAGATGATGTATCCTAATGACTCTGATAATCGCTTGACTTTTCCTCAAATCGCTGTCATCAATAATTGTAATAACTTCCCACAACAGATGTAGCACCATCATCAGGACAAGCTGCAAAACTAATGGCATTCCCACCAACCTCAGCTGTAATTTGTGTTTAGCGCTAATTAGCAAATGTTAGCATGCTAACATGCTAAACTAAGATGGTGACTATGGTAAATATTTTTTGCAAAACATGAGAATTGCTAGCATTGTAATTGTGAGCATGTAAGCATGCAGATGTGGGGTGGCTGTCCCCCAATCGGAAGGTTGTTGGTTCGATCCCCGGCTCCTCCTGCCGCCTGCACGCGTCAAAGTATCCTTGAGCAAGATACTGAACCCCAAATTGCTCCCGATGCACAGTACTGGTGTGTGAATGTGTATGAATGAGTTAGTTTCTGTTCGATGGACTTTGCCATCACTGAGT
>NW_023339751.1:13634796-13643168 GCF_004916995.1 Morone saxatilis | reverse complement strand
GTCCATTTACCATTTACCAGATGTTAGCATTCAGTTGAAAGCATTGCAGTGCTAAAGTAAAGCCACACAGACCCTCTACCATGGCTCTCTACTAAACACTAAATTCTCATACAGTCCAGAGTAATGGTATTATTTGTGACAAAGGCAGTCATGGACACACACACATCATCCAACTCCCACTCCTAAAACATACACACAGTCATAGACAAGAAATGTACGCTTTGATGAACACAGATGGTGGTCATTCTCCAAACTGCCATAATGTTAAATGATATTGTCCTTGTTAAGGAGATAACAGCTCTTAATGCATTGACTCCTGCTCTGTTTTAGGAGTTTTTTCACCAAATCGCTCCAATTTTATCCCAACAAATGGCATTAAAAACACAGCCCCATTAATCACTATTAATGTCTCTGGAAAATTGGCTTAACTATCTGTAAAAACTCCCACAGTGAAGCCAACGCTAATGCTCTTTAACTCATTTCCATTATACAAAACAGGCACGTAAACACGAAACAAATAATCAATGTAATATAGAATTGTTACATAACACATAATTTCCCTGTTGGCTGCAGATGATTACTTGGTAACTATTTAATATGGAGTATACACAATGATAAATCAGGCATAATATATTTGCATTTTGAAGTGTAGTCTCAGTGTTATAACTCAGTCAGAATATAATCCAATTTAAAATTTAATCCAACACATTCTTGTCAATGTGTCTGTCACTCTTAGTCACTGTTTGACTCTTTGCTCTCTATGCCCTTTTCATCCATCCAGAAATGGCAGGTTTCTCCTTTCTGGTCTACTTTTGTTTGAAGAGTTTTCAGTGTAATTGGTTGTCTGTAAATCTATTTGCATATGCACTGTGTGCCCATCCCTCCGGAGACCACATTCAAACACAGCTAATCTGGCGTTGGGGCCTCAGAGCAGCATGCTTTCCTTGGATCAACAAACGACAGACACAGAATGAGGAACCATTTTTTTTTACAATGTTCTTTTTCAGTTAGGGCATTTGGTAAGCTTTATTGGAATACTTACCTTCAGAGAGAGTAAATGTTTACACAAGTGGATTTGAATATCAGATTACAATACTGTTGTTTGCTTTAAGATAGTTTTTGAAATTTTCACAAGAAATATTGGGACGGATATATTTTACTAACACTCAGGGCTTGACAAACTGCAAATTACAATTGTTATTTGATTCAGTGTTAACATGCATAAAAGAGACAAAAGAGCCTACAGCTATAGTGGATGCATGAGGCTGTGCTTAAACACAGTGGTGCTTCGAGCTAAATGCTAATGTCAGCATGCTAACATTCTTACGAAGATAATGCTAGCATGTTGATGTTTAGCAGGTATTTTACCATCTTTGTGCAGAATGCTAACATTTTCTAATTAGCACTAAACAGAAAGTATAGCTGAGGCTGATGGAATGCTGTTAGTTTCTCAGCTATTTGGTCATAAACCAAAAATTGGAGTGAATCAAAATTTTGTCCTGATGATGGAGTTAGATGAAAAGTCAGGGATCGAAGTTCTGTATAACTGCACCAAATTATCTATATAACTGCACAAAGAAAAGTCAGGTAGTCGCCAAAGTCGGTGGGGTTCATTGTGTGGGAAACAGGAATGTTTCGGCAAAATTTAGCTAAAGTTTTGGGTGAAAACTTTGACTTGCTTGATGTAGAGGAAAGGTAACAGGATCACCAAAGTCTTTAGGATCCATCCTCTCCTTGAATATCTGTTGAAAATTATATGGCAATCCATTGAAAGTTGTCAATCACAAATGTCAACCTCATGGTGGCACGAGAGGAAAACTCAGGGTCAGAGTTAGTACATTTCATCCTCTGGGGACCATGGATATTTTCACAAAACGTTATGTCAATCCATGTGATAGATCTCGAGATATTTCAATACCGATAAAAATACTGATTAACTGATTTAAACTTGTGTACCGCTGCTTTTATTCAGTCTTTAGAGTTTATTTGATTTTTTTTTCTTGTAAACACAATGTACCAGAATATTTTGTTGACGAGGGATCTAACAGTTTTATTTCCTTTGTGCAAATGGTTTGAGTTTTTGTGAGCATAATACCCTTCCAGAATATGGCTACACACTCAAAAATAATCTTAGTGAGGTAAACAATCTAAAACCACAAGCAAACAATTTAAAAACACTCTCTCACAATCACAATATTTGCAACCCAGAATCCTTTCTAGTGATGGTTTTCAATCAGACTGCATAGCTACTTCAGTAGTTGCACATAATAATAATAATAAAAAAAAATAATAATGGTCTCGATATTGTCGATAAGTCTCCGCAGTAGTGCTGACATGCTGTCCACACAGTCTAAAGAATACCAGTTTGGGGAGAGGGCTGGGGGTGGTGTGGTGGTGGCTGTACCTCCTCTTCCATCATTAAATACATAATGACCCAGATTTTGTTTGCTCCCAGTCTGTGTCAACACCAACTGCAGTCTCTTGTCGACAACACACTTCAAAGTGAGAAATGATCTCTGAGCCCCAGTGATGCTGGATGTGCTCAGTTCCCATTTCTCTTCATATGCACTACTTCAGACTAGAATATGTTTGTTTCCATGGCAGCCCATATTGTTGTGACTAATCAGATATTTTCAGATATGAATTAGTTTTGCAGTGGTTTTATCTCATCAAAAAAAAATTATGCCTCTCGGAATAGCACAGAAGAAAATACCATATTATGTGGAATTAGTAAAAAGATATGCACTGTGTGCTGCTATGTTGAAGAGATGAGCTTCAAACAATATCCAATAGGGTAGATGAGATTAAGGTTTTTGGTTAATCACGTGTGTAGTTAGGACTTTGATATTTCTCGGCTAATATAAGGACTCCAGAACACCACTCTCAAGGGGTCGTCATTTGTGACACACCAAATATGGCTTTGAAGTTTCCTCATGCGTGAATATGTCATTTCTGCTCATCCAAATTAAATCACTGTTACTCATCAGATTTTCCATTTGAGCTCCTATGCAATCTCAGTGGTAACTAACTCCACTGGCCATTTAGTGAACCAGACATAGAGACTGTGCTGTATGTGGCTGGAATATCAAGGGATTAACCCTCGACACAGCATTTTTGAGACATGATTTATTTACAGTGTTATATTACAGTATTCCATGATTCCCACTTAACTCTACTAGGTGTCTTTAACCACTCTACTAGGTGTGTTTAACTACATCAGCAAGTGGCCTACAAGGGCAAGTATTTAAATTAGATTTATTATATCACTCAAGACCATTCAGGCATGTAGGCTTTTTGTATTCAGTGCTCTGAGCACTGTAATGCATATATAATACATAGGTTTCGGAAATTGCGTTTTGAAACCTCAGTTTTTATGCAGTTTTCTTCATCAGCATCTTTTCTCTGGACATTATTTATCTGTATTGTTTGAAACATTGCCACTTTTTACAACTATAGTTTTATAGTTCCCTTGTTCCAACACCTGTGGTCAACTGCTCCTCACTTGTTTTAAGTGGAATAGTATAGATGTATAGATAGAATATCTTTATGAACATCTTTTTATGTTTAATATTATTCATCATGGACCTCCTGGCTGGAACTACTGTATCATCTACAGCTGCCTGTCCATAAAATGTGAACAGACTGGGAAGCATTTAGAATGTTTGGCTTTGTAAGCCCCTCAAGCTCTTGTTACAACTTGCCATTAACGTTCTGCTACTCACTCATACAGCACCAATTATTTTAGGGGCAAATTAAACTGTTACACTGTTAGGGAAGTTTTCTTCTCCATTGTATCTTCTGAAATGGAAAACAGCTAAACTCAGTGGATTGTGAGGGGAATGGTGCCACATTCACACAGCAGCTGGTACTTAAAAATGCTGCTGCAGAAATGATTGGAAACACTTTAAATGTATGTGTGGATAAAGTGAAATTACAAAAATCATATGATAGTAATAATAATATTCAGCTCACCATATGGCAGTCTGTTTTAACTATGATGTGTGATGACCTGTAGCCAGCCAGCCATTAAAACATGAGTGTTAGATACACACACATCGCACAAACACATCAACATTACACACTAAACTACTACTACTACACTATTCAATATCATATTGTATGCAGTCAGTGATTCACACGCTGCAAACACACATTACCTGGAACAGAAGACTTTGCTGTTAGGACTGCAGTAGCAGAATAGAAATTCTAATCACGGTGATGCATGAATATATCAGCTGCTCTAGGGTTGAAACCACTTCTCCTGCCACCTTTATAACTCTCTTGCCATTTCTTCTTCTTTTTTTAAAATTCTCCATCTTTCTGCATTCTTCACTTTCTGTGTACTCAGCCTCAACACACTGTCCCGTACCACATGTAATGGAACATTGGTTATTCTTGGAAATGCTGCTTGCATTAGCTGGAATAGTTTTCAGATGTGGTCTTGCAGAACCACTGTCCAAGGCGACACCATCAAATAGCAGCAGATTGCATTGAGGACTTAATAATGACAGTTCTGAATCACGCCCCAAATAATCTGTCTCAATTCATACACCCTTGAGATGAAACTGCAGCTCGGTAATACTGGAGAGAAGCTGTCAGATCTGTCAAGAGCAATAGTGGAAGTGCTTACTCATTACTGGGTTCACACACTGCCCTTTAGAACACCCATTGCTGATCTCTCTACAGACCGGATATACTGCTTATTGAATGGTTATGTTTAGTATCCAATGCCCATTGACTTCTTTTTGTCAAAATGTGTACACTGTACTGCATGGTAGTTTAGGATGTGTATGACTGTATGTGGTATGTTTATAATTCTTTAGCTTCACACTGTCGTGCAATCCAGACGGATGTGCATATACATTTTTCTTCCAGCTGCTGTGACTCAGCAGAATACTCACCAATTTAACTTGTTGGGGGCAGGGAGTATGATTTGGATGGAATGTACAATCCTGATGAAAAGAGATCTAAAATCAAAAGGGAATAGTCCTGGCAAAGGAAATTCAAGTTACCGGCTGTAGGCTAAGCTAAAGATCTGTCTCTAATTGGATGGAGGTAATTATAGCTGTGTGACACAGGTCACAGGGAAATTGGTCATTCTGGCATGAGAGGCAGGAGGTTTCCAATTATGTATCTATAAAAGCAGTGTTATTCCTAGTCTTTGCCTCTGTCTTCTGCACCTACATACGACGGAGGATGTATTTATAATTTGGCGTCATATACATAATTGTAGACATTGTATGATATAGAATATAGATCAAACAAGTGAAAGGAATACAGTAAACACAGTTCAGAGGTTTAGATTTTCCTGAATGGTGAGAAATCAATTTGGAAAAGCACTAAAATGATAGATCGGAGCTTTGCTAAAAGGTGCTTCAGGTGGTCTAACAGATATAAACCTGGGAGATGTGAGCTTCAGCCTGTTAACTAATGTTAACTGAGTGTTAGGGAGAGGCAGTGTGAGTTTTTGAGAGTTGTACTTCAGCAGTGATAGCTTTTCTACAGAAAGTTCTATATCCACACAGCAGGCAGATTGTGAGTTGTAAAATTATAGCATCTCTGCTGTCAAACTGATTTAAGTGTCACTCTTTAGCCTCAAGGAGGCGAGAGAGTGTAACATGTGGAAATGGGAAGGACATAAATATATAGTTTAGTGGACAACTTTCCAAAACAAGTTGTTAACATTGATTCTTTTGGAAGAATTCTTTATGGGCTGCAGTTTACAAAACATACTTGGTTGATGCTAATTTGAGAGTTTAAACATCACATATTAAAAATTTATGTTTCTCTGTTAAAAACAAAATTAACAAGAACTGTTGAAACTACTGTATACAGTACCCCTGAGGGCACTCTTTTTAAAAAGTGAGGTCATTGTCAAAAACTCTTCACATATCTGTGAAAATGATTATTGTGCATGCAGATACAGATCGGTCTCGTTCTTATTTAGAAGAAATACTTACTTGGTCTTAGGGAACCCTGGTTGCCTCAAGACAATGACAGTGATGGCACACACATTTTAGATAGCTAACAAAAACAATATCACCAAATAAATTATTAATATTATGCACTAGCTCCACCCAAAATGTTTGTCTATAGGGAATTTAAATGTTAGTGAAGGGCATCGAGAGTTCTTTCAGGAAAGGAAGATGATGTTGAATCGCCAAAAAGACAATGGCTCAGCTTAGCTGATGGAAGTACATCAAAGAAAATGTCAGTGGTTCCTATTATTGAACTGCCCTTTTAACATTGCTGGTCTGCAATGGTAAGTAATACTCACTTAGTCACTATCATACAGGGTGGCCCAAGTGTAATGTATGTGTATGTGTTTTATGAGGCTGTGATTATCCTAGGTCATAATAGATATATAGTGAGGTTAAAAAAAAGTCTCACTACAATGGGGGTTAATCGTCATTACACATGAATACAATTGGGCTCATTAGATTTACAATAATCTTGGCTTTCTAGTCATATCCAATTTATGCATTTCCAATACTTTTTAGGGACGTGACTCCAGTGCAGAAGTATTCAAATATACTGGGTGAAAACAAAATTTTTTCTGCATGCAAAAACTCCATAGTTTCAAGTTAATGGCTGCAAAACTGCATGGTTTTTGCCTAAAACTGCATAGTATTAACACTGGGCACGTTTGTACAGGGGATACTCATAGGATCCAGAGAGCTCATATAGAGGAAGAAAGAAAACTTCCATAAAGTAATAAAAGTATAGTTCATGCCACATCCTAGAGGGGTGCAATGGGATATAATGGGATGAATATATAATTGGTATATGATTTATGCCTCTAATTATGGTTTCAGTTAAAGTGGTTGTTGAGTTTAGTTTGTCTCTCTAGAGTTTTGTTTGACTTTGTAGACTTGTCCTATGGTCTGTTGCATACAGTAAATTGAGTTTAAGTAACAGTATTTTCATTGTTCATAGAAGTCTGGACCTCATTTCCCAAAAGCATCTTAAGGTTATGTCATAAAATCCATTTTACAAAACTTCTTAAACTTAAGGGGTGTTTCCCGAAGGCATCGTAACTGAGGAAATTCTAAGACAACCAAAAAACAAGTTTTATTTTTTAGTTTTAGTTTAGTTTTTATTGTTGTTTTGTGTTTCAAGATGTTTAAAGGTCCAGCGTGCCCTTGCAAACACAAAGGAGAAACTACAGTGGCCGCAAAATGTGTGAAAAATGTGAATGCACTAATGTAGAGCCAACATTTGGTTTTTCTCTTCAGCACTACACGGCAGACCCCATGGAAGGCGACCCATGGCATCTGTCGATAAAAACAATTTATTCTAAAGGAACAAAAACATAATCATTCCTTTATTCAGGCGATTAAAACATACCTATATATAACCTAACCCTAACCCTAACCCTATATATCTATATATAAATATCACATTCCATTTCTGTCTTAGTAGTTAGTAGTTTAATAGTTCCTTCTAAATGTTACATACTGGACCTTTAAGTTAGAAAATACAATTAAACTAAAGCTATCATCATCCTCTACCTCTTCTCATCTAACATAGTTCAATCAGGAGATTTTTTTAATGAACAAATATATTTAATTGATACGTGCACAATGAAAATGGGAAATTTGGCGATTAGACCCCATCGTGACATCATTGTATTAGAAGGGGTTGGTGAAGCCTAGTATAGGAAACCCCCTGATGGAGTCAAGACGCTGCTGCTGCTGCTGGTGGTGGTGGTGGTGGTGAATAAATGAAGAGAATGCTGAAGATCTGTATGTGATGAGGAGTGGACTTCTGATGAGCTCAACCTGGACACTGGATATGATGACATGGAGGTGAATGGGGTGGAGGAGGGTCGCAACGATTTTGCACTGAAATGAGAGCTGAAAGCAGCAGAGAGGAGAACAATTTTAAAGTTTGACAGCAGCAACATGATTGGCTGTAGGAGATTGTGGCTAAATCTGATTGGATTAACTGAAAGAGTTAACTCCCAAAGCTAATTAGAAAGAAGAGTGAGAGAATTGTGAATGAATGAGGCATAATGACAAGGTCTCCCTGATTGAGCTTCATTAATCTCTTCTGGCTGAAATTCAACTTTCCAGCTTTTTAAATTTTATGGAAATCCCTCTGAGAGTAGTTGAGACACTCAAAACCACAAATGACAAACTATGGTCACGCTATATAAAAAAGTCACCAAAGTCACTGGGATTCATCTTCTGAGAAACATAAACGTTAGTACAGAATTTTATGCTAATCCATCCAGTAGATATAGGTAACTGGAAAGATTTTTGGCTGGGCACAGTGACTTCCTGGAGTATTTGCTGGTTGCCTGGCAACCTTGTATGACAACAAGAACGTGTTTTGTAGTTCAGGTATGAGGACTTGATGTATGGTCTACA
>NW_023339751.1:13627435-13634781 GCF_004916995.1 Morone saxatilis | reverse complement strand
TTTTTTTTGTATCCACATTCTGTTACCACTGCTTAGTATTTATTTCAGATGGTCTTCTTGAGGTGTTAAACATCAGAGTAACTGAATTACTGTATCATTTATTTAGATTAGAACAATCCATAAAGGCTACATATGTCTTATCTTCCGTGTGGGATGTGGGAGACAGATTTTCATCAGAGAACTTTGTTGAGGGCGGCAGTGATCAAAATCTTAGTGGGAACACGACGAATGGGAAGGTGCTTTTGCAGGAGCAGGCGGTAATAGTCCAAAAGCCTGCAGGAGCAGGTGGGTGTGGGATTAAACAAAAACAGTCCTGTTTAAACCTCTATCTCCTCTACTTACTGTATAACAAAAAATGAATGTGTGCACAGACTCCTGATCATCAGTGATCAGTATGCTACTCTTCTTTCCAACCATTCAACATGCAAACACCTACACACACACACATACACACACATACACACACATCCTTCCCCACTCTTCTGATCAGCTGTCAACGAACATTGTGCTTTTTGGAGAGATCTCTTCATTTATTCAGCAGATGTGGGGACGGGAGCTGCTGGAAGTCCCTCGTTGCTGCATTCACACGTGACCCATTAGGCCAGCCTAGAAATACTGCAGCTGCTCTAATTGCCTCTCGCTATGCTGTCCTGTTTGTAGACTTTCATCTACCTGCACTCACTCATATGGAAGTAAACACTGCCAGAATATGTTGTATAGAAAAGGGTGATAATGGATGTGGATACAAGATCATCTTAAACTAATATTCATTCTGTAGCTCTAGAGTCCTCTCATCTTATTTTTAGTATTTTACTTTTAAGCCCAGCCTATTCATCCCATTGATTTAGATTCACCATCCCTCAATTACAGACTTTGTAGTGAGAAACTAAGTGAGAAAATGGCAGTCTTCTACTGTCTAAGGTTATGTGTCATTCCACCAGTTGTAGTACACAGTACCACATCAATTACACATATTCAGATAATAACAACTAACAGAACATGCAGCCCTTTATTTGTAGTATGGATGTGTCAAGAGTCAAGAGTCCATTATCAGCATAGTACAGAGGGAAAAAAGCAGTGGTCACATCTGTGCCAAAAATGCTTGACTGTGTTGTGCAAAATACAAGTGCAGTGGCCATTTTAGCTGTTCATAGGCTCCTGGAATTGGAAACAAAGAGTATCTTTTTTTCAGCTACACTTCCACTTTCTACCCTCATGGCTGCATTGATGTAAATGAAAGGCATGCTTTTTATTTAGTCTGTGTTGAGTAATAGCCCACTGAGCGTGCCCTCCTAATTGTTCCTGTCAGGCTTGTAAATCATGGAAGTCTCCCCTCCTCTCCATCACACGCAGCCTCTTCTTGTATAATCCTATTAGGCACAACCCTATCAAATAGAATGGAGCAATATTGCTTACAGGAGCTAGAACTTTTTTATTTTATTTTGTAAATATCCCACAGAGGTAGTTATACCAAACACATTTCCACCAATTTGCAGATTATGTTCATTGCAAGTATCATTGCATGAAAATGAATGTTCCCAACAAGGCTGCTGTAATATAAAAGTAAAGGATTCAAACAGCTTGTACAAGTATAATCTTTAATCTTTTGTGAGTATGATGGTGGTATGATTTGTTCTGGTGTTTCTATCCCTTCACATCTTTTTTGGCCTACTGTATGTCCTTGAATCGGCAACAAAAACACTCCTGCAGTATGGTATTTGTAAGTCATAGGAGCACAATTTGCCATGAAATGTGTTACATATTTTCTATTTTAGTTTTAATAAATTAGAAATTTCATCATGTCCTTGGTCTTGATGAAATTTGTCAAGAAAGATAAAATAAGAACAGCAGATAATGAGAGGTCCTTAAGAACTCTTTTACAATTTGCAAGCAGCAAAGGACATGATCATTTCTCCTCCTAATCTCTCCGACTATCTGTGTGAAAAGTCATTCTGACCACTACAGTCAGCTTTCTGCAGACTCACTGACGGCGAACAAAAAGTAGGAATATCGCAGATTCCTGTCTAATTCAGCTCAATAATTTGATGAGATTTGACGAGAAGATCTAAACAGTTGAACTACACAGGCTTGCGCCTACAGTATAGGAGAGGGACAGAGGGTGTAATAATTTCATGACCCACCGCTGGCTCCAGATTGCTATTCTCTTGACCTATATCAAGTTAAATTGATCCAATCCCATCATGATCGGTAGCCAGGAAATTAAGTTAGGCTGTGGGCAGCCCCAGACGGTTGGTGGCAGGTCAGTTTTTTTTCTCCTGTTAAGAGCTCCAAACACTTAAGCCATTAACCTTTTTTTGTTAAGACAACCAGGATGGATTACCCTATCTGCCAGTTTTCTCGTTAGAGCTTCCCTTTTCAATGTTTTTTTTTTTTTTTTTTAAAGTTGCAGCAAGATTAAGACTACTTTTTATCATTATAGCCCGAATGGGAGACAGACTTAAAAATCCCCTCAAGCCATCTCCTGGAGACAGGCATGTGCTTGGACAGCAAAAGAGAGTGAAATGACTCCATTTCAAGTCTATTTGAGCCAATTGTGGAGAAAGCTATTGGATGCCTGTACTGATGTTGTTGCAGTGGGTTGGTGTTTTAGCTGCTGGGCTAGAACTTATCACTAACTGCAAAGTTTCAAGAAAACAAACACCAACCAAGACCTAGCCTCAACTCGAGTATGTTAATGATACATTCAAATACTACTTATTGTAATGTTTGTACTCTGTTTTGTCTCAAAATTTGAAGTATCTAAAATACACAGGATAAGAGCAAGGTGTTGAATTGTGGCATTAACTGGAGCGCAGGGGTCTCTTAAGAGCAATGAAGGTAATATCAGACTTTCATAACCTACCCTAAGAGGTATTTGCATTTTTTTTGTAATGGATTAACACTAATAGCATTTCTCACAGGCCCTAAGACACTTTTCTTTAAAATGAAACACGAAAAAAGCTACTTTCTTAGTTATTAAAGATAATTACTTACATTTCTAAAAAAGCAATACAGTCCATGATTACATTGTATATAATGGCAGCAATGTAATGGAAGGTGCATAAACTAAGATCTGACAGATATTCCATATTATATTAACCTGTTTAATCCTGTACGAGATGTGAACAGCAATACAATAAACCATGATGGATGTTTTCATGCATTTTCATTATTCAGAGGCATAAAAAAATCAATGTTTACACTTATTACATACAGTACAACGTTATACTTCGATAATGCTATTCTGATAAAATTGTTCTGTTTATGTAAAACAGATTTTGACCTTTCAAGGTGATACCACGTATTTTCGTATAAAAGTTTTTAATCCAATTCATCACAAATAAGTTATTCCCCTTTATAAAATGTCCTCCATACAAACACAGGGAGGGTTGTACCGCCAAGTTGACGGTATTAAACAGAGAGTACTTTATTCTGACAGACATGCATCTTTGATATTGCAGAATAGCACAACCATGTCTTTTAGGGCATCCCATTTGTTATTCCATTATCATGTACATTGATATATACTATTAATTTATATGACAAATTAATATTTTATCTGTGGATTATAATACTGTACAATGTCATCCAATCATCCTTTCCTTCAGATGAGCAGTGAGCCAAGATACTGGAGACATACGAGATTGTTTCTGTGAATCTTGGATGTTTGACAAAATCATGATTATTCTTTGATAACAGCAGCTCTGGTCACTTTGCTTTTGTCAGCTACCAGTTGGTTCATTTGCCTCATGTTCTGTGTAATGCCATTATACTGTCCAATGAGTCTGTTGATGGACTGATTGTTTGATGCTTCTATGTAAAGCACCAGATATGTGTATACTGGTATGAATGCAGCCTCACAAATATGTTTCTTGGCATCAAAATACTAATATAGGGTTGATGATTGCCATATTGTTTTTAACTGCACCCAAGGGTATTTACAAGGACAATGAATCTATAGGGACTTCAGCAAACTGCCTGCATGCGGACAATGATGGATGTGTGTGTGAAACAGGACTTCTTGAATATTAATTGATAACAACTGCCATGTGAAAACATTTTCCTACTTTTGGATACATTGAAGAAGCACGATCATAAGTATATACATGCAACCTGCAACATGCAACAGTATAAAAAGCCACTTATACACGAATGCAACAAAGCTTGTGAATACTGAATGGCACGTCATTGTTTTGTGAGAGTGCACTCATGCAATATCAAGCTATATTCATATAACAATAAAACTAATAAATCACTCAATAAGGTTTTTTTTCTCTGACTTAATTTACTTTTCCCTGATGACTTTTGTTTCTGGTCTACAACTATAGAGATTAATTAAACAGTGTTTGAAAAAAGCTCTCTTGGTCTGATTCTCAACTCTGTAATGAAGTGAACTGTAAGGATAGCACAGGGTTAATTGTGTTTGTGTCTATTAAATTGTTCAGCGTATTGTTAAAGACAATGAAATTCAAGTCTATTGTTCTTTGATGAGTTATCTTTACAGTGCCTTTCTTTGCAGTTACTGTGTAAATGTATGTATATGTAGTAAATTGGGTAGAAGTTAGTTAATATTATCAGTCATAACAATGACATGAATATATGGAAACACAAAGACAAACACATGCACACAAAAGGTGACTTGTGCTCTGACTGAAAAAGGATAAAAATCTGAGGATTTATTTCATTTTAAAACTTGTAGTCTTGAGCCTCAACTGACACAGACTCAAGTGACATCATTTGAAGCAGTCTATCAGACTTCATCTTCAGCTCTCTCTGGAGCCACAAACCCATCTGACCCCATAGCTGCTGCAGCAAGGACTCTGCCTTAATCATCTTCTCTTCAGAGATCAGACTTTGTGTGAAAACCTACGGTTATCAAGTAACTGGCTGCAGTTGCAAAAATCATTGTCTTTTCTTTTCTTTTGTGTCTTTTTTCTTTTGCCCATGGTACCTTCTTGCAGGTGTTTTTCCATTTAGCTGGTTAGACCTCTTTGCATGACTATGTGGGTGTGCAGACTCTGCTGCTTTAAAGTTCCCTGAGGAGTTTTAGACCTATAGTAGCCTTATGGACCTGTTTATCTATGAGTGGGTCCGTGGACACGAGAACGCACACGAAAGGGCACGTGGGCTGTGATACACCTGGTTGTAATGTGATATGACAAGTTATGCTGCAATGCATAAGGAAGGAGAATACTGGAAACTAATAAATGTGGATGTAATCAATCAACAGTACTCAGTACCACGGACCTAATGTTATATGAATGAGCATTACAAAGAGATAACTATAAGGAGTCAGATTTTATGCATCAACCACCAAATGCATGCACTCCGGGTAACAGGAAGTGGATGAATGGTCGTGTGTTTGTTTTATTAATGTAGTCTATTTATTCATCTTTCAAATTATAAGTTATAGTATTCGCACTTTATATAAATAAGCCTATAGCATCACCAAGCCCCTCCCTGGTACTGCCTATGAGCTTACTTGGTAAAGCGTAAAGCACGTACCAAAGCTGAGTCCTTGCTGCACTAGCTGTGGGTTCAACTCCGACCTGTGGATCTCCGAACTGTGAATCTTTGCTGCGTGTCATCCCCTCTCTCTCCCCCCACATTTTCTGTTACTCTTTATCAAAATTTTTTTTTGAAAAATACAAAAAATTGCACCTTGTTGATAAACACTAAAAAGGGCACAGACCAACTATATAACAGACGTGATGAAGTCTCATGGTTTTACCATTGGCAGATGAACAGACCCCCAAAACCTCTCAGTACTATGGTAAATGCAATGTTTTCTGTCATTATGAACAGTTTTCAGAATCACAGGGATTCTGTTCACCGTAGAGTCATTTGTTAACTCAAATTGGTTGGCTATGAATCTCTGTCTATAGCCAAGTGTAGGGTATTTCTTTTTTATTCTGTACCACAAATCTAAATGTTATCCTGTAGTTGGAGATGGCTAATGACAGATGTCTGAACACATAGCTCTTTTCTATGACTGTAATCTGCAAAAAGTCAAGCTTAAATCTGTCTTTCACAGTTGGGTAGTATGTCACTGAGGTTGTTCAAGGATTTACTGTGTCATTTTGGAAGTGAGAAATATGAGAGTATAGCAGAGGTCTGTGGTTTCACACTGGCTGAGGGTGAAGAGTGAAGGGTGGCTCAGCCAGGCAGTAGGCACAGCTGCAGGTTATCAGGTTGATTAGCAGCCTGATAAATAGGCTTTCTCTTGGCACACACACACACAGAGACACACAACCACAGGCAACAGTGACTAAATGAAGCTGAGCCTTGCATTTCATGTTTATTTTGTGAGTAAATTAAACAATTGTGTGAGAGTGTGTGCTTATGTCAGAGTATCCTGAGCCCAGAGATCAATTAAAGTGAGGCCTGTTACATGTTTTTATA
Source organism: Morone saxatilis (assembly GCF_004916995.1). NCBI lineage: Eukaryota > Metazoa > Chordata > Actinopteri > Moronidae > Morone > Morone saxatilis. The sequence continues at coordinate 13,628,379 of NW_023339751.1, read as the reverse complement.
AGTAGCATACATTTTTAATAGCCTTTAAGTTGCTCTTCTGCTATAACCTCACAAATGCAGTACAGTAACAAAGTATCAAAACAAAAAAAAGTATTTACCCAACAAACTATTACTAACCCCTAACCGCTCAGGGATCATTTAGCAAAGATAAGTGTGGTTGCATCTCAAGTGCACCGATTGTAACATCTTTGACTTTTTAATTAACACATGTACAGACTGAAGGAAAAACATTTGCTTATTCCGTATTAGTCACATTTTCTGTGACATGGAGGCCCCAAGAACACGGCGGTATATATGTATGGTCTCATGAACAATTGACACCTTACTGAAAATACTTCAAAAATTGTGGCAGCCCTAGAGCGTTTCACTTCAAAAGTATCAATGTTTTACACACACTGGTGGCATAACAATAGGAGATCAGATTTGTCTCTTTATCTTTGCAGTTCTAGGCTGGCTTTTTTGTCAAATGCAGACAGGCAGTAAATTGAACACTCAAAGTACTGTAGAAGAGGAAGAAAAGGAGAAAGAAGACAGTGGGATATTGAAGTATGGAAATGATGTTAAAGTTAAGTTTTCTCCATCACTGCATCAGTACAATATCATATTTCAACCCAGTCTCATATAAAAACATACCCTGGCTTCTTGATGCAGGTGTATATTACAAAATACAGTTACAAAAAGAATACTGTTTTCTGGTGGCATAATTAGGCAGGTGCCAGTTGAGTGTCTTAATTTATTATTATAATTTTTTTGGGCTGGATTGTTACATTTCATCAAGCTCATCTTTTCCTGATATTTTTGTTTGAATAATCAAGCAAGAACATGACAAACATTTAGCAAAACAACTCTGCATTCCAATATTATGATAGTTACAAAAAGAAACATTCAATGTAGCGTGTCACAAGTTCTGATTAAGTTATGAACTATTATATTTTGCATAGCTG
>NW_023339751.1:13606188-13627335 GCF_004916995.1 Morone saxatilis | reverse complement strand
TGTCTCTCTCTGTATATATATATATATATATATATATATATATATATATATATATATATATATTTTGTTTTGAATTCTTTTCTTGTGAGTATTGTGCATGACCTTTCATTGCAAAAAAAGGCAGCAACTGTAGACAAGTGAAACCGATGTTGGAACAGGTTTTACAAATGTATGTTTACTGTTGCACTTCGCTGCTGTTTGGTATCTCTTAGAACTTCAAAATTTTTATCATCCAGAGCAACTACAGACATTTTATTTTCACAGACTGGATAAGAGAAGAAAGCAAGTGATTTTATGGTGAGGGTCTTTTCAGTTGCCGATTCGTTCACACTACACCACATGGCAATTTCACACTACACAACTCTGTGGTTGTGATAATCTGTGTTTTGAAATGTCCGAGAGAATATTTGCCCCCCCCCCAGCTTTGCTTCCAAATCTGAGATCCACTGATAGCTTGTTGAAAGGTTTTGAACAGGCATTGCAAAATAAATGTACTTTTCATTTAATTACTTTAATTTTGTTTTCCGTGATCCGTTAGATCAATGCCAACGTCTCTCAAATTTGAACCCTCCCTTTACTGGGCAGTGTTTTTTTCTCCTTGAAAATATGAGTTCACATTCATATTTCTGCTGCTTCAAGATTTGACAAGCTGATTATTTGTTATAAACATTTAAGCAGTATGGTTTTTGTTTTCTGCGCAAGAATTCATTGCTCCATTCTTTTGTGACTATTTTTTACTTTTGATGTTGCAGCTTTGGATACCCAGTCAAAGAGATCAATTGCACAACAGTCTGATCCCTCTCCTAAGCCAGGCATGCTCTCTCTGATTCCAACAAAAGCAGAGCTTACCAGAAAGCAACACTGCAGCTCCTCTTCTTGGCTGCAAGGCGCCTCACTGTTCAGTCAGTCAGTCATATACACTACATGCACGCACACACACCCACATGGAGACTCTGAACACTGTATCCAAGTAGTTAGTGATCAAGAAAAGACTGTTTCATCATTTGTCATGTTAATGTGACAGAAGGTGAACACTGCCTTCCAAAAGAAAATACACAAAAGTACCAAAATTCAAGGGCTGCTACATCATAGCAGGGACTGTGGACATATTTGCTTTGTGATTCTTGATGTTATTTTACAGTTTGTGTAACAAAAAATCCCAAACAAGAGGCACTGGTTAAAAATGTGTATTCCTGCCAATTTGACTGAAAATATTCCAAGTTAAAAGCATTTTTATCAGTACCAGTCAGGTGGCTCTAGGGATGGCAGTGTTGGTTGGTCAGTCTGTGCAACACTTTGCTGCAGACCTAAATGTTTCAACAGCTATTGGATGTATGGCAATATCTTTCTCTTTCTTCATCTCATGATCTGTAAAGACATATATAGTCTCCAGAGGATGAATTCTAGTGTTTTTTCCTGCACCGCCATGAGTTTGACATTCACATCAATGTCTTCACACTCAACACCTGTTGAAATGATTGCCACTAAATTGATATCCATTGTACCCAGAGGATAAATTCTACTGACTTTGGTGACCTTTTTATCTGGCGCCACTCGCAGGTCAAAGTTTTCTCTTATCCAGTGAAATTGCTTAACATCTAGTTGATGGATGGAGCCTGACATTTATGTTCCCCATATGATGTATTCTAATGACTTTGGGAATCAGCTGATGTTTCCTACTAAATTTGTGGTTTTAAGTGAAATGTTGATTGTGGCTGTTTGAAAATTAAAAACAAAAAAATCTGGAGGTGTGGTGTCAGAAAGAAATTAGGTTACCAGATCTCTGTATCTTGATCCTTATCTCTGTTTGAGGCTAGCAGCTCAAGGCTGCATTAGCTGCTACTAGAGTGACTGAAATATCGGCAGTCTAGCTGCATTGTGGATAATGTTGATACCGTGTATTTACAAGAAAGATGTGTGAAATAGAATGGTCATACTATTAGATCAATGATTGATTGATGAAATTTGGTACAGCCATGCCCTCCTGATTGTAATAACTCTGACATACCAAAGGAAATACAGGAAGAGTTCTTAATATATGAATATATATACAGTATAAACAGCTGCTTTGTGAAGCAGTTCAAGTAATACATAAAAGCATTTGACGAAACCTAAAGATCATATTACTATTCATAAATCACTCACTGTAACTTCAAGGGTTTCCCCATCAAGAAAACAGCTGATGAATTATACAATGTGTTCCTGTGTAAATGCATGAGGGGGTTTGAAAGAGTCAGACAGGCATAGCTGCAGGCACTGGTTGACATAGACGAAGTGTGTTGCTCCACTATAAAGTGCTGCTTATCTGCCAACATCTGTAGCCCTAAAAATGTTGAACAAGTGTCTCATCAATATAATTATTACAAATCTGGTTTATCTTTCTCTTTGAAATAGTCCTTGTTCTTTTATTATACTTTAATCATGAATGGGATCTCTTCACTCCATAATCTGATGTTTTTTGATGAGAGCTTCTACATGTGTACCCTCTGGTTTATTTAAAATGGCATCGAGCAATGAGTCATACCAGATTTATACCATGGCCAAGAAAAATGCTTGTTTCTATAATGACTTACTTAGTGACTTAGTCAACAGTTAAACCAAATATAGTCTCCATATTGGCCTAAGAAGGTTAAAAACATGGAGGTAGATTTTCAGTTTCTTATTTTGGGAATGTAACCATATATATGGCAGTGCTTATAACTCTGTGATATAGAAAAAAAAATGGACTTGGTGGAGACCCACTTAGCTTCATGTTCTTAAATAATAATAAAATTAGTTGATGTGATTACACATTTCACACCTTACTCCTAAAATGTAAATATAGTAATATAAACTGATGTTAATTATATTCAGGAATTAAATTGTATAGAGTTCTGTAAAGCGTTAGAACTATACTAAGTGTTTTAAACTCACCACTGTTAATTTATCTTATAGACTGTGAAGATAAATAGCAATGTGTAGTTCAGTCAGAGTGCCAGTTCACCAGGTCAAGTATCAGCAATATCTTGTTCCTTCACTCTCCATCAAAGTAGTCAGCTTTTTACTTAACTACAGGACACACACAAACAAATACACAAACCTGGAAACACTGATTAGAATGCTTAGACGAGTTACAATGACAAGATCAATGGGAATAGGGACAATTCAGCAGCATCTTGACATTACCCAAATCCATACCCATTCCCAAATTTTCGCTTATGGCATAATAAGAGTAACATTTCCTTAAATACTTGGACACACTTATTGGAGAAAAGACAGTAGGATTAATGCCATAATTAGTGAATTATATGATTAGATAATCTTGTTTTAAACATGCTCAGAATTAATTTGGGATTAAGTCATCCATCATTCATGTCATTCGTCTTCCTGTACATTTTCCTTTGCTTTCTTACAGCATATTGAGTTTTTAAAAGTTAAATGGAGAAAATTATTCTTCAAATTAGAGAGATTTTTAGAGGTTAAGAGGGATGTTAAGAGAGAAGGCAGTTCAAAACTGACAGTGGCAGAAATAATGAACGGTAAAGAAGAATCAGTCTGGGGCTCAGGTCACACAGACAATAGATGGCCCAGATGAGAAAGAGTCAGTGGTGGCTAAAAAAAGTCCTATGTGTTGCTTCCCATCGCAAATCCATTACTTTCCCTTTAGACTGCCACTTCCGCTGTCTACACTTCTCTCAGCAGGCCTCTACCTCGTAAGTGCTAAAAAGTACAGCTCTCATCACACATTTTATCGATCCTGTAGAGAGTCAGAGTTCCAGCAGGGGGTGCTGGGTCAAAGGGCAGGAGCACGAGCACCAGTCATAAAGAATCAATAAAAAGGTCTACGTTAGCACGTTTCTTCTTGGGGGGCTGAGTCTGGTCAGTTGGAGATCCCACAGAAGTGTCACTGAAATTATAGTAAAACACTAATTGGCTGAATTGGTGCATGTAAGGTCTGATACAAAAGTTTGGCTGTTTCTGCTTGTGAATAGTGTCAAGCCAGCTGTCACTGATTAACATTAATTCAGTTAGAAACATACTGAAGAGAAACAAGTCTGTCAGGTTAAAGTGCTCTCTGTAAGCTGAGGGTGAGAAAAGACACTTCACTCTGTAACTTTTTGATTAGCTCTCGCAGTTCCAAAAACTCCAACAGAGTGAGGAATATCCTGTAGTTAAATGACCTAACGTAAAAGGGTCATGCCAGGTAAGGTTTCAGAACCATGCAATTTAACTCTCATTCATACATATAAAATTTTAGCCGATGAATAATTTTGATATCATCACTTCCAATATTTGGACCATGTGCTTTGTGAAAAATAGAAGCATAGCACATATTAAATTCTCATTTAATATCGCATGTTGCTACATATTTTTCAATGTATGCTGAACATAAAGGGGCAGAAAAATATTAACTATACAGAGTAGATTTCTCATTTCTCAGGGTTTTGATTGAATGTGGTTTTTGGGGAGTTAGTATAGTTGAGACCAATAAGGTTAAAGTCTCGACACGAAACACTAATGCTGTACATAGTCTACATTTACAGAATGATCTATTCCACATGAGTTGTCTGACAGAAATGATCTCACTGACCACTTTAACCGATGCATCCTGTGAATAGGTCCAAATATATAGATGATATACTACTATATTTTTTCAGTTTTTACTGGTACTTTTGATCTTAAACATGCCCTGAATGTTTATACCATGACAATGTATAAGTCAAGTCAAAGAAAAAATACTTTATTACTTTACTTACTAAATGCACTCTAAATGATAAAAATAATCTGACGGGAAATGATTAGCACTGTGCACGGGGCATGTGATCCATAATTATGCACAGCTGCAGTGTTTGGATGCTGAGTGAGAGCAACTTTTTTTTATCTACTTGAACTTTGGATGTTTCAAGTGAATCAAAAATAGCTACCAAGTCTTCATCTGTGCCCTTCACTTGTGCAACCAACATTTTTAAATATGGTATGAAAGAAGCCCATAACAAGAGTTGGCTGCCATTTTTAATACACTTAAAAAATTGGGCAGGCCAAAGGTGACTCTCTCTTCAAACACCATGTTTTTGCTTGGGTAAGGGTTTAGTTATTTTAGAAAGCTGATTAGATTAGTGAGAGAGAGTGAGAAAAAACACTTTCCTGAACACTTCCTTATAGTTTATAATGGGATGCCCCATGAATAGCTCCTATTCAGTAATGTCAAAGTGAGGCTGGTTTTCTTTTAAATCTTGTGGCATTTGGGCAGCTATTGCTTGCAGAGAAACACATATAGCACATTTAAATACAAAGGGTAACTTAGAATCAGGTTGATGCACTCGTTTGAGCTGAGGTTAGTTTCAGACAAATGTGGATTGAGAGAGGACTCAATAAGATGTGTTATATATCAGCACAGACATGTTGTCATTAAAAAAACAAGGATGTGTTTGACATTATGCAACAAGAACACAGAGAGGAGTCGGTCCCTGAGGTGAGGTAAGCCTCTTGTTGTTATCAAGTGATAAAGTAAACCCAGGAATGTCCATGTAGATTTACAAGTGGGTTGAAATCTGACAAGCAAAACCAACAATGGGATTTTGGGGGAGACTGCACAACCCACTCACTGCAAACTCAGGGTGCATAAATTGAACATTTCCGCTGCTCTGCATAATCAGTAAAATCACTTATGACTTCTCCAGAATAATGTTGAAAATGTTGGATTTCCTGTTAAAAAGAAAGAATCCAGGGCGCCTTGATCTGAATTAAAAGGACAAAAACCCTGTGGTCTGCTATGTGTATATTCTGAATATAAAAATAGGACAGGAATAATACTGGTATGCCAGTAAGAGCATTGCACCATGAGCATTGCCAAGTGCTTGCTCATAGGAACTGTTATAAGGAATACGGTCTAGGCCTCTATTTGAAAAGTGTCTTGAGATAACTTTGTAATGAATTGGCGCTATACAAATAAATTGAATTGTACTGAATTGAATTTTTAAGACAAACACTACAACAGAATCATGTTTAGGAATAAACAATACATGGGTCAGCTGAAAATATGTTTCAAGGATATTAGATTCTGGTTTCCTTTTCTAATTCCAGTAAATAATTTGCTACATCCTGTAAACTGCGATGCAATCAAGCATGGAGTGTTTATTGGTTAGTGAGGGAAATAAGCAAGCAAGACTCTGTCATGGGTGTGTTCAGAGCCAGTGTATGGGGTCGATACACAGCACTGTCCCAGTGGAAATCCACAGCACTACAGATCTCAGCAGCTCATAGTCAGCCCTTATTAAAAACCAGGGCCAGGCAAGTCTCTGCTGAATATCATAACCCTTTATCTTTTAGTGTGCTGTCTGAGCAGTATAGCACATTTAGCCAGTCCAGCCAAAATGCAGTCATTAGGTGTCTAATTCTAACAAGTTATTTTATTTATTTATCCTTTATTTAAGAAAACCTTATCGCTATGGAACACAGCACTGCTGAATCCTCACATTAAAAGCTATTTAATTCATTTCAAAAATACAGCTCATGATGGGAATTGCAATAGAGTGAACAGCTAAACATTCATATTCAGATGCCACCTGTGTTTTGAAATTACCTTGGCTTCTTCTGAGTGTGGAAGAGGAGCAGATTCCCTGTATAAACAGTTGGCAATTATAAATAATATAATTTTATATATACAAATACAGATTTACAAAGTTAAGCAACTGTAATATTCAGAACATTTGACAGTTTACAACAAGGATGTTGTGAACTGCAGGTATGTTAATGGGTTGTTGAAGCTACTTGTATGCACTTGTAACCAGTCAACATCCAAGCTGAAATGAGTAACATCATCAGCTCAATGACTTACTGTGTTTTATTGATTGAGGAAATAAAAATAATTTGCAAATGTGTGCCTCTATTCTGTTTAACTTACCATTCCCCCTAACTAAAACCGATACCAGTATGATGTTAATGTTATGCTGTCACAAACTCTGTGATCTAATTTAAACATTATCCTTCAAATGTTAATCTATTTTTTATTGTTATTACTATTCCACATTGAGCTCTCATATAATTTTCTAGTCAAGCCCACAGCAGGCTTCTCATTAACCAGCCAGGCATCACAGAGTGGAATTAACTGTCACCAACTTGATTCAAATGACATGTGAGTAGTGTTAAGTGTCTCAGTGCTATCGAACTACTAAAAAACTACTCAAAAGCCATTGGATCGCCCGTGTCAGTGACATCTTTAAACTGCCATCAGAGCACTCACTTCATAATAACCAGCAGTGCAGTGACTCCCTCATGCCATTGTTGCAAAGGGACCATTTGGAGAGCTGCCACATATGCCAAACTCCCCACAAGCCTTTGGTGACTGCAGTGAATTAATAGAGGGAAGCCTAATGTGAATGTCATTGATATGGAGATTATGTTTATTCACATCAATTATGAATTGGCAATATCTGGGCTGAACTCCACCAAAGTCCAAACTTTCGATTTTTATGTGGATCTTGAGTTGGACAAAAAAGACAAAATCCATAAATCCATAAAAAAAACACACTTGTTTTGTTTTCAAAGATAAGCAACAAGTCAACACAAGAAATGCACAACTAGGTAGAACAGTATGCAGCTGCATTTATTTTGATGCCCAGTGATCCCTTGGGTTTAAAAAAAGATGTTGTGTAAAATATGTTTTGTCTGTTGTTACTCTACAAACATAATCAGTTCACACATATACTGTGTGAATTGGCACACACTGTATATATAATATAAAATTATTAAATCTGTAATATACTGTACTACATGTACAGTAAACAGAATAAAGTTGCTGTTGTCTGTTGCCATACTCCTAGAAATCCTAATTATGACTAAAACTGAATGTGCATGTAAGCAGCATATGCTGAATAGCACCTTACCAACTTACTGTTGGATACAGTAAAATCAAACACCTCCACTGTTAAACCCTGTCAGTGCAGCTGAGGTTGAAAGACCTGACAGGACTTGCTAATAGAGAATAATCCCTTTACAACTTTGCGATACCACTCTAAATCAAAATACAGGGGATTTTTTTTCCGTCAACCAGGACATGTCTTTATATTAATAACTCAGTCGACACACTTGAGAATAAAAAATGTCCTCAGAGCACAGTAGTGAAATGACAGAGAGCATCATAATCCGTTCCAATTTGGGATTTTTTTAGACCTCAGAGTGCAATGTGTGTCTTTGTGTGTGTAAGTACGATTTCTGTTTGCATTTTTGCTCTTCTTTTTCTCTGTTAGCAAAACCATATATAATGTTTCTTTGCAAGGTGTCACTGAAGCTTTTAGCATTTTCCTAAACAGCCAGGTAACCTAAAGCCCCCAACTGTTCATCCAGCAGCCCAGTGAGCAGCCTTGATGTATCTAATTACTGTATGTGATTAATTCACATACAGTAATCAGATCCTGAATTTAGACGCGTCGCTGCCTGATGTGACCCGGTGCTTGCATACTGTTTACTTTGCATAAAATGCAACAAATCCTGTGTGTGTGTGGGGAGGGGGATCCCACCTGGCAATTCCAGCAGTAAGCCATCTTCAATCACTATGCTCTGCTGTTGCCTTTGTAGGGGGGAGGTGTGTGTGTGTGTGTGTGTGTCTGTCAGGGGCATTGTCAGTGCATTACTGTCCATTGATTCAAGATGATCCTTGCTGGATGAGGATGGGTCTGAATACAGATTAGAGGAAGAGCAGGCAACTGGTTGTTGATTTGTTTTTGTATCACTGTTATCAGTGTTTTTTTTTTTCATGGTCTCTTCTGCAACGTACCCAGCAACCATCTTGGAAACATCCTCAGTTGTTCTACTTTACTTTCTACCTACAGTGCAAAATCCATGCAATATCTACAGTAGAAAAACAGTACCTGCCTCTGAAAATACTTGATTTACTATAAATAGGCAACATTGCACATGAGACAAATAATGTAAATTATGTTTCATTACTACAGGGGTATCTCAATGGAGCATAACTTTCATTTAAAAAGCAGTCAAACAAATGGTAATGAAGCAAGAACCAATGACTTGTCCTCCTTTTAACTCTCAGGCTGCTACCCTTTCCCCCCGCTCTTCATGATGAAGAATAGAAACAGAGGACATGTGTAATGGTGTTCTTCACTATTACTGACAATCATTCATGGAGTATAAGAGTTTATTAACTGGAGGTTCGTGGTGCATTTCAGAGTTTCATTTTCTCTTATGGTTCTCCTCACTGTGCTCGCTGAACTCACGCTAATAACAAAGAAGGGTGTTCATGTTATATGATGTTTTAAAATACATCTCTACGCCCTTCCATTTTTCTACTTCTGTATACTAGATTTGATTTGTTTTGTAACTTTAACCTTGTTTCATTAATGAGAGAGATGTTATTTTTTTTCCTGTTATTCTCACAGTGGAATGCTAACCCATTAATGATATTGTTACGGCCACCACCATTATCTGGGTATGTGTCTCTGTGTTGTCATGTTAAGCAGGATGTGCGATCCTTTGCGAGGATTGGGCTGACTCGAACCCTGTTACATGCTCTTGGTTCCGGTCAGTGATCTGATTGGTGCGGCGTCTGGCAATCTCCTAACATCCTTCTACGCCTTCCTGTTTCAAAAAAGCTGTCAGTTTGTGCAATTCGGCATTTTTGTGATAACCTCGACCTTCCTGCTCACATCTGTGCTCATACTGTCGCTAAACCTGTGAACTTCTGTAGAAGATGCTCTCTCTACCTTTACGTAGATTGAGGAAATTTTAAAAATCTTTGATTTCTGTGTTGCTTAAAATCAGAGAACTTATGCCCCCGGTCAAGAAATTGGAAGGATTTAGAAGCAACTGTAATGTTACCTCCCATAGCCCAGTATAGCAGAAATGGTTGACCAACTGACACCGCATGTTAGATTTGATTTCTATGTTAGACAATAGGTTATTAGAAGGGTGTGTTTTTTGTATTTGGATTATTTGATGCCATTTAGAGTTTTGTTAAGCTTGTTTTGGAAGTAGTCCAGTGTTATCTCTCATTTTGGAGAGACTATTAAGTTATATTTGTTTCTTTTGAGTTAAGCACATAAACAGACCTTTTCCTGTTCTCCTTGTGAACCTGAAATAAATAATTGCCAGTTTACCAAAACATTCTGAGGTTCATGTTGTTCCTCTCCCCTCCACGAATAGCGGGTTCGTAACAGATATATGTATCTGTCCTTTGATACAATATGATAAAATGGCCATATTGTTTAAAGTATATTGGAAATGCATCAAAACCCCTAAAACATAACATTTGTGACCATTAAAAACATTCACATAGCTTTTTAGCACAGGATGACTGTACTGAAATAAGTTATTTTATCATGCCATTAAAATATCATGGGACTGACTGAACTGCTTGATGATGTAATACATTGAGTATTCAGTTTTTATGATTTTCATGATTGAATGATGTTTCCTGGAATAATAGGCTACATACATGTATATGGCTTTTATTCAGTCCTTTTTTTAAATCATATTTTGGTTATGAAAGTTATTTGGCGCAAATTCTTAATCGAATATGTCTTGCAAAAGAGATACTGTACATAATGAGATTACTTAGACACATCATATATATGTACGTGTATTTACAGAAAAGCGGCATGTGGTGTCTATAGACAAAAACGGCTCATACTAAGGTAACAAAAACACAATTAATCTTTTTCAGGTGATTATACCATAATGCAAACATACCTGTGGAATTTAATATTGCATTTCTGCCTATAGATCTTCATTATTTTAACACAGTGGATCTTTGAAAGGCATTTAAACACTTTAACACTTGCAATCTGGACAATTATCTTTCCTTACTTTCTGGGTTTTATCTGTATATTCATGCTTCTTACATACTTTCTTCCTTTCTTTCTTTAGATAGGCAGTTGATAGAAGTGCTAATGTAACATTTAGGGATTCCACATGAGTCTTGTAGTCATTCCCTTTTCATTTGTCCTGTAGCTGTGATGCATGGGCAATAGTGCTGGCTGAGTTTAAAAAGAAGTAGTTTGCAGGTGGTGAGTCTGAGGAATCATTAGGAATTAGTCCACTAAAGTGATGTGCCCAGAGTGCATAATGAACACGTACAGTGCTGTGGGAAAGTCACACAATTGGGAGAAAGAGCCCTGATTGCCTCTGTCGGTCATCATTTAAGTGCTGACCTCTGTTCAAGTGTGAGCTCTCTCAGCCTTGCAACACTGCTGTGTGGCTTCTTGGTTGGCATAAGGCTAAGTATTCGGATAAAGTATTCAGATCCTTTATTTAAGGATAAGTAATACCACATTGTAAAAATACTTAAGTTGCAAGACGTTTACTTTACAATTAACTGAAAAAACATTTCAACGGTGGTGTACAATTGCAAGAAGTTTGAGAACCACTGACTTAAAATAACAATCTTATCCTGTCCATGGCAAAATCAAGCATTTTTAGTGATTGTACTTTGACGGGCGTCTTTGTCCCCAAGAATTATTGCTAGCTCATCTACCATAGGGGCATCCAAGAGGGCAGTTTTGTGATGTTTTTTTGAACATGGGGGCATATAACCTTTAAGTCCAGTATTCAAGTATACATTCCAACACTGGCTAACTAACTACAATGAAAGTCTGACTTTGCAATATCACATGACCTTACTATTTGCAGCTTCACAAGAACTAAAACTGCACATGAATATACATAAATGTGTAATCTTTTGATGTGTGTCTGTGCCACCCTCGGTTGAGAGAGAAGAGCCGGGTTGGTATTTTCAAACTTAGTCCCACATGTCGTGATGTCCCACTGTGCAGGTAAAAGGGCCAGTTGTATTCAGACGCAAAAATGTTATGCATAATGTGATTACAGTCTCAGAAGAGATGAAATTGGAAACACATCTCATGCCATTATTAGGCTCTCTACTCAAAATGCCTAGCCAGAATAATGTGTTCACTGCATAGTAAAGTGTTTGTTTTCTTTTTCTCCGCATTTCCATGCTGCTGGGGAGCTCTTGAGGGAGCAGCAGGTGTTGCTTGATCCCAGCACTACTACTCCTGTTCCTCACTGTGCTGCCTGTCAGAATGACACCCACCCCTGCTACTACTCTCTACTGCGGTCTGTTTACCTGACACCGACTTAATAAAGCCTCTCTACTGTATCTTCACACCTGCTCTGAAAGTCTGTGGTTGAGCCTGCTGTGCTTGAATTACCCCTCATGTTTTTTGCCCGCATAATAGATTTACAGTGAAGCGATTTAATGGCCTATAGAGAAATAAATCTAATTTAGTTTCTAAATTATTTCTAATTTAGAGTCTAATTTATACATTCACAATTCTGACAAATGAATCGGTTTCATAAAGTGCACTGTGGAGCACCGATTGAAACTTAAACTAAAAAAAAATTTGATTATTCTAGTAGTCCCTCCCCTGAAGAGCAGTCATCCAATCTTAGCTTAACAACTGTGGGCAGTGGAGACATGTCAAAATTTGTAATTCTCCACAAGTAAGATAATTACTCTGTTATAAAGTTTGGAGGCAAGAATTCTATTCTATTTTATGGTAATCTCCAGATCTATGACTCGCCAGGTAATGTCTTTCTTGCCATTATAATTTATAATTTCAGGCGCTGCAAAGCTGGAAATAGGTCGGTGTGAGGGTTATACACAATAATAGGGTTGGCTGTTTTAACACATGACGTTGCCACCGATATCATTAACCCCTTACTAGAACTTCAAAAAAATGGAATTGAGAGTTTTCCCCGGAAAACTGTTTTGGATCACGGTAAGTAATTTCAGTCATGCTGTAATCAGTGTGACCATGTGACAGATCACTTAGTATTTTCCCGCAGTTTGTCATATTCAAGTCTTTTAATATAGAGTCAGTTTAAACATCATGAGTCATTGTTGAAATGATAGTAACAGATGTTTCTTTCATCCCTGTACAGTAACAGTGAACTGTACTGTCACAATGAATAAAATGCAATCTGCAAAAAAAGATGACGAAATCAAACACAGAATACAGATACAGTTCATGAACACGGTAGTTCAGGCAAAGGCTGCACCCAAGCAACAAGCACTGAAGAGAGAAACTCCCCTGAGACAGTGACAGGCCAAAAATTACAGAGGGTTTGTTATTTTAAAAAAAAACCAAACAAAAAAAAAACATTAAGGAACAGCTTTGATGCAGGCAATTTTTTTCCTAAAGCCCTGCAGAGCTATTTAATTGTCAAGCAAATACACTGAATTGATTTTAATAACTTTACGTACATGAAGTGTAAACTGTGGACCTGTATTATCTAGGAAAATAAGAGTATTGGACCAGGACTCTCAACTGGCTGAGACTCAGTATTAAATTACTTACATTTTGAGCAGAAAACTTTTCCTTCCTGCAATACTACGCATAAAATAATGCAGTTTCAGCATCAGCATTTGAGCACTGTATCATGAATACATGTTTGAAAGCCTTGTTTTATAATGAGTCAGCTAGACAAATTAAAAAGTCAGCCAGAGACAACATTTTCAACTAACATACGTTAGCTTAATTATTTAGCTAGCTATAAAATGGTAAAATCTGCCAGCAACGGTGGCATTTTAGTTGACAAAATCGACAGTCGCCAGTAAGAAATTAAAAGTTTACTTTTATCTACCTCTGATCTTTATGCATAAAGATAATGGCCATTTGGCGTGTGTACATAATAAAACATGACAGTGCAAATCCAGTTTAGTTGAATGTGTCTTTGGCCACTTGCCAAAACAGGCATTGGTCAATGTCAGTACTTATTATCGACTATTAAGTGCAATCCAGGACAGCAGAGAGGCACTTCTATCTTACAGACTTGGCAATGGACCAGTTCACAGATTATTTATAGAAAATTAAATAGGAAGACATCTTTTCACTGAAATGATCAGCTTTATTCAATTATTTTTGACTTGATTAAAGGAAACATGCAACATTTATCTGAAGGTTTTGTTCTGCTGACTGCAGCAGACCACATCCATTTACTCTCAAAGATGTCAGATCAATATTTAATTGCCTTTCTCTTTTGTGTAAAATGGCTTAAGTTCACCTCAAGTACATGGCAAGGACTTTTGTCTGGACATAAGCTTTCCTTCCTAAAGTGGGGACCTAAAATATTTAGGTAGATCAGTCAGTCATTATAATGCAACCCCTTTTTACCAGGACACAGTACACAGTGTATTACTAATCTTGCATTTTGGACAAAAAAATGAAAGTGTATACAGCTTGTGTGTGCTATTTTTAAAGGCTTCTACAGAAGTCTCCTGTGTTGTTTGTGAGGCTCACTCCAATTGACCAAAGCAATGACATCTAACCACAACAGCAATCCAAGTAACAGCCTTGTGATCAATAAAGCACATATTGTAGCTGAAGGGGAAAGGGGTGAGGGCGGGGGACCACTTTCACTTAAATGGACACATGTTTTGAAAAACGTAATGGCTTACCAGGAGAACGGAGAAAGGGATGCATGGTTGAATCTCGGCAGACTTCAGTGAATCTGAACAGAATCTTTTTCTCACTCATCGCTCGACTCAAGCAGCATTATGTTGTTTTGTCTGAGTCCTCTTATGTCCACCGTTTTCACTTTGTCACCTTCTGACCTCAAAGGTTGCTCACTTGACGCTATCTAAGGAAAAAACACTTGACCCTTGCCCCCTCGGTTGTGTCTCTTAGTTTACAGAATACTATTTGACACTGTTCGAGGATGGCCTATTGAATTTATTTTGCAGATAAACAGTTGCCTGCAAATTACATGAAAAACCTCTCACAGCACGAATGACACATTAAAAGAACTGAGTATTCCCTCTGCCATAGGAAGTGTTTGTAGATATCACCTTAATGTTAGGTGTTACCTCAGGAATTTGTTAAATCTCATAAATGAGGAGGTCTTTTATTTTCAGGTGCTTATAAGTGACAGCTGCATCATGCAGTGGTATAAAAAGAGAATTTTTTTTCTCTTGGGAGACTGTAGTCTTGCCTGAGCTGTGGTAAAGCCGCACTGGAAATCCCTGCTATGCTGATGAGGGTTTAAAAAGAAATAGCTCATATAATGGGGTGATCCTGGGTGACTTATCCAAATCCCTCACTCATCTTCTTTTATTGCTGTTCACTTTGTCCCCTGTGGCCGCTCCACACATGGTGGGTGAGCAACGCTAGAGAAATTCTCAGTGTACTGCCTGTTAATTTGATCTGCTCAGGTTATGTCTCATTGGGACAGACAGCCACATTTTCGAGTGGTGATTTTGTATTCAGGTTTAATAATAACCAAAAACTTGATGAATCAAGAAGTCTCCTATTTGATATTTTATAGCCAGTGAAAGACATTCATGGTTAAATCATCATTATCCCTGTCAGGGATGTCAAGAAGGTGTGACCGGAAATTATGTTTATATGCAGTAGTTCTCATTTGCAAGAGCAAAGAACTTTTGAATGACACGTTGCCTGTTTTTTTTTATTAACATACTGAGGAAATGTTTCAGGTAAAATGTTTGTACTACTTATTAAAATGTTCTCTGTTAGCACAATATTTTGCTACAATGCCCATGAGACACTGACTTAAAGCACAAGATAAGTAATGTTTTTCAATATTTAAAGGTCCAGTGTATAATATTTAGGAGGCTCTATTGGCAGAAATAAATATTACTAAATATTCATAGGTTTGGTTTCATTAGTGTATAATCACCTGAAATTAAGAATCATCACGGTAGTTTCTCCTGCTTGGAACTGAAAGGTGAGGCGAGGGTGTTGCAATCACAACTACACCGCTAGATGCCACTAAATCTTACTAACTGGACCTTTAACCAAAACCATAATCTTTCCCTAGCTTTAACCAAAGTACATACAACTACACATGGGATGTTAACACCAGTCCTGCTCTCAGGGGGTCCCAGCAACCAAATGGTTAAGGCACATAACATGAAATCACAATGCACCCGGTTTGATTCCGGCCAGGGACCCTTGTTACATATCCCTCTGGCTCCTCTGGTTTTGGTTTAATCAGCCTTCTTATAACAGCATAAATACCAAAAATAAATAATCAAAATGTGAATTATCATTCCTTACACTTGTTTGGGGTTCCTTCGCTTGAAAAAATGGTGCCTGTAAACGTAACTCAGGCAGGTTACAGTAATTATGCTTTCTAACATAACATAATTGGAAAATACTATTTATGTTTACAAATTCAAATTGCAAAGTAATTTTATCACATACAGTGCAAGTCAGGTAATTGAAACTTAATTTCTAGGAGCAGGGTTACAACAGGTGACACACAGACGCATCAAATGTATTCTTGTCTCCATTTCTGCTGCTGAGCCTTTGCATCTATGACAGTGTGTGTCCTTTTTTAACAGGCAAACTGACTCATTTCTGTGATCCCAATTTAATATTTTTGTAAGTCAGATCTCCAAAGATTAAATATTCATTGCACTGATGGCAAATAGTTTGAGATGACAGACACATAGACACAGTTAATGTTCTGAGCCTGATTGTTATGTTTGTGTAATTAGACTTTTGCAGGCATTTATCAGGATGAGATGGTATTTTTTGTATCTCATTATATGCTGTAATTTCATGAATTAATCATTTTTGCAACATATCTGCCTGATCCAATTACATTGTTCTTTGCATGACCAGTATTCAATTTCTCATCCTGGCATACCTCTTACTCAACTTTTAAATTGAGGATTCAGCAACTAGAGGATATTCTTAAAGGTCCAGTGTGGAGTGGCATCTAGTGGTGCCGTTGCAGTTTGCAACTTCCTCCCTTCACCGTCCCCTTCTCCAAGCAAGGGAGAAGCTATAGTGTTGGTGAAATTTGCAAAAATGCAAACAGCCCTATCTATAGCCAGTGTTTGGTTCATCTGTTCTGGGCTACCGTAGAAACAGGGTGGACTCCATAAAATATAAAAATAATTTTAAACAAGCGTATTTCATATCATATTGTTATTTCTTATACTGTGTTTACATTGCAAATGTTTCAGTAATTGATTTTGTGCCTTCTAAAGGGTCCCATGAGATTGTGAAATGTTTTAGTATTTTCTTGCTGCAGCATTTGCTAGTTTCACATTTTTATTTGTTTTACATGCGGCTTTATTGAACTGGTTGGTTATTGGAGGCCAGTGTGCATTGATTACTGCTGTGTTCCAGTCAATGGCTGCCACCAATCCATCATGTAATGTGTTTCAGGTTGAAAATGTTGAGCAAAACGTAAAAAAATTACATGTATTGCATTGCACTGTAACAGGAGTGGAGTAAACAAAGATTGTTTCACTTTTATTATTGATAATTATAATTTCCAAAAAAGCTACAATGGAAATAATGCAAAGATGTTATCAGCTGTTTTTATATGAGGTAACATGATGAAGGGCACCACTTCAGCGTAATGTTTGACTTTCACCTAGTTATAATTATAACTAGGTGAAAGTCAAACAGCAAAACTGAACAACTAAATTGAACCTGAACAAAAAACTAAAAGAAGTTAAGTTTCTGTTTGGGGGATTACATCAGACCAAGACACAATAAATGTTACTTAACCGCTGTACAAACTTGAATATATTCACTGGGGTTTATATGTGGAACAATGTTTAGCCGTGAATAAAATTCCAACATTACTCAAGTCCTGGGGAAGATGTCCCTTCGAGGAAAATTTAAATGTAACCCCAAACAGGTTAGTTTAATTAATTCATTTCAGCTATGCCCTGTACAAATATCAAATGACTCTGTTCAGTTTCTGCTCCAGTGAGAGTGTATGTGTTTGTGAGCTTGAGATTGTGTGTGTGAGTGTGTGTGTGTGTGTGTGTGGTGTGGTGTGTGTGTGTGTGTATGCCAGGGCATGCAAATGCCAGGGTGCGTGTGCTGATAAAATGATAAAAGAGGCTTTTAGTTATTTATTTTGAAGCAGAATCCAAGGATTTCTCACAAGA
This sequence comes from Morone saxatilis, assembly GCF_004916995.1. NCBI lineage: Eukaryota > Metazoa > Chordata > Actinopteri > Moronidae > Morone > Morone saxatilis. The sequence goes on along the minus strand of NW_023339751.1, from coordinate 13,609,448 downwards.
TGACAACCCATGTCTATGATGATAGAGATGTTTGTCTGTAAATAAATCAGTAAAGGTCAAAATCTCCTCCACTCCAGAACCACAATTAAAGCTAGTCCTGAACTTTGGGGTCTCTTGAGTACCAGGGCAGTGTGCCTCTGACCCCCACCCCCCTGTTTCCCACCAGCAGAATGTCAGAAAACCAGAGAGAGTCTGAGTGGGAGGCAGATTCAATGGGATGCTCTCACACTGTTTACCATTTTTCATACAGCACAGAGGCAGACTGGGAGTGATGCTGACATATGCAGCGGGATTCTCTTCTGCTGTTAGAGCTTCGCTGACACATCCTGTATATGAGTCATGCTTTCCCTGATAGTTACTTAATGGAGTTTAGTGTGTACTCCAGTGTTATTAGATGCGAAATCTATTCATTATTTAAAACCCTCTACAGCACACCAGGATCTGGCTGACAAATATGCTACTGATGAATAATTTAAAGAGAACAATTTACAAAGACTAGCCACAGCAGAGGTTATGATGCTCTCTCTTTGTGTTCCTCTGGCATCCCTGTGATATGAGGGTGAGAAATAGACTGGGGCAGAGGCTGTGCAAGAGTGCTCATGTGATATTATGTGTGCACAATATATGCTAACACATGCACGTGTGCAAGATAAATGTCTTTTACTGTAAGATGGGGCATCAAGGGCACAAAGTTATTGCTGTTTGCTGTGAAGGCAATTCCACAAAGTGCCTGTATTACACAACGGTGACATGGTGTTTTGTTTCTGAATAAAAATTGATGAAAGCTGAATGCCGCTGCTTTGTTATCAAGATACCCAATGTTTAATTTTCCCTTTTTTGAGAAGTGGAATGATAAGACTGCTTCAAAACTGGGTAACCGTTGTTTATTATACAGTGATGACGCAGCAAACCCGTTTTCAAGGTGAAATGCATATTACAAAATGTTGTTTATCATAGCAGGGGAAGAAGCTCTGCCAGATAGACACGGCTAACCTGTAAAATCTATATTTGTCTCATTACAAGCCAAGATATCTTGCTTGTAAAAATTTACTGTAAAAGGAATCTAAATGATGGAGGGAGACATGGGTCGGTAGATTTATGAGAGAGAGAGAGAAAGAGAGACATGAGGAGAAAGGAGAGAGGAATTATCTTATCTCTCTTTATATCATTGATTTATTCATATGTGGAAATGGGGGCAAAACAGTTTTTCATTAGAATGATTAAAACACGAGGGAAAGATAGAGCTCCTGTGTCTTGGTCTTTGCATATTCATTCGGTTTCACATTGAAAGAATAATTACACATTGATTATCCATGTCCAACACCAAGGGCCAATCGTTACTTTGTGAGAATCTCTTGAAGCCCTCTAGTGTCTGCAGACCCCGCAAGACAATTATGTCCTTATCAGAAGAAAGATGGTTTGTGATGTAGGTCTATTACATGTTGAAGAGGGTAATAATAATTTCCTAATGAATATTCTGTGATGACTAATTATGTTCACATTCAACAAAAGTGTCCCCACATAGGACATTTCATAACAATATTTGCTTTTTTAGTTATTCATGTAGTGAATAAAGTTGACATCGGTCAAATAAAATAATGTGGAAGAAAGAGGATAAGCATGAAAGGAGTAAAAAAAAAAAAATCAAACAGAATCTTCTATGTAAATTAATAATCAGCATTTAGTGTTTTGAATAGCCTGGGTATGCATTTCTCCGTCTTTTAGGCGAGGTGAGTCATGCTGCAATGGAAACAGTACGCTGATGTAAAATGCAAACTTCTGACACTGGTCACACTTCAGGCATTTGCAATTAAAAAGTTGTTTATCACAGCTCCCAGTCATTGTATTGAAAAGCATAGCAATGAGCTGCGGAGCTTTAATCACACTTAGCCAGTGCTAAGAATTAAACTATCCGGGTGAAAGATAATAGCCACTGCTGCTTTTTACTATTAGGTTTATGACACCCGCTGAGCTCCACTGAATAAGGTTTATTAATTATTATGAAAAATTCCATCACCATTGTGGGAAAGATTTCACCGATGATGTTCTTCAGGGTGATGATTGAGGCAAACACTGGAAAGTATGGTGCCTCTGCAAAGAACGCTTAAAGGAGCTATATGTAAAAATGTAATATTTAATTTAAAACATAAAAAAATGTACTTAAATTATCAACACAATGTAAAGAAATAACACTACGTCAAATACGTCTATGTATTGTGTGGCAGAAATAGCTACTGAAGTTAGCTTGCTATCCAGCTAGCCTAAGGCGATAGTGAGGCACTGTAGCGTCCAGTATGCCTTCAGTCCAACGTGACAGGGGGAAGAAGTAGCGCTGCCCCAAGGGCAAGAAACCACATTCGGCGGCAAAGTAGTGATAGAAACAGAAGAAATGAAAAACAAAAGAGAAATTGGTATTGTGCTCGACGAGTAAAGGGATAAAGTTTGATACTAAACTTGCAATTGTTCTTCTAGACCGGTAAGTAAACAGCTGTTGAAGCTAACATTTGCTATTTAGGAATAGCTTATGAAGGTAGCTAACTGTATAACGTTACTGATAGTGTTAAAATGTTTGCTACAGTAGCTGTCTGTTGAAAGTAAGTGAGATCTATGGGAGGGAGAGTGCATTTTCTTGTTTCTTACGACAGAGGTGGACACAGCCCAAATTTCTGGTGATATGCTGCCCCCAGTTGGTTTGGAGTATGAATTCAACAGGTTGCCAGTTCTTACATACAGCTCCCTTAATAATTTTGAGTTTATTGTTAAGAGGCTTATGTAAACTGTATAATAAAGGTGCACAGTGAAGGTGTAAAAACAGCTGCAAAATACGCTTATTTGCTTTCTGGCGGAGGGTTGGATCAGTAAATTGATACCACTTTAGTATGTGTCCATTAAATACGCAGCTACCACTAGCAGCCGGTTAGCTTAGCTTAGCATAAAGACTGAAAGCAGGGGGGAAACAGCAAGCCTGGCTCTATCCAACAGTACCAAAATCCAGGATAAAGTCTGACACAAAAGTCACCTGATTGCTTGCATTTTATTTATGTCCCACCATTTGAGCATCTCTATTTTTAGTTTTTGTCGTTGCTGCCTCACTTTGTCATGACACTCAGCAGGGTTTTCTCTCCAATATTCTTCATTACTTCACTTCTCCCCTGCTGTTTTTACCCTCCAGATATCTCTTTTTCTTCTTACCTAGCTTATTCCTCACCCCACACACAGCTCTAACCTGCTCTCCTTTAAGCTACAACCGAATGACTGAA
>NW_023339751.1:13605736-13606172 GCF_004916995.1 Morone saxatilis | reverse complement strand
AACACAAAGTCATTTACAGCTTAAACTTCTTGCAAACCGAAAGCCATCTGTCACTGACATTTTAATTTAAATTGCATGTCATTTTCTATAATGTTGGGCTTTGATTGACCAGTGACATTATTGCAACATGACAAGAGGGAAAAAATGGAAATTGTTGATTTTCCACTCACATAAGGAAAAAAAAATCTCACAAGGCAAAGCTTTGTGCCAAATGTCTTTTAAAAATTAAATAAACCTCAGTGATAGGCGATGCTGTGACTAGTTTGCACTTAATTTCAACAGCAAATATCTGAACATATGGTCATCATACTTCATGCTGTTAAGCATGTGTTAAAAACGCAAAGCTGCTTTTCCTCTAGTGAAAAGCATAGCAGCCTTTTATGACAGTATAAATGTTTGTTAAGAGTTTTGAACAGGCGTGTTACATTAAAAAGCC
>NW_023339751.1:13551028-13605714 GCF_004916995.1 Morone saxatilis | reverse complement strand
CCTACAGCAGCCTTAAGTTTAGCTCACATCTGTAGTTGTTGAATACCTAATGAATGCTTGTTGTGAAAAGAATCAGAAAGTTTACATGAGAAAAGGAAGCATATCCCCAAACATATTCTGCTTTACTTCAGTTCAAGCAGCATCTGTTACAGATGCACAAATATCAAGATTGTTTTTTCAAGTTGTCAGAGAAAAACTATAATGAAAAGCAATACAAAGGTTAGAGTCACAGAGAGCACTTAGCCACACAGGCCCTGCGCACACACACACACACACACACACACACTCACACACACCACACACACACATCTACACACACACACACAAATCTTTCTCTGTTATATTTAATTCATGCTGACTGAACAAACTGTCCAAATGACGCTGCACTTTGTTTATGTATGTGTCCTTTGAAAGAAAAGTAACAAAACTGGATGTGATGCTCTTCTTCTACATCATTTCTACACTCATCTGCAATCAGATGCCACAAGATGTTGTGGGCTGTGGTGCCATATGCCCAGCTGCAAGTTTTTATATATAATTGAATGCACAGTGGATGCGTTCTTCAGTTTTCCTACCACAATACTGCATCAGCAGCAGCAGCAGCAGCATTCTCATTGCTCCTCGGAACGTATTCAAGTTGGAACGTGAAACAGAGTTCTGACCCTGAGCAATACTGCAGCATTTGAAAAGCAAATGTCAGAACAACGCCCATGCTCAGTCATCTGTCAAAAACTGAAAAACCAAGTGATCTTCAGCATGGACAAGCTTCTTCTCACAGGCCACTCACAGTGTTACTCATGTAATGGGTTTAGGCCGTGCAGTGACAAGTTAGCTGATAGATGAGGTGATTATATCCCTCTTTTGCTTCACTCGAGGACAGTCCCCAGTTCCTAATTGGTAAGAGAGCAGACGACAAGGGAAGAGACGTCTCCCCCTCTTTCTCTCCTCTCCCCCTCTGTCCATCCCTTACTACTTCCCCAGTTCCCAGTCATTTAACTAATCTTGTTTTATCCCCTTGTCGACAGGCGCAGGACTCAGGCAGTAAAATGGAGTGCAGCAGAGATAACTTGCATGGCAGGGCCACAGTAATTTAATGGGAACAGATGTTTCCCCTGCTAGAGTGACAGCAGATCCTTCTCCAGCTCCCTGAAGGGAGGAGCGGACACATTACAGATGGTTGTTGTGCCTGTGGTCATCATTACTAAGGCCTAGGTTTAGACTGGGCTCCAGTCTTGTTGAAGATATGAAAGCAGTGATGGACAAGAAGAGCCCTTGGATGAAAATAACTTAAAAGGCCTTTGGCTTAAATCTTGAAAGAGAGGCGGTGACGCAAACGTCTGAGAGGTACTTGAAGAGAGAGAGGTGTGTAAATACAGTGTGTGTGTGTGTTTTTGTGGGTGTCCTTGAACTAATTTTTCTTTGTACTGTGTGTGCGTGTGTGTGTGTATTCCTGTATTTGTGTATGAGAGTATGTGTGGGCATTTGAGACACAGTCTGTACAATCTCATGGCCTCCACAGACTGTGAGGCAGCAGACACTGATCGACCTGAACAAACAGAGGACAACAACAAAAAGCATTAACACTCCCATAGAGAGAGAAGTGCCTGAAATGTATTCCTCTGCCTTTTCTTTCTCTCTGTCTCTCTCTCAGTGAAAAGATGAATCCCTTTAGCCCCAAATTGAATTCTTTCCTTTTGTGTCATGTAAAAATGAAAAGACATTTCATCAAGGCTTTGCCTTTGCATCATGCTTGTAATTCGAGTTGTCAGCTGTGCTCCGTAGGTCAGCATCACACCATATTTTGGTCAAGTTTTTTTTCCCTTTCACATACAAAAACAAATATCAGGATTAGAAAAAGTATATATTTTGAATTTTTAATGAAAGCTGCAAAAAATATGTCTTTTCAGAGATACATTTTAAGTTTCCCTGAACGAATGCCCAATTCTTTCTGCTAAACAGGCCGGAGCGATGCAACTAATGAAGATCAAGACTATAAGCTTCTACAAATGAAAATAAAATGTAATTTATAGGAATTCTGAAATGACATACACTATAAAAACAAGGATTAAAATCAGTCACACCTTTATATATTGGATAGACATGAAATGAACTTGCACACTAAAGAGGCACTAAATATCATTTACTGTACATTCTGTGGCTCCTGGTGAGGATACAAGTTTCAAATCAAACATCCACTTGAGCTTTTTGCTTTGATAGTCCTGCCAGTTCATCCTGCACTGATATTTCGCAGCGATTGCACATTGTAACAGTTCCAATGAAAGGTAATCCATTCAAGTAAACAGTGATTTTGGCAATCGTTCCCTGTACTTCCATCCCCAACTCATCCAGAGAAATGCATTTTATGATACAATCTAACCACATTGTATACAGGGAGATTTGATTGGTATGTACTGCTGTATTTTGCTGTTTATCTCCAATGTGTGTATTTTGTCTTGTATTTCTTACAGTATTTGTTAACAGTCCAGCAACCCATATCTTATAGGTCAGTAGTTTGCGTTGGGTTTGAAAGTTTTAAGACAGCTCTAGAGGAATACTTTTGTCTTTCTGCATCTTTTTGGCATGGCATATTACACATTAATGCAAAATAAATGCTTATATGTCAGCGATTCATAATATTACAGCTGTTTAATTACTGTGTATGACAACAGTTTATTCATTCTTCTACATGCATGAAAAAAAAAACACAATGTAGTGTTAATATTACGTGACTCATTGTTATTTATTCACAGCACTGGACATTAAATTAAACCATATTTCAGCTTTTGCACAGGCATTTATAGAAATCTCTTGATTTTTTTCATGTAGCTGAAAGGCGAGCACAATGGGACCACCATAAACTCTCACTGACACATCCAAAGTCAAAAAGCGCCGCCATACTGATTGTACAGTATGTTCGCACTCCAAGCTCCCCAATAGGCAAAAATGCAATTTATGTGCATATTAAATGCAAGATCACTCCTGGTTTCAGGAAAGAAAAGCTGCCATATTCGTAAGAGGATGTGCCAATTGGAAAGGTCACAACTGTCTATAGAGAACAAATGAGGCCGGTAATCGTTTTTCCTGCCAGCCTTCTACAGGCACATAAAAGACCAGGTGCTTGTCTGAATCTTGATGATCCCCTCTAAGTGAAATCATTGACGCGCATCCAGCTCAATTAAGCAGCTACTATGGTGAGCAAGGAATGATCACATTCTGTAGTAGACAGTAAAAAAAGTCACACTGTGCGATGACAGCGTCATGAGGAGAAGTTAAATTACTGGTTATGATTGGCTGTAATGTCACTGACGACTCCGCAAGGAATTGTAGAGTTCAGAGAACTCTCTAAATCCTGTTGCAAAACAACTTTTTCACCCACAAAATCCGGCAACCAAAGTGCCCCTGACATTTACTATGCCTCTGTGGGAACTCAGGAGCTGTTAAAACAGTGTGTACTGTTACACCTCAAGGTCGTGTATGGCACTGGGTGAGGGAGGATTACAGGGGTCTAATGGACAGTTCTTGACTTTAATGAAGAGCCCTGATGAGGAGACAGATTGGTCCCCATCCACAGATCAGCTGCTGCCATTTCCATTTTCATGGGTGCCCAGATGTATCACAGGGGGAATTTCATGGCTGATTGCTGATCCCTGTGGACTAAATCTGCCTTTGCACATACTGTATATCCATGTGTGTGTATGTGTATATGTTTCTTGGTATAGTTTGTCTACTCAGACTGATCCATTTCAGGAACAGTGGAGAGTTCAGCCTGATTTGCTTTATTTGAATCAGTATGCACACTCCTCCATGTCTCTAATCTATAACATGTCCCACATTCAGAAACACAATATACTGTAAATGGATTTCAGGCTGTAAGTCAGGCAGCCTTACACACATATGAAGAGTAATCAAAAAGCTGTTTGGACTTTCTGATTAGAAAAAAAGCTTCTGACACGGCTTTTTTGTAGTCTGCAGAGCAACCAGGAACGTGAATTGGATTGTGGTTGAGTCCATGATACTTAATCATTTTCTTATCAGCGGTTGCTGTCAGAGCCCAGCTAAGGAATGACCCCAAAAGAAAGAGGAGAAATGAAGGACAGAGGGCTCCTTATGCTATCCCATCGCCTCCATTGAGCTCAGTGACACACCTGCCTATTGACACTGGTGCTTTATTCCACCTCAAATCCCCTCCTGATACCCACTCTGTGAAGGTTAATGGGGGATAAAGCATTTTGTCATAAAGCTCACAGCAGCACCTTTTCTCTTGGTCTGGCATTAGAGCCAACAGGCAGGACAGAAAGAAAAATTTATATCACTGCTAGCGGTCACCAGTGAACAACTTGTCATCGTGGCCTATTTCAGAACAATATACCCACTAGTGCCAAGCTGTGGATGCTTCAAGTACAAGGGCACAGCTTAAGATGTGTAGTGTGGGTTTGTCATTGGTCACAGACAGAACATTCCTTATCGGTATTAATAAATCAAATGAGTGCAATCAATCACTGTATTGTAGTAGATGTGTAGAAAATAACATAGAGAATCTTATTAAATGCTAAATCCCACTTGAAGGATTCCCTCCCTCCGATGTGATAAAATGAAGTGATGAAGGTCAGATTGGGTTGTTTTTCTTGACAGAAGTCTATTTGACATGCAGGTGGGAAACATTTTCCTCCCTAAAGGTCTCCTGAGCCTTGAGGAAGCAAATGTACCGTCAACATAGTGCCACATTGTCCATTCATGAAATGTCCATTGCTAAAAGCCTCAGTGCTGTTTCACTGTGAAACCAGCAAGTTTTAATGTTATCTGGGAAAAAGAAACAATAAATAAATAAACAAAATATCACGTCACTGAGGACCAAAGTAATCAGGTACTGATGTTTGTATGTTGCACAAAGCACTGATGATTTAAACCTCAAACAATGAGAACACAATTATTGTTGCTGCTCTGATAAAGACAAAGATGCTCTTTGTAGACGCCACATTTTAGAGATCATTTCTTTTTTGTTTTTTCAGCAGGCTTAAGTGTTTCTTCTATGGCAATTAACTTCAGCTGGGTGAGCAATCCACATGATTCACTCGCAATGCATTTTGGTTAATTGGAGCCGAGCATCATGCTTAGATCTCTTTTGACTTCATTGTGGAGTGAAACTAAAATAATTCAATTCTATGATGAGGTAAATTAGGTAAGTGATTGGGTCATTGTTGCACACACACAGTAAACTTTATGAATCACTAAGCAGTGTTCAGAATCTGTAGATGTTTATGCAGTATTTATAGAGCAACACTGCCCCCAACTGAAATGTGGTGGGTCCTACTGATGCTTCTAGTTCAATGGAGTACATGCTGCAAAGAGAAGAGAACAAACAAAAAAGCAAACAGTGCATATGTATCAGACCTTTTACTTTAAAATGCATTTATGCAGAAAATGTTCCAAAAATATTCACTTTAAATGATTTCAAATGTACCACACAGATGAAGGCATGTTCCATAATTGCAACTTTTGAAGACTTTTTCCAGTCATCTGAAATACTGAATTTTATTAAGTCACTGAAATCTTTTATTCTCAGTTCTAGCACAAATATTTGATTATCTCTGACTCTGATTTCCTCGGTAGGCCTACAGAGGAAACTTCAGCTGACATGTGACACATGATGGTGAGGTTATCTTTTGTAGAATCATATGTTTTAGTAACCACAAAACATTGACTAACCCTCACATTCATACACTCGACAGTGACTTTCTTGCTAACTCTGTAAAGTCTATTTTGTCTTCTGTTTTCTTAGTTCTCCAAAAAGCTTATGTACCTGACTTTATTACATAGTTTTTTTGAATGGCTTTGCTTTTATGACTGTGCCAAATGTCCTACACAAAATACATTTTTACTGCAAAAAACAAACCACCCCAGCCCAAAAAGTTTGCCTTATGTATTTTCCCACAGACATCCAACCATGCGGCTATGGGATACATTAAAAGAAAGTTCAAACTCCCATTTGGACACTTGTTATGATTTGTGCATGAGTGCAAGAAGGTCTGAGCAGATTTTATTTCATTGAAATGTGTTGGTTGGTTGATCAGCGTTATCACTGATTTATGACCCATATGACTTATAATTGCATATTCCCTCACAATTTGCTATAAATTACTAAATAGTTAAAAAGTAAAAAAAAAACATCTGTGTGAAGCTGTAGTCAAGTAATCCCAAAATAGTTTTGTCTTGTCTTGTCTAAGTCAGGTTTTATAATATAAATAATCAAACATTTTAAGAATTAAACCACCAAACTGCACAGTTATCTCATGGCTTGTACAGTTTTTAGAGTTATGATTCAGTCTGACTGGAAAGACAGGTGAGAAAGCATGTTCTTAAGGAATATCATTCACTCCTTTGTGTATGTTTATTTTGTGTATTTTCAGGACTCTAATGTTGTCAGTAAATCCTCAACATGATCAGTCAAAACTAAAAGAAGTTCCCCATGATGGGTGATTTTGTAACCTATTCAGAGACATTACATAATCATTGTAAAGGATGTGTCCCACCTCTTGTATGTATGTATTTATGTGGCAGCAGTCTATTCCCCTTAACTGCAGATTCCATTAACTCCGTTAACTCAATTTAGCTTCCACAAGAGGTCAGCAAAACCAGCACAGTTATACTAAAAGATTTGTTTTCATGTCTCTGGAAAGTCAATAAAAGCCACAGAAGATTATCCCATAATAAGCACATTTGTTTACCACATGCAGACTTTTTTTTTAGAGATTTACCAGTATGACTGCACATCCTGGGAATAGAGGAGCATTTACACAGCTGCCCTTTAACAAAACTGCCCTCAAGGTTTCCCCAGTGGCTCATATTTCTGACTCATGAGTCACACACACAAATGTCGCTAACTGCACAAGTATTTAATTGAAACTAAATGAGATTGTACACAAGCTGTAATGCATCAGCAGAATAAAGGTGGCCATGAGCCATATCATTTAGTAAAATGTAAAATTTAACAAAGCACTCAAAATAAATGTTTTGTATTCTATCCAACAATGCCATTGTTGACATACACTGAGGTCTAATATTACATTACATGTTGTGCCTTGACTTGTCAACATGAAATCTCCATGGTTTTATTATCTTGCATAAAATAATAACCTTATTTTACTGTGTGCTCATCCTATGACAGGTTTACCAGCAGATGGCTCTACCTACATTCATGGTCTAAAAGAAGTAAAACCTTTTTTATGTAAAGGTTGTCCATATGATTTGTGATAGCCTATACATTACTGACCTGCATGTTTGAAAAAAAATTATCCATAAGCTGGGGCTCCTGACAGACTTGAAGGCCAATAGAGAAATACTAAGAAACACAAACAAAATATTTCTTTATCAAAATATATGCCACAAAACATGCACGTTTATGACATCATTTGACATGGATAGATAGCATAAAGTTGGATAAGGTCAATGTTAACCTCCAGAGGAACACTACAGGAATGTTACAGCTTAAAGCCTTTTTTTCTTCTTAATCTAGCCTATTGAACAAACGTCATATGCTAAAATGTCAACCGTAAACACTATCACAGGGGAAAAACAAGAACAAACTGTGCCTTTTTTAATGCACAGGCCTGCCCTTTTATCGTCCAGTGATGCAGGAATGTGAAGGATGCTGAGTGTCCACCTGATACACTGCTCTGCGCCCGGGGGAGGGTCTCCAGTCTCCACTCTGGCTGCCATAACACCGCTCAATTCGCCTCAGCCCAGGCAGGCAGGAAAGAAGAGGAGGGAGGGGGGGTGGAAGCGCATCCTCAGAGAGATCTGCTGGAAACATGATCGTCAGGGGAACATAGACGCATTATTCGGCTTCGGTTAGATGATTTGACAACTTCGTGCGTTTTACGTTATTCTCAAAAGGACACAACAGAAGAGGCAGACAGACAGGCGGGCAGGCAGGCAGGCAGGCAGGCGTTGGGTCCGTACAGGAGAGACGACACAAACCGACACCATCAGCCGCTGCGCCGTGTGAGGCGAGGTCATCGCGGATTCAACCACGGTAAGACGCGAAAAAAAAAAAAAAAACACAGCACAGCTACCTCTCCATCTGCGTATTTATGCGTAAACACCGACTTTTCTGTGTCGGTTATACACCCAGCCTCATTTTTGCAACCTCAGTGTGGCTGTGGTGCGTTAGGCTCCCTGCATCTCTCTCTCTCTATCTTGTAATCAGACAACATTAAGCATTAAAATGCTTTTTGCAAAAAAACAAAATCTCCAGGGAGGGGAAACGAATGCAGGCCCAGGGGATTGGACATGATCTATTTCTATTCCGGCTGCCATTCCTGAACACTAGACAAGATGGACCACAGTAAATATGGGTTAGTGGAGCAAATTCACACACCCTGCGACCACCAGGATGCTCCATGTGATTACTTGACCGTTTACCAATGATTGTTTTTATATTAATTGTTGTCTGATCAGATACATTCATGATTGCATATTCAAATTCCGACAAGATTTTATGGGGAAAGGGGGCAATGGATATGCAGCATCACTGGTCTAGACAGAAAACGCAAGGGGGCGAGTACACGTAGTATACTGTAGGCTACATATAGTGTAGTAGACAGGCCTGTAGCTATACGCTACTTGACATAGGCTACAGGATGCTGCACAATATGGGTTGTTATATCACATGAGAGAATAGTAACATGCCCGTTCATTTTATTTTGATGCAAGGGCATATTCAATCTGGAACATGTGAACACAAAGGAATAGACAGGAAGAAATTGAATTGGTTAGTACATATTTTATGATAATATTGTGACAATGAGGTGATATTGTAGCAGCATGGGAAATGCCATGTGTTCATATATGAATTATAAGTGCCCCTCATTCACCATAACCTCATTCACAATAACTTCGCCTTCAGTTCCTTTCCCTGATTAAATGGCCTAATAAAAAGCTGATGTTAATTTTACCTCGGATTCCTCATCTGTGGTCTGAATATTGGACTACATAGCCCACATCTTTTTCACCTTGGGAATACATGAGCTATAGTTAGGCGCAAAGATTAATTTTCTGATGATGACTTTTCAATATCCTAAGGTGAGAATGATGCTGATATGTTAAATGCATCCACACTGGCCTGTTTTACACTGGTTTAGATGTGACTTTTAGAGAATGAATGAATGGAATGGATGGGCAGTTTATATAACCTAAATTTGATACATAAATGGAGGACATTGATATGACAACAGCCTGTGTAGAAAGACATGAGTCACTGTTGAGTCAACATGATCCACTTGCTTCGAACGATCCCTCAAGCAGATGGATGTCATTTTAGAGGTTGCCATGGATGCTCTATCAGATGTCGGTCATAAAACCTAATTCAGTGCTTCACCATCAGGTATGAGATTGGCATTGAACACCTGGGCTGAAAGAAGAATGGAGACAGAGCAATGTGAGTGGCAGTAGAAGATAATATAGACTAATATTGGTGTCTGTGTGACCGCTTGAAAAGTGTTCTGTATAGGTGTGGGTCTAATAATGTCCTCTAAATTGTAGAATCTTAATTTTAAAAACAAGCAGTCACTGAAGGGCACTTGAATCATTTTTTCCATCCATCTTAGAGTTAGTATTTAAACAGTTTCGTGACACCACTCAGTGTGCACTTTATAGATTTGTTTTAAAGACCACACATTAAGTTGTATTTGAGAGTTTACACTTGCAGAAATATTTAAGCCAGAGAGGATTCGTGCAGTATTTGAACTGATTTATATGTTTAACACCCATCATCTTGATTGCACTTATTTTAATGTTGCTGGCACATTAAGTCTTGTGGGCTAATCAGAGGTTAATTTAACCATATAAAGTTTTCATGAGGTGACTGGTTAATTAGCCTTAGTAATGGGCTGATCTTAACTGTCTTACTTTTGTCGCTGTTGCTTTTTTTTTGTCTGTTGGCTGTCACCATTTTATCATTGAAATAAGAGGTACTGTCTGCATGTGTACACTGACAGTGTGAGTTGTTTTGAGAAAGATCTCATAACTTCATAGAACACTGCAACTGTTTTTGATTGGACTGCCTCTGCAGTCTTGCTTATGACAGAGCGTGCTGGATGAAAATGACTGTGCTCCTTACATATTCAACTGGATGTAGGCCAGGGAAGTTCTGTAATATTCAGGCTCGACATCCATTCTTGCATTTAACCTCTGACTCAAGTCTGTCAGTCAGTTAGAGGCTTGTCGTGCTAAGTCAGTGTATCATAAGTAAACCATGACTTGGCGTAAGTTGCTCTGAGAAGAGGAAGTGCTCCTATTGTCACTCTGTCTGATAGAGAGGGGAGACAGTGACTGTTCATTTTAATGAGAGCTGCTGCACTTAAAAACAAAGAGCTGTTACAGGAAACACTTGTGGTGATGGAGACAAGGAAACCTGAACATGGCCACTTAACCCATTTCTCCTGGACCCTAGTGAAAGGAGCAAACTTGTTACCCTTGGTTGAGCCGCAATAGAACGAGTGGTGAAGCTGTAATTGCAATGATTATTGTCTCTCGTCCCTGGTTTCACCTACACTGTGCCCCAGAAGTGTCATTTTCAGAGTCCTCAAACTTGAGGCTGGAGATTACTCTACTCATCCTCTCATATGGAGGCATAAAAATAATATTTCTCAGCTATTTCCCCCGGCGATAGACACTTATATCAGAGCATGGGTGTTTGAGGCTCAGGCTCTGACATGCTCAGTAGACCAGTCAGTTAGGGTTCAGGATTTGTGTGAATAGGAAGTTATATGAAGTCTCAAAGTGGCAGATCTTTACATGTACACTAAGAAATGTCTTCTAATGTATTCTGCAAAAGACACAGCTGTTTCAGCATGGTATGTCTTTATCTCATGCTGTCATTTTGTCTTCTTGTTCAGGCAGTTTCTCAGCAGACAACCTTGCCGACTGAATTGAAATAGCAAACACACAGATACTCATCATGATCTGAACTTGTGTGCAGGTTTGAAATCAGACTTTCCAATCTGACTGACAAAATATAGTCTCAGCTTGCTCTGCACATTGAGTGTCATGAAAGAAGCCTACTGCATGCATCTGTACTGTCTGAAGAGCTGCAGTAGTTTACCCCATTATATGAAAGCTAACTGTTAGCTGTTGAACAAACTGAATATGCAGCCTATGTGAATAACACCCATCATATCTAGGCATGGATTTGAAATATTTTGACCTTGCAAAAAAAAAAGACAACAATAGCGGCATTTAATTCTCTACTATGTAATCAGAAGAAATAACTTTACTTCACAGCCCTGCTTAGCTACAGTACTCAGTGTTGTCTGTTTGGGTATGAATTAATGATTGAACCACAGAGTGCTGGGTGATGACTGCACTCCCATAAAACTTTAATAGCCTGCATGTTTCCCCTCTTAGTCAATGGGCAGAGCGGCACAGAAAGGAAGTGCTTGTGCCTGCAGTAATCGTATGCCGTGAGCATGTCTCCTTCTTCTTTGGATTGAATGCACAGGGCTGAAAGGAGAACAATACTCTGTGTGAAAAGATGGTTCCTTATAAGTCTCCCAAAAGAATTTTAGGCAAGTGAAATACAGTATGAATAACTTATATTTCATAAATTTTTTATACCTATTATCATTTAGCTCAGGCTTTTTAACATTAATAATAATATATTAACATTTAAAAAAAGCCTAGCCTTATTCTTCGAAGTGTGTTATTACATCAGTGTAGCATGTTAACTATTTAATGTATTATTAATATCTTTCTACCACTACATGTTAATTAAACTTTTCATAAACCTGCTGTATAGAAATAGTAGGGACCTTGTATATACTGTCAATGGTAGGGACCTTTGAGTATGAATGTGCTCAGATCTAGTAGCTATTTCTGCTTAGTTACTCTGTGATTCATCTTTGATTGACAGATTCAGTAACAAGATTAATGTTTGAAGGCGAGGGCAAGGGTCACACAGGCTGTGTAGTGACATATATAAAATGTCTTCTTAGTATATGTTTTTAGCTTGACCTTCTTGTATCATGGGTACATTCATCAGTTCCACATACAGAATAAATGCACTGGAGAGTTACTTTTCTGAATTAAAGCCACATGTTACCATGTTGGAA
The DNA here is from genome assembly GCF_004916995.1 of Morone saxatilis. Lineage (NCBI taxonomy): Eukaryota > Metazoa > Chordata > Actinopteri > Moronidae > Morone > Morone saxatilis. The sequence goes on along the minus strand of NW_023339751.1, from coordinate 13,593,607 downwards.
ATGTGTTACCTTAAAGGAATATTAGTAAGTTTACATGTAAATGTAAACTTACTAGTATCACACGATTCATTATTAGATTTTTTTATTTTGTGCCTGTGATGTTCTTAGTTGTCACATTGCTAAAATGTGTCTTTCAGACAGACTCACAACTGGAATTTAATGAACGCTAAGTATGTATCCTTTAAAACATAGTTTTATAAATTATAAAGGTTCATAAATCAAGCGAGGATATGCCCTGCCCCTGTTAAAAGATATATTGTGACAAAGCAAATCAAAATATGAATTATATACATACCTTTTCCAAAATGTTGACTTGATTCTGCCGCCTTGAGTGGTACCAAAATCTGGTCAGGCCCATGAACTATGTTTGAGTCAAGTATTCTCAAAACCATGCTTTTGTTTCTAATAATGGAGGAAAAAAACTGTAACCTTTCTTGCAAGTCCCAGAACTTTATGAAAGTGCAATACTAAACCATTGGGGCACTTTTTTGAAGGCTCATTTATGAAGGATCCTTTGACCAGGTTTACAGTTCTCCAGTTAAATGGGCTGCTTTTAATGGCAAACACGTTTATGCTGAGGTGCCAAAAAGTTTGTAACATTAGGAAAAGTTGAGCCCAGCTCCTATATGGGGGGAAAAGAGGTGTTTTCCATACCTTGTTCATTCATTTTCCTCAGACTGAGTGGGCTCGTCCAGCTGTGTTTAGTAACTAATTTACCTCTTCTCTGCTGCTTTCTGCTCGGCTGCGTCACAGCGGCCAAGTGTTAACAATATGGCTTTGTGTCTCACACCTGTGGGCAGTGAGACTCTGGGAGAGTAGGAGTGAGGGGCAGAAGGGGCATGCTTTCGTTCTCAGACTCAAGCAAGGCGATAGAATAATGTGACAGTAAAGTCTTTGTGTAAATAGCAAAGAATTTATTCCAACATACTTCATGTAGTGGTTTTCTTGTATAGTCACATTCACAGACAGATCTCGGGCCGTGTTTATTGGTAACTTTAATTGGGTAACACTGACGTGAACACCATTCACCAAGCGTTGAATGTGTACCACAAACACTGTTTCGGAAGATTTATTTGGGCATCATTAGTTTTGCATGGTTGGAGATACAGTAACTTGTTAATGTTGTGGCCTTGCAACAGTGGGTTCTGTAAGTTATAACAGAGGCTGTGGCAGAGAAATGCACTAAACATTAGACAAACACTGGGCACGTACAGTACGAATGGTTGCACATCCACACACAAACACGCACAGACACATAGTTAAATGAATGCATCGTCATTCTTTCAGACATACTGTGCACAGAAACTCCCACTCATTCCATTTCTCTTTTGTTGTGTATTGATCCATTTCATGGGATTTTTCTTTACTTTGAGTCAGACTCAAACAGTGAGTCACAGAAAATCTGTCTCTGTTACTGCTTAACAATATAATATGTAGAATAGCTTTTGGGTTTGGTGGAACTTGTATACACGTCTAACTATTGTATTATTTTCTAGGTTCCCATGATGCCCTGTGACTTGATCCAAATCTAAAGCGCTGACACCTCAAAACGACCTCAGGCGCTGCCACCAAGTCATCAGTCTCAGTCATCTCTTCGTCCAATATCTCAGAGAGGATGTGAGTAAGAGGAGGACTGAGGGTAAGACACCCCGATAAGTCCAACCAAGAGAGGAACTGGGACCACGTGGCTGCTATGGAGTGACGGGTCAACTGATAGCAGATCATACTGGCTTTGCTTGGAAGTGTAAGTATTTTAATTAATCCCTCTGACCACAAGCCAGGTCAATTCTCTTTCAGGAAATCAATTGAAATTCAATCCATGAATGGAGAAATAATCCAATAATTACAGTGTCTACTTTCTAGATGATACTAATTGGATTTGAAATCATCTCTCCAGATCAATTCTTTGACCTTAACTATGTAGCAGACAATGATCAAAGACATGTAAAGAGGAGTGAGAAGATTAAATAAAGATGCAGTAGTGTTCCCAGTATTAGGTATCATGTATTTTGATAGGAAGTGTTGCAATATAATGTTTTGTAAAGTGTACGACAGATGTATTTTAAAAGGCAGCCTTGTTGCCTCCCTCGTATGTGCAATACAGCGAATGACATTTGAAGATATAGCAATGACTTACCAGGCTGTGCAGCTTCATCCTTTTTACTACCTCTGTGTACCAAGGATGTCTGCCATTATGGCTGTTATCTCTGAACCCAGAATCTAGACATTTATCTCCTCCAGCTCCACTCCTCTCCCCTCTCTTCTCATCTCATCCCCTCTCTCATCTTTCCTCTCTGCTGCCACACTTTACTGACATGTGTTTGTGCTCTCATTCCATCCTTTTCCTTGGCACTTGACGATGGAAGTGGTGGCTGTTTCTAGTATTCTTTTTTCTTTTTTTGCTCTGCCTTTGTTCTTTCTCTCCCTGGAAACAAAAAAAATAACTTTTATCTTTTTGTGTACAAGACATGCCATCTATTCTGTGCCAAGCACAAAATGTGGATCTGTCTTTGAGACTGTATTGATCTGTGAAGAAGCTGAGACATGATTGGATGCAGCTATCTATTTGATGTATTTTGTTATCATTTGAGATACCCCTTTAAACAGAACATTCTTCACCTTTGTTGTAAAGCAAGTTACTATCCTGTAGTATAAATTCTATCCATATGTTTAACAGTATTTTTTATGTCTCACTGATGTCTTGAAATTTGTACTCATGCATCCTTCAGATAAGCATTATATCTGAATATCAGTCAATGTCAGAACATGTTGAATAACTTTGAAACAATGCATTTTTTGATAATTTCAGTTGCTGTGCTTAGCTACCTACTGTGGTAAATACCAATAAATCAACATGTAATGTAGGTATGTTATGGATGTGTGGTATGGCAATACTTACATCATTTGGCAAACAAGGAACACAGTAAACATACGTACCTCCTAAATCATCAACATCAACATGTTAATATTGTCATTGTAAACATGTTAACATACTGACTACTGTGCCTAAGTATAGCCTCAGAGTGGCTGCAGACTCTTAGTCTTGTTTTATTGCACTGCGCTTAGCATCTTGTTAAACTGTGGAGTGAATGAAAGTGCACAGAAGATCATTTTGCTCACAGTGTTTATTAATAGATGACATAGCAATCAACTGTTGGCTCTGCTCATGGCTATATGTGGTTTTATATAGATCCATCCTTCCTTAACTCATAACTGTACACCATAAAACACGTTTTGATAGACTGGAGAGCTGCCCCATGTGCACACAGCCTCCCTGCTCAGTGCATGCTGGGATAGGCTACATGCACCATGATAAAAAGATTGTGAATGTAAAAGCAGATTTAAGCAGGTAGGGATTTGGGCTTGGGTTTGATTTAAAATGAAAGGACACATCGACAGAGCACATACATGAACAACATAAAAGCAACAGACGGGGTTAGTGCTTGTGCTATTTATATAGTACAAAGTACTAATGTAAAACACATATGATTGACATTGTTTTCACTTTTTTGAGATAAATATATATATAGGCCTATATAAATATATATATAGGCCTATATAAATATATATATTTTATTCTCTAATTTGCAGATTTTAAGACAACCTGTTCTATAGGACTACCAGAATTGCCAGCTGGTTCCTATTGACACCTCATAGCAGCGCCTCTGTAAAGGTGTAACCATTTCATCATTGTGTTTTCCATGTTGTGTCCACAAGCTATTAGGAAAAATATGTAAAGAAAGGTTGCTGCGCAAGCTATACTCATTGAGGCTCCTTGCTGTGAAGCTGAAATAGATTACCACAAATATAGGGCAACAATTTATTGTGTTGTATCAAACCAGTGAACAAGAACATTAAGTGGAAACACAGCAGCAGATTAGACACCACAGAAGGAGGAAGAATAATATTTTGAGATTATCTGTATACTGTTCTTGAAGAACTCAGTATCCTTTTTCCACATTCATATCATATATCTGTTAAGAAAATGGACTGTGCAGCAAGTTATGAATGTGATTTTCACAGAATATAGTTAATTATCTCCATAAACAAGATACACACAACAACAAACCTTATTTTCAACCATGGTAGAAGATTTAATGTCCAATAGCTTGTGAGATTATTTCATGTGACAATTAAACTACAAACTACCTATAGTAGCAGATGCTGCTTCATGATGAAATTTAAGAGGGAACTTTAGATACCTGGTTTTGAAGGTTAAAAAAATGAATGTCGACCCAATGAGCCTCCATCCAGGCTATCATATAGTGACAACAGGACATTAAATAGATCCACTGAGGAGTCAAAAAATCAGCAGAAATCAAATTACTTGCTGTAACTGTGGATGATTTAGCATCTAATAAGATATCAATAAGCTCTTAAATTGATTTAAAGCTACTGCATAATTAACATTGTTCAAGACATTAAAGTTTTTATGGACATGCATTTGAGAAGCTTACATTATATTGCATGTGTGCATATAATTAACTATTTATACAAGGTTTTTAACTAAGGCCAGGAGGTCAGCATAGAGTCATATGATAAATGTTTTAAGTCTCTAGAATTCTGAACCAATGTTTGCATAAATGCATTTTCTCAGCATTCTGACATATTTGCGTTGTTCAATATAACAGATTTTTGTGTTTTGCAAGGGAATATCTTTTCTGGTCACATATGTGAGGTTAAATCTTTAAGGACAGTCACTTTAAGAAGGAACATCTCTCACCTGGGTTAGTCATCTTTTTGTGTTTCTGGCTGGAAATGGATAATACATCACCTTCCCCTGCACAGTGTGGTTTGAATTAATGATAAAGACGAGTGAACAGGCTGTAGGTCTGGCACAAGGTGTGTGCAGTTCTATTTCTGATGTCTATTTTCTTTGAGTTCTGTTCTCAGGTTTTCATGTAAGAGCCGAGGTGAGGGGGGTGTTGAAGTGAAGCAGAACAGATTCATAGGGTGCTGTGAGTCTTGGGATTTGAGAGATGTACAGTATATATCACAGAAGTGTTTTTCTACTTTCTATAGCTGTCTCACATTTAATGCACATTCATGCAGTGATCTTCATCTCATCTCTGTTCACAAGCACAAAAGCAAAGCGGATCGATGTTGAATAATGCACATTTGTGCACAAAATATTAACATTACCCTCAAGGTTCAAGCAGTATGTGAGGCATCCTGAATGTTAGCATTGCGTCATGCATGGATGGTGCTTCTGCACTCCCAACTCAAGTGATGCAGTATAATTTAATTCCCTGAGAACATTTATGTGAAGCAGGTGGAATCTGGAATAAATGATACAATAGCTGGTGGGAATGTCAAGGCCAATTATACAAAAGCATTTTTTCCCCTTGTTTAAAATGGGTCTCTCCAGCAAATCAATTTTCATATGAGGGCCAAATGATGTAATATGGTAATTAAGATGTATAAATAGTGTATAGTAAGTGGTATGAGCCATAATGAATGAGTCATGACAAGTTTCATAAAGATAAATGTAGATTTAAAAAAAAAAACTATATTACCAAAATCATCACAGAAATCAATGTTTTAATAAGAGACAATAGTTCAAGTTTTTTTTCTTAAAACGACAGAAATAAATTGCATCAGTTTTACTGAAGATATAAGGATTGCATTAATAATCAAGGACTTTTGATTCCTTGTATATATGACACTGAAGACTTAATTTTACTAAAGGCTTTGGTCAACAGTACAAAAACTAACTTTCCTATTTGGTCTGAAAAAGAAATAAAATATCTAATTAATCACTTTGGAAAGATCATATTACACTAATCATTAACTTACCTATTAGACTATTGCTTCTTCTGATCAACATACTCTTTAGTTGTGTTATTAATTCCCTCTGTTGGCCAAATGGCCACACTGCAGTACAGACTCTATCAACAGACACAGACCTATTATATTTTACCAGTTCCTTTTTTTTATCAGTTTCTTTTCTGTGGTACAGTAAAACATTGAGTTTAGATTGGGGCTATCATTTTATTCATTTAACCGAGTCACTTAAAGTGACAGTGCATTTGACATATTTTTATCATTCACTTCTGTTTTTTCATTTCCTGGCTGTATGCTGTATATACTGTAGCTGCCAGGAGATGACAGATATGCCGTGGCCTGTTCAATGACCCATACACACAGCATGCCTTGCGGCATAGAGCTGTAGGATGGGTCTGTGTGAGTGAATGTGACTTGCCCAGTGGGGTAGAGTAGGGAACAGGTGCTGACACTGTCAGCTTGTTAACACTGGGGAGAAAATTGGCTCCCTCCGACAGAGTGCGGCACATATGCAACACATAGCCTTTGGCTGTGGGACGTATGTGCAGGCATGCATACATGAGAAAAAGCAGTGTCTGGTGTGTGGTGTGTGGTGTGTATTTGCACACATATATGATTCTGGGACATTTTATTTTGTTGTGCAATGATTAGCATGAAAAATAGATACCAGACTGGATTCTGAACATGAAATAAATAAAATACAAGGATTTTTGTCAGCTGGTGCCACCTTGATTACAACCCTTTGGGCGTGCAAATGTACGAGTGCATCCGAGTGCAACTTGTGTCTTGTACCATGTATTGCTGTAGAGCGAGACTGTATAATGGCCAAAACACAGAGCCCCTAATTTGTTGTCCAATAATACTTTATAAGTTTAGACATTAATTTAGTTTTGAGCATATTGTTAGTGTTATTATGTTGCTCTATTTTCTTACAAAAGCTTTGGGAAATATAGTTACATGAAACCCCCTAGTGTTATGTGCAAGACATTTTCTCAAAGAACGCAAATTAGGCCCCTAGATGACCCATTTCTAGAAGAACTAAATTGACACAATGAATTATTCCATCCAGTCTTGTGGCCTCTATAACGAGAAGGGGACTTGGAACAGAGGATAAATTAGGACACTCATCTCTAGCTTCTCTCATTTATTCCATCAAAGCCATTTACGCAGATATGCCCTGTTTGCCAAATTTATTCTGTGATTTCTTACCCTCTTATTTGGAAGATGGGGAGAAAAGAGGAAATGGGTGTGGGTTTGGTTAAATTGGCCGCTACATTTTGGAGATAATAAGGCTCAAGGATAATGTGTCAGAATCGATTTAATTCTGGTTGAGTTGCGAGGAACTTCCCATATCCTTTTCCTTTTGGAAAGACACTCGCAGAGCTCTGCCCCAAATAAATCACTAATAGCTTCCTGCAATAAAGTAAAAGGCAAGAGTGAGAATGTGGTTTAGAATAAAATGATGGTTCACTGTAGAAGGAGTGAAAGAGAGTGACAGAGTGATAGAGAGAGAGAAAACAGGAGAAGCTGCAGTAAAAAGAAAAACAACACCATCTGGCCTTCTTCATAGAGCCAACAGTATAACCTATATACATATGGTAATTTTCACACAACACTCTAAACCTGTTTATCAATATTACTGTCCCCCTGGAAATCATATTTATGGCCATTGAACTTACTGTATTTAAAAACTACTTAATTGAGGAACAGTGTGCATGTCTTATTGTCAGCATGCAGGACAATTTGCCAGACTGAACAGTGCTGCACATCAAAGACAACACAAAAAATGAGACGGCTTCTTCTAACAAATACTACGTTGAGCTCAACTCCTCTGTCAAATCCACAGGGGATATGGTTACTGTCACCTGTGGGTTAAAGCCTCCTCTCTCGTTTGATGTCTGAATATCAAGTTATTTGATATGCTGCTGCTCTTTCAAGTCCGCCTGACAGGACAAGACTGCAAGCAGATTTCCCATAAGGACTTAAACTGCTCAGCAGAGAGACAGACATCGCTCTCAAGCATCATCAAAGCTGAGCTCTCCTTTCTGCCCTCTGTCTGCTTCACCAGGCCGCAGATGTATTTCATATTGATTTGGTGCCTTCTAGTGGAAATTGTGAAGAATTACATGGTTTAATCTATTTTTCTGTGACTGTTTGTTTGTACATCCACAGTGACAATGGTGTTGTTTCTGATTGGGATCTCTATTGCTGTGAACAATTCATCTCATGAGAACCAAACTGCAGGTAATGGTTGCAATGACTGAAGAGCAATTACACTGCATATGGCAAGCATAACATGTTAAAGTGAGACTATGCAACAAAATAACACATTGTTTTGCATACAAATGTTTAATGTATTAGAATTAGATCACACCCTTAGTCACACACTCAGGGATTTTGCTGGTGCAGGCTTATTTGGTCTGGTATGTTAGCTAATGTTAGCAAGCTATAGACAGATATTGCTGTGTGCTGACTTTATGACGCTTCTCTATTAATGCTAATAAGTTACATAGTCTTCCTAAAAGGAATAATTTGATATTCTGGAAAATATGTTTATTGGCTTTCTTGCAAAGAGTATATTAAAAGACTGATGCCACTGTCATATACTATACCATACCATATAAAACATCACACTGTTCCTTTAAATATCAATTATCAATTTGTTTGAATCTATTTGTTCTCTCTCTGTGTGTGTTCAATCCAGAAACCCCCACCCATCAGGGTGCTCATGTGCTGCCCTCAACACTGATCATATCTCTGCTTCTTATCATCGTTGTCCTGCTGACAATCTACTGTCTCAGGTGAATAAACCTGCACACACACTCACAACTTACTCTATTTGCCTTTCTTTGAGTGTTTCTCTTCTCTCTATCTCTCTTAATCTCTATTTCCCTTTTAGCATATGCGTGAGCATGTGTGTCAGGGCATCAGGGTGGGGGTGGTTTGGAAACAGGCGGTGAGCAGTGGCTTATGGGTAAACAGCTGCAACACAAGAAAGACAGCAAACAGAACAGCTAGGTCAGGTCAGGCCACAGACACTCTTCCACTGACCGGCCTGACGACGACATGAGGAGGAACAGCTTTGCCTCTCTCAGATGGTTGATATTGGTTTTGGTATTTGTTGTTTGCCTACCTTATGTGCTTAACAGCTCTGTTCTAGTGATTGAGGTCAGCTCATTTTTTGCATCTTCAATATAGCCCATTATCTTCTCTCATGGTTTTGCTTTCTGTACATCTCTCTCTGTCATTACTGTAGGTTCAAAAACCACAGGAAAGCTCTAGTTACCTCGGTGGATAAAAAGATTCCAAATGGCTTCATGGAAGAACAAGGTACTGTTGTGCTGCACTCAATATAACTGCCAGTGCATGAAAATATAATTCAGCCTTTTACTTTTTATTTCTTTTTTATTTTAATTATAGATTTATGTTCTTTATAGACTAGGAAAGTTTCATGATCTGAATTCCAAGGTAGCTGGAAAGGTTTTAGAAGGCTCTTAGCTTTCCCAGCACGTAGGGAGCCATATAAACTCTCACTTCAAGTAAAAAATAAATAAATAAAGGGAAATGCCAAATTCTGAGTAAAGACAGTTTCGTGCAGCAGCAGCAGCATGTTTATGACTCAAGAAATCATTTCTGTCATGTACCCACAAAAGTAGGAAATCTTAATGGCCATCAGGCTTGTTTTTGCAGGTGCTATGAGAGCTTGTAATGTTCTCCATTGGGAAACGTTAGCAGTCTGACCGCCATATATTCCTTTAAACACAGGAGAGCAGACAGTGGTCCTCCTTCCCAGATCTCCCTCGCCATCCAAGAGGTACTTCCCTATCCCTCTGGACTCACTGGAGGAGGAGTACCGGATACGCTCCGCAGACGATGGCAAGCTCTTCAGAGAAGAGTTTAATGTAAGCATGAGTTTGTGTTGCGTGGACTATACAGTACAGTCTGTATCTGACTAAGACCTGCAAGCACCCAACAAGTATAGAAGATAGTAATAAAAATCTTATGTGAGTAGGCTATGTTGTACCTGTGGCTTTATTTTTATCTCACGAGGATTGTGTTCTTTCCTTATAGTCGCTGCCGTGTTACTACCACCACGGGTCCTTTGAGGAGGCGAGCAGAGAGCACAACAGAGAGAAAAACAGATACCCCAACATTTTACCATGTGAGTGAAGATCTATACTCTGCAGCAGACAATATTAATGTGACCTTTAGACTTGCAGTTTTATTGATTACTAAATCGTAAGAAAAGGTGATGTTGGCTCAAATGAAAAATAGGAAGCAACTTTATTTACGGACTGGTGGCCTTTTTTCTTCTTTCTTCCACAGATGATCATTCAAGAGTGGTGTTAAATCATCTTGATGGACATCTATTTTCAGACTACATTAATGCCTCTTACATAGACGTGAGTCTTAGTTACAAATTAGCTTTTAATGCGGATGACTTGGCTCTGGGCGGCATTAATCATTATACTGTGTTTTTTTCACACAGGGTTATAAAGAGAAGAACAAATTCATTGCAGCTCAAGGTAAATGTACATTTTAGCCTGGTTTCATATTTTAAGTACTTTTGCACATGCAAGTAGTTGAGTTTATGACCATTTGTACTGTGTTTTAATACTTTTCTTGATTCAGGGCCAAAGCTTGAGACAGTGGCCGACTTCTGGCGGATGATTTGGGAACAGAAAACTGCAACTATAGTAATGCTGACAAATCTGAAAGAAAGGAAGGAGGTTTGTCTAAGAGTGTTTTCCCTCTGCATTGCAATCTTCGAATACTCCCAAGTAGGGCGTGTCATAAAGTGAACCTATACAATCTATATGGTTCCAGTGCACCATTACTGAAACCCTTTTGTATTCTCATGACCCAAAGTCATGGGCATAATTTGTTTGACCCCCTTTTCCAACTGAGGATCTATACAAAGTGTCACCCAACAGATTACTTAGCATCGCATTAAATTTAGCCTCAAAGGGATGATCAATTGAGAGCTCAACAGCAGGTTTGATAGGGCAGAATAGAGGCATTGGGGATCAATGTTGGAATAATTGTTGATAAGATCCTAAGAGGCTTCATGATAATTAGTCTGAGATTCTAGTTAATGAGTTGAAACGTCACGGTGAAGATCTTATTGACTGACTGAGTTTCACAAAGTCCCTGTGATTGCCTTTGAATTGGACTGTGAAATACACACGTCACACGTGTATACGATATACACAACAGTTGCTGCCCTACAAAATTTTTTTATATGTAGGTTACATTGGTAATACTGTTGTATGGCCTTCTAATTCAAGAAGAATAACCTCTTTATTGTTGTGATTCTCTTACCAGGACAAATGTTTTCAGTATTGGCCAGAAAAAGGCTGCTGGATGTACGGGAACATCAGGGTGGCAATGGAGGACTTCACTGTACTTGTGGACTATACCATTAGAAAGTTTTGTGTTCAGTATGTAAGTAAAATATGTGTATCTACATATCAGAATAATAATGAGGGATGTATTTTTTAAGCTAATTATCAAGCGTTTATCTTTTTTAAATGCACAACAGAGTCTTATTTGGCACAGCATTGAGCTTGATTACCTCACACTACATTAATTATAATTAAATTAGAATTATACTGCACAGTAGGAACAAGGACAACATTTATCCAAGATTAAGATAAATGTTGCTTTTATTTAGACACACTTCTGAAAATAATAGTGTGCATTTTCAATATGGCTCTTAATTGCTCTAAAAATCTATAATCATAATAGCAAGACTCTTATTAAAAATTAAACAAGAAATAAAGCCGAATTGAGATGGTGTGAAAAGTACTATTCCCCATAGGGAAATTTAGACATTTTATTAACCTATAAGAGGATACAGAATATAATAAATAAATGAAAACACATTAAAGAATATTAAAGGATATATGTAATAAATATAGCAGACAATTATCAATATGTAGGTGTATTTAACATACAGTAAATACTGTGCACATGTGCTCTTCTTTAAAACTCCTCCTTGTAGATTCATATACATGAAGTATCTGTATTTCTTTTCTTATGTTTTTGACTGCCAAGTTCCATCTCAGTGTACTGCTAAGCCTTCAGATTGCAAAATTCACTTTGTTCCCTCTCCATTTGAAGCCAGAGACGTGCAGATATCCTCTCTGACTCTGAAAACTGTGACTTTGCTGTAGCGTTGCAGTACAAGCTGACAGACCGGGTGCTTTTACATTCAGCTCTCTGAACACAGAGCAACCAAGTGTTCAAGAGAATGAAATTACATCCTCTTGAGAGAGCATTCATAAGATATGAGAGTGAGGCAAAGGCAAACAGTGTGCATGTTTAATAATTATATTCTGTCACAAATAACAAAATGACAAAAAATACAAATTGTTCAGTTACTTTGAGGTCATTTACTGTTTTTTGTCGACAGGTGTCATACATATAATAGACGGCAAGTCAGTTGACTGATTTGTGTCTGAACAGTGAACATTATTGATGTGCAGGTCTAAACTTGTGTGTCTGTGCTTCACAGCAGGGCAGTGATGGTCCCCGCGCTCCCCGGCTCGTCACCCAGCTCCACTTCACCAGCTGGCCAGACTTCGGGGTGCCATTCTCACCCATCGGCATGCTGAAATTCCTCAAGAAGGTCAAGACTGTCAATCCATCCTATGCTGGACCCATTGTTGTGCATTGCAGGTAAAATATGCAGCATAAAGGAAGCCAGAAGAGGGCTGTAGAAATACAGTCAATTCCTTATTAAGGAGGATAAAACCCTTTTTGAATTATGTATATCCTGTTTTGCAATAAATCTATGAGCAAAACTAAAATATGCTCTGGGAAAAAAACAGTTCACAAACACAAAGATTTCCTGGTTTTCATGGAATAAGAAGTTTCAGGTAAACTTTACTTGATAATGTTATGTTAAATATAACTAGAACTAATGTTTAATAAGGTCAGAGATGGTATGTATACATATGTTTGTCTGGCAGATCAGTGTAAACCCTCACCAAAGAAATCTGCAGCCGATTGTAGCAACTGCTGCAACAGGTGCTCAGGGAGAGGGACTGTTGTTCTTGAATGGGGCCCATTGACGAGGCTTCAACACCCCGCTGTGGAATCCCAGCTCTGTGCTCCCAGAGGTGCCGTCTGCTGAAATGACCCTTGTAAATCTATTAGGAGTGTGTTTGGGCTTCAGAGGTGAAGCACTTTTACACATGCTTTGGGATGCCCACAATTGACATCTATGTTAAGAATACAGGGATAGTATGGCAATACATATATCATTATATCGTGTCTGTTACTCTGTATTATGAATGAAAAAAACACGAGGCTCTTCTATTTCTATGGTTCTGTTTGTAGTTGTAGTAGTTGTTGACTAGGATTCTTATTCTACACATTTTGTTTTGTAGCTACACTTGGCTCTTTGTTACAGAGAGGACCTTGTGCCTTCTTCTCGTTTGTGTTTCCACAGTGCCGGGGTGGGGAGGACTGGGACATTCATTGTCATTGACAGCATGATCGACATGATGCACATGGAACAGAGGCTGGATGTCTTTGGCTTTGTGAGCAGAATACGAGAACAGCGCTGTCAACTCATCCAGACAGATGTAAGTGTTGACCCTTTCCGACCTCTTGTACCTCGGACTGACAGCTCAACTCACTCGCTCTAGTTGTGGCATAAACAAGCCGAGGACACGGAAAACAACTGTGTCTGTGATGCGAAAATAGTGGGAAATAGTTTGGCAAAATAAAGCAACTACTTCTGCCTCTTTGTCTCCTTCACTTCCTCTGTCTTCCTCCTCAGATGCAGTACTCCTTCATCTACCAGGCTCTGTTGGAGTACTATCTGTATGGAGACACAGAGCTAGATGTGTGCTCTCTGGAGGGCCATCTGCAGAGGCTTCACAACACCAGGGCTCCCCACGACAGGCTGGGCCTGGAGGAGGAGTTCAGGGTAAGAAGAAAGAAGCTCACTCTTTAACATTTCAGTCAGTAATGAATCGTCACCATCACCCTGTGCCCTGCATCTGTATATTTTCATGGAAAACTTGCCCAGGGTGCCACTCCTGGCAGTAGTAACATAAATAACAATGTTTTGAATCAACTAAAACTCTATAAGGCACCACCATCTGCCACATAGAATTTACTGTAGCTTGCTGAAAATGTCTCATTTTTGCTGCAAAGAGTTCCTCACAGTTCCCAGCACACTGAATGGAATTATTCCCTATTGCCTCTTCTTCTTCTCCTCTCTAGTAATAAGAAATGTTTTTGTCCAAGTTCTGTGTTTTTACTTGTTGCATTTAAAAAGAAATATTGTCCGGATTAGCTTTAAAAAAATCACCATCTTTATTAGCATTGCACTGCCCACTGCACTAATGAAAACAAACTTTTTGATCACGTCAATCCTCTGGTGGTGGTGTTTTCTCCCATCAGAAGCTGACCAACGTTCGCATAATGAAGGAGAACATGAGAACTGGGAACCTCCCTGCAAACATGAAGAAGAACCGTGTGCTTCAGATCATTCCGTGTAAGGACTTCTCTGATACTCCGAACACTTTCATAATACATCACATCCAAGTAACATCAAAGTATCACACTGCTTGTGATTTCAGAGATGCTGTACACAGATATCTGGATAATCAGTTCATGTCTGTGCGATCAATGACATTTAAATAGGGCTTGTATCTTGACTTAAAGTTGGGAGTAGACCGGGAAAGGAAAGCCTGGGTACAACTTTTTACAGTGAAAACCGATATAGGCTCTGGCTTGTTTGGCCTTAATAACACAGCTAAAGTTTTACTTAGCTGTTTTTTTCCCATCAGCTTCTTCAAACTTTTATTTTATTAGGAATCACTTGTGGAAAGTTTTATTTTCCTTTTTTTCTTTTGCAGATGATTTCAACCGAGTAATACTCTCAGTGAAAAGAGGACAGGAGTTCACCGACTACATCAATGCCTCCTTTATTGATGTAAGCACTCCCTCATGACCTCTTGTATAGATTTCCCATACAAGTATATATAAAGCTCATTGTTTCCTTTACAAACAATGCAAAATATTATGTTTGCTGCACTCTCAAGTGTTGTTTACCGGCTGATCTGCCCTCCAGGGCTACAGGCAGAAGGACTATTTTATCGCAACCCAGGGCCCCCTGTCTCACACAGTGGAGGACTTCTGGAGGATGGTGTGGGAGTGGAGGTGTCATTCAATCGTTATGCTCACCGAACTCAAAGAGAGAGAGCAGGTACAGTATGATGCTCTTGCAAAAGTACAGGCTTAAGAATGGAGTTGCACATTTAATCTTCATCTTCTTTATTCCATTATTTCGCTGACAATTATTTTCCTGAAAGTCTGTGTATGTATTTAATAATTTTATATTATTATTATTATAATTATATTGGTGACTCTGAAAATATAAAAACAAAAACTGGATATAAATCAGTCAGACATAGCCTAATTTTATTTCCATCTGACCTTTCCAACCAGGAGAAGTGCTTCCAGTATTGGCCATCAGAGGGCAGTGTAACATTTGGAGATTATACTGTGGAGCTGACTGGAGATACACTGTGTGAAACCTTCACTCTCAAAGACATGGTGCTCACCTACAGACCAGTGCGTAAAGTTTTATTATAACATTTAAAATGAACCGTGCTGTGTCCTCAGTGCTGTCTTTACAGACAAAGCAGTTCATGAAATTTCATTATATATACCATTTTACCTGCATGAAAAATAAAAGAGTAAGCTCTCCATCTCACCAGGAAAAGCAGTCACAACACGTCCGACACTTCCACTTCCACGGATGGCCTGAGATCGGAATACCAGCCGAGGGAAGAGGAATGATTGACATTATTGCCGCGGTGCAGAGGCAGCAGCAGCAGTCTGGAAACCGTCCCATAATTGTGCACTGCAGGTGAGGAATTTCGGTTTGACAATTCTGCAGCATGATGTGCGTCGTCAGACGGAAATTACGTACAGTAGTGATTTTGTCCACTCGTGCTTTTAATACAACCCCTTTTCATTTTTCGCTTTGCTTTTATTACCTGATCCTCTCAGAGTGATATTTGAAAGAATTTCAATTTTACAGATACATTTTTCTTATGTCTGTTACAATAAATTCTACATTTTGCCTCAGTAGACCTGGTGTTCTATGCCTAAACCACTTATGTGATCCCTTATAAAGACTTAGCTGTGAAAGCTTTGATCAGAACCTAGCTTCAGGTGAAGTGATTCTAAAGCAGCATGCCCCTGTGGGATTGATCCAATCCACTGATTCACAGTCAATTAAAACCTCTCAAAGTGAAATCTCCTCTGACTCCCACTATGATTAATCTGATAAGATGAGCTAACGACAGGAAATGGTGTCATCACTCTCTTCTATTCCTTCATCACCACTTGTCTAAGAAGGGCTTTTTAAAGCTTTTTCTCTGCCCCTGGGAAATGGGGCTAACCCGTTGCAATCCCCAACGTCTCTCTACACTTCTCTTCCGAATCGCACATCACTCTCGCACTCGCTCCCCGGCTCTCTCTCTCTGTCTTTCTCTCTCCATCCCACCATCATTGTAAACATTGACTCAGTCAAACACTGAGCTTCCAAACTGATTAGTGTTAGCGTTTGGATTAGCCTCTCTTTAAGTGAGGATGATTATTAGCACTATAACACAAAGGTCACCTTTTCTCTTGCAAACTTTTTTCATTTAAATGGGAAAAGGATGTACTGCTAAGATTACAAGAGTTCCATTGCAGCATTATTGTTAAGAAATGGTGAAGTGTTGAGAATGAAAACTCCCTGGTCTTCTTCTGAGCTACATTTCTAAATTGTCTGTAGTTCTTTCACAATCCACTGCAGTTCTGCAACAAATTCTCACTTTCCAGTCTGGTCCAGTGTGTGCATTATGTGATGTGGTTGCTGATCGTTTTGTCCTTCATGTTTCAGTGCTGGTGCAGGTCGGACCGGTACCTTCATTGCCCTCAGTAACATTCTGGAGAGGGTGAAAGCTGAAGGGCTCCTGGACGTTTTTCAGACAGTCAAGAGTTTACGCATGCAGAGACCACACATGGTTCAGACTGTGGTAGGTAGAAAACGAGATAATATAAAACTCAGCTTATTCGCGTTTGTGTTGCTTGGAACCATTTCTGCACATATATGCACTGTAACACTCGTCCTTCTGCTTTTCCTTCCAGGAGCAATACGACTTCTGCTACAGAGTGGTTCAGGATTTTGTTGACATCTTCTCAGACTACGCCAATTTTAAATAATACCTATCAGATACTCTTCTGTATACTTATGTCAGACTAACTTATGCATTTTTTTCCTGAATGTTATTTTCTAAAGCAAGCTCTTTTTACATTTTGCACTTGATTACAGATCTAAAACAAATGTTGTAACATACTGTAATATAATTGAAAACATCTGTGCTCCACAAGAGTCTGTCTCTTTCATGAAAGCTTGATTTTCAAGTATCCCCATGTATAAATATAGAAATTATAGTGGTTTATTACTGGGTTGGTTGGGTTCTTGAATATATATATAAAGAAAAAGAATTGTATGTTGCTTAAGTGCAACATTGTGAGGGTTGATAAAGTGTTTAAGAGGAAATATTTAAAAACTTTATTCCAACTTTACCTATTTAGATAATGTATATATATATTGTAGTAGGTATTGCTCACTACCTAACATGCATCACTAATGTGTTGTAGGGTACATGCATTCTTTTTTGTTTCTGCTTTATTTTGTTACTGACCACAATGCCTTTGGTTTACAGTAGTCTTGTATTTTATTCTACCCACTCAACAAGTCTGATTGCTATGAGGACAATAAATAGTGTGTCTGATAAGTAGGGTAAATGATTTATGCTTTTGCTAAAATTATGTCCTATCTGACATGTGTGAATAATCTACTTTTAGCTCAAGATACATTTTATTCTGTAAGACGCTGCAAATTACCTCACTTCTGTCTGTGAATAACTTAACAGCTGCTGCCTGTTGCAATTTTATTCAACTTCACCAACTTTCTTTTGTTGCCTGTGGCAATATTAGTGGATTGGTGCCTGACGCTGCAAAATGCAATTAGCCCACATTGGAACAGGCAGAAAATAATGTATTATTGCAGGAATCCAAACGTATGATTCTTACAGATGTTTTGCAGCCAAGCATCAGATCTTGCTTTAAAAAAATGTTTTTATACACATTAACAAGCCAACTTTACACTTGCGTATGTGCATAAAGCAGTGCCATATTGATTAGAAAGACAGTTCTAATCATGAAAAACTTGTCACCGAGTGACGCAATTTTAATACAGATAAGCCAGATGTTTATGTTTAATTTAATATAATAGACTCATTTCTTAACGTGTATTGTTTTTGAATAGTGGTCTCCTGTATGGATCATAATTAATTTTTTTGTACAAACACTTACCAGAATATTATATAACAAATGTAAACCATAATTTTAGTTAAAATAGGTGTGTAAGAAATTGAGAAGAAAATAACTGCAGAAATGTTTGTTTTAATGAGAGTTGATAGATGTGGCTGAACGTTGTTCATATCCAGGAACTGAGATGAAAAATGTCTGGGACATTGAAAAGCACTGACATCAAGAACCAGTGCTCAGTCAAAATATTAAATATGCACGCACAGGCATTTTGACGTATTTTGACTGTGATAGTTAGTCTTAGTTTCATATTTAAAGAAGGAAAACCCCGACATTGCTGCAAACACAAAAACATATATTTTTGCAAGGCTTCTGCTTACTTCTTTGTAAAGCCGTAAGCTTGGAAGTCTTAATTTGGGGTAAATTAAACTTTCTACTGTGTTTGTACTTTCATTATTATAAAGTCATAAGATAGGTTTAATGATCATGTTGTTTATTTATTGTACATACAGTATTGTGCTCATTAATCATTACTAAGGTTTACTGCATTATTGACTTCATTTTAATGTGTTGTCATGCTGAACAAGAAACAGGGGTAATGACAGTGAGGCCTTGCAGCTGATGTAACATAAACGCACAAGCATCTTGTTTTTCAATGATGTTTCTGCCTTTTGAATCTGTATGGATTTGAACAATTTGTTTGCTAAAAGCTGATCCCAATAAATTATAGATGGAGAGATAAGTCAGAGCTCATCCCAGTGTTGTCTTTTTGTCCACTTCCACACATGCATCCGATATAAACACAAAGACGATTTTAATATATATTTTATGCTGTTTGAACCCTCACAGTGATGTCAGCATATCTAAGCACTTAGCCAACTCCATTAGTAGTATTTTGTGTCCCATTAGTCTGTAAATGTGTCACACCTGCAGAGAGGGGATTATAATCCTGACAGCATCCTTCTACAACACCTATAAAACCTCCCTCTGGCTAATGCACCACATGCTAACAAGGCAAATACAGAGGTGAGTCCTCAATGAAGTTTGTTCAATGTTCATTAAGTTAGAATAACTCCTCTTATTAATTACTGTCTAAAATGTTGTTTACTAATGTTGGGCAATGCTTTATATCCCATGGTTTGCGAGCCGTAGGGCTGTGAGAGAGGAGACTGTGACATTATTGTTTTTATTACAAATTTGGCTTCCCCTGCAGCTCTAATGGAAGCAAACAGCAAAGTGATGGTGCAGGTGTTGTTGTTGGCGTTGGTGGTTCAGGTCACCCTGTCCCAGCACTGGTCCTATGGATGGCTACCAGGTGGGAAGAGAAGTGTGGGAGAGCTAGAGGCAACCATCAGGGTGAGTGATTTATTTATTTTTTATGTGGATGATTCTACAGTTTCAGGAAATGTGGTGTCTTTATGAAATTTAACACAAAATGTAACAGAAATACTTCAGGATGACTGGATTTTTTTCTTATTTTACGATGCTGTATATGTTATGTTGGGTCCAGATCTTAGATCAACTTTCATCTAATAAAATCTCAATTTTATTATACTTAGATGATGGGTACAGGAGGAGTGGTGTCTCTTCCTGAAGAGGCGAGTGCCCAAACCCAAGAGAGACTTAGACCATACAATGTAGTAAGTGCTCATTATACATAATTTATCACCAATGTCTACTTCAATTGTACAATATTAATGTACACTACACCACTGTGTGCCACTGTGTTCCAAAGCAGCAATGACAATATACAAACTGCTCAATGACTGTTTTTATTTTTCCCTTTTTTGTTTTATTGAATATATGAATGTTTAATTTTATCTTTCTGAATGTAATGCTAATTTACTCATATAAATGAAAATTTAAATATTTCTTATATTAAATATTTAAACAGCAAATCAACTGAGATTTAATTTCAACCCCTTCAGATTAATGATGACTCCAGTCATTTTGACCGAAAGAAAAGGTTCCCTAATAATTGAAGAGCTACAAAAAATGAAGAAAAAACACACTGTATTTGCATCATCATCAACACCAGTGATGGATCGGCCGGGTGCAGGATACTGACTTCAAATCATTGCACAGATCTCAATTACATGTATGTCTGTAACATTTAAATCCATTTAAAATTGTAATAAAGTTTTTGAAATCTGATGAGATGATAAAATCTTTTGTTCAATCAGATTGTCATAATGTGTAATCTCGCCTTGTAGATCTGGTCATTAGAACTGAAATGATCCTATTTAGGTATAAAATGCTGTTTGAGTGCCCGTAAATAGATTAAATTGTCTTTGTAAAGCAGCCACGACCGACAAGCATGACAAACTTGTGACACAACAATCTTAGCATGACAACAGCTGGTGATTAAGCCAATTTATTAGAAATCAATCACTTAATTGAATTTGTTACAGTTTTGGTAATTCCATTTTCTGCCACACCAGTCATGTGCATATGTGATGTGGAAAATTACACTAGCTGATTTTTGTGTTCGTACCAGAATGTTGATTAGCCCAGAAACTAAAAGACACTCATCTAAATATGTTTTGCTTGTGATGTCCACAATAGCTTTCCTCTAATTTAGGATAACTGCAGTCATCCAAAACAGAAAAACTGTAAAACTTTTTTTCCCCCACCCTCTCCGTACAGGAAATTGGTGTTCATTATAAAAATTGGAATTTCATATCAGGAAAGGAAAAGAATCAGCAGGGGGCATATGTTTTAAAGAGAACTCATTTTCTGGCAAAGCCCCACAGACAGAGCACCATACTAATCGCCTGGTGCATAAGGGGCTAGGATTCATGAACTGTGCTGACACCGTGGAGGCCCTGCATTGTTAGAGCGCGGTTGTAATGCACACCAATGAACCCAAACCCGCTGGCACAACTGGGAAAAGGTGAACATTATAAAAGCACATAGAATTAAAGAGAAATTAAACCACATTCCATTGCACTTCCAGAACAATGCTTGCTCATTTGTGATACTTCACATCGTTGGTTTAATATTCATAGTTGTAATTTGCATAACACAATCATTTCCTTTGATGAGGAAAGACTTGAGATTTCTTTGTAAAGTGCTACTTTACGTTCTTTGACAAAGTTACAGAAGAAAACGTTGTCCAAGGCGTTTTCTTATGAAAGTCACTATGAGACTTCCTAGAATTGATTTATACTTATCTTTATGGAGTTTTCAATAAGTTTGCAACATCCTCATAAAAGATAATTATGCTTTTATAACATTTCCTAAAATATGGTTTTAATTCAATTTGGTATACTTGTGTGAGAATAATTAATGTTTACAGATAAAGCATAAAATCCCATAAATTCCCTTTAAATAATCCCAAAGCATTTACTGTGAAAGCCAACTTTCTCTCTCCCAGTGTCCTCATCAAGGACCTGCCTAATTGCACGTATATCAGGACAACAAAACCTGCTGGTATCTATGTTTCCAAATTTGATTTAACCTCACTTTCTCCTTCCCAGACCCCCTGGTGGATATTCACTTTGTTTACCTCAAATTAAACTTCATATTGTTTACAGCCTCCCGGTCCCTGAACATTTTATAGCATTTTAGAATTATTTCTTTATTTATTTTTTGTAATGATTGTAGAGTTGGGATTCATTTGAATGTTTCCCTCATCTGCATGAAAATTATATAATTAACTTTTGATTAACCAGCTCAGTTGAGTTGGTTCCCCCATGCACACTGGTGAATAGTACCCACCGCATTTTAATGACTGTTTTCCAATTGAGTGGCGACCTTTTCATCAAAGAGCCACAACTGGGGCTAAACAACGGTAGAAAATAATCACGGTGAAGACAATAGTAGAGGCCGACAGGCTAGGATGTCATCCTTAAATATAACAACAAAGATGAAAGCAACCTTACTGCACGTAGTGGCTGTGGCGAGAAGCCAAGTGCTTATGCTGCTGGATGCCCCATTGTTAAAGCTGTGGAGGTCACGTCCATTGGCATATAGAGAGGGAAAGCACAGGAAGCTGAGAATGGCCCATTGTTATATGTCCTTGCTCAGAGGGAATTCCATTATGAAGGGCAATACATTTTTGATACTTTGATTTTTGTGCTATTCATTTGTTTGAAAAACAGAACATATTTGGATAATGACTTCAGGAAAAAGGGGTCTCAGAGCACCTCCATCCAAGGCTACAGCGCTACATTAACACACCTGCCAATCAAGCACACCCGAGCAGATGTGCATCCTCGCACAGCCTACCATCAAATAAGCATTCTATCATATGCATAATATAGTTTTCATTTCATCACGATTATGCTCCGTTTACCGTGTGTGTGTGTTTTGGATGGGTCATAGGAAACTTTTATTGAAGCGGAGTGTATAATAAAGTCATTTTCCAGGTGCTTGTTGTGGCTCTTATTATGAACAGAATGATAATTTCCCCTAGAGGAATCTGGCACTGCATATCAATTGAAGTTTAGTGTGGGTCTTATTATGTTCCCGCAGGCTATAGTAGAAGGCAAAGTCATCTTCAGAGAGAGTCTAAATGTCAGGGAGGTCTTCAAACACTTTTTTTTCCCAGAGCCTTACTGAAAGTGGTCTTTGGAAGTGCTATGTCTTGGAATTGATATGGTGGAGGTGAGGTAAAGAGAGAGGCTGAAGGATTAATGTAAAGCAGTTGACATGAAATTAAACTGGAAAAAAATATTTTAAAAAAACTATGCAAGGGGTCAGAGAAGAAATGAAAATACGACTGCTCTTATTGAGCTGCGTTCACAGGTAAAACATTTGCTCTCACAGCGCTCAGTTACTGTTTTGTCATATCCACGCGCGTCCACATGGTGACACTCTTGAGCTGTGTGTTTTGAATCTGCTGCTGGCTTGCCGGTCTCTCAGCAATTCCATCACTTGAGTTGCAGAAACTGTTATTCCTCTAAATCTAACAAAGACTTCAATCAATCATCTCTAACTCTGCAGAAATTGTTAATTTTTCTGCAAGCTGAGTGATGGAGTTTGTGTTTATAACAAAAAGTATTTTGTACAATTTTGCAATAGAACTGTGCATGGCCTGAAACCAAGCTCACTGTATAATGTGGAGATTCTTATAAAAGCATTTCATCTGTGGAAAGTCATGAATTTCTCAAGTGTTCTTAGTTTTGCATTTGCAAGGCATTCATTTATTTTATTCTAATTTTTTCTTCCTTTTTTGTGACTGAAGTTGAAGTACAGCAATCTATACCGTAGCATGTATAGTACAGTAGTGGATTGGCCTTCCTTCTCCTTCTTGGCTGGCAGGGAACCTTCCTGTTGTGATCCGACTTTTCTCCTTTGATCAAAGAACAGTGTTAAAGCACTGGGAGAAGGAGGAGGTATGAAATATGAATGAATACAGCTGTGTTTTGATGGATATGTCTCAAAGTATCCCAGTAAGAGACTGCTAAAGGCCAGGAAATCTGTTTGTGTTGTGGAAATAGGCTCTTCCTCGCCTGTTTCTTTACCAGCTTCATCTTGGGGTAGCTTTTCACTTCATATTTTAGAGATCCTTTGTTAGGAAAGAGATCAACTCCTTATCCATGCATTTGTAGGAAACTGTTCTAAGAGGCCCTAGTTCATAATATATATCATTAATGACACCATTTCCTTTGTTTGGTCTTGAAGCCACCTTTTGAACAAAACGAGCGCCAGTCATGAGAGTTGGATATTTATTATTTTTCTAGGGTAGACCTAAAGTTCTCACAGATGGAATGAGATCTTATATGAGGTGATGGAGGCTTTGTCACTAGTTATGTCTGTGATTCCACTTCCTTTTCTAAAACCCCGTCGGGAGCTGTGACTCATTTTGAAGTTGGAAGTTGATACTGTGGTGTAAAACTAACGTTCCCATCTGAATTAAGAAACTATCAGAGCTCACACAAATCTCAGATTTTCAGAGTTAGATGAACTCATCTCTCACATTACACTTCTTTAATAAACAAAGATAATAAAAAAGATAGGCTCATAAAAACACAATTATTAGGAGAGACTGTAAAATGAAAATTGGTGCCTATAGATGTCTTTTACACCTCATCACAGCTCCACTGTCTTATTAATAAGCATTTAAAGACTCTCTTCAGTCATTTAGGACTATATTAACTAACATCCAGCCTTTGGACCTGTGGCAGGACAATGTCTCTGGACTACTGGAGGTTCAAAACTTTCTGCCCGGGCTTTATTAGCCTCACTAATAGCTGGGTTCCCCAAATGCCAGGGTCCACCTCTGCTGGGAGTAAGGGCTCAGATCCTGTCAGATAGGGGTCGCATTAACCAACTGTAATCTTTAGGGTACTCCACTCCCGCTGACCCACATCTAACGCCGGTTCCATCCCCCCCGCTTACCCCCAACCGCTATCCTTTCCCTCCCCAATCTGGTCTACCCATCCCACTTCAGTTATGCCACCCATGGCTCTCCCTCCCACGTCTTACCACCCTTGTGTGATAGTATCCCCCCACCCAACCCACCCCATGACTGTTCCAGCCTCGTCCGGCTGGCCACAGCGAGGAGCATGCCTTATCCTGTGGTAACGGCAATTAGCAGTGTAAAGCAAGCTGTGGAGAAGACTGGATCCCTGTCCACGTTTCAACCCCAGATCACGAGTCTCCAGCACAACTTCAAGGCAAACCATGCAATTAGCTACAATAATGATAATGTGTTGTAGGGGAACAAAGAGAGGGTAAAACAGACTACTGGTGTGAGGGAGAGTGGGGTGCTAATAGTAGGGGGGTTATTTGAATACCCTGGTGCAGATAGGAGACCAAATCAGACTGATTATCAAACGTATGATGAATTACATTTTTCCTCTAATTATCCATGCCTTTTATGTGTAAACCAACTGAGTGAATTTTGCATTCTAGACATCTACGGTCAGCGGTCTTTGGGCATCACACTGGGGTTACATCTTTTATTTCCTCTAAGAAACATACAAGGAGTTACTCATGTGGCTTAGCTGATGGGAAGAGGGGAGAGATGTACTGACAATTTTCTTAGTTGACTTAATTAGATACTTTCAGAAATATCTGGCAGCAGTACAGGAATGGAAAAAGGGGAAGTATGTGGTTTGATGTTTGACTATCGCAGATGTGTTGACACAGAGTCAAAACATGCTGGAAACAAACCACAAAACCCAGACCACAAATAAGAACATTTCAAGTCAAGGTTGTGAGTAGATACAGTCGAGGAGCAGACTCGCTGCCTTGGTTGGAACACAAAAGTGCAGCGCCTATTCTCTCCGCTGTGAGCAGAGACCATTCCTACAGTCTTACATCCAGAGGTTTATAGAGGATATTTTGCTGGGTGTTGTGCAAAACGAACCGTGTCCCCAGAGCAGCAGCAACTTCACCTTGGTGGAGTAATGCTGTGATATTCTGTTTATTCTTCACTCACTTCATTTTACTCAGAGGAAATCCTCTGGAGATGGCTTATCTTGGAGCTGGAACAGGTGCACTCTAATTTACTCCTATTGCTTGGGGAGCCCAGGGGCCCCTGTAGAGAAGAAAGTAGCGATGTAGCACACTCCACTGTAAAACACAAACAGCCAGAGAAAGAGCATTTAATCGAAAGAGAAGAAAACTGTGAGCTTTGAGTGCAGCCGTATCATTTGGATGCAGAAAATCTTTCTCTCTCGTTTTTTTTTTTGTTTTGCTGTAGGAAAAGGACCTGTCATTTCATTTAACTTTCATTTGTTCAGCACTGTTAACTTTGCTTGAAACTGTCATGCTACACTTGGCAAAGCACCAGATGACGTGGGGGACCTGTTGTATTACCTCTGCATAATAAAACATTTCCTCACCAGTCATTCCTGAAATATCTACAGCTTTAAGGCTAAAAAATGGTTTATAGCATCTCTGATATGTGCCACTTAAGTTAAAGTGTACGTAAATGCGAATGCTATGGCCTATTTGTTTTTGTAATGCTGCACATTTTCAGCCAGGAAAAAGTTTGTTTCATCTTTCACCCTCATCCCTGCATTCACTGCGAAAGAGCTAAGCTTTCAACTTTGAATTTACTCTCCAATTCCTTTTCTTTAGAGAACTATGGTTTTGAAGAGTGGAGCTGGTATGTTATTTGTTCGGTATATTATAAGTCTGAATTCAGTCAGTATTTTTGTTTTGTGTTGTTCGTCTCTTGGGAATTATGCAATCAAAGCAGATGCCTCAAGCAGTCTAGAAAGCGCCCCTTGTGAATAAGAGAAAATCTTGTACACAGCATTTTTTGTATGTGTGTATGAGGAAGGGGGGCATGACAACAAAGCAAATATATGGCATTGTTCTCTGTATACTATACCCGTATGCTGCACCTTTTAAAAAGAGAATATAACCATCACACCTGTATTCATTTAAAAAAAAAAAGTCAGACCATTTGACTCTACTCAAATGACAATTCTGCACCACTGATGAAGTGCATAACTACAGTATGTGCACCACTTTGACTGATGCAATGGAGGTTCAACAGTCAATGCACTGGATCTCTATTATGGAAAACAAGGTTTGAAGACTGTGTTGCTGGTAGAATTTCACAATGTATAAACAGACATTTCTCACTCAAGAAAACTAAAAAAACAAACACCAGAGAGACAAAGGCTTTGGCAGAAAAAGGAGTAAACACAAAGAGAGAGCCATACAAGGACAACAAGAGAAATATCATATACACTTTTAATGAGTGTGCCTGCCCCAAGCTTCTGTTTTTAATCACCTTTCCGTGTGACATAATTTGCTGCAAGATTGTATATGCTTGAGGGACTTTCAGTTCTTGTCAACTCAAGAGCATTTGAACCAATCAATACCTGTCTATCCTGTGGCACACTCATAGTTGGCCATTAGGAAAGAGCTGCTTAAAGTAAGCTCAGCCAATACCATTAGCCCTAGCCTAAGGGCAGTTCCATGCCTTAGTCAGGGTAGGCACCTGCCCCCGTCACCCCCACCTCACCCCCTTAACCCAAATCACACACCCCTCCCCCTACCATTAAGAACCTCCCCTGAGACATCATTTGGACACGTCGGCCAAAGAGCACTTCTTTATTCCCTCTCTTTTCCTTCCCTGGCTCCACCAAAAATCAATACATCTCCCCTTTTTCTTATTTTCACAATTTTGCCTCAATATTATTCTCTCCTCTGCCAGAAACCAATGGACTATCCCTTTTTTTGTCTTTTCATCTACAATTTCCTGTGACTAATGTCTCCACACCTCATGTTTTGGAGGGGAGAATTGGAAAATAATTAAATTATCTTGTCATGGTGATATCAAACAGGGGTCCCACTGTCCCACTGAAACATTTTAAAAACAGTGTGGTCATTCTCCATTTAGGTTTAACCATTTTAACCCTATAGATTTCAATTGTTTTTCAATAACACATTTTCTGTCGTCTACAGCGCTGCTTTGCAAACTCAGCAAATATTATATTTGTGTTTAAACCTACTCATTTGTTTTTGACACTCAATAAGGGAGACATCAGCGCTCAAATATCTTCACAGTAATGAGTGAACTTTCTCTGTGTCAGTGTTTTTCTGCTCCGACCATGTCATAATACCACACCCCAGAGAGAACAGAGCAGCTACACAGTAATGCTTCCTGACTGCTTCTAATTTTATTGCAAGGCAATGACTGCACACAGCGCAAAGTTTCAGAACAAGAGATACAATATAATTTCCTTAGAAGGGCCTCAGTCAGTCAGTTATTGCCCTCCCAACCCCGTATTTCCAACAGAAACAGCAAAAATCTTGGCCAGTACTGTTTACGATAATAACTCTGAAGAGTGATAGCTGGTTCCGCAGCACTGGCGATTTCTGTGGCCGCCTATATCGATCGAGGGTCCTAATGAGCAGCAGCGGAGCTGTGGCTAATGGTGTTGTGTCTGGTGTCCGTAGTAAACGCCCACGTTGAGATTATCATTCCCAGGGGGGGCTGAGAAAGGTTTTGCCAGCCCAAGCCCTCAGGGTGCGAGCGACACACTTCAGGGGTCAAGGTAAACTATCAAATGAACAGCCAGGCCTTTTCCCTCCCTTGCTTTAAGGACTATACCATCCTACACTACTACAGTAATTCTTCAATTTCCATACAAACCAATGTGATGCAAAGACAGAACACCGGACGTACTTTGATATTTTTCTAATTTAAGCACATATGCAGGCAGGGATTATAGCTGGAGGAACACACCACCCTGTTGCAACCTTACTTTATCACTTTAGTTCTTTGTCTAATTTCTCTACAGTAATTGTAAAAAGCTATTACCAGGGCATTGATAGAGACTTCACCAAACTGCCTAACTGTTATTAAGAGACCTCAAATGAGACCTGGCTTGACAGACTGATAATGGCTTATTTGACTTCAGAGATCGCCCTGGCACAAACACTCTAGCCCCCTTCACATACCCATGGCAGTCATTGTCCTTTGCTATGCACGGCCATTCTGGCGGTCTTGAGTGACATCCAACAAGTTCAGCAGATTCAGAATGTAAGTACACACCAGACAGTACATAGTATCTTCAAAGAAGGAGCTGAAACAGTCTCATTGTAATGAAGGGAGTTGTTGCTCCCTTCATAAACCTGGCTGGGAAATGAAACCTGCTGTCAACTCACATGTGGGAAGGGAAACTCTTTAAGCTATGTGGACAATTAAGTCTCGATAAAACCGCAGCAAAAATGCATCTTTACTGCCGCAACCACCTCTCTGTTTCAACAGATTATTCCTCCATGGATTATGCTTGATGGTATTCAGCTCAGGGTGCGCGCGGAGCATTAGCAAGGCACAATAATGAAGTCAACCCAACGCACAGCACCTCTCGGAGTCATGCCCTGTTTGGAGTCACACTTCCATGTCCTGGCAAATGCTGAGCATGTAAAACAGAACTGTCAATTATTCAACATGAACAGGAGGATGTATGGAGTGACATGGGGGGTGGACAGGGGCCGACTAAGCCTCGGGCAGATAGGGGGTACC
The DNA here is from genome assembly GCF_004916995.1 of Morone saxatilis. NCBI lineage: Eukaryota > Metazoa > Chordata > Actinopteri > Moronidae > Morone > Morone saxatilis. Next base: position 13,564,530 of record NW_023339751.1, on the reverse strand, counting down.
ACTTTGATGTGAGTGTGTGGGCCTGCAGAGTTGAGCAAGGTGCACTGGGTAATCTGCTAGAACACCCCCACCCCACCTCCAACCCCACCACTCCTTCCTTTTTCTTTCCCCTCCCTCCCAACCCTGAGCCTCTCTGCACCCTTTATGTCCTGCTTCATTTTCCCCTCTGACACGCACTCCCTCTCTCGCTTCATCTCTCTGCTTCACACATACATAAACAAACCCACATACAGATGCACACACACACAAACACACAAACAAACACACACACACACACACGTACAGTACAGTACATGCACATGTGAATACACACACAATGACATGAAAGCAAGCTTCCTTTGTCTGTTAACCAAACAGGAGCTGGCAGCACTTGTTACAGATAATAAAGTTGTGAATGGCTGATTTTGGAGAAATAGCGTTGTTGCAGTGTCACAGGAATGGCATTACTCATTTATACAATGAATACTAAAAGTTCCCCTCTCTTGAGTCTCCTCTCGTAGTCATACAATAGCAAGCTTAATTACATTAAGTTCTGAGAAGAGGGAAGTTAATGGATGACATTTTGCTACACCATGAGTGCTCCTTCCAATAACAATAGAAACCCAAATAAGACCTAATTAATATGCATAGCAGAGCCAATGAACTTAATTGTCAAGTTGCTTTTATCAACCTGTCAAAGGATTGACAATTAAAACAGCCTCCGTTAAAACTTTAATGAGAAGCAAGTAGGAGAGAGGGATGATGAGGGAACAAAAAGACGCAAGCTTCATCCGTCATGAAAGACGCTACAAGACAACTACCCATTATTATTTCCTATCAGGATAAAACTATGCAAATCATATTATGCATTTTTAAATAATGAGTCAATGAGTAATATTTAATTTATTACCTATACTCTTAGAATGAATATTTAACGCTGTTTTTAAGCTGATGAATTCATTAGATAATTTAGTGGTGAGCTGTAACAGCAAGTTCTTTTTTTTTTTCCTACTCAGAATGTCCTTCAGTTTCTGTCCTGAAATCCAGAACAAGTATGTGTCAGTTTTCAAGTTCAACAAGTAAACTTCCTAAAGTCTTCTCTCAAGGAGGCCAGAGCGCCTCATCATTTTCGATGGAGCCTGAGCAGAGCTGAGGTCCATACCTGGACCTGAACTGAGGGAAAGGCAGCATTTTGACTTGAGTTTTTATCCCAACATTGACACCAGCATGTCTGTGTTCCAGAGGGGAGTTAAAACTGCTGACTCACTCCCAGTGCGCTGGTTGTTGTTCTCCCTTACAGATGTGACCGTTAATAGGCCTGCATCCATAATCATTAGTGTGTCTCAGTGCACAGGTACCCGATGGGCCCCGTGCGTCTGCCATTTGGTCTCGGTTCACTGTGCTTGCCTGCAGATGTGAGCGAGACACACACCTGCTCAGGGGCTCTCAAACAGACCGGCGCCATCCGTCACAGCTCACGCTACACTCGCTCTGTCGGAACAAGGCCTTGGTTCCGGTCCAACGGCCCTCAGACTGTAGGTCAGCGGCCGTCTCTCGTGATGAACCCACCCTACCATGAATCATATCCTCTCGTTTCTTTATACCCACTCCAGTCCATCCAACCCCAACCCTCATTGCCCCTGTTCATGGTTCGCTCTTCCCTCACACAAGCACTCAAGCGCACTGAGGTAGCTCAGGTGAGCCAGGTAAAGACAGCACCTTAAAGAGAGACATAAACTAATGATCATGTTTTCCCACATCATACACTCCCTCTGCCCATAAGCCACAGTGCACTCCATTAAAAAAAAAGAAAAACTGAAAAAAAAAAAAAAAAAACTTTCGTGTGGGTCTTTCACGGGCATCAGGCCACGCTTCACACTACATTTGTTGATGTGTGCATGCATGTGCACGTCTCATGCCAGCCCGCCTCCCATCAAGTCCTAATGAGGCCAGCTGGCTCTGTGCTCGGACCAAACCAAACTGGAGAGACGGCACAGTCCTGGCTCTCTCCGCCTTGTACACCCCACCTCCCTGAAGCCTCCCACCCACCCTCCCTCTCCTCCAGATATCTTGGAGAACCATGGACGGCTGAGCACACACGGCAGATTTGGAAATGGCCAGTGTGTTTGTTAAAATCTACTCTGTCTCCCAGATCCCTTGGCCAGGGCCTGAATTAGAAAGTCCATGACTGCAGCCCCAGACCTGCCTCCTTGGTTTCTTACCACTACTGTGTTTTCTGCATCTACAACATCAGTGGTGATGTTGAGGTCTGCTGTAGAACAGCGGAAAGGAGGAGAGATACCCTGAGGCACAGTCAAGGGAATATTGTTCTTGACTATGGAAACAGAAACAGAGCCAATGTTACATATACCTACAGTAACTACAATAAAAACTCAGACAGATAAAACAGATCCTAGCCAACATGTCATAATGTACTTTTCTAAAGAGCAAAAAAAAAAAAAAAATCCAACAACAAACATCAGTAGCCATATTTCATCTTTAGTGTCCGTTATCTCTGAGCTGCTGTCTTTTTAAATTTTTTATTATCAGGAAGATCATTTCTTGTTAGGCTACAGCAGTTAATTTCACTGCAGACTAATTAGAGGCATTTCACATTATTAACAAGCATTATTGTTGATAAGGGCCAAAGAGGTCTGCAGAGAGGCTTGTATTGTCCAGGCTGTTACTTGGCATGCAGTTATGTCCATGTGGGTGAGTAATTCCAGCTCCCTTGCAATCTCCTTGACAACTAACAATAATATACCTCCTCTTAGTAACACAAGAAGTCGTGCAAAATATTTGTACATCGCAGCAACATGTGCAGGCATTAGCAGATACACACAGATGTAGTTGTGCTCACACATGCATAATGTGCCCACACATGCATAAGCATGTGTACATCAAAATTAATTTGTGTACAAATGCACATCAACAATACAAAACCACCCTCCTTGTCCCTCTCAGCCAATCAGCAACCTGATCTTGTTCACTGTAGACTGGAGACAGCCGACTGCATGTGAGTTTTTTGCCCAGGAAGAGAGACTGGACCAGGGGGAACACCTTAACAGGTAGCCCTGGGGTGCTTACCAGAGTTCGGGCAGCCAGTGGGAGAAAGTGGCTCTGGGAAGCCGTACCACCACTATCCTCTCTGTCCACTGATTATGAAGCAGGTCCCAGACGGGTGCCTTTAGGAACCCCCCAGGCTACTCACAGCCTCCCTCTCCTCTGTTACAGGATCTGTCGCTGGGGGATTCGACTGAAGTGTGAAGAGGGGTGTATGTGGGAGACGTGCCGAGAATTCTAAATATGTACGTGCTGATTTCATTTGTTGTCTCTCTGTTAAGTTTTGTTCTGGTTACAGATTTGATGAAAAAAAATTACAGTGTTCAGTGTCTGCGTGGGATTGATTTCAGATCATTTGGATTTGACTTGTGTATTCCCTAGATAACTCAGCATGTCTCAGTTGTTGAAATAGTCAAACTCCAAACCAAAAATGTCCTGTTTTGTATGTGCTACAAGAGCTGAGCGGAAAAGGTCTCAACACTTGGACTCAACTATAACCCTGTCTTGAGTTATGATGACGTCCCAAGTTTGCAAAAGCCCTCTGGCTTCAACTATCTCTGACATGGTGTGTGTGTGCATGTGTGTTTGTGTGTGTGTAAAACTCCTTGCAAAGTCCAAAAAAAGAAAGAAAAAAATCATAACTAATGAGCCCATTTAGCGCCCAGCACCTGACTTTGGCCCGTGATCTCCGGGAGACATTAGAGGCAATTTGCCATCTACTTCAGGGCTCGTGTCCCAAACGTTATCAATGAGCTTGTCAGGTAGAGACCTAACCTCCCTTTGTTTCCTCCTCCACCCCCCTCTCTGCTCTGGTCCCCCAGCCTGCTCCCCGGGCCCCTGAAGAGGAACCAGCGGCATGATGTCACACACCTGTTTGGCTGGAGGCTGCGGCCCGGCGATGCTCGCAGCCGTGGGTGTCGCGTTGGCACCCCTCGCTCCCCCCTTGTCGCTGCCTGCTACGCCCCGTGGATGTGTCAAAATGGCAGATGATGGTTGGGGTGTGTGCAGCTGCTTGGGAAGAGGAGTGCCAAGGGCGCTCATTTCCTGCGGTGAGTTTTAATTTGCTCTACCCGCGTCTTCTGAAGAACCCTACCCCCCCCAACACACACACACACACACACACACACATACACAATCACACACACATTCATCTACTCCTATAAACACAGATCTTACCTCAACATACACACACTCACAATAAACACACACCCATGTATACAAATCTGCCACAACCACCCAAGGGGGCAAAAGCCCTGCATGCCCAAATAGAGGTGAGTGCAGGTGGGGAACCAGGTTGGTGCCAGACTTAAGTTCTAGGAGCACACTTTTCTTGAAACTTGAATACAACTCCAAACAAAAATGTGTGCTCAAATGATCTAACTGGTGCATGTACAAATCACTTCTCAGAGGCGTTCAGCTGGGTAAAAAGAGACAAGTCACAAAACCTGCTGATAGAATATGCGGCTAGCATTGCTTCGGTATGCGAGGGGTCTATGTCTCTTGACATCTGCTATGCAGTTGTCAGTGGTAACTTAAATCCCCATTGATCAGACAGCTAGAGTGAATTTGTGTTGCTGTTTTTTTTCTAACTCCCACTTTGCGAACAAACCCATTTTCACACGGGGCACACGCATATACCTGACAGTTACACCCAAACAAGCCTTGCTGTTTACTCGAGAACAAACACATAGACGCCAACCAGCAAATCTATTCTCAATACACACATCACCCCAGACGTAAAGAGATTCAATTTTCGCCTACCGGGAGTGTTTCCATTTTTTTTACGCAACAATTTTTTTCTTTCTCTCCTGTGTCAAGACAGCTGCCTTTGATGTTAGCATCTAATATACAGGGCTAAAAAACTATAGTTTGCTGTGAGCTGACAGATAAAACAGTGCAAGACGCCATTACCCTGCAAAGCGGAATAATGAGGAGACCTGAACACACAGAAGACAGGAGCCCAGTTGAATTACCGTGGTCTCTCATCCAAGGTGGGAGCTTTTTGACAGCTTTCCAGGCAGCACAACACATTACCATACTGACGCTGCTCTGTAGTGCCAAAGAAAAGCTTTGATGAAAACATAACTGGGAAACTGGGAAATCTTTATATGTGTGTGAGCGTGTTTGTGTGTGTGAATGCGTGTGCATGCATGTGTGCGCCTCTGTATGTTTTTTTGTGTGCACATGCATGTTGCACACGGGCACGTTCAGTGTGTCTTCACTGAGTGTGTTTGTGCATGTCTGTATGTGCTGTGTTTGTGTGTGTAACAACAAAGACAGGACAACAATGGGAAACCAAGCAGTGTCAAGCTGCAACTTTATGTTCTCTAATTACTAAGTGGATACTGTATTCTTGAGTGTGCTCCTATTGGCTGAGATACAAGGGCTTATTTTTTGATTTTTATGCATGTTGATGATTCAGTTGAATTATCAAAGTATCAAACCCAACTGACAATATGTCTAAAAGAAATTCTTCAAGTGTAGAGTAATGCTGCCAAATTTATTCTGCCATTTCATTAATGTGGTTAGCTAGTTAGTTATCCATATTCTAACAGAGTAGGCTTGATGTTAGATCTTTGGCAAGGACACCCTGTACTGAGTTTTGGCACGGTACTGTGCCGCAGTATGCTGCTGACTCTGGGTCTTAACGACAGGCTAAACGAAGCGGGCGTTACGGCCCCCTGGATAGGTCATTACTCGTCCGTGGCCAAGAGCTAAACTGGAGCAGGGCTTTTTAAAGAGGGGAGCAGGTGTGTTTCACCATAGGGGCTGGAGCCGGCCCAAGACCAAACAGCCTTAACGGTCTTTATCTCCTTCATAATGAGGCCACGCTCTCCACACACCCGAACTCTGCCCACATGGGCTAATGCTGGAGGTATGGAGACCAAACCCTCCCCCCGGTTAAATGGTGACACTTTCAAAATGACCCATGCCCCAAGCAATAGAGGAACAGTGGCATGTCATGAATGTCTATAGACACAAATTGGTGGGGCACTAAGCCATTTAATGTGTATTTCTTATGAGAATTTCACCCGGTTAATTATCAAAAAGTCAATTCTAAAATGGAATAAAACACATTTGATTATATGAGGAAAGAGTTAACCTTTTCTTGTTTAAAGGTAAAATGTTTAAATAACTCTGCGAACTGGATGAGGGTTCCTCAGCCTGTGTGTATGTGTGTGTGGTTAGGTGTGGGTTTGTATGTGTGAGTGGCTGCGTACGTGAGTGTGTCTGAGTGGTATTGTCCCTCTCCTCTTTCACCTGTCTGAGTAGGTTCTCTAGTACGGTCCCTGTGTTCCCCACAGTCTTCTCAGCCCTGTCAACCAAGTTGAACTTGATCAACATCAAACAGCATAGCATTCAAAAGTATTAGTGTTCTCTGTTGATGGGCCCTCTTGCTATCACAAATCAGTCCCCGAGCTACTTCATTATTTATCTCTAATTCATCAGTGTTGTCTCCTCACACACGGGCAGTAATGCACACACATATACTAAATGTGAACACACACACACGCGCACGCACACAGGGCACACATTGCACATCAGCACATTAATCTCTGCTTACCTTCTACAGAGATTTTGTTTTTGTGATACTTCATGTCATCACAGTTTTGCTAAAAAATAAAAAAGCAATGTTTTTCTTCTTTTTTTCGTCTTCTACCTTTTCCCCAGGTCAACGAAAGCAAACATATTCCTGAGGAGTGATTAGGCTCATGCTTGTACTTTCAAAATGCTGATTATTGCACAGACCCGTCAGGCCTTGTGTTTTTCTCCGAGCATTCTGGGGATGTGAGTCCGAAAGTAGCCCCATGGTGCCGTGACCCCTGACCTAGCGTGGGCGATCCCACCAGATGTGGAGTGTGTGCTGGGACAGTGGCGAGGGGCAGCTCGGTCTCACGCGGGGAGGCCCTGTCTCCCCAAACTGCCACAGAGAGCATGGCCAGAGGGGTTCTGTCAGCACCGTTATCAATCATACTCCCTCCCTGTCTCTCTCTCTCTCTTTCTCTCCCACTTTTCCTTTCTCTCACTCTCTCTTTCACGCTGTTTCCTTTTGCCACTGTCTCTCACTTTGCCTCATTCTCTGTTCTACTCCCTGCTTTTGTTTTTCTCTCACTTTTTCTTTTTTCTCTCTCAGATGTCCTCTTTTCCACTTAGGCTACCAACTCTTTCGTTTTCAGTCACATACTATACATGCCTTCAGCTTCTCCCTTCCCTCACATATACACACTTTAACCTTCCTAGTGTGACTTTTTTTTCCTTCTTTCACCCTCTAATCTGTTTCACCCCTGCCTTTCTTCAGTCTTAGCACACGCTTTTAGTAAAAAAAAATGTTTTTTACTTGTCCTTTAGATTGACAAAGCAGATGCTCTGGAAGAACGCAATACCTTGTTCCAACTCCAAAAGGAATACATAGCCAGTGATTTATCATACCCGGGGAATCTGATTTAAGTGCAGAGGAAACGGAGAAGTGGACAAAAGAGCAAATAAAAAAGACAAAAATCGGAATCAGCAAAAAATATATAGAGGACACCCAGAGGAAACATTCACAAAGATTAAGTTTGAAAATAACTTTTTTTTCTGTGTGTGTGAATAGTGATGCAGTGTAATGGGAGATGGAGGCAGGGGTCATGGTTTGAGGAATAGATGCCAGTTGTCCCTGCCATCCGGTGCGAGGTGTTCTCTGACACATGGCACTTTGAAGGCCCCGGTCCCTCCTATCGCTGGGATCCTTTACATCTGCAATCAGGGCAAATGGGTTACAGCCAGCACAACAGACAACAACTAAATAAACAACATACCTGGGGTGGATCCCCTCCAATTCCGGACTGCCAGTCTGGCTTTGGTGCATTTTTAAAACATCACTAGGTAATTGAACTCGAACGTTCACACTGACACATTTGCATGGGGTAAAGGGGGGTTGGTGTAAGCAATGGAGCAGCTGGTACGCACCAGTACGACTCCGGCTCAACCAGTCCTTCTGACTTCATATGTAGCACTTAATTGGTTCCCAAGGCAAGAATGAAATATTTAGCTCGCACGTCCTTTAAAATGCGATTGATTTTGATCTGACAGCTGTGCCTGTCCCGCGCGAGGGAGTGAGAGAGAGAGAGAGAGAGAAGAGGGTGAGGGCTGTCTGGGCTCGTTGCCTGAGAATAGCGCGACAACACCCACTCAACCGCACACAAACACCAGTATATGGCCACTGAATGTAAAGGATCACTCATGGATGCCATATGCTTTCAACTAAAGCCTCCTTTTAAACCCCCCTATTTAACCTCTAAGATACAACAAGCTTTGAGCTTTGGACGATCATGAGTGAAAGCTGTTTTTATCTGTACAAGTTCAAAGCACAAATGCACAATGTATAGTGTCCATTTGCAATTCTGCACACAGACAGAAATATAATTTGATTTAATGATTTAAGGTAAAATCATCAGGTATAATACAGAATGCAAAATAAATAAATGTGAATTTTAAATAGCACTTCACTGTACTTGATCACACTTAGCGGGAACCTTGTCTTTGTAGGTGCAGATTCAACTCAAAAGTAATGCTCTAACCAAAGTGAGGCAGATATCCAATCAAATTGGATTAATGTCACTAATTATATGACAGAAATGAGCGTTGAGAGGCAATGGTGTGGTCACGCCATAACATGATAGAAATGCATTAAATGGAAACCTGCACGGGATCCATGGCCGGGAACCTCCCCCCTGTCAAATTGACTAAGCTGCAAATTACGTACAAACGGATATATCCTTTATATAACAGCAGTGATTTTCTCCACTTTATCCTACCTGTCAAGCTCAGAACATCACAGGCTAATTCTTTATTAAGTGAAAGGGCATTGGGGACCAGATGATCCAATTTAAGTACATTGGGCAGAATAGAAGACTAATTAAAACCCATATTTTTACATTATTAATTTTGGAACTTCACTTTTAATGAATGTGAAAAGACAGGCCTTCCATTTATACACACATACTCTTTGGGCTGCTCAACAGGGGAATAAGAGTTACGGGTATACTGCAGGGGCTAAGAAGAATTTTTAAGCATCCATGACAGACTTAATATCAAAGTTTAGACAAAGGTGTGTAGATAACTTCTGCAACATAAACACGGCTGTTAATTGAGTGTATAGGTTTAGAGCCTTTGGTTTATTTGGGGCTGCTGTGAGGCTTGAGACAAAAAGTAATCAGGACGTCTGTTGCCGGGGGTGCAACCTTGTCATTTAGCCCTCATTCTTCCTCTCAGTACCTGGAGAAAGAAAGAGAGAAGAGAGAGAGAGAGAGGCACCTACATGCCGTTTAATGATGTGCCCCATTTCCAGTCACCTCTGCTCAAAAGCAGTCCACTTTTTTAGCAACGTCACCCTTAATTGTCCATCATGCCCTCTAATCAGACCATTAAGAACATGACCCCATTTTAGTGCTAACTTTAATTATCTTAGTGACTAGCAATGAAAAAGCTGCCTCTGACTGAGGCTTTCTGCATGGTCCACATCAGAATGGTTGAATGTCAAAAGCATCTGGTCCCAAATGATATTATTTGCAATGCATATTACAAGCTAAGAAATAACTGAATGAGTAGCTACTGTTTGGAAAAAAAATGGATGGAAAATGAGGAAGGTGGGTCTTGTGTTTACCCTTCGTAAAAACAATTCTCTCTGTGCACTTTCCACTCCCCACAGGCCAGCGCATCCTCACATCCACAAATAGGCACAAGTCAAAGGGCAGTGAGTTTGTAAAATTGAGTCAAATATACAAAACAGCAATATTTAATGACGTTTCTTTTTTCACACCAAGTGACCCCTGCATGGAAAGCGATCTGCTTTTTTTTTTTTCCTCCGGTTTCAGGAAACTCTTGGAAGGCAAAAGCAACATCCTGAGTTGGTGAGGAGACAGGAGAGGTGCTGACATGCCGACAGGCAGGGGATCCTGGGAAAAGCCACAGACAGGAAGAGCCTGACTGACTTTGACCCCCGAGGTCAAGGCTGGGGGCTCGGCAACTGAAAGATGTTTCCAAGCCACACTCAGACTATCAGAGAGTTTTACAGGAAATAGCTTAGAAATACTGTATGCTGTGAAATGTGGGAGATCTTTTTATTGCTTGCTCTTTTGTTTTGCTCTCTGTGACATAAAATGCATTTTGGCCCTGAGCTATATTTGACTTATTTGTTTGAGGGTTACTGTATGTAATTGAGTTGAGCTCAAGTCCATTTCTCATCTCCATAATGTGAAAAACAGTATTTTTTCAGTCTGTGGATGTGCCGTGACTAATAGAATTATAGATGATGGGAAATGTGTAGATTTGTGTGGCAGAATATAGACTGGGACAAAAGAACAGTGTTACTCTCCTGCTCCAATTTCTGACATGTGTTTTGAATAGAGTGAAGTTTCTCTACTTTTTTAGGCTTTGTGCGGTGGGTCTCCAAAGGCCCTTTACAGTTAAACCAAATTGGGTGAGAGGAGATTGTCCTTTCCCCAGTCTCGCAGAAGGACCCATAAATCAAGGCATCCATCGTTTGTCACACCTCTGTCTCCCAGCTCGTGGCTCAGGCCCACCGCGTTCCAACTCTGAGTTTTTACGGCACAAATGTATCCATCAACCCCACCGAGTGGCCGCCAGCCGCCAAGCCGCTTCAGCGATCGATGGGTGCGATGTACCCTCCCTCTCGGCCTGTGTGCAGCTCTCTCTGCGTGGGAAGGGGTAAGAGGAACCTCATTTTAGCTGGTTTTAGCCTCAGGCCACTACTGTGATTTTACCCCATGCTCCTGGCCTGACGTCATTAAAGATGCATGATGATGGATACCATGAAGTCAACCTCTCCGAGGGGGTTTTGAGGTGAAAAAAAAAAAAACCCTTGCTTGTTTTTCAGATCACACTAAGAATAAATCAAGACTGTTTAAATGTAGAGGTTGCAACTGGATGCATGTGACTAATCTTTCAATGCACATCAAAGGAGAGAGTAGTCAGGTATTTAATGGTGAGGAGGCATGTTTTGACCAGTTGGTGGTGCTCCTGTCACAGTGAATTCACAAGCTTGGCTCTCTGTGATTCAGATAAATGCACTTTTGGCTGTTTCCAAACTGGGCTGGAGAAAACAGAAGACAATGATGCAAATTTAGATTTCATATCAAGACATGCTTGAGAAATTGTTTCTTTTTCTCCTCTTTTGCAACAGAAACTTGTATTTGCTGCTACTAATTTTAGATTCTTTCACTCCCACTTTTCATAATCTGATCCACATTTTCTCCTCCCACTACATGTACATGTTTATAAGATGACGGAGGATATTCATGAGGCCCTACTACACCATATTCTGAGGAATTAAGAAAAAGTGAATCCATATTCATATGCTATGTTCAGTTATTTAAATCCTGGAATTTCAGTAGAGCATTAAAAAGTTATTAATATTTCTCCATGTACCATATATACCAGGATATATCACCTTAAATTCACTACTTGAGGTGTGTGAGTATCTTAGTTCAGTGCAACAAATGTGGTCATATAGTGTGTGTGTGTGTGTGAGTACAATCACTGTCACTGGGTGTGTGTGGTGTCTTGTGAAGAATCAGTGCGTCTCCAAAGGGAATGACAGGGGAGACATTTGACAGCTGTGCTCCTCAGGTTCAAAGGTCATGTCAAGTCCTGGATGAGTCCAAGGTAAAATGCTTCACAGGGCCCGTACCGGTCAATGGGTATCGTTTGCCTCAATAGCAAACAGGGTTGGCGGTAATGGGACCTCAGTCATATGTCAGCGCCTGGAAGAAAAGTCAAATACCACGAGGCCACATTTATAGCCTCCCAAAACAAAAGGGAAAGTGAAAAGATTGAACTTTTAAACTCCCCAATTTATAGCTTAAAGGTGTCATATGCATGGTAAACTCTCTAGATAGCATCCATTATCAGTCAACACCTCTCTCTTTCACTCACGCTCTTCTCTCAATCTCTTCTCCCACTTTCTCCTTTACTTTCTCCATCCCCGCCCTCCCCTCTTGGTGTTTCCGCTCTAACTGCAGTTTCTAGCATCTGCCTTAACCGCCGCGGTCCATGCCGTCCCTGCTGGGGAGTAGAATCCAGCCCCTCACTGGAAGACCCTGAAATAAGGCCTTTATCAGCCAACCCCACACAGTATCAGGGGGCCCCCCGCTCCTCCAGCAGCCTCTGATGTGAAGGAGAGATGGACAGAGCTCTGTGGTCCTCTGGTCGAGCACCAGAACAGGATTCAGCCCATTGTACCATTCAAATTAAGCAGGCATCAAAAGGGAAGAGGAAGCTGTTGTTGATGTATTGTCTCGTGTTATTTTAACCGGCTTAACTCAAGCCTCTTCATGGTGGAGTGTTGTGGTGCTGGATGCCGATGATGATAAGTGGTGGATTCTCTGTTAAGACTGCTAAGCTGCTGTGCTGGCTGAACGGGGGGCTCTGGCTCCATTGGCTGTCGTGGCTGATTTTGGCTGTGGTTGAACCATTTCAATAGGTTACCATGGATTTATCCACTCAAAACCGCTGACTTGGCTGTTCATGTACAGCCTCTTCATGTCACCAGAGGGACCACTGTTTATTTCATAATGCTGACATTTTTTGAGGAGATTTGATGAAAAATTAAAGTTCAACACAACAACACACAAAAAGAAACTTTTTTCAGTCAGTTAGACAGTTTTAAAACTGCAGACTCTAAATCAACATCTTTATGTTCCAGAAACCTTTTTTTTTTTGCATTTAATTAAAAACTATTTAGGTTTTAAAGTGTCTTTATCATTTACAGTGTTATAAAACCCTACAGGCAGTTCTCTGGGCCTTCGGATTCAAAACAAGCACGGGCCTCTTTTTAATAATGACACCAATAACATGTAAATAGGTGCTATAAACATACATGTGAGAGGAAATATGTTTTCCATAGACTTAAATTGCAGCATTTTATTTACTGGCCTGGTAAATAATCACCCTGTAAAGACAGTTCAGTCAGCTCTGAGTACTTGTGAATAGCTCTCTCCATTCTCCACTGAAAGCTGTCTATTTAATTTCTCTCTTCTGTCCTCAGAGCAGTAGCTATTAAGTGCCTTCATATGTCAAGCCAGTGACACCTCCTCCATTCTCCTCAGCTTGTTTAAGCGTGCCCCTGTATTGTTGCCCGCCGTGCTTGACGTGTTAATAGCTTAATAACGTAATCTGGCAAATAATGACACCTCATCACAAAGACCGAGGCCAAATGTTTACAAGGGAAGCTGTAATGTATGATGACAGTAATCTGAATAAAAATGAATTTACTGGCATCGTCTCATTTGCAGTAAATTTTCACTTCTTCCATGCACAACTGATGCTCCGCGGACACCTTCCTTTGCTCTCTAGCTGTCTCATTACCCTGCCTTTCAAGTGGTGGGAGAAAGGGAGAGATGGAGAGAAAAGAGATGGAGAAGGGGTGAGAGTGTGAGAGAGAGAGAAAGTGTGTGTGT
>NW_023339751.1:13538659-13551010 GCF_004916995.1 Morone saxatilis | reverse complement strand
GGGGGGGGGGGGGGGGGTATAGAAAGGGAGACAGAGAGGGCAAGAAGGAGATAGGCACTGATAGAGCTTGTTATTTTCAAAGCCATTTTCCTCTCTATTGTTTGCTGTGGAACAAGAATGAGGAAAAAAGAAGAAGTTCACACCGATTTCACAAAGTCTCACTTCCTTTTTGACAGATGTGGTGTCAGCTTTGCTGTTTAATTAAAAGGAAATGGAGGTGATGATTGCAACACAGACGTGATCTGATATGATAATGTATTTACAATCATCAAGATGATCGTCATTAAGGATGTGTCAAGGACGAATTCATTGTGGGATTTGGGGTCCTGAGCTGTCAAGTGTATTTTTCTGAGGCAGTTGTGAGATTGTCAGGAGGATGCTGTGACTATGACAGTCACAATTAATAATTTGCTAAAAGAATGTGATTGAGTTTTATACACAGTTTTGTCATGGCGATTTCCAAAGCCCAGAGTATTTATACAAGCAGCGTGAGCGAGAGAAAAAAAAAGGCCCAGGCAAGACTGAAACAAGAGACAGAAATACCCTTGATACATATGCTGTATGGGATTCTATTATTAAATGAATTATTTTATGCATGCTAGCTTTAATTTTTCATAAGAGGTGCATATGGAAGGTTCATCAAAACAAATTGTTCGATTTTGACAATTACTACAACAATCACACCCTTCTTTCGCTGCACCTGTTTGAAAATGAATAATTTGAAGTCATTTTAATTGCTTATGTGACAGCTAATCATCAAGGCATTAATTTATTTATCGAGCTTCATTTGAACTTCCTCCTTAGTGATAACATATCCAGCCTTACTCTCTAGAGTAACAAGATACTGATTAAACTGTAGCAACCTCCTTCAGTATTATGCAGATGCCGAGGAGTGAGCCCTGGAGTGGCTGCAATAATAAGATGCATGATCCGCACTAAGTCGAGATGAACCATGTATTGGTCATAGGAATGAAATGCAGAAAAAAATTACTTGTTGATCTGATCATAATATTTGAAACTGAAATTGTCAGGAGGCTGCTATCTTATTTAATTATGAACATGTTCAGTATAAAGATTTCAAATGTGCTTTTAATCATGTGTCTGTTTTCACTAGGTGACCCAAAATGTAACATTTCAACAATGGAGTACACCCCAAATCAAAAGACAAAGTTGACAGTGTTGAGTTATGTGACGAAACACAGAAAGTGAGGAACATCTGCCCCAAACTCTCAGAGAAGCGGAGCATTAGCCTGAATGTTTCTAGCTGCTGGTGGCTCATCTGCAGTTGGTGGTGTGCCGGGATTGGTGCGATGGCTATGGGGAAATCAGCCACTGTTCTCTCTCTCTGGGTCCCAAGCATGGCCATTAACTGACTGCCAGCAGCTCTGGGAAGAGGAACAACAGATGCCAGCAACTGAAAAGCCTCCAGCTCTTCAGCTAAACCAATCCCAACTGAGTCGGGACGGGCCTCTGTAGATTTTTGGACATACAGCGAACAAATGTGGACATGAAAGGGGGAAGAGGAGGGCTGTTCTGGAGGTAAAGATTTGTTAACCCTCTTGAACTTGACAAGAGATGGGACCGAGGCACAGATTAGCCCTCTCAAAGCTGGCTTTTGCAAAAGGTTGCTGTGTGAATATGTGAATGTCTGTGTGAAGTGGTGTGTGAGTGTGCACATATGTTTGTGTGTTTGTATGCGCTTGTGCATTTGTGTTTAAACAAGTCTGCCTGTTTGCACATTCTATATGCCGACATGTACAGTCGTAATGACTGCAGCACATTAAATGGTACGTAATTACAGCGATGAAACCATTTAATTATGTTGTAATTACATTTTACTTCTCTGCCATTACCATATCTGTTCTACAGCAAAAGATTTCTTTTCATCTGATTGTCAGTAGATATCATTGTTACCATTTGGCAGAGTGTTGTAAAGCTACACCACAGCTCAACTTTCATTTCTTCCCCAAAAGCAGGAAAAGGCATCGACCCTGAAAAAGTCCCCACATGTTTAAATGATTCAAATACTTGTCTTCTGACTGGAAATACGTAATGAGGCTAAACTATTAAGGTGCTAATGCTACCTCCGGGTGCAGAGGTCATGTGCTTGAACATTACATTATACTTAAGCAAAGACACATGAGAGAAGTCAAATGATTTTGACCACATCAAGCTGCGGAGCAACAAGGAAACAGGGAACTGACGGGATGGTGAAGTAGGAAGTGGAGGTGGAGAGCGGGGTGGGGGAGCAAGAAAGCACAAAGCCTGGGTAAACACAGCTAGGTCTGCATCTGGAACCAACTAAAAAGATGCTTAATAATGCAGAGCCGTGCAGGCGGGCCCTGTGCAGCTGTTGTGTGCGCAGGACCATGAAAGACTCTCCATCTGACAGCTGGCTCCATCTAGCTGGCTCCATCACCCTCTCCCTCTTTTTCTCCCTGTCTCTCTCTCCTGCTTCCCTTTCTCCTCTGTGGTCCAGAGTGGCAAGGAGACAGCAGATTAGGGATTAGCCAATCCCTGCCATCCTCATCTGTCCCATCTGCCTGCCAGCCAGCCAGGCTTTTGATTCCAGGGAGAGATGGGACATTACTGGGAAAAGGGGGAGAAAGGGACATGAGGCAACAGAGGAGACAAAGCGGGGAGAACTGGGACAAGGAAAACTACAGATGATGAACCTTGAACGGGAGTCGGGCCGAGGGGAAGAATGGGTGGGTGTCAGAAACGGGAAGGTAAAGACAGGACAGCGGGACTTGACTGGGATAGACAGAGACATACTACTGTACAGTTTGGGGAATAGAAGATTAGAGACCTCACCATTTCGATGAACTTCAGGCTACTTTAACAATTTCAGTCAATGCCATGATACATGCCACAAGTCTATAATCTCATTAAACATTCAGAGAACCTGCCACTCTGAATATTCAACAGCTTTTCAATGTACCACTGTATCTTAATCCGTGACTTTTTTGCTACAGGCAGCACATGAACATACATTATTTTCTGTGCAGAAATTTCACCTGAACAAAGCTGGCAACCCTTTATAGTTGCTAAAAATACACCCTTGTATTTTGTCTCAGTATCAAAGAGACCACTTGTCTTTTTAATAATCTGCCAGCTCACATTTGGCAGAGACCAGAAAGCGCACTCAGAGAAATAATTGCTGTTATCTGTTAGAGTCAATAAAACCTCTACAATTGCACTGTTTGAGATAAGAGTGTGCTCCTTGCCATGTGTTCCCCTAAACGAAGTCCCACTAAATGATTTAGATATACACTCACTAAGTATCTGCTTATACATTATGAGTGTAATAAGCTCCAGGCAATTGGAGGCTATTGGAAGCATCAGTCACTGAACTAAATAACAAGGAAACAAACTCTGCTCACATGCAAATCTGGTTTTGAGCCAAAATAATTCAGATATCAACACTCTGGTCGCTTTTCATTTTCTGAACATTGTGCAGCCTTTCACATATCTATCTTTTCCAACAAGATCATGTACTGTAAATGTATTCACTGTATATTTTCAAGTGTTAAGTGAACAATGTCAGGTTGCAGCAACATTATAGCATTTGTTTCATATTATGATAACGATTCAAACTTAAGGGACCAAGTTCTGCTCAGCAACAGGGGAATTTAAAAAAAAAAGTTAGCTCCTTTTCCACTAGAAAGGCACCCGGTAGCTTAACAGGCCCTCAGCTCCAGTACCTGGTTCCCTCTGTGCACACCTTTAAATCACACCCAGGATAGTTGCCTTGTCAAAGCTCTCTCAGTGAGCCAGGCATCTGAGAAACATTAAAACACTTCCTCATGCAAGCCAGAGCCTCCCACAGGGCAGCGAACGGGAGCAGAGCCTTTCTCTCAGGCCCAGTATCCGGGGAGGATACTGCTCAGTACCGCTTGGAAAGTCCCAGCTCGGACAGCGGTGGTTAATATTTTAATAGCCTACGGCTGAGGCAGTTATCATCCAAGAGTATTCTTGTTGGTGGATTTAAAAAACCCACTCTCTCACTGCCTCTCTCTCTCTCTCTCTTTCTCACAGTTAAAAACCCGATTTGAGTTTTTAATTATTCTTTTTTGAATTCCCCAACCAGCTCTCCTCTGTTCTTTTTCATTTGTGCTGTGCAGTTTTTCCAAGACTCGTACCCAGGGAATCCCTGACAGTGTCCTACTTAACTTTTCACTTTCTTTCCTGTGATTTGTTCTTTTTTTTCCGGGTTGAGGGACTATTACTGATCAATCCACAGCTTCTCTCCAAACACCTGCGTTTATATTGATCAGTCATCCACTTTCCCTCCTTTTGAACTGAAGGGAAGAGTTGTCAGCGTTACAGGTAGAAGTGATCAAATCCCCTTATGAAGCCACTGCTCTGTACTCTGAAATCCTTTACTTGGGAACAATGTTTGCCCGCAAGTGCTACACTGTGGAGTTAAATGGGCACCAAAACAATTTCCACTGTTGAACTTTGCAATGGTGGAAATTTTGCAACAACTTCTGTTGTTTCCACTAATCCACATTTAAATCTCCTATTGTGTACCATAGTGCACTTCTGTCATTTCAAACAACAGATGAGGAGATTCAAGCACAATAAGAGTAGAGTGAAATAAAACACAGCTACATGTGTATGTTTGTGTGTTAGTGCTTACACTGGCATGTGTACATGTGTGTATTTGCATATGTAGGCATGTGAATATGTGTGTCCATGCAAATGAGGGTCTACAGGTCTTTTTCTATGTGTGTGTGTGTGTGTGTGTGTGTGTGGCTGCTCTGAGCCAGCCGTCAGCAAAGCCTGCAGGGAAGGGGCCGGGGTTACGGCATCAGCTGCAAGCAGGAATGAGAATGGCTGAGAGTCAGACAGACACTGCCGTGGGTTATTATGTTTGAGTCAGACCAAACACTCATGGGAGCACCGAAAATATTGCTGTTACAGTTGTAACATTATCACAACAGAATAAATAAGAAAGGACCCAGGACACACAAGGAAAGATTTAAAACGAATATATGCATGGGCCAAAACTGAGCTGGAATAATTAATTAAATAAATCTCATCACAGCACTCCTCTGCACACTTAATTGAAGTGCGCTAAACGTGGCGAGTGCTTTCAAAATTGAGAGGATGGGTCAATCCGAACCTCTGCACCTCCATAATGAAAGAGAAAAAGGAAGATAATAGCACACATAACCTCAAGCAATTAAAGGGCTCTAGAATGTGGTGAACAAGCTTTGCCCTCTTGGACACTGTTGACCCACGGTGCCCAACATGGCCCCCTGGGAAATAAGCACTTATTAAAAATGGAGGAACAGCCACAATCCCACAGAGGCTGTAATATGCTATAGAGTAATTTAATTCTACTTACATGTATCACTTCAGCTTCTGCGGCGAGTATGAAGCAATTCAACATTTCATTTGACAAAATATGACCTGTCAAGAGACTGAATAATAACACAGCTAGATCAGATGTGTGGACATGCGATACAGTCTTGTGCATGGTTCCAGAAAAAAGTCCTGCCATTCATGAAGATAGTATCTCAACATAATTGTCATTTCCTCTGCTATCTTGAAACACGCTGCATCTTACAATAAAAAGCAATACATAAAAAAGCCTCATCTACTTAAGGGATTATTTTGAAAGTCTCTCTTTACCCTCCAACAGACTGATGAAACACACTTCCATGCTTGATTTGATCATCCTTCATAAAGGAGAGGAAAAAAGTATACAGCAGAATCACAAGTCCTGGCATGGGTTTGGGAATATTGGTTGTACCCTTCTCAAGAGTCAGGAAAATCCCTCGGTGTGGTTGCTCTTTCTTTGTGCTGTGTAGCTTCATCGCAAATAAACATACTGTCTGTTATTGTTTTCCCACAAGAACCCTGAGAGTTAAAAAAGTATATTTTTTTCTTTTGCTCTTCAAAATGAAATACAGGTCAGTGTCCTACATAAGTTTGCTGTAGTTTTGAAAACATTTCCGCAGCATATTTAAACTGTGAGTTTGTGTTTCTGCTAAATTTTAAAATTCACCATAAAGAGTTTCCTGTGTTTTCTTTACACAAAAACCTGGTTTAAAAAAATCTCCCTGCTTGATATTAATAATGATAATTGTTATGGATATATACGTTTAAGTATGGAGGTGGGAGAAAAAAAAAAAACACAAATGCAACCATGAATAAAACAACCGCTGTAGGGGAACAATTTGGGACGTCTGATTTTCTCTGTGGGTGTTGAGATGAATAAAAAAAGGCCCTTCTTGAGCATGCATGTGCGGTTGTCTTTGGGAGAGTGGCCATGCCTTGTGGACAGATAAAGGAGTGATAGGACACCGGGGGATAGGGCAAGGACACGTGGCGGCCCGCCCCTGGTCATTGGTGACAAGAGCAGGGGGACGTTAAACACACACACTGGGCTGACTCCACACTTTGATTTAGCGCTTTTGCCTAATGTTACAAGGGGGGGTTACAGAGGCCCACTGGAGATGGGATCAGCAGATCTCACCGACTGTCGTCATAAAGAAGCCTGTGGAGGGCTCAAACCTCGACTCACATCTGATACACGAGCCAAGCTAGTGTGCATGTGTGTGTGTGAGTGAGAGAAACAGAGAGAGGCAGAAAGAGGGGTGGTCCATAGACCATAGAGAACAATACACAAAGGGCATTTAATGATTCCATATTGATGCTCTGTAAATGGCTTAATTTGTCTGAAGACACACAGCAAAGGCAGTGCTGTAGTGCAAACAGTATTGACTCAAAACACATGATTTAATACATATTAATATTAGATGAATAACTCATTAATGGATGCATCAGACAAATCATAATACTGAGTCATAAATAGATTGAGGGCTTTTAAGAATTTATGGAATATCGGATTATTTTGCCGAACAGCACTGCGATACAGATCCAACTTCCCTCCATGAAAGTCTTACACTGTAGATGCAGGTAAATAATCTCTCCTTTTTTTCCAGCTAGTTACTCTCACTGTGGGCTGGGAGCTGATCTCTGCTCCAGACACTTTCAAGTCTACTTAATGTAGCCTACACGGGCTTCACAGGCTGTTTCATGCTCTTATGGAAAACAGGCCTTTGAAATCCCTCAGCAGCCCAATCTTAATCTCATTTGTGAATATGAGCCGAGCCACGACAGGACCAGGAACATCCTCGTCTTCCTAAAGCACCGTTTCATTTGTCAGGAGATTTGGGGCGGTTGACACTAGAGGAGTGATTTAATTGATTTTAATCACACACCTGAGATAGGGAGAGCGAGGGGGCTGCCCTTAACGATTATTCAGAGGGCCCATCCCATGCAGTATCTCTGCTCTCAGCCCTCTGTTTGTTTTGATACATCAGCATTTTGATGGATAGGACTTAGATTATGAACTTACAAAGCAGTCGGGAATTTTAAGCGTGACCTTGGACCTAATATGCAAATATGACTAATAAAACCATTGTTCGTCAGAGAATAGTGCATCCGAATCCTGCATACTTTGGTGAAAAAGCATTTCCCAAGAAGCAGCATGCAATATGGATTTTCTATTTCCAAATGTTGCTGTCATGTTCCTGACAAAGTTGACTTATTATCTGCAGTTGACTGTCTACTCAATGTTTAACGGACACACACTGTGAAAATGTTCCACAGGCAATGCTCAACTTTGTACCGCTTAAAGATGGATTTTTCCCCTTTGCCTCCTCAGGAAGTTGGAGCCTTCTCCTTTCCCTCAGCGTACCACAGTAATTTGTTATGAAAATCTAGACCAAAAGCAGAGGGGGAAAGCAGGACCACGTTGTTGCAAGCCATTAGTTGGGAAAACTGTTTGGTGAACATTATAATGCAAACCAACCCAGGGAAAAAAAGAGTGGAAGACAGCCTGGGGAGAGAGATTTAAATATGTAATAAACTAATATTTCATTTATTTCCCTCACATGGGAACCTGACCATTTAGCTGCAGCATACTCAGATCAGAACCCCTCTCCTTTAATGAGTGAAGCCAGCAATTATACACATCTTGGAAAATATTTGAAAATAGATCTGAAGTAGCCATGCTAAATATTTCAATATACAAGTCAGTGTTAGTATTTTATTTTGTTTATTCTTGTTATTTTGTGCATGTCAATTATCATGATTTCTTAACCACTTCTTTCTCAGATTCTCAGTCATAAATTAACTTTGCACAATTGCAGTAAAATTAAAAAGTGAAATAAAAGTTATCAAGCTGTATTTTGCTCTGTATTTCATTTCTATTATTTTGCCCTCATTCCTTCATTCACAGCTTTTCTCTGAGCCTTGGTTTTCCCTGTTACAGATGCACTGTGGAAGCTTGTGTTTTATTATCTTTTTTTTCAGTCTTTTCTGCTCCGTGTAGAATACAATGGCATTCATTCTTGATGAGGTTGCTGTCACTTTTAATTTCTGTTAGTTCGGGTAAAATGAATGACAGTCGGCCTTGTAATAAATATAACATGCGCTGCATTAATTTTTCAGAGAACAAGAATGGGAGGCTCCCGTTACTATATCCTTTTCAAATGTTTAGATTTATGGCTTTTCAATGAGTGCATCTTTTTCAAACTTTGCGGCAGAAATATATTTCCATCTCATTAATGAGCAATTAAGGAAAAGGGGAGTATACAGTCAGAATCTCCATACTAAAGGACATGTCTTTGATGAGTCTTCGTGGCTGTGTGTGTGTGTGTACACATGTAGGTGCATGTGTATGTACTTATTTTTGTGAATATGTGTGAAATATTTACTGTTTTTTAATGTAAACACATATTTTGCTTCCTGAGCAGACTATGCATATGAGCAAGCTTTTTACAGACAAGTCCATCATGATATGCAGGGTGTGATTCGGTGTGTCTGTGTGTGTGTGTGTGTGTGTGTTCCCACCTCCCCAGATAGATTCTAATTACTGTTGACTCTTATCCCTGAGTTTGCACTGTTCCTGCTGTCTGGATATCATCATTGACAGGTCCGCTCAACTAACCCTCAGACAGTAGGGGAAAGCCTCAGCATCACCTCAGCTTGTAGCCACATCAGCGAAAAATTCAAGACATAATGGTGCTTCTCAGTCAACGTTTTCAACCCAAAGTGAGAGTAATGATGGTTCTCTAATAAGCCCTTTATCAGCCATCTTTGTACTCTGTTAGGCAGGAAATTCACCCTAGCAGTTTTATCACCCTGAATTAGTTTGTGTTGAGTCCCTACTTTATGGCAAAAATAGATTTAAAAAAATGAGAGAGAGATGAAAACGTTTGGATATGCTCAAAAGAAGTCCTCTCTCAAAGGCAGTACATCCTCAAAGAAGTTGGGGGAATCTGATATTCTTTTTAATGTCTGGAAAGCTGTTGAAGACATGAGCTACTGTATGTCCTTGTAGTGGCTCCACCGTGATGATACATTACACAGGTCCAGGTTAGCCACCGGGTATTCCCAAATATCAAATAAAGGTGACATGTTGGACTAAATAAATGCTTAGTGTCATTGTTTAAGGGGGGAATAGATAAAATATGGAATTAACAGCTTGTTAGCAACTAAACTGGAGCATCACATGGTGGGATTTGTCAATGATATTTTATATTTTTATTTAAAAATGACATGGTGGCCCTGACTCCTACTGAGCTGTACACTGAGGTAATATAAACTGGCTACACATACAATATGCAGGCCATATTACAGATATACTGCTGTATGAATACTGTAGCAACTATGACTTGAGGCTATGCAGTATGTATGAGTGGTAGTAATGGTGATACTTTAGTTATAAGTTGGCAATAACCACAATAATTTCAAGAATGTCGGTTTTAATGGCTGTAAAAAATATATTAAGCATAATTTAGAGACAGGAGGAACTAATAAGATGGACTAAATCAGTGACAATCCCATTTCCATCCAGTCTCTTCTTGGAGCAAATGTCATTCATATTTTAACCCTTATTAGGAATGTCTGCTTCCAAGTCTCTGAATTACATTTTCAGGATTTCCACTCATCTTGAAAGACAAAATCATTTGAATTCTAAAGATGGCAGACATTGACAGAGGAGACACAGAAAATATATATAAATCCAGAGATACTTCTTCTTCTGGGATTTTTTAATGAGCTAAAATCCCCACTTCTTGCCATTTCCCTGCCTTAATTGATGATTATGTTGTTACACAGTAGAAGCGCTTCCCTCTCTCCTCCCAGTCATTATGATATGGACAGGCAGCTCTTGAAGCTTCAAAGGCAGGATGGAGTGATTTAAGCTCAATTCAGCCATCCCCTGGCCCACAGGTAAAAACCCTTGTAAACAGTGAATGCTAATTGCTAATTAGCCCTGTGGCTGAATCACACAATTTCTGTTTGAGCTGACCGCTGTTACGGTCCTGCTTAAGGGCATGTTGTATCTCTTTTGACGGCCCAATTAGAAATTCAGCTGCAGAACCATAAGGCAACCTCGTCATGAATATTTAAAAAGACTGCCACAGATGAGCACGAAGGGGGCACTGAACCGCATGTCATGGAGGGAATATTCGACAAGTAACCACAATCAATAGTCTCTTGATGTTCCCTGTATTAACGTGATGATTGCTGTTTTTCTTGGGCCTGTAATAGAGGAAGACTACAGGTCATGTGATGAGGGGGCTAGAGTAATAAGGGTCGGGTTCACACCACTGAATGTCCAAATTAAATCTCCGGTGGACATGATCCTATCTGACTCAAAACATAGCAGGCGCGCAGGAATCAAACTCCAGCCTCGGTGGTTCAGCTCAATCTGAAGGGACTGGCAGGTCTGTGCCACTGCCAGGGAATAATTAGGCTACTGTCCTTCACAATATGTCAGCCTAACTGACTGAGGAAATTCTGCGTGCTCTCACTGCACTTTCACTCCGTCGCTGTATGGTAAGGTCTGAATATAGAGGCAGCTAGTGTGCTGACTCAGTATTGTATCAGGATATTGTGGAACATATACCGTGTCAAATGCAGACACGTTGCAAAGGGCAATAAAGCTATACCATTATCATTGCTGCACAGGTTGAGAGCACCGCACTCCATATTGGCAAGAGCAATGCCAATCTGCTGCTTTTGTGTATTTTGTCAACTTTCCTTTTTTTCCACTGAATATTTAGTGATCATTTGCTTTTGCATACATCAGACATTTTTCCTTTCAAGACAGAAGAAGTGTATTAGGGTATAATGGGATCTTATTTCCTGTTTCCACAATCATTATGATGCAAGTGTCAGGTAGAGGTTGGGTGTTATGTGGTTAATTGGTATTTTAATGCACTACCTGCGACACCTAAAATTGATTCTTCATTTTCAATAACACTGTAAAACAGCATGCTACCTCGCATAATTATTTCTGTGAATATGAAAAGTGCCTATTCAAACGTTATTCACCTCACCTATTCTTCTGCACGCAGAGTTGTGAAATAGCTTCCAGAACAAAACAGAGGAATTCTGGCAATGCATCAACAGGATTGTGTTGCCTGTCACTGAATTACAGAGGGTTCAAACACCTTTCTCAAGTAACCAAGGTAAACATGTTTTTTGAGCCTAGGGGCAATTGAATGAATTACCATTCCTCATCATTTCATTATACTGGTATACTGTATGGTAAACAGCAGTGCATACTGAAAAATAATGTTATAGAATATATAGGTTCCTTTCCCTCACAGATCTTGACACACTGGAGGGTGATATTTCCAAATTAACTCAATAAATGTATCCTGTCTACCACATCACAGTATTTTTTTTCTGCTTTGATTTTAACATGAGAGCATCATTTGGATGAGTAGAAAACAACAAGTGTAAACCTCTCACCCTCCACTCACTTACCCCATATCACTCCAGGCAAATTGTTTTTACTCTGGACCCCACGACAGCAACTAAAGACCCACCTGCTCATCCAATAACAGCAAATCAAATCACATAGGCTTCCCTTTCTTGGTTTCAAAGGGACATTCTCTAAGTTGATTCTTTTCATTTAATTCCTGCAAAGGGATAGAGAACCCACCCCACCACCCACCCCCACACTCGCCCTTTATCTGCTCGTGAGAGTGGGGGAAGAAACAGAGGATTATCGATTTGCACTCAAACAGTGGGCCAACCTAAAAAGCCCCAATGAATTGTCACTCATTATTGAAATTATCAGGCACTAATTAAACTGGCAACCCTAAGCCCCCTGGGCTGTGCTCATCTCCAACTGCATTTCAGCTCCTCAGACAGTAATAGGGAGGCAGCATTAGCCGCTACTGGATGCTAATGAGACCTGGAAGCTGTCTCTCCCTCTTAGGGTTTCACAGAAGCAACTGCTGAATGTGAACCACAACTACAGTGCAGCACTGTTTGTGAGCACTTGATTGGCAGAATGAGAGAGAGAGAGAGAGA
>NW_023339751.1:13524823-13538643 GCF_004916995.1 Morone saxatilis | reverse complement strand
GAGAAAGAGAGAGAGCGAAAGGGAGAGATTTAAGCTGGCGACTGTATAAAACTGGATGGTCCTCCGAGTACAGCATCAACAGTTACATTCAGCAATAATTTTAGTACATGGATTTGAAAGATTTGAGGCTTTTTGCACATAATACCTCCCCCTCAGTCGTTCCTCTGCATATCTCTACCTCGCTCTGTATCTCTCGTAGCTGTACTGAAGTTGTTGACTTACTCCTCATGCGCTCTCCTCTTCTCCTCTATGCGAATCAACAGACATGGTACCAGTGAGAGTCTGACTGACTTTATCACATGGTACACAGCTTGTTAATAACTTCCTCTGACAATTCCTCCTCATCTTTGCTGATGACCAGAGGGACAGCCGTGATTGTCATGTTTGTAGGGGAAGAAAGACTCTAAACAATGATGTCACGTCAGCCTCTCTATTAAAAGACTTCATATTTTGAGCGGCATAATTAATACTCTTGGGCACGTCGCTTCCAAGTTGGCACTCCAGGCAAAGGGCTGCCACTCACCTGATAATTATTTTTGGAAATGGAGCCCAAATTACAGTGATTGACAAATGCAACAAAGCAGAGACAGCCTCAAGCATTCATGAAGAAAGAAATGAGAAAATAGTTAAGTGGTTAATGCACTTTCACAGTGGATTTAAAGTTTAAATCGCTTGTCCTTTCATGTCTCAAATGTAACTTTGGCTAGGGTCGAACAATTTAGCCTCTGTATCCTCTTTAAGGAACACACTAAAAGGCCTCTGCAGGAGTAATTAATACTTTTATCATTTCTGTGGTTAAAATGTAAAAGGTTTTTATTACTATTTTAATTGTGGCCGTATGCTCAGATATATTCAGGGGAAAATGCTGCAGTTAGCCAACTGTTATGGTGTCAAAAAGCTCTTCACAAATCACAGTCAGCGACTCATATGAATCCAAATGTGTCCTCACTTCACAGTTGTCTGAAAAAAAGGCAAACAGTTGTTAGCCCGTCGGGTTGCATCCATTAGATGGTGGATAGAGAAAAGCGGCATGCCTCCATGCTTTTTACACCTCTCGCCATGCGTAAATCAGCCACTCTGTCATTCTACTCGGAAGAGAGGGGGAGGAATTATGTCAAGTTATTTGTTTTGTACCAAAATGAAATATTTATCGGGAGTGAACACCTACCAGGAACAGACGATAGGCCAGGGTGCTTCATCTTCTCAGACTCATATTTGGCTTCCACCTCCGCAAAGGCCAAACCATGTCCTGAGGGTTTTCAGTGATTCAGGGAAGTCCGCTAGCTTTGAATCCACATTTCAAAGCCTGTGTTGAACTGGAGGACTGTGCTGGAACTGGAGGGAGACATGTGTACACACACTCTAACCAATTATATGGTGATCTCCTCGATTTCTGTCTGTGTTTGATGGGCACAAGATACATAACTTCATGCTCCCTTATTTTTCCATGTTTCCATATTGGCTCCGAAATATGATTTAACATTTCCATAATGAAATGTACAGGAGAGTCTGGCTGATTTATTCTTCTGTGGTCGGGAAGTTTTCCACTTAAACATTAGGCCGTGAGGGAGATGTTTAGTTACAGTATAGTCATCAGGGGTTATTTTGTTTTCCTTCACAACACCCTGAACACACATCATTTGCCATAATTTAAGCTTGAAATACTGGTTTTAGGGAGGAAAACAGAAAGATTGATGGAAAGCAGTGAAGAAAAAACATGAAGGTGGAAACCCTAAATCCTCTAAGTAAAATCAAATTTTAGGTCTGTTTAACAGAAACAAACTCTGACAGGAAAACCATGACACAGTGGTGCGGTTTTTAGAATGAGCACTCAAAACAAATTCCTTCACATCGGAGAAAATACTTTTCACAGTGAGAGGCAGCAGGGTGGTAGAAAGGGAAGTATTATTTGCCTATACTCCAAGTGGACCACTTAAACAGTTGTGTTATTGATAGTGGCAATAATGTGGACCTCTGCTCTACGTCCTTCGGTACGTCATTAAACGTGTTTCAACAACAGCTTCCACTCTCCCTCTTCGCTGGGAAATCCATTACAGACGCAGAATGCTAAATGCATTAACAGAAAAAGGTCGGGAAGCAAAAAGAGAGAATCATTGTACCTTTGTCCAAACCCATTACAACACTGACCCCTCTGACTTCAAAGTAACAATGATTGAGTTGGTGTCATCACAGACCCAGACTTCCCTGCCAGTAGGCCTACCTGGAAAACTCCTTTTCTGAGAGGGCTCTCGTTTGATCATGCATGCGGGCGACGCATGTCAAGCCGGGTTATTCCCACAGTTAATATTCTTTCATAACCTGCCATGCGAGCTGAACTTGATTATTTTGGCACCTGGGCAAACAGCTACAGCTTTCAGGTGGTGCATACTGTATCAGAGACCCTGGTCACAAGGGTGATCTATTCGC
Source organism: Morone saxatilis (assembly GCF_004916995.1). Lineage (NCBI taxonomy): Eukaryota > Metazoa > Chordata > Actinopteri > Moronidae > Morone > Morone saxatilis. The sequence goes on along the minus strand of NW_023339751.1, from coordinate 13,536,216 downwards.
TGAAAAGGCAGGGTTCTGGCAAAAGACTCAGCACCTTGGAGTAATGAAGCCAGCCCTACTCTGTGAGCATGGGCAGAACAGGTTACATTAGAAATGCATGAAGGCCAATAGGTGGTTACCTTAGGTCTGCTCCAACCCATTTATATTCCATCAACTGATATCAAAGCAGGAAAATGTTTTTGGAGAGGAGGAAAAGCGGCGAGCGGTGAGGTATATTGAAATGTCTGTGGATCAACAAAACATGCAAAAATGGCTGTCAAATAGCACTGGGCATGTGAAAATGTGCTGTGGTGTCCAAGTTGATGGTTACCACAGAAGGCAAGAGGCGTTTCTTTGGAAGCCTCAACTATGGCTTGGATAAAGCCTGGCTTGGATAATGAATCTTTCCTTTAACAACACTTAAAAAAAGCACCCTGATTTTTACTTTGCTGTCTCATTACCAGTGTCCACTTGGCAGAAGCAAAAGACTGTGCTGCCCAGAATTAAGGCCTGAACCTGGGCAACTTTCCTGCTGTCCACCCACCCTCTCTGCTTTTGCTTTCTCTCTCAGAGACTTGGTGCTTACTTAATCATGATTAATCGCTGCCTGGATAATCAGATACAACATCAAAAGGTTGGAGATGACAGTCCAAGGACGCTTGGGAGGAAACAAGGTATACCAGGCATTCATTAGCTTTGGCATGGCAGTCATACATTAGCCCATAACCCTTTATTGTCCTAATTAGGCTGGTGAGGGGCTGCTAGCATTAACACTACCAATATTACACATATATATATATATATACATAGCAGTATAGTTTACCTCAACTTTTGGCCACACAGTGCAAGGCTCACATGAAAGACCCTTTATGCCCTGCATTTTTTTATTATTTTATTTTATTTCCCTTTTCTGCCCAGGTAGCAGTTTGTCCATACAGTGTATTATGTTAGCTCACATCCAGCCCCTAAGCCAGGCAGTGTTTTTGATTTACAATCACTTGCTCGGGACAAACATAAGACAGGTTTCCCCTTCCTCCATTATTTTACTCATCTCACTTCACACTGTGAGGTGCAACCCATACTGTATATTTCATTTCTTTTTTTTCCTCCTCCCTCCCCTGTTTTAAGTCTCCCTGGATGGAGCCTGGCTTGCGGTGCACCATTTTCCCAGCTACAGTAGCAGTGGTGCTGGGCCCTGTTCAACCCCATTATTTCTGGGAGCCAAATTCCCATGGTCCCAGGAACAGGCGTGCCAGCTCTGCCTTCTTGGCTCTCTTCCCTGGTATTGTTTCCTTTGTTACATCCAGAGCTGCATTTCAGCCCGTTAATGTTTGCGCTGGGAGGTCCAAATTCCCAGTGTTCAGCTTTAGAAAAGGTAACTTGAAGTTCAGAATGCAACCACTTTTTTTTCTTCCGCAAATTATGTTTTTTTTTCTCTCTTTTATTTCTTCCATTTTTGTTCTTTGTTGTGATATAGTATATACAATGATAACAACACCATAAACTTGTTCAAGATAAAAATTCTTGCATGCAGAGCAATCATAAAATCCCTCCCCCTGCAAATGGGTTAGGAGGATATTTTGTCATTACTTAAATATAAATAAAATAAATTTAAATGTTATTATATTTTTTTAACCACGTATAGAATTTGCCTCTTTAAAATAAAGGTAATTTTACAATTTGGACATTTATAAAACATCAAACTTTTCAGCTAACGATATGTGAAATATACACTCCTAATTCTTACAACATGACACTATCTCCAGATTAGACAAGGGTGATCACCAAATAGCGAATCACTATTATTAACATTTTGAGTCTGACTTACTATTCAAGCATGATGGCATTTCCCCATCTGTAATCCACTTTATCACCCATCATTCCAGCCTTAGCACCCTAACTCCTTTTCTCTGATGTCAACTCATGTAGCCATCATGGCTGCTCACACATGGGATTAAATGCAGGGTTTGTTGGCTCAGCGCAGCATGGAGGGAGCATTTCCGACTGATGTTGGCTGTTCCACTCCGAGCCACAGCACTTGTCTCCCAGAGCGCAGACACGACGGTGTCAGGTAATTCTCTGAGGAAGAGCCACACGCCCCTGCAGAGAGCAGTGGGGGAGCCTGTATCACATCTCAGGAGTTGTAATAGCAGCTTTGAAGACTCCAGTCCACTAATCCCACATCATGTGATCATGTGTCTAATAGACCGGTTCCTAATTCACAGCATTGTGGGGGATTTTTAGCTGTCACTTGCACCGGCAGAGGTTTACAGTGGGAGAGTGTTATGTTTTGTGAAAATAAATATAAGAGACTCCTGCGCATGGCTAGACATGGACACACATACTGCTCGCACACTCACACACAGAGATATAGAAAGAATTACAAAAGTGAAGGAAGACATTTTGTTAAATTTTGAACAGTAAAGAGCAAAAGTAAGAACAGAAATGATTTAATCTTTCTAAAGTCATCAGAAGTATGGTCCACAGTGAAATAAAATGATCAACAATGAATACTCTTTGTGCAGGACTAAAGCTGTTCCTTAATAAACAGTTAACAGAATTTATATTAGGTTGGCCTATGATCAATAATGGTATCTCTGGTGACTCTGCAGACAGTCTGATTATACATCACAGAGGATATTCATTGTAAGAAATTTGAATCAAATACCTTGAAGACTAGTTTCATACAGTAGAAATTGTCTACTCCATAGTCATAAGCTGTCAAATCTTAGAAAAGAGAAAAATGCAACAAGACCCTCTGAGTATAGTGTGTGATCATTGCAGAAGCCCAGGTCTGTTGAGGTTTGTGTGACATTTTTAAGTCCTTTTTGAGTGATTATCTCTGAGGTACTATGCACATTAAATGGCTGAGTTAACCTTAACACATGTAAAACCATTACGCCTATTGACGACAGCAGTGTGTAATCCTGCTTTGCAGTTTGATATTGACACTCATGATCAAATGCTAAGCTCCGCTAGCAGATAGGTTGTCCCTCTCTGGGGGACTGAGAGACAGGCAAATGAAGCAGCACCAGATTGATGAGAAATGAGTGCTCTGTAAATTGTGTGTGTGTGTGTGTAAGGGTGGGTGGGTGGAGTGGATGTGTGTTTGTCTTTGTGTGTGTGTGTGTGTGTGTGTGTGTGCATACTCTCCTCCTGTACGGGATACTGCAAAGCCAATCAATTAATACTTAAAGTGGAACCAATTCTTGTTTCACTTGGGAACTTACTGAGGGCTTTGCCCCTTCATTTTAATACCGAGGTCTGCATTCCTAATTATGAACAGTGCAAATGGATGTTAAGCCATGCCAAATTAAATCTTAGTTCATTAGATATAAGCTCTTTAAAGATTGAAAGAAAATATTTGAATTTTTAAAAAGTTTCAATGTGCAGTGTCCCATTTTTAATGAGGACGTTGCAATGTGAGGGAGGAAAAAAGGGAAATGTCTTTGTGTGGATGAATAATCTAACCAATATGAAATATTAAGTCACTGTTTTACCCAGTGTTTCTCCTCAGGCTGCAGTGTTAGGCTGGATAATAGAAGATTTTCCTTTGGTGAGGTTCTGCTTTGAATAAAATACAGAGGTGCATGAAGTGGAAGCTCAACTGTCTAGAGGCAACTGGAGTTCTGAATTACATTGTAAATATATTCATTATTCCTCAAAAAAAAAAGGCATTGTTGACAGACATCAGTTTCATCATTAGAAGTGTTCCGAGTCAGACAGTAAATAAGTAAACTACTTTTATTTTCTGCAGGAAAGATGCACAAAACTTCAGAATTTTAATTTTTAACAATGTTTGCTGTCTGGATGAACCTATCGTTGGCTTAATCTATATTGAATGTGAAAGCTTATAACAATGCTGGCTTTGCCGCGGAGCAGTGCATTAACGCTTACCTGTAGCTTTTAATGTGCTCTCTAGCTCGGCTCGTAATGGAGAAAGCAGATGTTCAGTGTGGCAGCACCTACTTGCTGCCGTCCTAACTCCGCTTTCTCACACCAGACGAGGAAACTGTAATGAAAATCTATAGAAAGTTTCACACTGGTGCTATTAAGGGGAACATTTCTTCACAGTCGCTGCCTCCTGAATACAGCATCAAAAGAACACAATCTAACACGCTGTTTGCATTATAGATAACCACCAATTACATTGTCTTGTTCTTTTCTTTGCTCTAATATCTTTCTGTTATTTGTCTGTCATTGACTGTCTTGCAGAGACAGACCTAGTTCTAAAATGGGAAGCTCCGAAGCCCCTGTGTTGTAAGAGGTTTACACAGTGTCCATTGTGTAACAGCTGTAAAACACAGACCAAATTATTATTAACTCCGCATGCTGCTCTGCCGCTGCCTCTGATAAAGTGGAATCCCAGAACAACCTTTGGATTTTGGCCAATAACCTTGGAGGGAGATGGTGATTGAAAACAGTAGTATGAATCCAGGTCAGTCATTATGTCTACACTGCTGAGACAAAGATACGGGACTAAGCTGAGGGTGTGGTGATGCCGTTTTATGCATTAAAGGAAAACGAAGGAAAGGGAATACATTCCTCTTTGTAAAACACTTAAGACTGTGTAAAAAGAAACCAAAATCTAGTTATCCATAAAATTTCAAAGTAAGAAGAATTGCCACTTTTTAGCCTGATGGATGTTTAAAAGGAAAACTCCCGCTTAGAATTTCCAACCTCCTCTAATTTCACAATCACTTGCTTTTTTGATTCTCACTTTACCTGTTGGGACAGACGGAAATGTCGAATTTGCTCTAGCATCTTTCAGCATGATATGACACCCAAAACCCAGGAGTGACGGTGTCTCTTTCCCCGCAGGAAAAACAAGGAAGATGATTTGTTGAGGGGCCCCAGGGAACGACTGCGCCTTGAAAACAGGTGGCGCAACATCGCACTGCAGCGTGCCTTCAGGGAATATTTGTAGATATTCAGGAAATGCACAAAAACAAAACATTTCCCTCCGACAGAAGCAAACGCCACCTACAGTACAACACACACTGAGGAGGTGATTAACTCTGCTCCTGACATGTTTCCCCTAATGTCATTTCTTCAGACTTGAAAACCATTTTTTTTTTAAAGGAAGTTTGAGTTTTTCATGATGATGAATGCTTTGTTTTGACTTTGCCTCTCATATATTCAACAAGAGCCGCTGTAAGCATGAGCAATATGTCGCTCGTCTCGTCAAGTCTCACCAACTGAGTCACTCACAGCTGAGCGAGATAGGTCAGCAAGAACAATTTCTTCATTTTGACAAATCACTCCAAAATGTATTAGCAGAGAGGCCAACTGTCAATCCAGCTGCCCAAAGGTCCTTACAGGGCCTTTTGGTGGGTCTGAAAAATGATGTAATCAGCCCGTCCTTCCTTCTTACCAGGGCTCCATCCATCCTCTCTAAAGGCCCGGTCCCCTTGGCCTCGCTCTGGATCAAGTCCCCATAAGGCCCCCTGACCCCGTTAGAGGCGCATGATGGGCGGCCCTGTCACTTCAAATGGCTGCCCAGGTCCGGTCTGAGAGTAACCCCTCACTGTGAGTAAACCTCCACGTTATTTCTGTTTTATAGGCTACGGGTGGATAACTGCGTGGAATGGATGTGGACAACTTAGTTATTGTCACTCAGGGCGAGGGAGTGAATGTCATTACTGGGTTGCGAATGGGAGTCGATTGAAAGGTATGAAAAGTTATGTGGTGTAGTTTCACAGTGTGAGAAAAGTAAGCCACATTTCTTACACTGTGTTCGCGATGACGGGGGAGTCTGGCAGCCACTGAATTGTCTTAGACGAATGTTATACATTGCAGCGAATGCGGAATTACATATTTGGCCACAACTTACCAAAGACAATGTTCAAAGGAGTTATTTAAATTTCAAGGAAGATGAATGACTCATATATGATGTGTATTTTCACTTCTGGAGAGCTGTGCCTTTGATGGCGAGAGGGGAAGACGTGGGTTTGTTATTGAAGTAAAGAATAATAAGGCCACTGCATGTTGGCCGACTCTCCCTGTACAAAGACCTTGATATGAATCCAATGCACTATGTATGCCCCTTAGAACAAGCAGGGATACAGGAAAGCATGTGGCTTTTGATCCTGCTTTCCTTCTGTTGTCTTTCATCTGACCCATCCTCCAAAATTGTCACTAGAACTCATGCAGAAGACAGAGTAGAGATCTGCTAATCTAACCCTCAGGGGCTACACTGTTTTTCTTGCTTCCACTTCCACTTTTTGAATGCTCCTGGACATTTTTAGTCATTAACTTGCAGAGGACAGTGCCTTAAGTCTTAAAAACCTGTACGTTGTGCACCAAGTGGGCATGAAGTGGAGCACAAAACACAATTCAGTTTCGATTCTAACATTTTTTGTTACCTTTAAGAAAAAACCCTCTTCTATGAGTAAACTGTGTTGAATCTTTGAAGAGGTGCCAGGTTAGCTACAGTATCAGCTCTGTATCCTTCCCCTCAGAGGTAGAGAGAGAGAGAGCATGTTCTCCTAAGTCTCTGCATGGTGAACATGTCAGCGAATTACACACTGTGAACAACTGATTGAGGCTATGAAGAGGAGGGCATACCAAAAGATAATATGTTTGGTTTGGAGCCGATCCGCTGAACATACATTTTTCTCCCACATAAATTTCCCTGGTCCGCCCTCCACAGCAAAGTATCCCCCCTCCAACACAGTAGCAGCCCACTTTAATTCTCTGGATTCAGCATTTTGAATTTATAAATTTCATCCCTTTCACCTAAGGGTAGCATTTATAATCAGAAATGTGAGTTTATATGTACAGTAAATGATGCATTTGAAAGTTTTAGTGTTTCCATACCACAAGTCCCATAGTGGCTCTGCTAGTTAGGGTGTATCCTCCTCCGGATAGTTATGGTTGGAGACATGGGCTTAAATTCCAGGTGGTTGCATGGACGAGCCTGTGAAACAAACCGTGACGTTTGGAAAATTGAACAACAATAAAATGAAATTGTTACTGTGAAACTGAATGCATGTGCTTCAAAGTTTGCCTCTGAAGTTTAAACCCTTCAGTTGTTGTATAGAATTCTTCCTGGATGTTTGTTTTGTCCAGCCCGGCAACAGCTGAGGGCTGAATTCCTTGTGATTTTCCTTCTCTATATAAAAATATAAAGGGGCTTTTATTCTCAAATGCAACAACGTAGAAAGGCTATTATGCCAGTCTTCCACATCGATTTTAAGGCAACCTCACCACTTCCTAGGTAACAACAAGGTATTCATATGATAATAATCATAATATGTCAAGTATCTCCAGCCATCAGAGATGCTAGTCTCAGTTTAATGACTCTGGGAAATTGAGGATTACCCAGGATATGAGAGCAAGCCTACAGTTTTCATATGGTGTGGGAGGTTGCAGGGCTCTGTATTAGTAATCACAGGGGAGAGCCGAGAGGTGGGAGAGAAAATCTGCTTCTTCTCTTCTCTCATTCATCATAGCAGTCCTCTGGTGAGGAAACATGGCAAATGGCCAAATGAATGCACTTCATAAAGCGCAAATGTCTCCTCTGATGTGCTTCTCACTGAGGATCTGGAGAGAGGGGGAAAGATTTCCACAGATATATTATTGTCAAACTCTGCTGCCCCCGCTTCCAAGTGTTATTATGATATTGTAGGAGATCTTACAATAAGATTTGGTGACTTCACTCACGCAGTTACCATAACAATGTTACAATGATGGCAGCAGTTTTCAATAGCTGCCTAAACTGAATGAAGCATATTGTCAGACTGGATGATAAGTTTTCTAAAAGAAGCGCTCTTTTTTAATGTTTTATGATGCTGTAATTTAACTAGGGTAATCTTAAAATGGAAAGAGAATTCTCACTTGGTAGATAAAAATGACTATAAGTAGAAGAGGTGTAAGATAAGATATCGAGAGTGGAACCAATTCACACCACACACAATAAGATGGTCAGCACCACAGGGAGGTGCTATGGATCTGTATCCCCTATTACATGCAGCACATGTACTTTAATGCATGAATAACACTTTCAACATCTGCAAGAACAGTTTCTATCCAATAAATGTTACACTCATTTGACAACAACAAAAAACACATGGTATAAAGCAAGACATTATTTAGACGCAGGATAAAAAGAAAAAGCTTCCAACCTTTATTGTAAAAAAATTGAGTGTGAGGTAAAAGTAAAAGGATGCATTTTATCTTTAAGCCAATAAACAGGAAATTATAAAAGGATAATAACAAATTAAACTGTAGTAAAAAATAGCTTGATATTATATTAATTTAATAAGCATTACCACAATTCTCTTTTTATCAGATGGTGTGTGTATTTCTATATAAATGCACAGTATTTTAAGATATAGATAGATAGATAGATAGATAGATAGATTAGAAAAGATAGATAGGATAGACAATAGATAGATAGATAGATGTGTAACACAACAGAAAGTTGAACATAATTATCGTTTTTCTCACACACTGTTAACAAAAGCTTTATTTTCTTGTGAATAACACAGAATTCACTATTGGTTGTGTGAGAAAAAATAAATGTTTATAAGAAAAGGTGGTGACACACATTTTCTATGAATTTAAAAAATGTGAAAGTTGTCAGCCCTGCACCAAGTTTAATGAGAGTGGGGAAAGATTAGTTTGTAAGGGCAAAAGAAAGGATCCAAATTCAAACAGAATATTAATAATACACACTGAACATACATATAAATTCATATCGCTAAAGGACAAAATATTTACATAGATTTAACCTCAAAAAAGCTTTTTAATATACAACTAAGTTACCTGGAAGATTCCTCGCCTTCTTATGCATGTGTTTACTATCTCTGTTTGATTAGAGCAATTATGCCTTTTATGTGTAGTCCCTCACTGTATCACTGTATTAATTACAGTATTGATTCAATTTAACACCTAATGCCCAAAAAACATAAATCACATTTTTCTCTTAATTGTGTGTTTGAACTAATTAAGAGCAGAGCTGAAGCTGCTGTCTTTGAAAAATAAATGTGTAGGATTGTTATTTATTATTTATTCCCTGGGCTGTCACGATGGAGTTCTAATGTGATTAAACTGTTTTTGCATGCATAAGTATACATGTATATTTTCTTCAGTTATGAAGATATCAGTTATTGTAATATATTGTTTGGATCGTCGGTGTAGCCATTGTTTACATTAATATGAAATGGACAAAGCCTTTCAGTGAGATGGTAAATCTGAATATATTTTTTAAATGGATGCCTCTTCAAATTAGATCTTCATTTTACAATTACCCATGCCTAACAATACTGTACAATTGCCAATCATGGCATACGTACAGTATTGTACCGCAGCTTTGCTTCATTTATCATGCCAACTTACAGTTACATTTGGACATCTAAAGTAAGACTGTAAGGAAACGAGTGGCAAGAGAGGGCAAAGGAGGCGGGAGAAGGAGATCCAAGAAGGCTTGGCTTGTATAATTACACTCTCAAGATGGCATATTTACCGTCTTTGCCAGCGAGGTCATGCCTTCTGTCGTAGTAAACGTAGTGAAGTATGAAAGAGCCAATTACAGCACACTGGGTGACCTTTTAACAACTATTACCACATCCCATCAACACATTATCATGATGGAGATTGTGATTCCACGAGAATTACAACATTATCCTGTCACATCGAACCCAAGACGGGCTTGTTGTGTGATGGCAGTGACAGCACAGCTTTGAAGAATCAGCACAATAAAGGAAGACAAGTGAAATGAAAAAAAGAGAGTGAGACAGAGTGAGATATGGAGGAAGGATGAGAGGGGGGTTAGAACAATAGCCCCGTACAGTACATTAGCTGTGGATGTCAAGCACCCGAGTCGTTCCCAATGAAAAGCACAACAAATAAGACGTTGGCCTGTTTGTATTCATTATCAGTCAGCACATGCCCCGGCTCCTGCATTAAACATTAGACTGCCTCTGATGTCTGCTTAACAGTTTAATTCCCTCCCCGCCGCTCAGCCTGTCATAATAAACCCAGCGAAGCACACACAAAGTCAAATAAGAGTGTGAGGGGGCCGCCTTTGTGTGTATGTGTGTGTGTGTGTGTGTTTGTATGGCTGTCCTCGTGTTTGTTACTGTGTGTGTGTGTGTAGTTGAGCAACATACAGATCATTCATAATAGCCCATGCCCTCTATTGCCAGGCTTTCCTTTATTGTAGTTTATCTGATCACAGATTAAGTAGATTGGAGAGTGGCAGCCCGTCTGTCCATGAGTCTGTGTGTGTGTGTGTGTGTGTGTGTGAAAGAGTATTTATATCTGTGTATGTATCAGTTTTACAAGTGCATTTTTGACTATACGTACTATGCGTATATTGTTGTTTTGTTATGTGTATGTTTATTGTGTTCGCATTTCTGCCTCTGTGTGTGTTTTTCTCTCTTTTTTTCTGTGCACTCCCTATCTCCCCGCCACAGCCAGAGGTTGGCACGAACACCACATGGTCATAACAGTCTCCTTGAGAAGGGGACCAGCCTCTTAGGCTGGCAGCCTGGCAGCCTGGCACAAAGACGCCAATCTCAGTCAAAAAGGAGGAGACCAATGGGCACAGAAATCCCCATTCAAAAGAGATGATTGGATTAATTAGATAAATCCACTGTATCCAATGCAATTGTGTGTTGTCCAGAAATATGTTCATGTTATTGGTAAAGGTATGGCCTCTGACACGAGCATTCACACAGTAACACTGGCATAAGGGTGACCATCTGCTCCCTAATCTGACAGCGCTGGAAATATGAAGTCCTTCACTTCCAATGAACATTTGTATTATTAGATTTATTCCTCTTTGATAATTTAATCCACTTATGAATTTATTCAGTGTAGCTGGTTGTGCTAATCACTGGCTATGAAAACATTGCAACAAAAGCTGTCTTCTAATATTAATAAATCACAAGCAGTGGTGCACTGTAAATATGTTTCAGTAACATTATCAAAGAAGGGGAGGGTTTCTCTTATTTCTCTCTCTCAGGGAAAATATTGTAATTACCCCTTGGCGTTGTCAGAGAGCAAAACAGTTTCGGGTTTTACTTTTTCATGACATTTGAACAAAGATATAAAATTAAAAAAAAATAAAAAATCATTGGTTGTCTATTATTCATATGCTAATGTGTACTCCCTGAAAAGGGTGTGACATTAGTAATTCAACACATTATTATTGTATTTGGGGTCCTTTTTTCCTTGTGGAAACCCTTTATTTGTCTGGTAAATGAGAGAAGAGTAATACAATGCATGTATGTCTTTTAAAAGGCATGTTTAGCCAGCAGAATGTTAACTAAGGTAAGCAGTGTTGTTTTAGCCCCTCAGTAACCACGCCAATTATCTGTAAACTTATTTTTTTCGACTTCCATGCATACTTAATGCATCCCCTGTTTCCCTCTCGCCATCTGCCCCCCATCCACCACCCCCCCACC